>NW_027491095.1:2300000-3500000 GCF_021521415.1 Bidens hawaiensis | reverse complement strand
TTTCATGACATGAAGATAAATACAGATGACACCACTACACATAATAAACGGAAAAAAATACAGTGTAAGGTAACTAACCCATAGTTGAGTTAATGAGTATAACATAATTTCACGACTGGTGAATGTTGGAGATAGCTGTGGTAATGCTTTTACAATCTAGCTCCATTGTCTTCATCCAGTTCTCAAAATCCCCTATTTCCTGCACAACCATATACAAATTTCATCACCAAAAAGAAGTCTATGCCCAACTATCAGCATAATCACACAACCAAAAGTTAAACTCTATATTGTACAGTTCTTCACGAAAGCTTTGCCATGGGAAATTAGCCTTCGTTTTATAAAATTACCATGTCACAAAAACCAAGCTTGCTTGTTTGAAACAATTTATGCACATCTATGCAACTCAATTCATAACTCAATAATATCCAAACCGCTTTTAAAATGTGTTGTTGAGAATTTTGAAATAGCAACTTGGATAATTAGAGAGTCGTATGATAACATTCGGATTAAAAGTAATTTTGGTGGTTCTCCACAAATACTTTAATCGGATGAAACTCTGACTTGAGACAAAAACAAAAGTATGAAATTCGTGAGGAAGAAGAACCAAAGAGAATTTCGATAAAAAAATATAAACGATTTTCAGTTATCTATCTTTTCAAATTTTAAACATTAATAAAGCCCATAATTACTAATGAAGCAGTTTTAACCCTAGCCAGAAGCTCTGCCCCCATTAGGGGCTCCGCACCTTGGACCCCGCAACCGGGGGAGCCCCTGAGTCCCGTTCGTTTGGGGATTCCCCCATAACATCATAATAAACTAAAACAAGTGTGCGCTCTGCACAACCCTAACTTGATTAATGTTTATTATGATGCCTTGCCGACCAATTAATCCAATTACACTAAATTACTAACAATTGTATCAAAAGAATGAGCATAACGAACCTTGATTGCCGTATTAATCGCATGAGTGGAAGCAAGCCACTGATCAGTCTGCTTCGCAAACCTCACAATAGTCGTCTTCAACGCTCCAATCTCAGCCTCTATTCTCTTCTCATTCACATAACACTCTTCAACTCCTCCATTAACCGCCTCAACTAACAGATCCGATACACGTGCAGCGCTTTTAATCGCCTCTTTCTTCGATTTCTCTATCAAATTCATTAAATTAAACAATTAATAATCCAATTCATTCCCCAAGTAAACTAATCAAAGATATTATACTCCACCTGTGTGTTCACGGAGGCGTATTGCGTCCGTTTGATGATCGTTGACTAGCTGGAGAAGCGAAGATTCGAGGCTTCTGGATTGTACGTCCGGTCGGTTGATTACGCGCGCACACGGCGGTTGTGTTCGCGGTGAACTCATTTTGGGAACTGGACTATCCGTTTCTGTTGTGTTTATTAGTTTTGCACTATTATTGCTATGTTTCTTAAAGCCCCCTCATTTTAGGTTTACTTTTCCTTTTGTAAACAACTTTTTTTTTCTAGACATAATAAGATAACTATCTAACAAATAACTGAAAAGTGTAGCACAAGTCTAAACTCTTATCATCTACGGGAATATGCAATAATAAGTTCATGAAGTTGTTACGAAATAGCTAACGTCTCAATAGATGATTAAAAAGAAAGGGCATTGGCGATTTATCGTAGTTGTCAGACCCAAATTGTGTCATATGCAACCAAATTTTGATACATAACTTTTCTTATTCTTATTATTTTTTTTGCAACTTTGATTTATTTCCGTTTATATGTGAAACATGTAAGTATCTGATTTGATTAATCCACGTATTTATTAAAGAAGTAATCAGTTTAAGCTTTCTAAAACTAATTGCAAATTTATATTATTCATAATTTCATATATTAAATAAATGGATCCAATTACAATAAATAGATTAGCAGGCAACAAGCTGTGCCACCACCCCCTTTTGACCTTAGTTCTAAAACTTGATTCAACATGTCATATTTATATTACCATGTGAAAGAGGCTTGATGTGATGGTTTGAGAGTTGACTGCTCTATTTCACTTGTCTAATTCGATGCATAAAACTAAGGTCAAGCCCGTTGATTAAACAGGTTTCAAGTTTGGTTTGTGCTCATTTAAACTCAGTTTGATTGGATCTTTTAGCAAATCATTCACCAGTCATGCATGAGTCCATTTACACCAAAATGTATATCCCATATAGTGGAACTAGACAGAGGCGGACCTATGTAGAGGGTAAGGGGGCGGCCGCCCACCTAAATTTTTTTTTAGTGTTATTTTTATGTGAAAATCCCGATCACCCCCCTTAAGATTAGTGTTAAGTCTCGATGTCGCCCCAAGAAAATAATTCTTGGGTCCGCCCCTGGAACTAGAGAAATTGGATTTATTTAAACATTTGTAAAATATAATTTAAAATTTCAGTTTGAATACCATGTTTAGCTGCTTGCGGGGCTGAAAGGACGTACAGTGCAATTTGCAACACAACTTTTATTTACAACTACTTTTAATGGATTTGGGTTGTGTGTTTGGTTTATAAGTTAACTCAGACCATTTGTTTGGGCTTGGGTACTAGTTTTTCAGCCCAACAGAATAACTAATAACATTAGGCCCTCAATCAAATGCATTTAATCTAGATTAAATTTTTATAGCAATTAGCTTCGAATTCATGACACTTAGGGGGTGTTTGGGATTCATTATTTTCCCTCCTTATACCTTATTTAAGGCATAAGGTATAAGTTACAAAATCGTAACTTATTTTTTATACACTCACAAAACCTAACTTTCCCAAACACCTTATAACTTATAACCCATAAATTATAAGCTATAAGGAGCTAAAATAAGGAATCCCAAATACTTTCTCTCACCCATTAAATCACTAAAGCACTTTGTGTAACATCTCACATTTATTTTTGTGTCGAACACTCCTCAAGTAAGTAGGGGTGAGCAGACTCCGGCTTAGGACCGAGAAATCCAAATACCTGAATCAAGATCATCAATATTTTGGTGGAAATATATTCCAAGGACCAGTTCTCATGTTATTGTGAATTTCATGTTAGAGTTTGTCCGGCCTTCAACCAAATGCAAACTAACCTTGACAAGTTGTTTTCTCTAAAACGAATAAAAAATATGATGACATAGGGTATGTTTGGCAAAACTAGCTGTTAGCTGAAAGCTAGAAGCTGGTAGCTGTTAGCTGTAGCTTTTAAATATTTAGGTGTTTGGCAGAGTAGCAGAAGCTTTTAATAAAACTAGCTGGGTGCCCGCGTGGTGCGGCGGAATGGGCGCACAACCTAACATCAACCGCATAATCAGTGTCGGTATATGATTCACCTGATGACAGTGCATACATAACCTAAATGTAGACGTGTAATTCATGGAAAAGCAGTAAGCTTGTAAATGATGTCGAAAATCAAGAAACAAAGCTGAAATATACAGTAATTTTCAAATAGATAATTTTTTTAAACCAACATATTTTGATATGAATCCCTTTCTGAACATGCACTGTTTTAATCTGAAATATGTTTCTGAACTGACCCCTTTCGACTCAAAAGCGTACCGACACGAATCGAACTAATTTAACCATTTTTGTATCGACTCGTTCTGACCGTAATTTGGTCTTACACATGACTCAAGTTCATCTGACTCGACTCCTAATTTGGTCTTATACATGACTCGAGCTCATCTGACTCGACTTTTTACCGATCCTAACCGATAATCACTTAGTATGTTAATTTTTTAAAGTTAAAGAAGTATAGCAATATCATACTCAAATTAAAGAGAATAAAATGCTCGTTTTTATGATGTAATTTGTTTAAAAAATTATTAACGTGTGGAAAAATTATGGCTCCTAAAAAAGTCATGGGGGTAATTAGTTTTGAATAAGGGTTGAATGTGTAACTATTATATAAATTATACAAAATTGATATAAGTTCAAGTACCAGACTTGTAAATTCAAATGTAAAAGCTTGTAGAGCTTTTTCTCAAACGCTACCTATAGTAGCGTTTCAATTTAGAGCTTTTTCTCATCCTCTAAAAGCTTTAAGCTCCTCTTACCAAACAATACTTTTTATTAGATAGAAACTTTTTCTAAAAGCTTGTAGCTTAAAGCCCCTAAAAAACTCATAAAAGCCCTTTGCCAAACACACCCGTAGTATGTAAGTTTAATTTAAGCATTTGATGCCTAAAATAAGCTAATACTTTTTACCAATTATTCTCAGCCGACAGGGGTGTTGCCACTTGAAATCACCTATGTTAGGGGGGCTTAGAATCATTGAAGTTACATGATACCCAAAGTCAATATACTAATTAACGAGTTTGTACCATACACCTCCTAACTAGTATAAATGTCTATTATGATTTCTCATTTAAATTTAAGTCATACATCGAGTGGCAACTCAACCATTATAGGTAGAGATGGGCAAAAAAACCGGTTGGTGAACCGGTTCAACGGTTTAAACCGAAAACCGGTTTTTACAAAAACCGGTTATTTAAAAACCGGTTTGACCGGTTTAGTAACCGCCGGTTTGTATATCGGTTACAAGTTCTAGAGAAAAAACCGGTTACTGAACCGGTTATGGAAAAAACCGGTTAATTTTAAAACCGGTTATTATGAAAAAAACCGGTTATTAACCGGTTATTTAAAAAAAAAACCGGTTAGTTAAAAAAACCGGTTATTAACCGGTTTCTAAACCGGTCCTAACCGGTTAGACCGGTCCGAGTTTTGCACCAAAAAAACCGGTTAATAAACCGGTCCGGTTATTTAAAAACCGGTTTTTTTCCAGGCCAAGAAAAACCGGTCCGGTTATTAACCGAACCGGTTTTTTTAAAAAAACCAATTTGTGCACCTCTAATTATAGGGTTCAAACTAAGCAAAAAATATGGAGTCTTTTCCTAAATTTCATTGGATACTGACATGTGCTGCACCGTTTCTTTTATTGATCTTTAACCCTTGCAAGTTGTTAGAGGTAATGCTTCAATGAAGGTTGATAATTAAGTTGATTTACGATTGAGCTCACATGAAACAACTTTTATTAAACTTGATCTTCAACAAACCAACAAAGCTTCGATTCAACACGAATCGTAGAAGTTAGAAAACAATAGCAATCACGAACAGAAGATCAAATACAAACTCAAAACAACATCTCAATAATTTGAAACAAATTAATCTCTTAACATAACATTCAAATTTGCAGAGAAAAATAAAAACCCAGATCGGGATATCAAATACAAGTCAAACAGACGAGAGAGCGAACAAATGAGCTTTATGTCTTCTCTTCTCTCTCATCACGTTATAAGAAAAAGAGATGGGCTCATTTAAACATTATAACCTCTCATTCTTTACAATTTTGGGTTTGTGCATCTTCTTGGATTAGAAAGAATTTAATTTTGCTTGTAATTTAAAATGTAATGTAGTAGAATTGATATTGTAGTTTGTAAAAGATTTTCAAACTTGTAAAGTTGTAAAAAGTTAACGTCATAAAGTTTTTTTATAATTTTTGTCAACCTCTTATGCTAAGTCTAGTTTAGACTTTGTCCACTTTGGTCAAATCATAAACTTATCATATAACAAATTCCACATAAAGTGGACTTGGTCATCGGATCATTTCACCGTCTAAATATCATTGTCAGTGTCAAAAGTAAGATGGGAAAAAAAATGCAATGATTAATACAAGTCAAATAGTACTAGACTGTTTAATGAATATATTGTGTATTATCATTGATGTGTGTTACTTCAATTTTACGCTTAATTTAGCTCCTACTACTTTTTGCCGACGATACTTTTAAGTTTCTAGAATCAAATAATCTTTTTTACCATCAGGCCCTTAGCCAAAGGCTAGGGAAATTACAACATCACCAATCTACCCAATCTAACAAATGGGCTTTAGAATTATTTTTAGATCAAAGGAACTTGCCTTTATTCCCCCCCACTATTTGTTTTTGGCTATTGCAATGAATCTCGTTAAATACTCTTTCATTTCTTGTAAGAATAGTTTTGTTGTACACCTTATTATCATTAAAGGACTTAGGAAGCATTAACAGCTATTGAACTGATTTTCCTTTCAAGTCGACCTTCGCCCACAAGTCTATGTTACAAACTGAAACCATTATAACTTATGAGACTTGTCACAAATCGGTTGTATGGACAACTAATGTTGAGTTTATAAGCCAAACGGGTTACCAAAACACTAGAGAAGCCATTTGGCTTACAAACACCACATCAGTTCCTCATACATTCGATGTGAGACAAGTCTCATATCTTGTAATGGTTTCACCCGTAACAGTCTATCGTCTCCTAAATATAAGTCTTGGCGACAGGACACGCATTTTGTCTTCGACTCTCCGTTATCAATATATTCCTCTAGCCAAAGCATTTTAATAGGAATTCTATCTAAAGTGGCTCTTTTACAAAAGAAGTCCTTTTGGAATCCATTTCAACCAATTATGAATGTAGCTATCTGAAATGAAGTGAACTTTCTCAATTTTTTTTCTTAAAAACCAAACCGAGATGGAACATTGGAACTCATTGGTCCCTAACCCCGGAACTCTTTAGCTAGTGGGTCGTTCGAGAGGCTAAATTTCCATTCCCATGCGTGCTTAACTAATTAGCATATTTTAATCCAAATTATGATATGTTAATATAATAAAATAATCAAATTATAAATGACTTATTGATTTAATAGTATGGTGTCTCTCTTCATCAATATGAGGTCGTGAATTCATATCTTTGCAAATACAAGATAAAGGTAGAATTTTGCTATTACAAGAAAAAAACAAATTAAACAATATAACTAATAAACGTTTTAGTCAAAATATAAATGAAGAAAAGTCAAGCACTACATTTATTTTGGATGATAAAAGTCACGGTGATTGTTATTAAACTTTCCAATTAGGTAAGCATGAACAAAATTATTACAGGTTAGGTTTGACTAAACGTACTAACAACTTCATATCTATTTGAACAACCAACGAACCCACGAAATTTTAGTATATTTTCAATCTTATCCTGTTGATCAACACTAAAAAATATGTATAGACACACTTATACATAATATTTTATAACGACCAAATTTGCAAGAAATACATAATACATAATTTGTTTAAAATGTAATGAATAAAACGATTATAGTCTACGTTTTGCTCTCAAACACTTCTAAATTAGAGGTGGCAATGGGAGTGAGTTGGGTTGGATTTGGGTGATGGGTCAGGATAGATATGGGGTCACGATGGAGTTTTAAAATAGAGGGTTAAGATGAATATGAGTCAAGATGGGTAAAACTAACACATCTTGACCCAAGTGAAGGTGGACATACAAAGGGCTTTAAAAACCCCTCAAAAAAATTAAAAACTAATAACTCAAAATATAAATAAAAAACGCAAAATGTAAAATAACTAAAATGTTTCCCCCATCATTTTCGTTCATTAAAAAAAACATTTCGTACCGGTTCAGGGTCGAGTTTTTCGGGGTTTTTTCCGGTTCGGTTCGGTTTTGTTTTTTTTTTCATTTCGGCCGGTTTCGGTATCTGCTCGGTTTCAATGATTTCGCTTTCGATTTATCGGTTATTTCAGTTTCAGTGTTGTTTTGTTTTAGTCAGTTTTTTTGGTTTCATTTCGTTTTTCTTGTTTCGTTTCGATTCATTTGTTTTATTTTGGTCGGCTATGTTTCAGTTTTTTTTGTTTCGTTTTGGTAAGCTTTTTTATTGAATTTCGCTTTTTTTGTTTCTTTTGGTCTGTTTTTCTATTTCGGTTCAGTTTCGTTTCAGTTTTTTTGTTTCGTTTGGTCGGTTCGGTGTTTTTGATTCATTCTGATCCGGTTTTTAAATTGCATTTAGTTTTTTTAAGTTTCATTTTGGTCAGTTTTTCAGTTTCAATTCGGGTTTTGTGTTTCGTTTCGGTCGTTTTTCTATTTTGGTTCAGTTTCGTTTCGGTTTTTTTGTTTCGCTTTCGTCGGTTCAGTGTTTTTGTTTTGTTTTGGTCAGCTTTTCAATTGCATTTTGTTTTTTTTTTGTTTCGTTTTGGTCGTTTTTCTATTTTGGTTCAGTTTTGTTTTGTTTTTATTTTGTTTTGTTTCGGTCGATTCAGTGTTTATTAATTTCAGCTTTTCAGTTGCATTTCGCTTTTTTTTTGTTTCGTTTTGGTCAGCTTTTTGGTTTCATATCGGTTTTTTTTGTTTCGTTTTTGGTCGTTTTTCTATTTCAATTCAGTTTCGTTTTGGTTTTTTTGTTTCGTTTTGGTTGGTTCGGTGTTTTTGTTTTGTTTTGGTCCGCTTTTCAGTTGCATTTCACTTTTTTTTTGTTTCATTTTGGTCAACTTTTCGGTTTCATATCGATTTTTGGTTTCGTTTTGGTCGTTTTTCTATTTCGATTCAGTTTTGTTTTGGTTCGGTCGATTCGATGTTTTTGTTTAGTTTTGGTTAGCTTTTCGGTTGCATTTCGCTTTTTTGTTTCGTTTTGGTCAGTTTTTCGGTTTCATTCCCGTTTTTTTGTTTATTTTTGGTCGTTTTTCTATTTCAGTTCTGTTTTGTTTTTGTTTCGCTTTAGTCGGTTCGCGGTTTTTGTTTCGTTTTGATCGTTTTTCGGGTTTCGGATGAGTTTTATTTTCGCACGTGATAGTTTGGGTATTTTGAAATAGATAAATTTTGGATAACTTGGATATTTTGTTTTGAGTTTTGACCCATTTTAACATATAAATGAAACTCACTTGTATATTTCCAACCCATCCTGACCACTTGAAGAATTTTTATGATCCATCCTAACCCATTTTACTTTTAAAGTTTATCCATCTTGACCCAAAACAATCCATTTTGGTTGAGTTTGCCACCCTTACTTCTAATTGTCTATAATACAGTACTATGTACAATCGTCTTATATGGTCATTTCATTTCTTAACATCTTGTTTGTTTTGAAACAAGTGTACCCTACGTGTGTATGGATTTTAGTCATTATGGGTAATATTGATCACAGTTGTAATGGCCGGTTTTAGAGGTTTATGTGTTTAGGGATTCAACCAAGTTACCTTTGTTTGTTAAGGCTTGTTTAAGATTTTTACTTTGGTTTGCAATTTGATGAAACTTTTCTGGAAACTCGTAAACTCTCTCTCCATGTTACTTTAAAGTTTCCTTAGCTTCGTCACAAACATTTGTATGATTTCGTTTCGCTTGATAGCAATAGCGAGTCTGCAACTTCATTGTAATTTGATGATCTCGCTACCGAAGGCTCCACTCATTATTGTGTACTTCATCGACCTGTTTTTTGTAGGATTCAGATTCCACCTTGAATTCTTTGATGTGTTTTGTATTCAGATATTGATGTTTCAACATCTCCACGGTTGTAAACTGTAACACCCCGCTAAAGCGGAAACACGAGATGTACAACGCGTTGGATCATGGACACATCGTTTATTAAAGAATAATTAAGATGCATGAAATAAAATTCTGAAAACAAAATACAACTTGTTAAATATGGCAACTTAATTTATATAAATTATATATGTTGTAAAGATGATTATCGATCCAAACTCATGTCACCAATAACAATTTCACTTCAGCAATTGGAGCTTGACTGTAAACTTCATTTAAGTGTCCAGCTTGTAAATTTAATGATGGTATTGATATCTTGGCAAATTACTTCAAAAGTACGTTGATAAAAATAACAAATATCATAAATATCAAATAAAATTATTTTTTGTAAGGTTCATATCATTAATTAAGCAAGTAATAGTTCTTGAATCCGTAGTCCTTAATTTAGAACTAGTTTTCTTTCTTTTTCTAAGTTTCATTTATTTTAAACATATCCAAACCTAGGGTATTTTTATTAAAATAAATAATTATAAAGAAAATAACGATATTTTGGATTAAACGAGTTAAAAACTAAATGTTTATTTTAACATTAATTTGTTAGATGACATATTCAACACAGTATAAATCTAGATAAAATCTTATAACATTGATCGAAATCATTTATTTATACACTTTGACCTTTCAAACAAGGATAAGTAAATGTCCAAGGCTAACCCAGATGACAAATTCAATTTACTTACTATGTTTATGAACAAATCAACCCCTTTATAATTAAAGGTATTGTCGGGACAATAATTTACCCAAATAATATAATATAAATATATGAAAAAACACTTTTGACAAATTCACATCACGTTAACATGTTATCAATCAATCAAAGTATCAAACCATGCATATAAATTAAATAATTTAAATTTGCATGCAAATCAGTCCAAATTAGTGGGTTAGCTGTCCCGGGCAAACACAACTTTCAACCCAAAAATTTTCCTATATATACTAGTAATTAACCCTTTGTTCATCCAACACACTCACTACTCTTTAGTGACAAGAAAAAGAGAGGCTAAAATGGCTTCTTTTTATACCATCTCCTTTGCATTGCTTGCTTGCACCTTGTGCTTGATGAGTGATAGCTCTACGGCTCAGCTCACTCACAACTTTTACTCGAAAAGTTGCCCTAAGGTTTTTGATGCCGTAGGCTCAGTGGTTCGGGCCGCTGTGGCTAAGGAGAAACGTATGGGCGCGTCCCTCCTACGACTCCATTTCCATGATTGTTTTGTAAAAGTACGTGGCTGAATCTCTCTAGTTGATTTAACTAGTTAACTACATATTGTCGGTGACTTATTTGATAATAAAAGTTAAATTTAATATAATGAGTTTTGTTTTTAGGGGTGTGACGGGTCCATTCTACTAGATGACACGCCTTCGTTCAGAGGAGAAAAAACCGCTAGACCGAATAACAACTCAGTTAGAGGCTTTAATGTGATTGATGAAGCTAAGAAGAAGGTTGAAGGAGTTTGCCCTGGTGTTGTATCGTGTGCTGATATATTAGCAATTTCTGCTCTTGAATCCGTTCTTGCTGTAAGTATAACTCTATACCTCGCTATTACTTATGTAATGTCGAGTATAACTTACTTAAACACATTTAGTGCGTGTTAATCATAATCATGTAAGCTCATTTTCATAATTCCCCCAAACAAGTTACTTACATAGCTAGATAAGCCAAATCAACCTAATATGAGTCATTTAAGCTAATACGTTATACAATGACGAAACCAGAACTTCTTTGTTGAGTTAATCATAAGTCACTTTTTAAAAATCGAAAATTAAATCAAACGAATTCAAGTGCCCGAGTGCAAGATATCCCCTTCGGTCGCGCCAATTAATGTTATGCATAGTAAATTTAGAAAATGATTTTTTTTAAATAATTTTTTTTCCATAAAAAGTTAATTTATATATAACACAAACCGAGCTACATCTGGATAATGGGTAAGCGAGCAACAAGCTGCGCCGCTATCCCCTTTTGAATCACAAATAAGAGACTAAAATCAATGTTTTTCTAATATAATTAACAATTACAACCTAATTATTAATCCATGTTGTGGTACATGTCTGCATACAGTTAGGTGGACCAGAATGGACAGTTAAACTAGGAAGAAGAGACTCCAAGTCAGCCAGCTTTTCGGCCGCCAACAATGGCGCTATTCCGCCACCAACATCCACCCTTAGCAACCTTATCAACCGGTTCAAAGCAGTGGGGCTCTCAGCCAAAGACATGGTGGCACTCTCTGGCTCACACACAATCGGACAATCACGATGCACTTCTTTTCGAGCACGTATTTACAACGAATCCAACATTGATGCTAAATTCGCTAAGTCAAGACAAGCAAACTGCCCAAGTCGAAGCGGCTCTGGTGACAACAACCTTGCACCACTTGACCTTAAAACACCAACCTATTTCGATAACAATTATTACGGGAATTTAATCAGCCAAAAGGGTTTGCTCCATTCAGACCAGGTGCTGCATAACGGTGGATCCACGGACTCGTTGGTGGAGCAGTACAACAAACACCCTGAAAGTTTCTTTAAGGATTTTGCGGCCGCAATGGTCAAGATGGGCGATTTCCGCCCCCTCACCGGATCCAAGGGCGAGATTAGGAAGAACTGTAGGGTGGCAAATTCTTAATTATGATTAGAGTTTGAATTTCATAATTTGATCAGTTGTTGTATTTTGTTTTTCTATATTAAAGTGTGAATGAGTGTGATTTACTTTATGTAATAAGAAAAACATGTTTTGTTATTTTGTTTTATGTGAGCTAGCTAGAAAATATTTTTTTGATTTGGTTTGTATGGTTTTGAACTTTTAATTAGATGATTTGAATAACATTTTGGTGATTTAAATGATTTTAATCTTAATATCTTTACTATGATCAATACCTAAAAAACTAAAAGACTTTTATGTTTTTTTTTATCATAAAAGTTCAATTTTTTACATGTTAAAGTCCATTCAAATATCAAGTTTAAAGGAAACGGTGGAATGTCTTTTTCTTTACTTATTTAGCTATAAAAAAGTTAGATAAAACTGTTCATATAGTATAAGGGAACAGAGATGTTTGTTATGCTTGTCCGTTAGATTATGGACATATATTGGATGAAAGGTGAGAAGTCTTTTCAAATTAAAAGCCTTAATAGCAATCACATTTGTAATAGGAATTACACTTCAGGCTCCCTAGTGACATCTAATTGAAACGTGTTTGAAAACTTTTAAGATAATTAGGGACACAATAATTTATGCAAGTTTCTTTTCCAACATATCAACGCGTCAAAAGACGGCAAGTTAGAATTAATCAAACATTGTTGTTGAAATGTTACCAAGCATCTACTGCGTTCTGAACTTGAACGTCGGTCGTCTCCCCTTCTTTAAGTTGGGAAGCAGATTTAGTGAGGAACCCGGTGGTCAAGTAGAGGAAAATTTTCTAGTTGCCACCTTAATTTTATAGTGCAAACCAAAGAATTTCTATGGTTTTTCATCAACCGTGTTAGTAGCCAAAGGTTTATAACGGTTTCAGTAATTTCTGTCAATTTTATGAAATATAAAACTTTTCAAGTTAAAATTTTAAAATAAAAAATTCTGTTTGCAAAATAAAGACTTTTATCTAAGTTATACAAAAAACATGAGGTTTTTGCAAACTCTATTGAACCAAACTTGTTTAAATCAAACAGAAAGTCAGAAACAACCCAAAGGTTAGTTTATATGCAAATAACCAAAGGTTTCAAGAGTTTGTTGCTTTATTTAATCTTGCATTGTTTAGTTTGTTGCTTTATTTAATCTTGCATTCCACATGCCTGTTTGATAAAATGGCCCAATCAAGATTTGGTCTAATTTGAATGCAATTTTAAAATTATTTTTTGCTTTAGGTGTTATTGCAATATTTTCGTGTGGATCTAAAGTTGGTGAGTTGGGTAGATTAAAGATGGGTTAATCAGTCACATTTATTTTATTTTATTGAACAGGAAAAATGGGCACAATAATAATGGAAAATAACCAATTGAAGCTCATAACAGTGAATACCAATGATTGAAGCCGAACTAGTGAAGAAATCAAGGCTCACGATTAGTTGACCGAAACTTGAAACATGAGTGAAGATTAGTTTCTTATAATTGTTCTTTTATCAGTCTTCAAGCATTAAAATTCAATTAGATCGATGAGTTATATGATTGTAGACTTGATAAAAGTTGAAATTAGATTTGTTTATGTGATTGTAGACTTTTAATCTATATAACTCAACCGGACCCGAAAATTTTGACTCCAGTTTGTTGTATGTGATGTATCCAAGCACTAAAAAAAATACCGACATCACAAGAATAATAATTTATGGCTCTGCCACTTATTTGAACGTTAATTTTCAACTTCATCTTGAAAATGGCCTTCAATTCATCTTCAAAAATGCATTCTTTTAAAATTTTGATTTGTTCAATTAAGTAGACATGATCCTTTTCTTCTTTTCTCTACCGGGGTGTTTGTTCTGTGTGCCACATTTCTATCAACTTGACACTAAAATGTTTGATTCGGGTCCGACTTTATATCCTAACATGCAGGCGGGAAGCGAGAATTGAACCTGCAAGTCCCCCAACTAGTAAATTGAACGTGGAATAACCGAATAGGGTTTTACTACCACGACGATGTAAATTTTGTTTAATATACGTGTCACATAAATTAAATTATGGGGTTACTGTACATTTAAAAGGTTGAGATCAATCTAAATTATGATATTATATGCTCTATGTGAATGTTAAAAATCATTGATGTCGCTTGATCCCTTTTAATACATGTAACTCCGTCAATAAACTTCATATAGAGCATAACGATTTTGTTTCCAGATACTAGAAGGCAAATGAATTTTGAGTCTTCAATTGAGATTTTCAACGAATCACCTGGATAAAACTAATATATAATTCTAAGTTCTAACTACTCCAGGGATTATTTATATCCATTGACCTTTTGATATTTTTTTAAAATAACTATTCAAAACTAACCAAAGAAAAACATTATACTCTTGTGAACAAATCAACAGTCTTACACTTTTATATCTTAAGATATGGTAAGGAAGATAAATTATCCAAACAATATAATATAAAATTGCATGATTAGACCCCACTTTTGACAAATTCACACATGTATCCTATCACGTTAACGTGTTTCCAATCAAACCATATTAATTAAACTTGCATGCAAATTAGTCTAGATTAGTTGGTTAGCTGCTCGGGCCAAACACACACCTTTGACCTTTTAACTTTCAACCCTGACTTCTTACTATATATAGTAGCCCTGCCATCTCTTCATTCAACACACTCACCACCATTTTGTGACAATAAGGTAACAAAATGGCTTCTTCTTATATCACCTCCTTTGCATTGCTTGCTTGTGCCTTGTTCTTGATGAGTGATACCTCTTCGGCTCAACTCACTCCCTACTTCTACTCGAAAAGTTGCCCGAAGGTTTTTGACGCAGTAGGCTCAGTGGTTCGGGATGTTGTGGCTAAGGAGAAACGCATGGGCGCGTCCCTCCTTCGTCTCCATTTCCATGATTGTTTTGTAAATGTATGGGATATCTTTCTCTAGTGGACCTAACTATTTTGTGATTTATAGATAATAAAAGTAACTTTATATAATGTTTTCTTTTTGTAGGGTTGTGACGGGTCCATTCTATTAGATGACACGTCTTCATTCAGAGGGGAAAAAACCGCAGGTCCAAATGCTAACTCGGTTAGGGGCTTTAATGTGATTGATGACGTTAAGAAGAAGGTTGAAGGAGTTTGTCCTGGTGTTGTCTCGTGTGCTGATATCTTAGCAATTTCCGCTCTTGAATCTGTACTCGCTGTAAGTATAACTTCATGCTTCGCTAAATATGCCTATGTAGAGTCAACTATAACTTTCTTTGACACAGTTACAACGTGATAAACATAATCATGTAAGCTTATTTGCTAAATTCACTCGAATAACTTACTAGCCTAGCAAGATTAGCCAAATCAACCACATATGAGTCGGTTAAGCGCGTTGATACAATTATTGACATATATTGACAAAGCCTAAACTTCTTGGTCGAGGTCATCACGTGTTATATTTTCTTTCGACTATGATTAAACGATCAAACTAGTGTTTATTGAGGTTCTATAACATGAATCTAACAAATTCATGTCACCAGGACTGTAAAGGCACCTTGGCTTCACCCCTCTAATAATATATACACTACATTAATTAGGAAATGAAGAGAATAAAAAAAAGAAGACAAGAATCAATGTCTTTGAAATGTAGACTATCAAAAATTCAACACGACTACAAAACTACAATATAACATTTATACTATTTAACTATAATTTCAAATTAAGAAATTATATTTTAATAATTTAAACTATGAATCGTTATCTACTCATGGTTATAACTTTCATTTATGTTATTCAATACAATTCCAAACATTATGGTTGAGATAAAATCGATAATTGTTTAACGGTGATAGACAAACTTCTTTATTTGCTAAGATGAGACTGTGCTTCACAAAGAATAATCGTTATGAATATCATTAGTCAGACAGTAAGTATTGCCGGTTAATTATTACGGAATAATAACATACAGTTTTATTATTAAATCTAATTTAGCTAATAACTTCAAGCCTTTAATAAAGTGGTCCTGTTGAAATGATGGATTTCGCATCCATTAACTATTTAAAAAGAATCTAACACCTACCAATCAAGACTAAAACAATTGTTCCATGTAGTGGATGTGTCCATACAACAACTGAACACTATTAATCCATGTTATACATGAGCAGTTAGGTGGACCAGAATGGACAGTTAAACTAGGAAGAAGAGACTCCAAGTCAGCCAGCTTTTCCGCAGCCAACAGTGGCGTTATTCCGCCACCAACATCCACCCTCAACAACCTCATCAACCGGTTCCAAGCAGTAGGTCTCTCAGCCAAAGATATGGTGGCACTCTCTGGCTCACACACAATCGGACAAGCACGATGTACTACCTTTAGAGCACGTGTTTACAACGAATCCAACATTGATGCTAATTTTGCTAAGTCAAGACAAGCAAACTGCCCAAGTCGAAGCGGCTCTGGTGATAACAACATTGCACCACTTGACCTTAAAACACCAACCTATTTCGATAACAATTACTACGGGAATCTAATCAGCCAAAAGGGTTTGCTCCACTCAGACCAGATTTTGCACAACGGTGGATCCACGGACTCGTTGGTGGAGCAGTACAACAAAAACCCTGAAAGTTTCTTTAAGGATTTTGCCGCCGCAATGGTCAAGATGGGCGATATTCGTCCCCTCACTGGATCCAACGGAGAAATCAGAAAGAACTGCAGAGTGCCTAATTGAGTTCTTAATGTTACCAGTCATGTGTGAATTTTATGATTTGAGCTGTTGTTTTGAATTGTTTTTTAAATAAAAGTGTGAATTGAGTGTGATTTCTTTCCTGCAATAAAAATAATATGTTCATGTTTACTTGATTTTTTTGTGAGCTTCAAATTCCTTCCCTTCGAGCTAGCCGGAATCAATCCATTTCTTTTGTCTGTAAGAGAAAAGGCGCTTATTCCTTGAAATATGAGCGCAGCGGAGTCATGAACAAAAAAGAATAGCCACTTCCTTTTCTATGCTATTTACCCGCCCCCCCTCGTGGGAAGTAGAAAGAGCCTTTATCTAATCTACTATTGAACCATCTCACCTGAAAGTCATCAGCAGCTACCTTAAGGCATGCCTTGACTCCAAGAACTAACTCGACGGGACTTGCTTTCCTAAAGAGAAGACGAAGAGGATGACGCTGAGGATCGTTCTTACTTAAAGAAATTCCCATGAGCTACCTTGAGCTGGTAACTCCAAAATCAATGATTCATGGCCACTGACTTACTGCTTTCACTCAAAGGCCACTGATGTGTAAGACATTGAGTTGGGCTACTTTCCTTCGGTAATGCCTTTCGCGGTTATTATTTATTTGATTTGTATTGGTTTTGAACCTTTTGATTTGTATTGGTTTTGAACTTTTATAATTGTATTAATAAGTTTTAGAAAATGGTTTTATTGTAAATATTTTCAATATATCATGTTCATCTTCTTCGATTAATTTTCATATTTTTTTTGAAGCATTTACAACAACAAACTTCAATAACAGCTTTACGTTATAAACTTTTACATTGTTTTTTCAAAAACATTAATTTTCTTTCATACCAACAAACCTTCCCAAACTTTATTAATAATATTAAAATAATCTTAAATGTGTGTGCGTTTATAAGGTTATGTATAGTGGAGAGCTACAAAATTAGGAGAATTTTAACACATGGCATTGCGTCAGCAAATGAGCTATTTTCGTTTTAGGGGTGTAGTGGTTTGTAGTCCAA
This sequence comes from Bidens hawaiensis, assembly GCF_021521415.1. NCBI lineage: Eukaryota > Viridiplantae > Streptophyta > Magnoliopsida > Asterales > Asteraceae > Bidens > Bidens hawaiensis. The sequence goes on along the minus strand of NW_027491095.1, from coordinate 3,482,324 downwards.
AAATCACCCCCACTTATTTTATTATTATTGTCATTCACACAACCGGCGACAAATCTTTCATCGACTTCACATAAATGTGAACTTTTTTTCTCCTCTTCAACTCTTTCATGCAAAAAGATGATATAGTAAAGTGTTGTATTCCCAACCTTGGTTGCGGATTCAAAGTTTGAGGAGTGCAGTTTTTCTAGGACTAGAGTAGAGATTGTTCCCCTGTAAAAATTAAATGATGTATCTCATACAACCATTATAATTAACAAGGCGCACCACCTAAGGCATGGAAAGAACTCTTTCACACAAACAATGTACGCACTCGATGATGGTACCCGCAACTGTTTATAACGATTCATGCGATATCAAGGCGGATTTGACATTACTGACAAACGTTATTGGACGGCAAGCTTTCTTTGTGATCAACAATATAGAGATATTTTAGGTTTTAGTTTTTAATTGAAAGTTCGAAACTTGTTAAGACATTGTGTGACGTCTATAGGATTTACAGGAGCTGTTGCTTTTGTTATGCACATCTTATGGTTTGTGTTTATTGGGTTAGCCATGATCAAACATCATTGATGTGAAATGAGATTATATATTAAGGCAAAGACTCCCAAATTTCCCAAATAATTTGCTAAGTATACATGTTATACTCACATCTGCAGCAGTGTATCTCAGATCTCATATTTCTAAAAGAGCAAAATGAAATGGCCATGGTAACACTTGACTTTTAAAGTCAAACAGACCAACTACAAAATAAAATGGCCATTCACCATTGTACTGCTTTGACTTTTAAAGCCAAACACACAAAACACAAAATAAAATGAACATTGTCAAACAAACAGATCTCTTTATTTTAATTCATTCAGCAAGCTTTATTTTATTGATCTTCTTCACCTAAACAACAAACAGATCTCTTTAGCTTAATAATAATAATAATAATAATAATAATAATAATAATAATAATAATAATAATAATAATAAAAGTTTGTCAATTAGAAGTTTAGAACTATGTCAACATATTAGCTATGGAATATTACCTGAGTTGCTCCATTCGTTTTGATAGTAAAAATTCTCTGGCCATAGCTCATAAAACTCTTGCAAAAAAACCATGAGTGGCAATTTTCTTATTTACTGAACATTGTTTTCCCAAAAAACAACACTAACTCGTAAAGTTTCAATTGAAGGGACAAAAGAACGCTGGCATTCTTATTTCTTAGTTTCCATCTAAAAACCAAGATATTGATACCTTGTAAGCTAGAATTTCAAAATGTACCATACCATCCATACATATTATAAGAAAAAAGAAAGTTGAAAACGAACATCTAAAATGTAATAAAACATCATATTGTAATCGATTACTGTGAATACTCATTTTAACAATTCATAAAGATCTCTAGAGACTCCATTAACTGTGTGAGAACAAACAACGGACAAGTTCGCCACTTGAAGATTTCATCCACTCAGATAACAACAGATTATTTGTCAAATGGCTGCAGAATGACATATATAGAGCATGCATAAGTACAATTAATCAATTATAAAACTTAGAAACTAACAAAGGTGAGTTGGGGAAAGGTGATATTGCATTAGAGACGGAATGGGTCCTGTATGCCGATGATCACTTAAATTAGCCCTGAAACAAAAAAAAAAAAAGGATAAAATCAATAACTGTGTTAGAAATATACAATTATGGTATATACCTGTGTTGAAGTGCCGGATACGACTTATGTGATTGCAGTGATGGCCGATTTAACAGCGGCGGTGAACGATTGTGTAGCGGCGATGGCTTCCTTGTAAGAGATATCTTAATCTTTTTTCCCTGTTCGCAGGTTATATGAAGATTCAGGTTCCTCGTATTTAGGTAACTGCAGAAAAATGGGAGAGAGAATGCTGAACTTCCACTAACCACCCCTTCTAGAAGGATTTTTAGTAGTTTCAATGGTTAGGATCTAATGTTAGAGAGTTTAAACGGCTGTGATGATCCGAAAATACAGTTAATTTTAAGGGGAACAATATATTATATAATTTAACGAAATTAGCAAAAAAAATTACAAACTAATAACAATGATCTCCAATCAAACCCACCAAATCCAATCATCCACTCACCCAAAACCCATTTCAGAAACCCGAATTCAACCCCAAATGGCAGTTCCGAAACACCCATATTCCATTCTTTAATGCTATCTTTCATTCTTTAACTTCATGGATCCAAATTCCATAATTCAACCAAAACCATTTGTTGACTTTATAGCAATTAACATCGTGCCATTCAAGAAGCTAATTCCCCTTCGTAATCTACACTACGCATCCGCAAGAAGGAACCATTGGAGGCTTTTTCTCGGAGCAAACCCGGCGCCGGCAGGTATGGGGGTGGCGGAGGCGGCGGCGGCAGGTATGGGAGGTATCGGATGTGGGCTGGGTTGGATAGAGGAGAGGGGATTAGGGGTGGAGGAGGAAGGCCGGCGGCGGCGGTGGAGGAGGTGGAGCTAGGGTTGGGGTGGAGAAGGATGAGGGTGGAGTCTGTGTGTTTTGTGTTGTTGATAATGAATAAAAGAAGAATATGAGAAAAGGTGAGAAGTGATGGGGGCGACACTTCTAGGAGAAGAGGACGCACTGCGTGTCTGCGCGACACAGACAGAAGAGGTGGAGAAGTGGTTTTGATGAAAAACAAACGGTGTATACCCTTTAGGCCTTTATAATTGACATGCATTGTTATTATGTGAAAAGCTTAGAACGTGATCATGTTGGAATAATTAATTATAACCTAGAAATTTAACTTCATGGCAATTTGCGATACATGGGGAGTAATAAGGTAAGTATAAGCCACAGCTTATTTGTTTTAAATTGTATAACGCCAATCGTTGTGAGTATAAATTTATGACATTATGATAATTATTAAATAACGAGAGCAAGTTCAATATATTGTTTACTGAGATATCAAAGTAATATACTTAGTGCAATGCATGAGATGATGGTGAGGAAATATATACTGATAACTTGATACCATTAGATATTATCCATGAGAAAGAGCTAGTATGATTGGATTATTCGAACTTGACACATTGAAACGAGTCAAAACATATATTCTTTAATGGAATACTGGTTGAGAATTGTCTTTTGATCTAAAGAAAATTGATGGCTTTACAAATTAATATTTTTTAAACTCATGATGTTTTGGTTTGATGTACAAGTTTTCAGACACAATAAAACTTCTTATAGAAAGCGTATTAGTACACCATAAGGCATACAAATACGCCCTCCTTGTGTTAAATGTACAAAGCTTGGAAAATTCTCTGTATATACAAACCCCTTTACGCCTATGCATTCTCGTAAGTGTATGATACGTCCGTGGGAGTATTCGTACGCCTACTCAATATGCCATTTTGTTGTAAACAACGTTTTTAAGTGTTTTGCACGTGTATTCGTTCTTACTTGGTTCCATGCAGTTGTAGGATGATGGTTCGTGTCACGTTGGTTTAATTTGTATATTATTTAGTGTCGGCTTGTGGCTAGGATGAAGCATTCGTTACCAAACATGCTAATGTGTCAAGCCTAATTGGATCTTTCTGGATCTGATTTTTTAAGAAAGGGAACATATAACTTTTTTTGTAAAAATTCATGATGAAATAAATTGTTTTGATGATTTTTCCTTATTAAAATGTGGGTGTTAAAATACTTATTATTTACATCCTTTGACCTTTTAAAATGAAGTGAAATAACTTTTCCAAACTAACCCAATAAAAATCATTATACTCTTATGAACGATCAACCGTTTCATACTTTCATGTTTTAAGATATTGTGGAGACAACTAACTATCCAAATAGTATATTACCAAATTGCATGAAATGACAACACCTCTGAAATATTCACACACACATCTTATCATGTAAACGGCTTTTCCAATAAACTAGAATAATTAAATTTGCATGCAAATCGGCCGGATTAACTATTAGCTAGGTCGATCAACTGCTGTAGCCAAACAAACCCCTAATTTAACTTTCAACTTTCAACCCAGACTTAGAGCGTGTTTGTGATTAAGTCTGAAAAATGTTATTGGCTTTTTCAAAAAACCATTTTGAAAAGCCATGATTTGAGGTTTTTGGAAATTCTACGTCCGTAGACTCTCTTTTCTAACAAGGCTTCTCTCTTTTCTAATTTTGAAAGGCCATGATTTGAGGTTTTTAGAATAAGGCTTCTCTCTTTTCTAATTTTTGGATCGAATAGGGCTTCTCTCTTATTCAATGCAAAATTAGGTAACCTTTCAAACTCTACGTCCGTAGACTCTACTAATCGCATTGCTCTTGATGGGTTCCACACAAGGTACGGTTTGTCTAAATTCTATAATCCGTAGACTCTACTAATCTTATTGCTCTTGATGGGTTCCCCACATGGTATAATTATTGTTAAACCACATATCTTTTATAGGTGTTATAAGCTTGTGATATAATTTTATAAATTTTAGCATTTTTAAAAAGTGTCCTGCAACATATACGAATTTTTGTCAGTATTTTTCTCTAAGTAATACCATATTCACATATGTTTCATTATCTCACTAAATTTTGAAACTTTTATAGTTATAAAATTTTTTGTAGATTGGAACACCAAATAGAAGTGAAGTGACTTTAAAGAAAAAAAATATTTAGACAACTTAATAGAAAATAAATAATATTAGTCAGAACAAATAAATAAACATAAGCATATGCTTTGAACAGATTTGGAACCCTTAGCATATCATTTGGAAAAAGCCCTGTTAACAACTAGATGTTTGTATGTTACACATCTTCACCTAAACGTTTATCGTTGGGCCGTGTCAATCGACTGGAGATTACATATATTACAAAGTATATATATATCATTGACTTTTTAAAATAAACATAATTAATTAATTAACCCAAAACTAACCCAAAAAAAAAATCATTAATCTTATGACAAAAATCATTAATAAAGCTGGCGCGTGCGGCGATTTACGAGCTAAGAATAATAAAGCTTGGCGCGCGCGGCGACTTACGAGCTGTAGAATAATAAGAGCCTGCGCGTATGGCGACTTACGAGCTGTAAGTAATAAAGCTGGCGCGTGCGGCGACTTACGAGCTTGTAGAATAATGAAGCTGGCGCGCAAGGCGACTTACGAGCTTGTAGAATAATTAAGCTGGCGCGCAAGGCGGCTTACGAGCTGTAATATGATGATAATGACTGGCCGACAAGGGCCTCTTCTGCGCAGGATGACTATCCGGCTTGTCTTCAAAATAATAATGGAGGCACAAACGGCCAGATAATAATAATGATGTCACAGGTGCTTGCGCGGCTCGTGGCCGAACCTTTTAGTATGGCGCGAAGCCATATGGGTTTATGAGTATTCCACCCTTGGCGCGAGGCCTGTGGGTTTATGAGTATTCCACCCTTAGCGCGAGGCCTGTGGGTCTGTGAGTATTCCACCCTTGGCGCGAGGCCTGTGGGTTTATGAGTATTCCACCCTTGGCGCGAGGCCTGTGGGTCTGAGTATTCCACCCTTGGCGCGAGGCCTGTGGGTCTATGAGTATTCCACCCTTGGCGCGAGGCCTGTGGGTCTGAGTATTCCACCCTTGGCGCGAGGCCTGTGGGTTTATGAGTATTCCACCCTTGGCACGAGGCCTGTGGGTTTATGAGTATTCCACAACTTTTAAGTTTGAGCTAAGGCTCATATTTTTGGGCTAAGGCCCTGACGTTTTAGAGTTAAGACTCGTCAACGCGTTTGAGCTTGAAGCTCGCGCATGTATGTTTTACTTCATTTTATTTTTAGTTTGATGTCAATATAATGTTGTCATATTGCTCAAATTAATAAAAGGAAGTGTGAAACATGTATGCAAAAACATGTGTGCGGTGGCGCGAATGCGAAACCGCTGTGGCGAAGAGTGATCGCCGGGATCGCGCATGCGGAATCCGAAGTTGATCCGCGGTGGCGCGCATGATCTAGAGATTTTGAATGCGTGGGCATCTGTGATGTGTAAGCATGCGTGATGCGTGAGCATGCTTGATTTTTGAGCATGCTTGATGCTCGAGCATGCTGGATGTTTGAGCATGCTTGATGCGTGAGCATGCTTGATGCTTGAGCATCGATGCGTGAGCATACTTGATGTTTGAGCATGCTTGATGCTTGAGCATCGATGCGTGAGGATGCTTGATGCTTGAGCATGCTTGATGCGTGAGCATCGATGCGTGAGCATGCAAATGTTTGAGCATGCTTGATGCTTGAGCATGCTTGAGCATGTGCTATGCGCCATGAGCATAGGTTTTGGCTGTTGATTTTAAGCCTCGGTCTGTATCTTGTGGGTTGACCTTTCGCGCGCTCGGTGCCTGCGCGCATGTTTGAGCATGCTTGATGTTTGAGCATGCTTGATGCGTGAGCACGCTTGATGCTTGAGCACGCTTGATGCTTGAGCATGCTTGATGCTTGAGCATCGATGCGTGAGCATGCTTGATGCGTGAGCACACTTGATGCTTGAGCACGCTTGATGCTTGAGCATGCTTGATGCTTGAACATGCTTGATGCGTGAGCATGCTTGATGTTTGAGCATGCTTGATGCTCGAGCATGCTGGATGTTTGAGCACGCTTGATGCGTGAGCATGCTTGATGCTTGAGCATCGATGCGTGAGCATACTTAGATGTTTGAGCATGCTTGATGTTTGAGCATTCTTGATGCTTGAGCATCGATGCGTGAGGATGCTTGATGCTTGAGCATACTTGATGCGTGAGCGAACCCAGATCTGATTCAGCACAGATATGAGGGTTTTCCCCAAAATATCGGGTATTTCTTCCTGTGTATTTCTAGATCATTGTTCAGATCCGATAGTATTTCTTCCTGTGTATTTCTTCCAACAGATCTGATAGTATTTCCAGATCTGGAATATTGATGAACAGATCTGAGATATCGATGAACAGATCTGGAATATTGATGAACAGATCTGAAATATTGATGAACAGATCTGGAATATTGATGAACAGATCTGGAATATTGATCCGTATATCTGAGATCTTGATGAACAGATCTGTAGATCTTGATGAACAGATCCGTAGATCTGATGAACAGATCCGTAGATCTGAGATGCTGATGGACAGATCGGAGGGCCGCAATGAGAAGCGAAGTGTGGTTCATTGCCGTCCCACGGATGGCGCCAAATGTAGAAACGTGAAAATGAATCTGACCTGACCCATGACGATGTTTCCACGGACTTCGAGATGAACGAACCACAACTTGCTGCTTCTGCTCCGACCGCTGCTGTGATCTGCTGTGACTTTTGGGGGTGTGGAGGTGACCGCTAAGAAATCCAGAGGATCTCTTGTTCACAGACACAAAAATATGGTGGTGGCTCTTATTGAGCTATTTGCCAACCCTTGATAAGGAGGTGGAGACCTCCTTATATAGGGAGCCTCATGGCCACCATCATGGTACCCTAATGGGCCTAGCCCAGTTAGGGTTACCTCCACAAAACCCCCTCAGCCCAAAAACAAATGTATTAGCCCATATAATAAAATAAGCCCAAAACACAATAAATTAGGGTTCTTAGTACCATACCCCGACACATATGTTAAGATATTGTCCAGACAACAAATTACCCAAATAATATACTGTCAACTTGCATGTAAAGACAAAACACTTTTGAGTTTTGACAAATTCACACATATATTCTAGCACGTAAACGTGTTTTTAAATAAACTTGCCATGTTAATTAATTTGCATGCAAATCATCCTAGATTAGTTGGTAAGCTGCTCTGGCTGAACTTTCAATTTTCAACCCACACTTCTTCCTATATATAGCAACTCTTTGTTCATCCAACACACTCACTATCATTTAGTTACAAAATGGCTTCTTCTCATATAATCTCCTTTGCATTTCTTGCTTGTATCTTGTTTTTATTGAGCAATACTTCTTCAGCTCAACTCACTCCCTACTTCTACTCGAAAAGTTGCCCTAAGGTTTTTGATGCGGTAGGCTCAGTGGTTCGGGCTGCTGTGGCCAAGGAGAAACGCATGGGCGCGTCCCTCCTTCGGCTTCATTTCCATGATTGTTTTGTTAATGTATGTGATTTAATTTCTCTCTAGTCGACTTAACTATTTTTCCCGAATATACTACTTGTTTTATGATAAAAGTTTAATAACTTTTGTTCTTGTAGGGGTGCGACGGGTCCATTCTACTAGATGACACGTCTTCATTCAGAGGGGAAAAAACGCTGGGCCGAATGCTAATTCGGTTAGGGGTTTTAATGTGATTGATGATGTTAAGAAGAAGGTTGAAGCAGTTTGCCCCGGTGTTGTCTCGTGTGCTGATATCTTAGCAATTTCTGCTCTTGAATCCGTCCTTGCTGTAAGTATATATAACTCCGTGCATTGCTAAATATACTCTATAGTGGAACACCGGAACCTATTACCCTAATCAACCAAATTAATACGAGTCGGTCAATTATAAGCCGATATAAAACACTAGTAATCGATGTTATATATATGTCTACCCGCAGTTAGGTGGACCAGAATGGACAGTTAAACTAGGAAGAAGAGACTCCAAGACAGCTAGCCTTGCGGCCGCCAACAGCGGAGTTATACCACCACCAACATCCACTCTCAGCAACCTCATCAACCGGTTCAAAGCAGTGGGCCTCTCCGCTAAAGATATGGTGGCACTCTCCGGCTCACACACAACCGGACAAGCACGATGCACTACCTTTAGAGCACGTGTTTACAACGAATCCAACATCGATGGTAAATTCGCTAAGTCAAGACAAGCAAGCTGCCCAAGTCGAAGCGGCTCTGGTGACAACAACCTTGCACCACTTGACCTTAAAACACCAACCTGTTTCGATAACAATTACTATGGGAATCTAATCAGCCAAAAGGGTTTGCTCCATTCAGACCAGGTGCTGCATAACGGTGGATCCACGGACTCGTTGGTGGAGCAGTACAACAAACACCCTGAAAGTTTCTTTAAGGATTTTGCGGCCGCAATGGTCAAGATGGGCGATATCCGTCCCCTCACCGGATCCAAGGGCGAGATTAGGAAGAACTGCAGGGTGCCGAATTCATAAGGTGTTTATCAATGTGATTGAATTTGTGATTTGAGTTGTTGTATTTTGTATTTTAAAATTAAGGTTTGAATGAGTGTAATTTTCTTCATGTAATAAAAAAATGTCTTTCTGTTTATTTTATATACATTTGTGAGTTTGAAAATGTTTCAATTTCTTGTGGCAATCATACTTATATACTATTGATGTAGACTCTTTAACCATATGAGATTCTTAACTTTGAATATATAGCGGGTGTGATCAAGAAATAACAACTAATAGCCAAACAATCAAACATTGATAATATATGAATCAAATTAATTAAAGAACACGTAAAAAACGATTGATTGAAGATAACATTCTAATATTACATAAACCGTATAACGATATATATGTATACTATAGTTATGGGCCTATGGCGGTTGTAACCACAAACCGTAGCGATAAAGTCATTACACTACCATGAATTCATGATCAATAATAATCGCTTACAACCCGTCTACTAGTCCAGGCTACAAATAATATTGTTGATGATTTTCTTAGAGGGCTTCCGTTAAGGGTGCTTCGTAAGGTTTTACTATAAAGTTGATATTTGAGGTAGTACATTAAAATGAGAAATTAGATATATTACATAAATTTGAAAGGGTGTATATTGAATAACAACCTAAATTAACACTTATCTTTACAAATTTGTAGAACCATAGATATAATATTTTAAATTATAAAATAAAACTTAAGTTAAAATTAAACTTTATATAGAAGTGGGCTGGGTTGAAAGTCAAATGGCCAGGCTTACTTCAATCACAAGTTGTGTTTTCTGGCTCATTGGTCATTGATCATATTCCTCTCGTTGCTCTATTAACATTTTACATCGGATATGCATGTTTGACAAAACTAGCTGATAAATGTAGCTAGAAGCTGCTAATTAGTGGCTGGTAGCTAGTAGCTGTATCTTTTAATGAAAAATTAGACATATGGTAATTACTGTCACTCGGATGTCACGTGCTTGGTCAATGAGTAAAGAGCTACTTCACAGTGTTAATTTTTTTTAACGACCACTTGGATCACTGAGGGGCTACTGACTTATACAAGCATTTTCAATCCATCATAAGAATTTTAATCCATCATAAGAAAAAAAACACACCATATCACATATGTGAGAAAATTACATGGTCCAACCTGATCCACCCTAAGTTATGTCACAATTACGATTTGAACCCAAGATTTTTCCAAGCCGGCCTTTTTAAGTTTACAAAATAAAGCTATAGAAAGAATAACCAACTCTAGTATAATTTTCAATATATATATATATATATATATATATATATATATATATATATATATTACAATATTTGGTTATGACTGAGAAAATTCCATCTTCAAATTTTACCATAAAATTTTTTACCATCTTGAATATGAATCAAACTACTCGTGTTTCGTTTTTATGAAAGCCTACTTTTTTACGATTTATTTACATATATTAACTATTACGTATTAATAGAATCAACAAGAATTCGAGCCTGAGTCCTTATAGAATTAAATTATATATATATTTTTATAAAAAATTTCAAGATTAACTCAAATAATGAGCTCAAATAAACTTCATATGTAGTTTGATATAAATCTTGACATTCTTACAAAATACAAATTACAACCCTATTGTATAATGTATCTACAATCTATGTAAAAAAGGTCAAAATGACCACGACCGGATTTGGGCCTTTGGGGTTTGTATATGGGCCAATCATTCATGGCGTCAACTCATACACAGAAAGTTGTAAGATATCACTCATCACTCATCACTCATCACTCATCACTCATCACTCATAACTCATAACTCGTGTACGCATATATACCCAAACTTAAAATGTTTTAAATAGCGTTTGTTGATAATTAAAATAAGTTTATAGACTATGAAAAACAACTTTAATAGGAACTTTACCCTATTTTTTATGAATTAGTATTTTAAAAGTTTTACACTTACCAAATTTTAACTTTAAAATTTCATATTCACTTATTTCTGGACTCTAAACTGAGTCTGTGATTGTTTTCCTCCACGATGCTACCGTCTTCCCCATCATGACAGGAATTCTTTCTGTGTTTCTAGGTGCTTCTTAACAAATTAATTATTCGTTTGCTTGGATTTTTGAAAAATTATGGGAAAGTAGTTTTTATATTTATCACCTCATAAATTGTCATTTTGAGTGTGTTAGATGTTTGTTTTCATGGATTAAAACAAACAGAAAGAGAGCGAATGAACAATAGACAAGTTTTTATGTGTTGTATATAAGTCTTTTTCGGTTGAAAATTTGACCCCCCCCCCTTGTTTGTGAAAGTTTGTATACATTTTGAGCTCGCCCCCCCCCCCCCCCCCCCCCGGTGCCTCAGTCCAAGCTTCGCCACTGTTGAGTGACATTGCATTTTTAAGTTTTATATGTCTTAGAGCATTCACAACAAGCTACTAATTCTAAGGTTTGGATCTAGACAACATCAAAAGGACATGAGGGTCAAAAACTTTATTGTAGTGGAGTGAAGTTTGTGGAGACAAGTTCTTCTATGCAAACTTGAGAAGGACTCCATGGTGACCTAACTTTCTCTTTCATTCTCTCACATACATATATACGTACATACATTACATGTATAGTTTTAATATTTTTTAATGAGGTTTGTGAAAGTTTGTTGTTGTGAAAAAAAGGTGGGGTTTTTGAGAAAAATCTTAAATATGATGTGACGATGATTTGGCGGGTTGTATATGTTTTTTGTTGTAGATGCTTATTAGGGCTAAAGCTTTAGTTAATTATTTTCTTACCATCACTTGAACATATTTGATATGTTTTCTATTTTAAAATAGTTTAGCGTAATAAAAAAAAATTGCTTTGCTAATGTAATGCTACATCTAATTACCAAATACAAATTTTATTTCTCATGTACTCCGTATCATATACCAAATGCTCTTGAAGAAATCTGCAACAGTGTACAATAGGCAAGTTTTTATGTGTTCTACATGTACCTGACATTTGAATGATATCACATACTTTTTTAAGGTGACATTATATATTTCTAAATTATGATATTGTATTGTAGAAAAAAAATATAGAAAAGTAGGTTATTTTTTAAGTTGTTTGACTCTTAGCATGCGTTGAGTTGGCACACTGTTAAGTGTTAACTGTTTACATGATTTTTATTTTTGGGGACTGGCCTAATAAAAACCTTTCTGTAAAATCTATAAACAGAAACATGGTGACACCGGTAAAAATTTAGTCTGGAGCCTTCCACGGATCATGAGTTCTCCGTTACAAAAAAACCAGGTATCTTCCGCCCTTGTAAAAATTAACCATTTTTCACTTTTACAAATACCGATCGACATTTGCTCATGGCAAATGTCGAAGTGTTTTGCTCATTCAAAGGTTGGTCACTTGGTCATCGTTTGCTCTAGAGGACAAACCTAAAAGTAAAGAAATTGAACAAGTGAGATTGTTTTATCATTTATTTGTTTTTGAGTATATATATATATTTGAAAGTTAATTAAAAGGTCTAGTAGTTAAAACAATTGCTAAAATTAAGTTCTGAAAATGTACAATTCATGAGAAAAGCTAACCATTTATATAATATAAGTGTTTTATTTAATTATGAAAAGTCAACTACAGGCTTAGGTATTGGAATTACAATTTTCATTAAAAATAATTTTATTATATAATTTATCTTGAGATTGAAGAAAATAAATTTAATTGCATTTACACTTTGCCGGGAACATGGCTGTTAGAGTATTCGTTTTGTTATGATTTTCAAGTTCAGGGGTGTTTGAATGAGTTGATTATTATATAGACTTAAGAATCAGATGTATATAGTTTAATACATTAAATATTTACATGTATTTTATTAAGAATCAAGAAATCAAATTGATAAATAGTACGGTGTACAAAAGTGACTATTTACATCTCAATTTAATTATAGTTATATGTGACTAAACACTAGCTTAGGTATGAATAGAAATGTGCCATTAGTAGCTAGTTGGCGATTACAACACAGTTGCAGCTAGTACTCACTTACCACTTACGCTTAGTTGCCGTAGTCCAAGTTGCAACATATCAAATGAGAATCATAGATAGGCTAATTAAGGAACCTTTACCTTATTTACTTTAACGTTGGTTCTCTAATATATAATATTTTCTAAACGGTAAAAATAACATGTTTATGGATGTCATATGGTTTTAATCACATATGTAGATACACATTATTCTCATTTGAACCTTTACCTTATATACGTGCATAAAAACATACATGTATGTGTTCCATATTTTTACAATCACAAATGAACACATACACATCATGATCATCAGTTGTCAACCCACTATTAACAGTCACCACCACCCCATCCGTAGTTAAAGCTGCATATATCATAGTTATCGCCACACCACTAAACCGTTATGATACAACACCTTTTGTTGTTGGTGTTTGTGTGTGTTTAATTGTATTAAGCATCAAGGATGATTGATTCAAAGAATCTAGGTAAGAAAGAAAACCTTGTTTAAGGACCACATGGGTGAACCCTATGATATACCCTTGATTCCTAAGTCATCCATTATAAGTTAAAAGGACAAATACGATAGTAAGTAGGCTTCAGGGTGAACCCGCCAAACGTGTTGATATGTTACCCCTTGTTTAGAGTAATTTTAGACCTTATAGATAACAATGTTTCAACTTGATATTGTTCGTTCTTTTTATTCATTATGTTAAATCAAGATCAAAGTCAGATGTGCATCTACCGATGGTAGGACTCATCATATTTACTTAGGCTTCTTTAGTGTTCTACTATTGGCCTTGATATGGGCATAATAACAACACCAATTGGCACTTATATCACTATTAAAAAACCTGAGAATCTAAACTCCGTATGGCAAACTTTTGTGTTTGTGTTTGCTTATCTAGATTATATGTGTATTTAAAATGATTGTTTTCATCAAATATGAGATGATGGTGTGGTCATATTTTGTCCGTCTATGAGCTATGATGGTGGTGAGATAGTTGCAATGGTATGATAAAGCGAGATGGTAGCAAAAACCATCTGTGGAGAGGATCAATAGCGGTCAACCGTGGTGAGTAGTGACACGTTAACCGTGTGTTTTTGTAATTTTAACTTTTTTTTAACAATAAAACTTTTCATCTGAAATCTCGCTAAAATTGCATTTTGCAAGCAGTTGAAACCACTACCTCGCTTTTGAAGGTCAAACGCATACCACTAGACTACTAAATCATGAGTTTTTGTAAATCTTAAATAGGAAAAACTATAATAACTTCAAGAAAAAAAAGTAAAAATTAAGAATAAATCATAAATGTGTGTTTAAAGGAAGTTGAGATGCAGGGGGGCAGAATACTATTTGTCTCCCCGACGTGTGCGTGGGCTTTAATTGCATCTCACGTCCTCTTTAAATAAATCTACTCTGACCAATTCAATATAATATAATTTTTATGCATCATTTAATTGCATATATAATCAACTATTTTTAAAATCATTACATTAATCTAGCGATTCCTTAATCAATTAGTTATTCAGGGAATATTTCTCAACATTAAAAAAAATAATTAGAATTCATATGTAACTTTACATCACCATATAAACTAATCAGCATACATGTGGTTTATACAAGTATTTAGGAGTAGAATGGTTTTCTGTTTAAAAAAAACATCTTTACCGAATAATGAACACTAAACTTATATAAACCCAGACGTTTAGATATTCTAGCACTACAAAACCGATGACTTGACCGACATACAAATACCTTAGTGAAGGTGTGGTTCATGTCGGTAATTCGTCAGTGATTACTAACTAACGAATTACAGACAAGTAGTTTGATTACCAAGCATTATCACAGATAATGCTAAGAAAATAGATTAATTACCTCCTTGTTTTATTTTTGACAGCCAAGAGTAACAAAATTCATAAATTAAGTATTAACATCCAGATCCAAAACCTTGATCAACTTCCACAAAATGAGTGAGAAAAAAAAAGCACAAAATAATTTAAACCCTTCTAACTTTAATGATCATATAATCATCTTTTTTTCATAACTGATACATAACAAAAACAAACAAAAAAAAGAATGAACTAGGGTCTCATATTGTCAAGCAAAGTAGCCTGATACATTGTTATTATTATTATTATTATTAGGAATTGTACTAGTACTATAACCAGAAGTGCTAGAAGGGATTCCATAAAGATGAACTGAAGACGAAGACGACGATGAAGATGATGAGGACGAAGAAGACGAGATAACAATGGATGGTTGTGGTGGTGGTGGCGGTGTAGGTGGTGCCTGGATGGTTGAGAGCTGAGCCGCGGTGATGGAGCCGGAAGAAACCATGGAGGAAGCAATGATATTAAATGTCTTGATTATTAGCTGCAGCTTCTCTATATTTATATCTTAAAATTTCAGCCCTGACTGCATTGAGATCAGCTTGTAAATACTGTATTTGTTGTTGTAATGCTGAAATTGCACCCATGCAGCCATAGATTGGATCTCTTAGTCTAACATTTGCTTCATATACCAAACTGTTTGCTGCATCTGCTCTTTGACTTTCAGGCACTTCCTAAAAAAATCAAACAATAAAAAAAAAACGTTTAAATGCTTGGTTATAATCCTTATTAGATACATCAAAACAAGATTCAAATATTGTTGATTCATGAGGTATTGACGTGTCTCATGAATGAATTTCAAGTAACAAGTTCTTTTCGTTAAAAAGGAAGGAAAAAATATCAATCCTACGACTATTATGTGATTAGCGTTAAGCGGCTAATTAACTAAGAGCATCTCCAATGGCTAGTTGTCTCTCTCTTTTTTTCACTGTCTCATTACGAAAAAGAGGAGATGGCGGTCAATGTGGAGAAATGAGCGAGGACAAGCATTCGTGTGGAAGAACGTCCTCGAGCAAGTTATGTGAGATGGGGGGAGAGGAGGGGTGTCAAAGGACGTTATTAGGGAAATCCAAACAACGCGTTTTTTAAGCTTGTTATTAACATGCTCTAACTAAATAGATACAAAAGATAAACCAGACGTACCCCGTATAATCTCAGCCATGATATATGGGATAGATAGACAGCTTCTGATAAATCCCAACCCAATTTTTTTTTTGTGTGTAGATTTAATAAATAGGTTCAAAAGAAATAATTAATAATATATAAAGAAAAATAAAAGGTAACATACCATCAACAACTTAGAGACGTTGCCAGCACCAAATATTTTGTGAACAGCAGCAAACTTATGTGGTTCATGAGGTGAGAAATAAGGTGAAAATGGACACTCTTCAGCACATCTTCTTCTCAGCAGCTTACACGCGGCACACGGTGTGATCGTGTTCAAAGTCCCGGGAGCTGGAACCAATACCTGTCTCCTTCCCATTTGCGCGGTCTTCGTGTTAATATACGCATCGATCTCTCTCTTTATCCTCTTTCCTGGATCATCATACACTTCCCTACAAACAAGAATATTAATCAAGACACAATATATTAAAATCTCAAAAGTGATCATATTATTCAAGCATGCAACTTTGTTAGATCTTTAGCCTCTTTATATGGTGATTAAATGATGTATACCTTTCTCTGGACATTCAAGAAACCTGCAAATGAAGAGTTAGGGAGAGAGAGTGGGTTTGAAGGATCAAGGTAGAAGAAGGAGAAGAAGAAGAAGCATTAAGAGGAAGAGGAAAATAGTGCTTTAAAGGCAAGGAAAGTAATGAAAATCCAGCTTATAAAAATATATTATAATTGAATAATGATGTTACGTCTAAGTTGGACTAAACATATTTTATTATATAGACTTCATAACCAACCAAAATGGTAATATTTATAACTTTTTAAACTGAATTGTGTATGTATTTGTTGGAATAATTAACAAAAGTATATCGTTGATTCGTTGGTACTAATTTTGGTTTTACAAGTTAGTGATCTTGCTATATAGGTAGCAAAGGTAGCTAGTAGACACCAAAAGTTTAACATACTTGATCATTAGATATATTTAAAATTAAAATTAAGTTAATCTGATGGATGTAAAAGTAAAATCAATAATTGAAACCATAGAAAACTTATTCATGTAAGCTAGTTAGATACGACTTATCTTTGTCTTTGTATTGAATTGAATACTCGATCATTATGTTTATCATTTTCTCATCTTCTTACACATATACTTCAATAACAACTACATACTTTTACATGTTCACCGTGTTCACTTTTATTTTTATACTTAGTATTAATGGAATAGATTTTTTTCTAGTGCATATTATTTGATGGTAATATTTTAGTTTACATGATAACTATGTTAAAAAATATATATATAGTCGACTACCTGCCAGGCCGGAATTTTTTTTTAAATTATATGTATTTTTATAAAAAACGATATGTATATTTAATATTTAATCTTAATTATATAACAATTAACTTGGTCTAGTGGCAAATGGGTATTACTCCAAACCAAATATTGTGGGTGTTAGCCTCATTTGAGACATATTTAAGCCGGCTTATTTTTATACAAAAGTTTTTTACACAACACAAATCATAATCAAGGAAACCAATTTAAAAATTAAATTGTTTAAACACAACAAAATACTCTTTTTATTTAAGCCTAAAAAAAATTCAAATTTTCTACGCTAGCCCTAGTTCAGATTACAACACGAAAGATGGTAACATTTAGGTTGGAGACGAAAATTGGTTTAAACTTTAAAACAAAAAAGATGTATTTTATTTTACTAAATTACAAAAAATAATATATATATATATGTGAGGGAGATATTTTGATAACCATGTTGAGTTGTAAGAACTTTAAGAACTCAAATTTGGACCACACATTTAATTAAATGATATGAAATATGTGGCTGAGATTAAATGTAATTAAAAAATGAAGCAGGAGAGAGTGTAAGTATTTTTTATGATTACACAAGTTTAACTGTTAGTTACACAATAATTCGATTCGGTGTGTAAAAAAATACCGTAATTTTTTGTACATCACTTATACTTACATATTACACATGTGTAAAAAAAATTCCAAAAAAAATTGTTACGTTGAGTTCTTTCGAGTTCTTAAAACTCAAAGCGGTTCTCAAAAGAAATCAATTATATATATATATATAATATTTTGAACGGCAAAGAATCTCTCGTGTAAACCTATTATTTCGGGCTATTCCAAGGTTGACTCATCGGCCGTCATGAGACCATACCACCCTGATGCGCGAAAACCAGATGAAATTCGTAAACTCTCACCCCATGTCGGATTCGAACTTGGGATTAAAGTCATGATTCGTCCCTTCATCCAAATATCCTTCGAACCGGTACAAATTAATGTAAATCGAACATGCATATCTATATTATATATATTTTGATTATATAATATAATTAGACTTGTATTATTAAAGTAATTTACATCATTAATAACGTTGTTATCCTGTGGATGGGAGAGAGAAAGCGCATCCACGGCCATCTCCACTTTGGTGGGATGGTAAAGGCTTTGGCCTTTGGGTGAGAGGTCCAGGGTTAGATTCCTGGCAATGATGGTTTAATGTAAATAATAGGAGGAAAGCATTAACATTCAAAAAAAAGAAAGCGCATCCACGTGCGGGTAATTGCAGGTGTTGACTTTATGGAAAAAGTAGCTGTGAAATTGTCACACGTTGAAAAACTATACCAGCCAGCCTTTCTTTTTACGACTTCTGCTACACCATTATTTACCCCTAAACCTTTCCATCAATAATTAATTTATTTTTACTCTCATTATATATATATATATATATTAAAAACCAGATTTTCCTATACTCCGAGATTTTACTATTCATCAAACTTGAATGTGAGCCACACATTATCTAGTACTCAGCACACGTGTTTGGCTACTGTCTTTCAATTTCTCAAACTACCTTTATACTACTACCCACTCTCTGAGAAACCCACCTCCACAAAGTTGTCTTTAGTTACTGCCGCCACCACTCTCTGAGCCTTCGCCAATTTCCTCCGATTGAAACAGCTGATGATTCGTTTTCTTTCATTTAAGGTAACAAATCTAATTCGACGATGAGGACCTTCAATTGAATGAATTGTGAAAAGTGATTTAAAATAGGTGAATACTTTTTTTAGGTTTATTTATGCCTATGTGGGGACTGGGTAAAGAGAATAACTACTAGAAAAAGTTATTTGAATTGAAATAGGTGAAAAAGTATTGTTGTGTAATGGGATTGAATCGCTAAAAGGAGGATGGATTCATGACTGAATAAGGTAAATGTGTTTTTGATTTTGTGAATTAAGTATTGTTGTGTTTAAGTTTCTTATTTCATGAATTTGCAGGTGGGTAAAGAGAATAAGCTCAAGGTGCATTCAGGCTTCAATAAAAGCAGGAACCCAAAGAAAATTGACTACTGTTGTTGACACATACAGGTTAATTTGTTGATAATAACTAACCTTGACATTTCCTTTAGTTTTCGGATTTGTGTTATTATGCGTTTGTTTTATTTGGTCCTCATTTATAATCAGCTGTAGTAGTAGTAGATATATTTTATAAAGCCATAAATTTAAGTATCACACATATGAATGTAAATAGCATAAACAAATTATTATTGACTATCATTAAACTTTAGTAGACACCATTCTCAGTTTGAGTTAACATTGATTTGGAGCTAACTATGAATTTCCTTCTGCTTCTGTATTCACTGATTATGCTTTTTGATGAACTTGAACAAGTTTCGAGGCTGACTATTTCCCTTACGCAGGTCAAAGGTTTATAATCTATATATTTAGATAAACATTTTTAATTGTTCTTTCAATTTTAACTTCCGTTGTATGTTAACTTTGATTCTAATTTCCCTGCGTTACCGTCCACGTCCTCGCTGATTCGTAGGTATGATGAAATGATGATGTGTACACGTTTATAGAGGGACATAACATGGCTACATTTCCTTCTAAAATGGAAGTTAAAAGGGATCATGGAAGACCCATTTTTTCTTCTCTTTTTGTCATCGTTAGTCAAAAGTTGTGTTGGTGGTTGTAAAGTTTACATTTTATGGCACCCGATTCTATAATAGTTTGATGCTATGTGGGTAAATTAACAATCTCACTTTGTTTCAAATTTTTGCAGCTTGAAAATGGAAGAAGGCTGAAAAGTGATTTGCACACTATCAAGCCATATGGAACCTGAAGGTGAGCTTTTTATGAACCTGACCCGTCTGCTGGACCATTTTGAAAAAGAGTTAGTTGGTGTCAATAGTGGTAACCATCCAAAACTGGGTAGAAATGGTCAAATAAATGGTTTTCGAAAACAACTTTGTTATTTTGTTGTATGTAATTTAGTTACCGATACTAATAGTGTGTTACGAACTACAGAGTATATTCACCACCACTTAAAGCAGAAGCACGCCCGCACGCCGCAGCGCGCGGGTAAAAAACCTTGTTTTAATTAATTATGAGCTTCAACTTTCAAACCAATTACACAGGTGATCTCTGTTTGGTAACTCTAATATATGCATTTTTAGGTGGTTAAATATGTTGTGTTTGTAGGTCGGTGGATCGAATTCGATATTAACACGAAAACAAGCACGAACTTAAACACGACAAGGACCCCAAAGATGTTATGTTTATATTAGATGTGTAAACTTGACTACTTGAGCACAACAATAGTTTTTGCTAGTTGATACGAACATGATCCATTTAATCCGAACATTTATTTTTTTATATCAATACTTTAAAGTTACAAACCTATAACAAAAAGGCGACAAATGTGTAGAAGATAACTTTGTTTATTTTATAAAATTTGATGCTTGAATTTTTCTACATTTATAATTTTGACATAAAAATATGCAATCAGTTTAAGTTATGGGTTTTTTTTGGTAAACTCTTAAGGATTCCGTTAAGAGACTATATGCTAAATTGTAGAGTGTGTTTGATTCACTTAAAAAAAAACTCTTAATGGTTGATGGAGCATTTTAATGGGCAAGCTTCAAAGTCATGCTGAATGGTGTTCAAATGCTACATCTTAATCGGTCAGGTCTCTTAATGGTTTAGCATAAAATTGCTAAACATCCCTTGGAAATTGAAAAAAATATAGAGTGTGTTTGGTTCACTTAAAAAAACCTTTTAATGGTTTACAATATAACAAACCCACCTTTGTTTAATACTTTGTGATTTTTGAGGATTTGGTTTAGGGGATTTTATTGATTTGGTAGATGTTTGATTAGGCTTGAATCTAGGTTTAATTTTGAAGAAAACAAGGATGAAGATTGATCAGTATCATTGTTTGGCTTTTGAGGACATTGAATATGAAATGATGCCCGACAATAGATGTATAGTTGATTGATTTATTTTTTACTTTTGACTACTTGTGTGATTTTGTTTTTGTTAGGATTTCTGTAGTATAAACTATAAAGTCACGCGCAAATGTTGTTTTTGTTTAAGCTGTGGATGATGTGTGGTGAACAGTGACTGATTAACGATCTCCTCATAATTAGAAATAGATAGACAAGAGTCAAGGAAACTTCATCTCGAACTTGAATTTGAAGTTAAATTAGTCGTTGTGGCTTGACTTTCTATATTTAAAGAGCTGAAATTTGAACTAGAGCTCGGCTTAGATAAAGCTCATTTCTTTTGAAAATTTTGTATTACTTGCATATATTTTACATGGCCTACTTGATTGAGCTCATTTCCCGGTCAAGCTCGGCTCCAAATCTAAACAAGCCAGCTTGCTCAACACAGTTATTTACTAACTAATAGTAATAATAAAATTTAATAATAATAAATAAATAAATAACACTCATATCCAATAATAACTTGCTATAAATCAAGAAATGATTGAATGATACATTGATAATCCTAACCAACTTAGTGGCCGGCCTTGATAAATCCCCTAGAACTTAGTTGAACATTGTGTGGCAGACTTATGGTTATCATTCATCATGCATCATGGATAGAGGTGTACAAAAACCGGTTTGGGACCGGTTTTAGGCAAACCGAACCGAATCGGTTTGGGTTTAAAACCGGTTTCACCCAAACCGGTTCCCAAACTGACCCAAACCGTCAGTTTCAGGACCGGTTCCCCTTAAGATATACCACACCGGTTTTAAAACTGAACCGGTTTGAGGAAAATCAGTTAAACCGGTTTATAAACCGAACCGAACCGACGTGAGTCACGTGACCAGGCCGGCCTATCTTGCTTCTAAACCGGTTTATAAACCGAACTTGTTTGAGTCAAACCGGTTTTGGCCAGCCGTTGACCAAACCGGTTCGATTTATAAATTGGTTCGGTTTAGGTTTAAAACCGGTTTTGTACACCTCTAATCATGGATGGAAATGGAATGATGCATCTAAAACTTGAAAATAAAACTAGAAGAAGGCCCATATGCAATGGCCCATTAAATAACTTTGAAACAAGCATATGAGCTAATGAGCATATCCATAAACGTGTTAGGTAGAGGTGCACAAATCGGGTATTATGATAAACCGGGTTCGGGTATGAAATCGGGTTCAGGTATGATCGGATATTGAAGAATCGGGTATTAACAATAATCGGGTCGGGTTCGGGTCGGGTATTGGCTTGAAAAACCATACCCTGTGTACCGCGTTCGGGTAGGGTATTGAACCGGGTCTTCAATACCCGGGTATTTGAAGACCCTATTTTTGGGTATTGAAAAAAACCCGTTTTATGGGTTTTGAAGACCCTATTTTCCGGGTATTAAAAAAAAACCCATTTTCTACAGTTTTCTTCTATTAACGGGTCTGCTTCATTTTTTTATCCTAACTCCATTTTTTTGCATACAAACTTCAAAGTTCATTTAAACATACATAAACAACTAAACAATGATACAAAAAACATATATTTTATGTGTTTTAAGTTGTTGTTTGCCTGTTTGGTATATCAAAAGGTGTTGCTCTAAACAAGTATTTATATCATATACGTGCTCCAAAAAAGATCCGTTGGAGAACGACTATTGATCTATGGACAGCCACACAAAAACATGTGCACAAACACTAATATCCTAGCATGCAAAAAATCTTGCTCGGGTATGCAAAAACCCGGGTTTTGGGTATAACTAGAACCGGGTTTCGGGTATAGTTTAAACCGGGTTTCGGGTTCCGGGTATACCTTGTAACATCCTAAATATTCTAATAAATAAAGAAAGTTGTGTTAAATTGTCGTGCGTTTAATAATATTAACTAACGTCTAATATGGAAAAGATCATGGACTTGGATTTAATTAAGATGGATTAAGGGTAATGGGCCTTAGGTCCATGAGCCTTAAGGGGTATAAATACATCCTTAAAGCACCCTTAAACCCTAAACCATCATTCATTTCCATCTTATTCTCTATACATTCAAAACACACACACATACACCACCACATACGACCGACGGCCGAGAGAGAGAAACGAACAAGATCCGAGAGAGATTAAACGTTACTTGGTATTAGATCTTTATTACACGAGATCTAGAGTTCCCAAACAAGCTAACCAAGATCGAACGAGCACAAAAGGTATGTTCTTGACCTTTAAAATTTACGTTTTATTGAACGTTTAGCCTTGAAACTTGAAACGATAATAGATCGGATCTAAACGAAGCGTAAAGTAGCGAACTTGATGCTAGGACGAACCTAATAAACCCATAAACATGTACGGTTCGTTTAAGATAAACCGTAGATCTTGTATTGAACGTCCTTAAGCTTAAAGGTCCAAGTTTTATAGTATATACGGGATATATATACGAACGAAAATGGTTAGGGAACGTTAGTGGGTGATGTCGAACCATAACAAGGGTATTAAAATCGCCAAAATGCTTGATAAAAACCAAACCCGTAGCTGAACTGAATAACTTCGCCTGCAAAGCTTAACTTCGCCTGCAAAGCTTAACTTCGCCTGCAAGCTCAACTTCGCCTGCAAAGCTTAACTTCGCCTTCAAGCTCAACTTCGCCTGCAAAGCTTATCTTCGCCTGCAAGCTCAACTTCGCCTGCAGGCTTAACTTCGCTTGCAAGCAAGTTCGCCTAAAGCCAAGTTCGCCTAACTGTAACTTCGCCTGGTGACAAATTCGCCAATGATAACTTCGCCTAAAGCTAAGTTCGCCGAGCCTTAACTTCGCCTGGTGATAAGTTTGCTCAATGCTTAACTTCGCTTAATGTTAAGTTCGCTTAACACTAAGTTCGCTTACAGTAAGTTCGCTTAATGTTAAGTTCGCTTATTGTTAAGTTCGCTTAATGATAAGTTCGCTGGAGTTAGCAAATTAGAAAATAAATTAAAAACCTAATGAAAAATGTGTTAAGACAGTTAATGGAAATAAAATTTTTATTTTATTTCCAGCCAGGGGCTCTGCCCCTTGGACCCTGCTAGGGGCTGCCGCCCCTAGACCCCGCTGCCAGGGGCGCTGCCCCCGGACCCCCGTTCGTTGTGGGTTATATAAAGATAGAAATACAATGTGAGTAGTAGTAGTAGTTAATTGATACGTGTAAATATTATACAGTTAGCCGTGCACAGCTCAAGAAGGGAATAACGATTAACGGAGAGCATACCAGGATTCAGGTGAGTTTCTAGCCCCATTTATGTGTGACATTCGTCAATTTCGGGTCACTTTTGTTATGTAAACCCGACCCGTTTGTAACCCGAACATTTCAAATATATAAAATATTGGATCTTGTCATTTAAAATATATAAAATATTGTTTTTTTTTATATTATGCATTGTTTGACCATTTAAACATACCCATTTTTATGCAAACCATAAAAAAATCTTTATTCCCAACCCTTCACTCATTCCCTATATATACACACCCATCTTCTTCATTTTACTCTTGCTACATCTCCAAAAAACTCTCTCAAACTCCATAGATTCAAGGTTGTTATTTCTTATGTATTTTTGAAGTTTTGACTTCTCAAGTCAAACTAACTATAGTCTTTCATTCTAACTTGTTCATCTAACATTACTAACTCTTGAATATGGTGGTACAACATATATATAATACACACCCCTTGTTTCCTTTATTTGTTACTTCACCGACTTTGGTTGGTTAAGTTTCGAATGTCATAAGGCAAGGCTTCATGGAGGACTTCGTGTTTTTGATATATATTTACACACACATAACTTATTATACATATCACTTATGACTAACTTCTAACCCTTTAGTTTGTTCATCTTATTTACAAGTTCCATGGTGTGGGTTTGTATAAGACTAACCTCGGTTTAACCGAAACTAGTCCAAACCGGAAACCGAACTTTTGTTTACTAGTTTTGTTAAAATAGTTGTTTAAACATGTTTATTGCTAGATTTGAGTTTCAAAAATCATTTTTACAAGTTCTTTGATATTAAGCATATGGAATCCATCTATGAACTCGTTGGGAGATGGAAACCGAACTAAACCGAAACTTTTGCTTAAAAGACTTGTAATTAACTTTTTTTGTTGTAAAATTTAAGTTTTCTTCATTTATAAACCGATATACAAGTTCTATGATATTTGGGCATGTAGAAACCATCTATGAACTATTTGTGAGATGGAGACCGAACTATACCGACTTTTACTCGCTTAAGACACACAAGTGTGTTTTTAGTTATCAAGACTTGTATATTTCTTTAAAAAATAGTTTACAAACTGATTTTAATTATTTTTCTTAAGTACTTGGAATAGTTGGATCCAACTTGATCTCATAACATAGTTTGAACCGACAAAACCGAACACTCGCTTAACGTAAGTTGTTAGTTCTAAACAATAGATCTACGTACTTGGTTAAGTGTTAGTATGTTTTAATGAGTTATCTCATAACAATTAATATTTTGGAAAGTTGACTTTGGGTTCGACCATTTGTCAAGACCCGAACCGACAACCCGAACACTCGTTAAAAACCCGTTTTAGTATCTTTAGCCTAATGGAACTTGCATTTTAGCATTTTCCCCACCTTATTACTTAACATTGGTTAAGTAAATATTAAGGTTAGATACTTTAACCCGGTTTTGAGCAAACTTACATTTTTTAAAAGGGTTATTATTATAAATTCTTAAATAGTTACATTTTAAACCTTGAACTTTAATTGATTAGTTTTTGCAACAATTATTTTATTTAAAGATCTTCAAGACAACCTTTCTAAATCCAAGACTTTCTTTTATTTAGGCTTCATACGTTAAACTCGTCGTTCCGGCAAATCTCCAAATAATCAATCTTTCAAGTTTATTACTTGAACGTGAGTAACTTCATACCCCGTTTTCTATCTTTTATTTTGGGGGTGACATTTCAACTTATCTAAACTAAATGTTTTATACTTGGGTCTTAAACCACAAACGTTGTTGTATACCTTACTTGAATAATTGCTCGATCTGGTGTTCTATGCTTATTTGACTATGTGTTTATCGCTTTTGGATGGTGGAACTATAAATCCTAGACCATTTGGCAACCCCTCATGGCAAGGTGTCGTTAACGTAATGCAATTAACGATAACTATAAAATCCTAAACTATTTGGCAACCCCTTATAGTTGGGTGTCGCTAACTTGTTAGCGATAACTATTTATCCAAGTTTATAGCTATTATTTATGGTTTTGTATACTAGTTTTGTGGCTTTTCATACTATATATCTATTGTTCAAACTTATGAATTGCTCACCAACCTTTGTGTTGATAAACTTTATTTTATGAAATGTTACAGGTTTGCATCTAGGTTGATTATGGAGTTCGGTGAAGAAAACATCACAAATACCGTTAGGATATTAGCAAAAATGAACAATATTTGATTTGCTATATTTTGTTATATTTTGTTGTATTTGAGTTATGAATATTTGGTTATGTGACATTTTCGATGTTGTGAAATGAAATGAGTTTGTTAAATATTATCGCTTTAAATAGTGTCATGCGCTTATGAGCAATCGTTGCACCCCGGCATGTTCCGCCGCCTTTGGTCGGGGTGTGACATTATGTGTTATGTTTTCGGGGCTGTGTGCATACTCAATATGTTTGTTAATACGCTTATCCTAAGAGATAAGTGTATGCCTTATGTGAATAATGTGAAATGTATGAATGATTGTCTGATGGTACGTGAACGATCTTCGGATATTGCACGTACTGCCAGGTTGTAACGCTATGTATAAGGTAAGTATGATATGTATGCTTATGTGTATGAATGTGATAAAGTTAATAAAAGAAGGAAAGGATGGTTGTATGGTTACGAAGAGGGTACCGGACCCTAATAATACTCGAGGTATGATGTATGGTTGTATGGTAACGAAGAGGGAATCGAACCCTACTAATATTCGAGAACTAGGGAACCGAGCCCTAATAATACTCGAGGAAAGAGGGTACCGAGCCCTAATAATACTCGAGGAAGGAGGGTACCGAGCCCTAATAATACTCGAGGAAGGAGGGTACCGAGCCCTAATAATACTCAAGGAAGGAGGGTACCAAGCCCTAATAATACTCGAGGAATGTAGGGCGTAATGCTCTTTTAACGTAAGATATGAAAGCAAGTTAATACAAAATAAAGTATGAAAGTATGAATGAAAGAATATAAGTTTGTGTGTATTGTATAATGTATGATTAACTAGAACTTACTCAGCGTAGCTGACTTTTAGTATGCACGCAGGTGTGTAGGATGAGGCAGCTCGCTTGAGGAGACACGTGGCACTGAATAAGAGGCTGGCATCGGAAGACTCAAGACGTTTAAGTTTAATGTTTCGGTTATTTTGAAAGACAAGATGATGTTTTAAGACAAGATGTGTTTTGTTATGAAATGTTTTATGAAAGCTTTTATATTCCGCGAATGTTTTAATTAACTATGATATTTAGAACTGCGTTTATGAGTAAATCCAACACGAAAGTAGGGCTACCGGTAACGGGGCCTTACATACTTAGAACCGGGTTTCGGGTACTATCGGGTTTAGATCGGGTACGGGTCGGGTTTCAACATTGAAAGTCGTACCCTATCCGTACCCTACGGGTAGGGTCGGGTTCGGGTTCGGGTATTAAAAACCCGGGTTTTAGAAAAACAGGTTCCGGGTTGTTTTTCGGGTCCGGTTCCGAGTTCGGGTTTTTTTTGCACCTCTACTGTGTTATACAAAAAAGAATCATATTTTAAAGTTGCTTTAGTCGTCATAAAAAAAGATAGGCACCATCAACAAGTCAACCTCCAACAATATAAACCAAACACCTAAAAACACACCACCTTCATTTCTTTTACATTCACTGTGATGAGTTTGAAAATAAAAATGTTCCATCAGTTTGGTTTGTTTATTTGGTTCGGGTCCAAATAAACCGTGCTGTTGGATGAAATTGGACTACATAAAGTTTGGCTAAAATTGGTTAATGGATCGGACTAATTGACAAACTTAAATAATCATTATGTGTTATTTGGGAGTGTTTGGGATTCCTTACATATAAGAAGTTTTTCTTACTTATGGAAAACTCCTTTTTTTTTTCTTTTTTAAAGGGTTTAATAAGTCATATTACCTAAATATTATTTTAACTTATAAAAGTTAATATTTAATAAGGATGTAAAAATAAGAAAACCCCAACACCCCCTTGATTTGTTTGAATAGAATGCAATTTTTCTTTTACCGAAAACCCAATCATATTTTAATCTAAAACCTAACCAAATCCGTATCAAACACCGTAGTTAACAAAAAAAAAATATTGAAGTGTAAAATGCACATACAAAATTTTAATCACCATGTACCCTCAATGAAGTTTCAAACTTTAGCACCAAGTTTTTTAATAATAAGAACGTCTGATGGAAAACAAATAAAATAAAATAATAGTTCGCAAGTCGTTGTCGCTGATATATTGGTAAAAGCACCTTGGGTCTAAAGACGCGTAGTTGTTGGGATTCTGAAGATGATACTCTCCATTGGTGATTCTCAGGAAATTATGTCTAGTAAACCATTGATAAATTAATTCGTTACCCGTACCATGTTTTCTGACGAATTATTGACGTTCTGATTCGCCAAGGGATATTCAAGGCATTCGACATGGTGTTTGAACCTTCTTTAGAGATGTATTCATCGGTATTGATCCAGATTTGGATGCTCAAATAGAATTATGTTAATTCCAAAAATTCGGAGATCTGACTACGAAAAGACTAACAATCTGATACAACATTTCTTTCATCTAATTTGAATCTATTTTCTCAATGATTGAAGTGATATTATAACTCAAATGATTAACACACAAAAATAAAAATTGAACAAGACCAGATATTAATAATCGGAGGAAATATAACTCATAAACCCTCTATTACAACTCTCATACATGACCATAGACTTGATTATGTGTTTATACTGTAAACTCAACTTAGCTAACAAGAAATTTAATAACTCTAACTTGGTCATCAATAAACCCATTAAACATGTTATACACCCTTAAGCCCAACAACCATCTTGTTGTAGCCCTGGGCTTTTTGTCTCGTAACTCACGGGTTATACCTTTTTCTCGAACCCAACAACAACTGAGCCTAACATTTATATTGATACTACTTCAAAGCCTTATTTTATACCGACAAGAAAATGCTAGATCCAACAACCATACTAGAAAAAACATAAAAATTTGTTCAATTATCTTATTTCAAGAAACATAGTACAACATCTTTACGATAGAAGAAACTTTTTTGCATTTTTTTCTTGATTCGAATATCAAAATTCGAAAAAGAAAATAATAGTAACAAATAAAAAAAAACACTGTAACAACCCAACGTTGCATTCTACCAAAATAAACCCATCAACTAAATCAACATAAAACTTATATGAGGTTAATGGTTTTTAATCTCGGTTGATCCGGGTCGGGTTTGCTTTGGTGTTGCAGCTCGCCTGATACGAAAACAAAGAGTTGAAACAGGAGACTCATACCCATCTTGATCATCATATGATTTTCTTTGGTTTTGCCTATGATTGTAGGCGGTATAGCGAGATGATGCAGAATCCGAATAAGATGAAGTGGAATACAAAGAAGATGATTCAGAAGAAGCTGGTGAAACATGAGAATTATGTTTTTTCTTAGTGGAAGTGAAGAATTGAAGAATACCTCCTTTTGGTTTTGGCATCTTTTTGTTAGGTGTTTTTCGATAACCGAAGAGAAAGGATGGTGGTGGTGTGAGTGGTGGCAATGGGGTTTCACAAAACCGGACTCTAGGTGTACCTGGTTGTGATTCCCATTGGAACGGGACTGCAACAGGTGCACCACCATAGTACACCTCTACAGACGAGAGGTGTACTGACATCTCGGCTACAAAACGCCTTGAACTTATGGAGAAACGACTATCTTCACAAGTGTTAATGCTCATTGATGGAAGATTGGAACCTCTAGGCCTAACTTAGGTCACGTTCCTTAAAAGTTTTTCAATATTAAGCCACAAGAAACAAGCTTATTGGATGCTATTTTTATATATGTTTAAAATGGGAGTTGAATGGAGAGTGATGGTATAAAAAAACAAGCAAGATAAAGAAAGGGCAACTACAATCCTGAGGTTATTTATGACAAATTCTTGAATGATGGGTGCATGTGTTGGCCATGTGAGCAGGATTTTTTTAGGGTTTATGTAGGTTTGAATTTTGAAATCAAGATTTGTCATAAAAGCACTCAGTCAAATCTCTATTTGTTAAGTAATATGTGTTTCAAATTGTAATAAGTTATTTCATATTTGATGTCATTCCTCATTATTTATCCTCTTAAAAGTAAACTGATGAGACAAAACAAATCTTTCTAAACATGCATGAAAATAAAAACAGTTTTATATATCTGATACACTCCTAATAAAAGATTGATATGAATGACACCATTGTCACCTTATTTTATGTAACATACGGTGAAAATTTCTTCAATACGTACGATTAATCGTGAAGTTCTTTGTGGATCCATATAGACAAATTGTTGTTATTTGAACTCGGGTTTTCTTGTGTTGTCATATGTCTCTTGTGGGTGGGACGCTCGTGAGATTTAACTAATCAAAGTTTAACTTTAGCTCATGGCATTATTCTAGGATTGCATGTTGTTGATAAGTCATTTTTCCTTGCATATTCAAAATTTTATGCAAAGTATAAATTCCATTTGTTAATTATTTCTTCATTTGTAAGTAAGATTTTGGTGATCATTGTCTCATCATGACTCCATACGGACAGCAAATGCAATTAAAAAATAGTAGTTTCATCAAAGAGTCGTGTACATAATATATTTATATATGGTAATTTTTAATAACCAAATAATAATAATAAAAATATAAGAATATAACAGACAAACCACCAATAGCTAGGTAGACAAATAAACTGTTGAATGGTCTCTTTCTTCTAGTATATCGACCTATATACCACATAAAAAAGTTATATTTATTTAATTGTTAAGAAGTAGATAATCATTTACGTTACAGCCTACAACTAACTGTGCGTACGTTTTGTTTAAACATTTTAAGTTTTTGTTATGTTCATATGTATAACATATTAACATGTTGCAAGTGCCAAAGACTCTAAATGAAAAGTTTACGTACTTTTATATTAAAATTTTTATATAAAAGACCAACTAAATAAAGGGGTCACTTTTCCCAGTTGAAATTGATTATTTAATTTCTTATTTTTATCAGGTGAGTTTAATTAAAGCATACACAATTAATTAGGAAAAAAATCGCTTTTCTTCTCACGGATATTTCGGAGCAAATGGAGAAAAACATTTAATTCTTGACCACGGGCCTGATTATAACTCAACTATTGAAGTTCCAAAGCATGTAACTTTTTTTTAGCTGTAGTATATATATATATATATATATATATATATATATATATATATATATCAATGACTAGCAAGAAACTAGACTCCAAAATGATACAAACACTAGATTTACAATTCACCAAGGATTAATTCCCACCTACAATATTAGTCAAAACAAAAATTACACCATTCCTCCCTTCAAGACACTCCATTTCCCCCCTATTTTTCAACTATAAGAACGAGTTTCGTTTGATGTCTCCTTTTAGCATACTTATTGATACTCTCATTTATTGAATAATGTTTCATTTCTCGCCTTCCACTAACATCAGCATGTCATTAGTATGATCGAGTGCATCACTTTCTTTCTTCTATCATATGCCCGTACGTTTGAGTATCCCGTTAGGAGATCTCTAACGGCCGTGAACACAAAGATTGGTGGTATCCCTCGCCATTTACTTATGAATTGCCATACCACCGAGGCAGCATGGCATAAAATTAGTATATGCTCCACCAATTCCGACACCTCTTCTAGTGGCGGATCTAAACAAAAATCTTAAAGGGTAACTAACTTTTTTTTACCGTATTTCATATAATGTAAACGAAAAAAAATAGAAACACGATAATAGATATATTTAAACACATGGGGTGTAGATTTCTCCTCCTCGATTTTTAACGCTTAAAATTGAGCTATTACACATTGTTTTTTACTTATCAAACGTTTCTCGTTCGACCACATAAAGTAAAACATTGTTCAAATACTCGTCACTAATTCGCTTGTGCAAACCGTATTGATAAGCTTTATTTTATAATAACATATTTCAACGATTGCGGTTGCAATCGGTAAAACCAATGCTAGCTTTAATATTCGAAAACGCCATTACACGAGCAAGGTCACGACATTCCACCCAATTTTGCAAATTTATTATCTTCCTTTAAAGTGTGATAAAAGGTCGTACGACGCGAAATACACCCTTTTTCTTCATTACTAAAATCATTCGGATATAACTCCGAACATGTCACTATCTTAGATATATCAAACTTGAAAAACAAATCTCACATATTTAAACCATACATATTTTCTAACAACCTAGTTAAGACCTTACTTAATCTATTTTCAAATTTTTTATTGCATTTCCAAAACCGTATTAAAAACTTCAATATCAAATTGATGATTTTTTTTTTTGCCTATTTATGTTTGATGTTTTTCATTTAAAAATAAGAAACAAAAGTTAATGGTTTTTGTATTCTTTGGGCTATAAACTCCATTAGGCTTTATTTGATTTTTTTAAATGATGATTCGTTAAGCTTGTTTGTGTTTGAGCCTATTTATGTTTGATGTTTCTCGTTCAAATAAAAGAAAAAAAGGTTAATGGTTTTCGTTTGCTTTGGGCTATAAATTTGTTTGGACTTTATTTGATTTGAACTTTTAAATTGGTTGAGCTTTAAACCTATAGGGGTAATGTTATATTTTTCTAAGGGTAGTGGAATACGCAAACCGACCATAAAAGAAAAGAATTACACTATCAATAAAAAGTTGAGTGGTAACGGATGCTACCCCTCATTCTAAAATACATCTGCCCTTGACCTCTTCACACAAAGAGCAAGCGTTTGTGCCTTCTAGGACCCCTCTTTTATATAGCTAATCCGAAGTTGGTACTCTCCTCATTTCCTCTTTTCACCCAAATAGATTTACCTTTAAAAGTACCCAATTCCATGACAAAATTGTAGAGTATACATTGCTGCCGTTCCCCACCAAAGATCGGCATGACTTAATAGTAAATATTCCATCATCATCATGACTCCATGCCTAAGATTCGGGAAGTATGTCCAAGCTAGCAGTCGCAAAGTTCTTTTATATCGGCCTCATAGGAAGTCGGTTCTCTAGCCCGTGTCCATAACGAGCACCGTTTGAACTTTTCAAGTTTAAAATGAATTAGGGAATTTAGAGCATAATGGCATATCACCTATCCAATTATCCATCCAAAACAACATATTCTTTCCATTTTCCAGTTTTCCTTTTAAGTAAAATCAGTAATCAGTTTTCCTTTTAAGCATAATCCCCCCCCCCTCCCAAAAAAAAAAAAAAAAAAAACTTTGTACCTACCATTAGGCTCCTCTACTAACCGGTGCATGTCATCTTAATTGGCCTTCTTAGATATTATGTTGAATAAACTTCTACACTAGACCTATAAAACTTGTGTAGACATTCAAGGGCAGTACTTTCACCAATGTGTGTCACATTAGTCAGCTGAAACACATTAAGCCAACTGACGAATGACATATGTGTATTTTTATCTTGGTGATAGACCTTTTGACCTACAACATGTTCAAATTTGCCTACTTCCAATATTTCTGCAACAATGCTTAATATAATGGACGAAAAAACATGGCACTTTGTCATTTTAGGAATAGAGATTGAAAGTAACTTTTTAAAAGATCCGATCTATCAATTAACTATGTTTAAAGAACAAAAGGTGTAATATTGTATATTTTTTAAAACAAACATATATCTAGAAATGTCATGAAGTACTACTATAAATAGTGGAGTAATATGTAAGACTAAAATGCTATAAGAATAAACATTTATTAATGCACCATATTAATAGCTATTCAATTGATTAAATTATGCAACATAAACATTCCCAAACGAGTGAACAACCATTATTTGGGCATTAAAAAGCATTTAAGTAATAGTGTTAATGATTACAATTTTACCATTTATAAACCATTAATTACACGTAATCAATAGTTAGGCTATGTGGTATACTCTAACCTCTATATGGGTTAGCATGACATGACACTTTAAAGATGGATTAAAGCACTTCCCACTTGTGTTAAGTGTGTTAAAATGGCCCATGGATTATGCTTTTAACGAGTTAAAATGAACAATATGTATTAATTACTAATTGTTTAGTTATTATTTATTTTGGTAATTAAACTAAATGTTTGATTTTAAATTAAATATTAATAGGAGAGAGATGGAGTTAAATGAGTTAAACCATTTCTTTTGGATGACATGAAGTGAAAGAGAAAAAATGAGTGATGCGGAGCTTATGTGAAGTTAGAATCGGTTAGAATATACCTCATGGCCTTATGTTTTAACTTTTCGCATTTCTTATACTAAAATTATTTCTCGCATGATCCACCCTTTTAAGGTTGAGCCATCATACAAGTATAATTATTCTACAAAATGAACTAGAAAATTGAACAATGACATTTTCTTAATTACCATAAATATGATAATTACGCTACAACAAAATTGCAAATATAATAATAATAATAATTTATACTATATATAAAGAGAATCTCAAATATCTTCCAAATTTTAAGGGGTAACTTTAACTTTGTTAAAAATGAATTACAATTTTAGTCCTTCAACTTCTATCGTATTTTGTTAATTTATATAACAGTTACACTTTTACCTCTTATTCTAAACAAACTACTTCCGCGCCTTTTAAACGGTCATGATTTTTTCACACGTTTTAAAAAATTACATTATAAAAACAAGTATTTTATTCTCTTTAATTTTGAGTATGGTATTGCTATAGTTTATTCATTTAAAAAAAATCTAACATGTTATGTGATTACCAATTCGGATCGGCAAAATGTCGGACATGTTCGACTCATGGATCATAACGAATAAAGTCAGAACAGGTCAATACAAAAAAATGGTTATTTTGGATCGGTTCTCGATGGGTTCAGGTCGAAAGAGGCCAATAAAACGAGCTTTGGGTTAAAACGATGTTGGGCTGGAACGGGTTTCACGTCAAAACGGTCCGGGTTAAAAAGTGGTTTACTTGAAGTTACCTTACATTTCATTTTTTCCTTCTTGATTTTCGTCACAGGTTACGTGCGTTTAAGCATTAGTTGCGCGGATGACATTGTTTATGCATACCATATTGCTCGCATGTAGGAGTTGTGCGACTCGCTTACCAACACCGGTTACACGTCTGATGCCAAGTTAAGCACATACCATCGTCAGGTAATGCACGTGCTGTTGCGACTTGCGAGGAACGTATTAACACTGGTAATGCTCGTGCGTATCCCGCGAGCACCAAACTAATAATTATTATTCCGCGACTACAACATACAAATAAAGTAAAAGAATAGGCAACAATCAAAAGTAGAGGGAGTGAAAGCATATATTCTCCGAAGTTGCAAGGAAGAATATTCACGAGCCACCTCTACCTGGATATATAAAAACACTGGCTCACGAAATCTTTGTAACGGCGATGATCATTATCATTATCATTATCATTATCATTACCATTATTACTTATCAACTATTGCAACAGCATGTGTGAGTTTGTCTACTCTACTCTACTCCATTTGCATCAGTTCGTCTCTGTGTGACTGAAAACCACACAATATATTTAAACATCCATTGATCGATCCAGTTTCATAATTTAAACAGGTAATTCATCCATGCCAATTCAGATTCTTCTTTTTATACTTCATTAGTTCATTTCAGTAGCACCATTCGGCACGATTCGCAATTAAAGTTGAATCGAAGGTTTTGTTATTCATCAACATGTTTTTTTTTTTTTGTTGAAGCAATGGAAGATCATTTTTTTTTCTACATAGATTTGGTTTAATTAGTGTAGAAATTAGTTTTTTTAATTTTACATCTTATATTTTAATCAGGTTTCTTTTGACATGGGTTTAAATTTGATTTAAGTTTTGATGCCAATTGAGACAAATTTTCAACTAAAAACTTGTTATTGTTCTTAGGGTCATGATTTAAGGCCTCCAGCCTCCATTTGATTTCACACCATCCAACGGCTGTGCACAAACCAAAAAAAAAAAACTTTAAAAATTATTGGTCAGAACGATTGTTTGAACAATGTCCAGACGGCCGTCCTGACCCTTTGAAAATTATTTGGCCGTTTGTTCAATATACAGATGGCCATTTTGACCCTAAACGGTCAAACTTAAAAAAAATGGGTCAAAATAACAGTTAATTTTAGTAGTGAGCAGTACAAGTAGCATAGTTTTAGTCTAATTATGATGAAATGACCCATGTTAATCTTCAACTTATGCATTACCTTTATATATTTCATTTTCATATAATCTACATTCTGCATAGTAACTGTTGGCATGATACTTGTTGTATTAATAAGCATAAACATGTTTGCTTTTGCATTTTGATGCTCAGGATTGGATCATTGCATATTTAACAGAACGATCGCTTTATTATCACATATAGTTTAGAAAATCTTTCTACATTAGAAACATTGATTATAGTTTCTTTTACACAAGAAAAGATGGACATTAAAGGGAATGTCTTGATGGAAAGATACGAGTTAGGGAGATTATTAGGTCAGGGCACGTTTGCTAAAGTTTACTACGCACGTAATATAGCAACGGGCCAAAGTGTGGCAATTAAGGTAATAGACAAAGAAAAGGTGTTACGTGTCGGGCTAATTAATCAAATCAAACGAGAAATATCTATTATGAAACGAGTTAGACACCCTAACGTCATACAGCTATATGAAGTCATGGCTACCAGAACAAAGATATATTTCGCACTAGAATATGCAAAAGGCGGTGAGCTTTTCGATAAGGTAGCTAACGGGAAGTTAAAGGAACAAACTGCTCGTAAATATTTTCAACAGTTGATAAATGCAGTAGATTTTTGCCATAGCAGAGGGGTCTATCATCGCGATTTAAAACCCGAAAACTTGTTACTAGACGAAAATGATAATTTAAAAGTTTCTGATTTCGGGTTGAGTGCTTTAGCTGAGTCTAAGCGTCAAGACGGGTTGCTGCACACCACGTGTGGGACCCCTGCATATGTGGCGCCCGAAGTGATCACTAGGAGAGGTTATTTTGGGGATAAAGCTGATATTTGGTCTTGTGGAGTCATCTTGTATGTTTTATTAGCGGGTTATCTTCCGTTTCATGATACAAATTTAGTCGAATTGTATAGGAAGATCGGGAAATCAGAGTTTAGATTTCCGAATTGGTTTCCACCCGACGTACGAAAGTTGATTTTAAAGATATTGGATCCGAATCCTGTTAGTAGAATCACGATTCCAAAAATAAAGGAAAGTTCATGGTTTAGAAAGGGAAATGTTTACAAAGAATCAAGTTCAAACGGTACATGCGTTGTGGAAAATCAGAATTTAACGAAACCGACACACATGAATGCATTTGATATTATATCATTGTCACCCGGGTTTGACTTGACAACATTGTTTGAAGAACCTAGACAAAAAACTGAAGCGAGATTCACTGTTTGGAAACGCGCTTCAGTTATTATTAATAAGCTCGAAGAAATAGGTAAGCGTTTGGGGATGAAAGTGAGTAAACGAGAAGCGGGGTTGTTGAAACTGGAGGCGATGGCGGAGGGTAAAAAGGGAATTTTGTCGATTAATGCCGAGATATTTGAACTCACTTCATCTTTCCATTTGGTGGAGGTTAAGAAATCCAATGGAGATACATTGGAATATCATAAGGTGTTAAATGAAGGGGTAAGACCGGGATTACAAGATATTATATGGAATTCGCAAGGCGGTGAACACGAGCGAGAAGTACAGTCAGAGCAGCATGAGGTACAACAACAACAGCAGCAACAGCAAGATCAATAGTACTCTTGATTTTCTTCAGGTATTAAAATCTTTTTTAAATATAGATTCGAGTCGTTAAATACAGTTATATTATTTGTAATAAACTTAGGAGTTATGCATAGTTGCATACTATTGTTTAAAGTCTCTTAGTGAACATGCTTAATTGTTAAATAAAAAAGTTATTAAATTATTTGGACATGATACACATGAGTAGATTAGTAATCAAGAGGGGACCAAGTCACATGTTAATGTGCTGGATATCTTCTCTTTCACATATTGAAAAAGTTTTCATGCTTTTGGTTGATGCCTTCCAATGATGTTAAAAAGCTACTTTGCTTGGTGAATGGATAAATGCAAGATTCACATGATCATGTGGTCATAACATAAAGTATCTATAATCACATTAAAAGGTCAAATATGTGTTTTATGCTTGCAACTTACAAGTGTAGGAACATCATATCTGTGAAAGTCTTTTCTTCTCTAGGGCTTTTTGATTATATTTATATTAAGTTATAAACAATTGAATGTGTGAAATTAAAATGATTGTAAATAAAACAAGTGAACGGTCGAAAAATCTCTTATGCTTTAAAAGTTTTGTAACATTTTAAATTGTTTTTATTTAAAATAATCATGTTAGATAATGCATTTATGAGGTGATATGCTCTGAATTATACATGCTTTATACTAAATTATCATGTGTCTAATTAGGTAGTTTCATATCAAATACACTCGGCAACGTGTATTTGCGACCCATGTGAAATACAATGAACGCGCCTATGTGGTCTTAAATCACATCACATAGGTGTGTTAGGAGCAGCTAGGAGGCTATAATGTTCTCTTCCAGGTCAAATGCAAGGAGGAGCTACGGTAAGAGTTACACACGTGGAGACACCGATTTAAATGATTTAAGGAGGAAGATTTATTGAAAATCGTTGTTTTTCACTTCGGAAGTAACAACGTTTTCGGGTTGCATTTTCGGTTTTAGTTCACAACGTTTGCTACTTTTTTACTTTTCTTCATAGTACTACTTTATAATTATGGTGTAACTCTTTAATACTCGTGTTGATGAAAAGAAATCTTGCGAGGGATTACTTGATTTGCTCAAAGTTATGATTGTTAGAGGTTAATTCGGTTTTATATGCAACCTTTGTAACATTTCCATATGTTATTGTTTACGATAATATAATCTTAATTAGTTGCTATTGTTGCTAGTGAATAGGCCTATACAACCTTGGTAAACTATATATTTTGAACAAAATGAAATGTTTTTTCTAAAGATATAAAAACAACCGATATAATAACTATCTACATCTATATATTTTCAATGTGTAATGTGTTTGAATTAGTTATGAAGCTTAAGCTATAAATTAACGTTAGATATCACCCGTATTTTTACAAGTCACGCCTTAAAGAGATATCCTCTACACAGAAAATTTGATACTACACAAACCAGACTCACATTGGTATAAACTAATTAAGACTATCAAATGTGATTTCATGAGCCTCTTCATTGTACTAGGTTCTGTTATCATTACTCCAATTAAATACAGAGTTCAACGGAAAGAGTCGACTAACGGATAATACAAAGTATTGTTGTTGTGGTATCGATCACACCATTTGCAGTAGTTATAAACCAGGTTGTGATGAGCCAAGTCAAAAGAAAAAATGTTGTTAAATGTTAATGCATATACATAAATAATATTACTCTGGAAGAAATAGTTAATAAAGAATAAATATATCTATTATTTATGTATATTCATTAACATTTTTCTTTTGACAACACGCCTCATCACAACTTGGTTTAAAACCATTGTGAATGGTTCGATCATTACCCCATCAACAACACTTTGTATTATCGGTTAGTTAGCACTTTGTCGGAGCACACATGCTGTGATGTGACTACTCGTATCTTGCACCTATAAATCAAAAAATAATTAATATATAATACGTGATATGATAGAATGGCTAAATGTGGAGAACTTACATCGATGGCAAGCAACACTAACAAAGTTATACACAACTATCAAATGTGATTTCATGAGTCTCTTCAGTATGACTTATATAGTAGAGACATCACACTATATGTATGGACATTTGGATATCATCTCTTACACATGAATACAAATAGCATTCGTCTACGTCTTTAGTAGATGCAAGTTTACATTTACGTATAAAATTAAGGTTGTTCAATTTATCATCTCATATTGCACACATAGTATGAGTACTGTTAAAGTTATGTTATTTTCTTAATGTACTATTAGTTTTTACTTTTTAGAAATAATATGAATGCAAAACACTTGGTAAAAATTCTTAATAAACTTTTCTCCATGTATCGAGAAGTGATTTTTTGTTGTGATAAACAAATTTTGATTATAACAAAAAACTACCCAAAGTCAATGC
Organism: Bidens hawaiensis; assembly: GCF_021521415.1. Classification (NCBI taxonomy): domain Eukaryota; kingdom Viridiplantae; phylum Streptophyta; class Magnoliopsida; order Asterales; family Asteraceae; genus Bidens; species Bidens hawaiensis. The sequence goes on along the minus strand of NW_027491095.1, from coordinate 3,441,655 downwards.
CAATGACCTTTAGCTCAACTGGCATTTGAGAGGAAATGAAAATTTAGACGGAAGATCTGAATCATCATAAGAAAATTAAAACCGTAAATTATACATGTTTGTCATTGATTTAATTAGACCTTCAAAAACATGTATGTGTTCATTATATTGTTAAGAGTGATCCCTAAGTCAAATCAACTTCAAGACGCTATCAACGTACCGAAGGCGTGAAGGATGAATGATAACATGTTTAACGTAAATTTATTTGAAATGTACAGACCTTTAAAGTAAAATCATGTAGCTATGACGCGACACAAGTCGTGCTCTCATAAGTCTATAAGGCTATGCGTACTGGAGGGGCTACAATTGGGGGCGAATTGCGCCGTGTGGCGCCCAGTCAGCAAGGGGTCAGAATTTGTTTTTGGGGTATAATGGTGTAGGGGCTACAACTAGTAATATAATAATATATATATATATAATATATATATATGCACACACAATCCATACATGCTGGCCCCACCAAGAAAACAATTCGCCGGACAAGTTAATGTCGCCCCCAACATTTCGCCCCACAATTCGCCTAGGGGGGGGGGGGTGTTCGCGCCCCAAATCCCCCACTTTTCGCCCCTTTTCTCGCCCAATACAATGTCCTAAGGTTTAAGCAATTGGACAAATTGTAACTACTATTCGGGCACTGAAAACATGTGTAACTACTAACATGGCTTCAAGGTATATCGTGCCAAAGCTAAGAAAATAATTACTTTCATGAATGTCAATTAAACATGCATATATGAAATTTTTTGCTCTCTTTAGAGAACAAAAAGTAACTGAATGTATAAGAGTAGCTTTATAGAAAGAAAGTTAAACACATATGGGTGACTCAGTCAAGTCAATGATCTCCGGACATACAACAGAACCTCCTCTTTTCTTCCTAGTTCTATACTCGGGTGATGGAGTAAATAAATCCACCACCTCAATCTCACCAATAGAACCAGATATCTTCTTTTTGGATCCATCATTTTCATTTAATTTTGTTGGAGAAACAACATTAGAACAATCTGGTTCCATATATGACCTCTTTGGTATGTCATAATCTTCATCATCTGAAACGCAAATTGCTTCTTTTCCATTGTTTTGATGATCTGCAGAAACGGAAACTGGTACTGTTTCATGTTCTTTATCATCGTCATCATCCCACATATCCTTATTAGAGCAGGATGGTGGTGGTTCATAATTTTCATCATCTGAAACACAATATGCTTCTTTACCATTGTTATGATGATTTGCAGAAATAGAAACTGGTATTGTTTTATGTTCTATATCATCATTGTCATAATCCCAAGTACCCTTATTAGTGCATGATGGTTGTTCATAATTTTCATCATCTGAAACACAATATGCTTCTTCTTCATTGTTTTGAAGATCTGCAGAAACAGAAACTTGTATTCTTTCGGGTTCTTTATCAGCAACCGGTGGTTGTTCATAATTTTCTGAAACAAAAAATGCTTCTTCTTCATTGTTGTGATGACTTATAGTATAAACAACTGGAATCGATACATCTTCAAATGATTTTCCTGGTTCTTCATCATCATCAGATAAACCATTTTCAAATCCGAACATATCATCTTCATCTTGTTTACATCCTTCTGTGTAACACGGTAGCTCATCCATGGAACGAATGTGTACCCTCATGTGGCTCGGTAATGTAGGGCAGCCAGCATAATGCTTCGTATATTTTGTTGAAAAAAAGTTCACATTCAAATTCAAGCTGATCAACAAAGATGGTATAGGTTATTATTAAAATTATATTATCTTTGAAATCATATTTGTCACACTAATTATTTATTATAAGTTAACATACTTGTTCCACGTTGGTAGTGTGAGCATTGTGTAAGCCAATTTAATCTTATTTGCAAGCCCGCCAAGTGACTTAAAACCAACCGCCGCTTTTCTAACCGCTAGTGATTCCACAGGGTGTTGCCAAGCCCACTCAAACTGCGCCAATTGACCCAAATTATAATTGCAGTTCAAAGAAATCTTAGAATTACCCATGAAATTCAAACAAAGTTAACATATTTAAAGTTGTGATATATTTTGATTATTTCACTAAGCAATACCTGAAGTGCAGTAACGTTAGTTGGGAAACCGTATATGCAGAGTACCATTTCCCACGGACGTTTCTTCTTGGTCCTTGACGCGCCACTGCATAATTCCCCATTATGTTGCCTGATTCGCCTCCTTGGATTCACTGTAAACCTACACAATCAGCACCAATAATATACACATCATGTGATTAAATGGAAAGTCAATAAGTCATTCAAAATGATAACTTGCTAATGGTTGTAAAATCGCGCCTCCGCGCTGATTAATCCTCGATTAATCGCAAATCGGCGTTGGACCGATAGGATTTCACCAAATCGGTCCAAATAATCAGTAATCTCGAAATTGAATAAAATTAGTCAAAAAATTGGCCAAATTCCGGACAAAATTCATACAAATGAGTCAAACTAATTTCACCAGATTGGTCCAATTAATCGATAATATCAAAATTAGTCAAAATTTGTTTTCTTCGTAGTTAGGTTCATTTTTGAAAGGTGAGGTACAAATTGGCAATTGATGAAGAATGAATACGAGCAACAATTGATGGTAAATACAAAAAGAGCTTGAGATCTAAATAAAGGCAGATGATTAAACAACAAACAGCAGATAGATCTTATAACAATCAAATGAGTTTGAACATATATTATTAACACATATAGATCGCCAATATAATAGCAATAATAATAATAATAATCAGAAACAAAACCCTAACAACTGAAACGAAAGCGTATGATTAATTAATTACCCGATGTAAGTATGTCCTTTGTATCTAGGGCAGAGTGACGTCAGCAGATAGCAAGCGAAGAAGCCTGATTTGTTGTTTTCATCGGCGGCTTCTGAATCCTCCTCAGATCGTTGATCTCTGGATTCATCTTCTTTTGATTGACGCTCCTTTCGTTTCCTCATACTCTCTCTATGTTAACCGTTAACTCGCACTGTTTGCTGTTAAATAAAATCTGACCGTTGCGATTGTTGTAATAATAATTCGTTATCCGGTTCCAACCGACGAACCGGGCTTTGCCAAACTCTTACTTACAGCCTACAGCTCCAATTCAACTTTTTTTATATTCTATATAGTCCAATAATGAATTGGCCCAGGCCCAACGCTACTGGTTGATTATCTAAATGTTTATAATAGAGAGAGAGATGCACAATATTATCCTAAAATAAAACATACGATCAAAAGTCAAAACCGGTTTCAAAACTCACCTGACCCGAAAGTTTGACATCTACTGAAACCGGTTGGGCCAAAACCAGTTTAATCCCTGTTTCAGTCTGAACCGCTTCGTGTTATTTCCCTTCCATAATGGTTCAAACCAAACAGATTTAGACCCAAACCGTGTTTACCTATGTCAGTCAGAATCGAACCATTTTGACTCAAAATCGGTTTGTGCACCTCTACTTTAGGAGATAAATAAAAGAAAACCGAAAAATGATTCTTATGCACAAAAGATATGTTTAAAAAAATGTAAATATAATATAAGAGAGAGAAATGAAAATGATCAAGTAATTTATGGATCAGACAATTTTTATAAACACATGATTTAAGCTATATTAATTACTTAAACCTGTAGGTGCAATGGGAACTTTTACTTTTAAATATGTGAACTCGGTATCTATTGTTTGTCAAACTAAAAGTGTTTGATTATTATCACTAACAAACGAAGAAATCCAGCAAATCCATATGATATGATCATCTTACCAACAATCATAATATTACAGATATATAAGCTCAACCCCTATCAGATTTTTCCCAGAATTGAACCCCCACCCTTTCGTCTCCACCAGGTTTCGTTTTCTGGAAAAGCAACTGATACCAGACCTGTAACATTACAGGTCATTCATTCCGATATTTATTTGGCGTAAAGGTATTTTCAAAGCTGCTGTTCTTGGAAGACTGATATAAGATATCGCAACAAAAAAACTATATCGTTTTAACACGGCTTAAAAATCGTGTAAAAACCGGTATTGTACTTTGTTCTCCTTTATTCCTGACCCATCACACACACAAAATAAATAAATAAATTACAAAAAAACAAACAAACAAACTTTATTCTATCAATATTCAATCACATTTCTCCAGTATCAACCCTATCAAACAAACACACCTAAACATCCAAAAAACAGTGTTTTACATTTTACAGCTTCAAGACTAACAACAGTAAAGAAGCTAAAACGTGACATACAGAAAGAAAACAAGATTATGACACTATAGAGCCTAAATATCATGAGTATGCGTTCATACAACAAACGATTATCAAACCCAACATTCATATCTGCTTCAATTCCAACCTGTACAAAGAAAAGAAAGCCCACATCCACACCAAGTTTCCACCTGCAAATTTGACATATTTTGATGATTAAATTACACGTTACAAAAGAAAGACTGATCAATGTACTTTTGTTCTTAAGTGATACGAAAACAGGTCTTTTTCACAATTAATGATATGTTGAGAACTGCATAAGATGTGTACATTTCGCTTCAACAAAAAAGGTTAAAATAACTGAAAACATATTTTTATTTCTCTCTCCACACTGTCTTTGATTTTATCTCCTCTCTCCTGAATTTTTGTAAAAAATATATAAAGATGTGCATATAAGACATAGAGACTATCAATATTGTATTTTTATATATCAAATTTAGAAATGCTGAAATATACATGCATTCTAGTCAATTTGTATACTAAAAAGTAACATATTTAATGCAGTACTTGCAGTTACCAAGATATTATGGGCCCCGAAAAGAAGGCTTTCCTCTTAAAGATAAATATAGATCAACACATTCTGGTAGGAAAAACAATGCAGGCTGCTATCTAAAACCATACCCTAAGCGGTTCTGCACAATATCACTGTACTTACAATTCTTGTAAAGTTGTAAGTTCATAAGGTTGTCTGCTTTTAATTAATCAAACAAACCTATATTCATATACCACAATCACGACACACGGATTAGAGGATTAAATGCCTAATAAATCCCACGTATTAAAGAATTTGACTTTTCTTGTGGGATAAAAATTAGCAATTAAAGAAAGAAGAATCAATAGAACACTCATCATGTCCGTGACAACTTTGTAAACATAGATACAAGGATTTTTCATCATACTAAATTTGCAGGCATATTACAACAACTGCATTCCTGTTAACCAGTTTTTGGAATATCAGTAATTCGTCAAACGGTCAAAACCGGTTATTGCCAATAACCAGTTACAGTCCTAACTGGTTTTGCGTGGAAAATCCCTAACTTAAGTAACTGGTTCGGTTCAGTTCGGTTAACCGATAATAACCTATTAAGATTAACATTAACTGATTAAAATTAACCTTCTTAACAATAACTGTATGATTCCTAACCATCAGTTAGTATCGATCGTTGTTTCGATTTGAACTCCTCAAGTTGTACTTTAAATGCATATAACACTTAACACATCCACTAATAATATTCCAATAAATTTGAATGCAAATTAATAATAATAAACTTTAAATGCATCCCCCAAACTAACCAATTTGAGACAAATTATCAACTAAACTCACAATTGAGACGATTAATCCGCCTTTTTCGAGACGGAAACCAGGTTCCTCCACAAATACCTTCCACTGGCCATATCAACAAAAGTCCAAAATCCCTTCACAAAGGCACCGTAAACCTAAATTCACACATTTACACATATTCATCATCACAATCCGAAAATTGAAATTAAAAACCCTAAATAAGAAAACCTTATTATTATTGGATGATTTATTTTCAACGGCGGCGGAGTCGTCGGCGGTGGAGTCGTGGTGGGATTGAGATTTGATGTTGCGTAGAACGAAGAATCCGGCGAGAGTTGCCGACAGAAAAATGAGAATAATTCGTAATGGACACATTGTATTGTTTCTCTCTCTACAAATTGAAGTTGAAGGTTAGAGAGAGAAACTAATTGTTGGTTGAATCACTGAGATCCATTCAGGCCACAAAGTTTTTAGTAATACTCAATTTTTTATTTATTATTGACTTATTAATCTTGCTTCTTTTTTTAACTTATTTTCCCTCCTTTTCCAAAGAGTATTTTCATAAATTCAAACTCTAGCAATATTAGAATTTGAAAAGGCTAAACACCAATTTTTGTGGTAACTGAAAATCTATGGATGGTAGTTGGTAAGTGGTAACTAGGCAATGTTTAATACAGAACCGCTTTAACGTAATGAATTTTGATAGTTGTGTGTGTATTGTTTCGTTGATTTAGAGGGTGTTTGGGATTCCTTATTTTACTTCCTTATAACTTTTCATTAAGTTAATATATTACAACATTGTAACTTATGAAACTTTTCCTCTCATAATATAAGCAATCCCAAACACCTTATTACTTTTGAAAAAGTTAATAAGTTATAAGTTGGCTAAAATAAGCAATCCCATCACCCCCCCCCCCCCCTTTAACAAATGAGAGAAATAGTGTTTAGATGGTTGCATAATGGTCATGTGTGTGGCCCCTTTGGTATTGTTTTTCTTTTCACTGCCAAGATTATGATATTTTGAGATCACAAAATTGTGTGATTTGGTGGTTGAGAGGCATTTAAGTAACAGCTTATAAATCATATTAAACCAAGTATGAAATGTACAATATAAAAGACAAGAAAGCTCCACACGTTATGAACCGTCTTTTCTATACACTTGTAGCTATGATGTAACATGCCATGGGTCGTGCTTTGAGATTTTCGCAAGTTGAAAAGGGTTACTAGTCGCATGAGCTAAAAGCACAACATTGAGTAGCTTTATGGCACTTGAAATTTCAAAATGAAGCACATTTTGCAAGTATGAAGGGTGTATTAAAAAAATGCACACTTTGTGATACTCGAAATTCCAAACGATGGGTGTATCAAAAAGATGTTATCTAAATCAATATCGTGACACCTTGGACAAATCTTGCATCGTTGTATCATAAAAAATGAACGACCTTAAATATACTATCAATAAGTTTTAAATGTATAGGCTGTGAATTAGATTAGAAGTCTCAAATTGGTGATCACTAAAAAGTTACCACTTAGTTAACATAGATGATATTTTGTTAAAATCATGTCACAATCCATGATAAAGTCATGTTTTCAATACCTAATTTTAAAGACTTGCAAATGACAAATCTACAACTTCATATGGTCCATCCACCAGCAAGAGAGAGAGAACATTATAATTAGTTATAACCACCTCACTATGATGTCAAATTGTCAATAGTCACACTATTGCACTACAAAAGTACCAAAAATCACTGAACCTGGGCCACTTATACAGATAAACATAAACTCACCACCAAATTCATTAAAAGCCACCAAGAGGCCCACCCACTAAAAAAAGTCAATATAGCATTTGACTTTTAAACTCAAAACAAATCAGCATCCAAATTTTAGATTGATATTATAAATCTAACACCCACCATCTGTTACTAGCTACATATACTAGTGCAACTACCAAATATCTTATTAAACTTTAAAGTTTTCCTAACATATTTAAAGTTAATACTGAAATTGATTTTCGACTAGAAAAGTCAAAATATTTTACGCTCTCTTATATGAAGATGCAGTGGCCTCATATGCAACATAAATGTGACAACATCAAACCAATGCTGCAATTCAGCTTCTAATTTAAGAGAAGAAGCAAAAAAAATGACAAAAATACCACTAGAGTCGTGCAAACCGAGAAACGTTTGAAAGTACTGTTCTTAAACTTCTAATCCCAGCTCCGGTTTTTGAGCTAACCATCATCTGCATGTAAACAAAAGCCAATCAAATACATATTTGACTTTTTAAGGGTCAAAGAAAGTTCTACTTAACGCCAAATTAACAAACACATTTTTTTTCTTTTGTGTAAAAAAACTTGAAAATTATGTTTCATGACACAACAAGAGATAAAATTTAAACAAGTCAACCGTTCTTACCAAGGGCTGAATAGCAGATTTCTTCGTTTTAAGGCTCTGTAAAAGATATGATATTATGCATTATAAAAAACAATAATATCTTGAAGCATAAACATAAAAAACACAATAATAATAAAATAAAAAACCCACCTCCTCAATTTGCATTGCATGCCTCGCTACATCAATCGGGAATGATAAATCTGTTTTTGTCAACACTATCTGGTATTTGGTTTTTGACCTGGCATTTAAAATAATAAGAAAACACTTGGGTATAATATTATGGTAAATATTATTACATTAAAATAGTTATTTGCTTACCTTTCCATTAAATCAACAAGTTCATGATCCCTTGGCTTCATACCCCACTTTGTGTCAATCAAAAGACATACGCGTTTTAATCCTTCACGAGTGGACACATATTCTTTCACCTAACATTAACAAAAGAAATTAAAAACAACTTATATTCCAATTAAAACGAACAACAATATTATTAAACCACACTTACAAGTTCTTCCCATGACTCCTTGACTTCGTCTTTTGCATAAGCAAAACCGTACCCAGGTAAATCCACTAAGCATAACTTTGATGCAAGGTTGAAAAAATTGATAGTCTACACAATATTTTATTATAAATGATTTTCTTAGATTTTCTTATTTATTCAATATCATATCAAACATCCTTTAAATAATTTGAGCAAAAAGGATGATGTGGCACCTGAGTGAGACCGGGTTTGTCTGATGTTCTAACCACGCCCCATTGTCTGGTAAGTGAGTTTAACAAAGATGATTTGCCCACATTTGACCTACCTAATAATAAATCAAAAAAATAAGAATATTATGTCAAGTTAAAAGTGGACTTATATTGATTAAAAATTTATACCTGCAAATGCAATTTCTGGAAGATCGGGAGGTGGGAAAGATGAAGAAACTTTTACAGCAGCAAAAAATGCCAGTTTATTCCTGAAAACCTGCAAACATTCAGATATTTATGAACGCGTCAAATGGGCCAAATCCATGAATTATAACTAGCATTTTTAATCATATATTTATGAACAGGTCAAAAAGGTCAAATCCGTGAAAATATAGTGCAAACAGCTTCTAAATTAGGGGCGGCAATTCCTGACACAACACAAACAAAACAGGATTTTAGGTGACCAACGCGACCTGTGTTTTTGAACAGGCCAACCCAAACACGACTTGTTTAAAAAACCTGTCAGCCAAAACAGGAACCGTTAAAAAGTAGGTTGACATGTTAACCCTTTAAAGAGAATTTAAAGAAGTTAATATTTTGATTTGAGAGATGAAAAGTGTTTAGAACTTGAAGTTAGACAACTTGATATTCAAATTTTGATGTAGCCGTTAACTTTTAAAGATGAAATTTATTAATTTGTTTCCCTTTTGAATATTTTGATACTAAGTCACCAGATATTACTCATATTCCCGAACACAACTCGTTTTTAAGTGGAATCAAGACACGACACGAATAACTATATGGATCGGATTAGAGTTAATGAATTCAACCCGAAACTCGAAACCCGTCAACAAGACACGTTTTACACCTGTATTCTAAATCTCTGATACTAATATACTATATTAATATTGTAATGATATGGTCTTTCATCTTTGTAAGCAAAATCAACACTCTAATCCTTTATACAACATTCATAAACTTTAAACTACAGTGCCTCCGGTCAACCTGACACGTTTTAGCCCGAACAAAAAACTACCCATTACCCAGCTGCCCGACCTGCCCATTTAGCCACCTCTAAAACTATTAAAACCATTGGTGCATTCCACATATGCAAATTAATTAACTCAAAAATATTATATGAGTGCAGCTTACGGATTCTTCGATTCGCTCTCGTTCTGCGCTTGTAGAGAAGGGAACATTATCTAACGGGGAAGGAAGTTCAATATTGTATCCCGCCTTTTTGAACTCAATTTCACGTCTGCGGCCCAATAACTACAATAATAAATATCCAAGAATTACATCACAACATAAAAACATATCCAACTTATAAAATAACATAAACATGACCAACAAAAAATTACATTTTCATTCACAAACGACACAATGGATGGGCTCGGTTGTATGGCCCGAAACTGTGCGTTTTTTGACATCTCAACATTGCCTTCAGTATCTGAATCTTTCTTTTGCTCTGTGGCTTTATCTAAATAAGCAAGACACCAATATAATACTTTGTTACAATCATTAATAACATATTATAAGAGTTACAGAAAATGAAAAAACAGCCAAAATTTACTTGGCTCTATAACTTTAACACATCCATGAATCAGATGATACCTTTGTATGATATATTATCTGGAATTGTTCAAGAAAACTATACATGAAAACTATTACAAGAATAATATTTACTTGGTGTCTTGAGCATTCATAACTATTGTGATGATTTATCTTAAAAAGACTGTGATGTATGTAACTTGAAGCTAAGGAGTTAAGTATGTGATAAAGCCAAAGTGGGAAGCTTAAAGGTGTTGAATGAGTAGATTTTTTTAAAAAAATTGATATTTCTTCCTCTTTATTCACATTTATAGCTTAAAAGGGCAAGTAGAGGTATTTGCATAGGTTTACTAATTTCTTTTTCTGTCTCTTTGCTCTGTTATCAGTCGCTCCTTTAGTTTACTCACCATTATATGTTAAAGGTAGTTTACAACTTGCACTATCATAGCTATTTTTATGTTATCTGGATTACTACACTCTATACTGTAAACGTGAAAAAATAATAATAAACAAGATTAAAAGTAAAATAAGGGGTTTTTTTAGCCAGGGTCTCAGCGGGAGAAGAAACTCTATTCTTCTTGAATAGCGGTAAGGCTTGCCCCCATAACACAGTCCCTAGAACCTACTAATAGCTTTGTTACGAGTGCGATTATACTGGGTCCAACAACAATCCTACTCAAAGCAAAGCTACTGGTAGAGTCTGGGAAAAATACAGAGGTAGCTTCCGCTAAGAGTCTTAAAGGCCCTCGATTGAAGTTATACTGGGTACGTTTGTTGTTCTTCATATGTATATGTTGCAAGTAAGATACAAGAGCATGCAATTTACTAGTTGAACTAATATTGGTATACAAACCGCGTTAGGCTCCTTTCAACTTTGGCTTATACATCCTTAGTCAAAAAGCAACAAAAACAAGCCACAAAGCTTCAAAAATAATAGACTTTGTATAAAACCCGAGAAAAAAGTTATTGAATTATTCATAATCTTCCCCATAATATATATTTTACGTTTATCTCAAAAGTCAAAACTTGTTTAACAGAAGTTTGTGTTTGACTATTAGTCAATAATGACCAAGCATGAGAATCTTGTAGACTGAAATCAGTATACTAATACATTGCACCAAGTAATATTTGCAACATAGTAATCTTGCACTTATCTTGAGGCATCGAGCATATTAAATCAAACCTAAAAACATAAACACATACATGATAAAAATCACGAAATCAAACTGACCAATGTAGGTAGATTATCGTCAAACCGCTTATTCGCAGTATCATGCGGATACTCAACCCGAATCAACAGCCTCTTCCTCCTCGGCCGATCAAACAATGCCACTGAATCATCCGCCACATTCTCCTTTTTCTTCAACTTCTTCACCCCAAATTTGCGTTCCTCCCCAACACCTCCTAACCGTTTACTATTCTCAAACTTCACATCTCCATTTTTCCTCACAAAACCATCCTTATTCTCCCCATTATCACTTCTCTTTCTTCTATCACCCCCTGCATCTTGTGCTCCCCACTTTCTAGTTTTTAAACCGAATTTATTCCCGTTAAATTCCGCTCCTTTCAAACCGCTACGACTGGATTTAAATCCCCTTCCTCTAATCCCATCACCTTCAATTCTTTTCACACCGTCATTTCTTCTCTTATAATTTCCATTCAAAATTTGAGGCATTTTTATTATTAATAATATAATCACTTTTCCTTCTTCTATCACCTCCTGCATCCTGTCCTCCCCACTTTCTAGTTTTTAACCCGAATTTATTCCCGTTAATTTCGCTACGATTCGATTCCAATCCCCTTCCACTATTCTCATCACCTTCACCTCTTTTCACACTATTATTTCTTCTCTTATAATCTCCATCCTTAAAATTATTTCCCAAAATGCCCTTTTTCTTAGAATCTAGGGTTTTAAACTTATCCCTAGACGAACTAACGAATTTACTAGCTGCAAACTTTGCTCGGTTCTTAAGATTACTATGCTTCGATCTCGTTGATTGATCCATACTAAGTCACAATAATGAAATCAGATAACGATGATTAAGCTTAATTAAATCATTAAAATAAAGAGTTTGTGTACAATTGAAGAGAAATGATATACTGATTACCTTTCGTCTTGGTGTGATTACTGCAAACGGAAGCTTAATTAAGCATTTTGGTTAGTGTTGCCGCCAAATCAATTTGGTTTCTTCAGCTCTGTTAGTAAAGGAGGTTACTGTGTTTTGTTGCCCTGTTTCTGTTTGTTGTTAATTATTTGGGCCTGATCCAATTTTGGCCCAATTAAGGCCTAATGGGCTAGTGCAATTGTAGAATTTTTTTTTATTTATTTATTTAAAATGATTTATGACATGAATTTGTTTGGCATGTGTAATGCGTTTGTGTGTGGTTTGGTGTATAGACGTTTAACTTGTTTGAAATAGGTTGGTGTAAAATTGTGTTGTTTTAATGTTTTTTGAAAAATCTTATGCTCGTTGCTCACGTAATGAGTATTTGTTTATAGCACATACACGAGATCACAAACAAGGACAAATATGTGAGAACACACGTACATATGAGCATGCGTGAAACATGTATATGTCAAATTTATATACAAATAGGTTGGTTTGATGTTTAACATTTTCGTGTGTTTGTGTTTGTGTTTGTGCTTGAAGCTGACACCGGCTTGATGATGGCCTGTCACTTTGGTTTATAGAAGCTATACCAAGTGACGAGTCCATGACTTTTGGGCTTATTGTATATACAGAAGAGAGAGTGAGGATGCACTTAAATGTTCATAATTGTCTCAATTTCTAGCTCTCGTCTTGTCTCGCTATTGTCTTCGTTTTTATCACAGCCTTTTATCATGTTGATGACGGCTAGATTGTTTGCACTTTGCATTAGTGGTCTAGTGCAACCGGTTTTCGGATCGGAGTTTGTTATTGACGTGCTCCCGTTCAAACTTCATGTTTATTTTGTTTCGCGTAGTTAGTTGTCATGTGACTATCTTTTCCAATCTTGTACTTAAATTTAGGGGTTACTTTTATGAGTCGGTTTGTAATTTGGTCTCGTCTTATTTAGTTTCTTACCAGCCTAAGTTTTTTTTAATAAAACTTTTCGTTTAGAAAAACATTAAAAAAGTAAATAAACTAATTAGCACAAACAACAACCAACTTTTAGATTTATATATATGATAGCAATGCCCTTCGATTCTTATTGAATGGTTTTATACCACCAAAACAGGCAAAAGCTTTATATTTACATATTCAACACTAGAAATCAAAACATTCGATATTGTGGTCTATTTTACGAAATAATAAAATGGATAAATGTTGGCACATCATTAATGAATACTTATCATTAAAATACTAATGTAGAATACCAAAAATTAGGATGTTGCAAGTTTATCTACTCACATGATCGATTAGCTTTCGTGTATGGGCAAATATAAGTGGACATACGTACTCCACCAAACAACGTTAGCTTTCATCATAAATTTTCATTTATGATGAGAATAGTAAACATAAATGCCTTCCTAATGCAACTCTTTTGGCCCGTCTATTAATGCAACTTGTGACATTTATTTGACATTGTTATTTGTTTCAGACAAATTGAAAACCATTTTAAAACATTTATTCAGCCAAATATTTCTGGACCATTCATTCCAACATATATTCTACAATGCCACAAACATATATGCAATATCAAGACTAGCATGTGACATTTTAATTATAAGACCAACTACTCTAGCAATTTAGCAATACCGCATGTGAATTTCTTCTTATATGAAAATGAGATCGAGATAACAAAATGTGAAAATCACGTAAAATAAGAGATGGATCGAGATCAAAAGTTGTGAAAAACAGAGATATCATGATTAGAACTCTAGATTAACAAACAAGTGAACAACTACATGCAATTGGCATTACATTACAAGGAGAAACAACGTGATACTTCTATACGACAAGTGTGTGTAGCGTCAGGGGGGGGTGAGCAATGGATGACACCCACCCGCCACCTCTGGGCCTGCTCCGAGAAGGCGAAATTTTTTTTGGGCTAAAGGGGAAATTTTTTTGAACCTTAAACAAAAGAAACATTTTGTAGGGTCTAAACAATTTAATTTTAAATGAGTTTACTTGATTATGATTTGAGTTGTGTAAAAAACTTTGGTATATAAATAAATATAAAATTATCTCAAATAAGACTAGAACTCAGAATCATTTGATTAGATGTCATACCCCTTTACCACTAGACCAAGCTAGTGGTTATGTAATTATGTTGAAACACTGATTATACATATTTTTTAGACAGAATTACAAATTTTGTTCTTTAAAAAAAGCCAAATTACGCTGACAAGGAAAAATCACTACCAACCTGGTTCCTTTTTCCCATTTCAATCTCTCTCTCTCCTCTCGTCTTCTTCTCTCTCTACACCATCACTACCAACCTGGTTCCTTTTTCCCATTTCTCATTTTTCCGCCGACAAGGAAAAATCACCACCGCCGCGCCTTTCTTTTTCCTCAATCTCATGTTGGCTGCCAAACTCTTACTCCCAGCACAGAAAATTTCGCAAAGCCCAAACATAACCACGACCCCATCAACATCAAACCTAGGGTTTTGTAATCCAATAGCCTGAGAACCAAATGAATGGTTTTGGAATTTCTGATCTACGGCCGGACCGGCTGGATCGACGGTCTACTGGGAAAAATATGTGAATCCCAGAACATCAGTTACCCCACCTCCACTCACTTTCCACTATCACCGCTCCATTTATTATTATTTGTATGGAACCGTTTCAATTCGGTGAGGAGATACAAAGCTTGATGGCGGTGGTACCACCGCCGGAGTCCGGCTACTCCTTCACCGCGCTGCTAGAGCTTCCGCCGAACCTGGCGGTGAAGCTGTTACACTCACCGGAACCTTCCTCGGTCTTTCCGCCAATCCAAACCGACAATTCGGTGAAACAAGAGCCGATTGATGACTCCGACTCGATTCTTAATTCCTCACCGTCAGATCCGGTGGTCTCCAAATCCACCAAGCGGAAGGACAGAGACAGAATTGTGCGTATCGGTTTCTGACGTCATTGTTCCTTCAGGCTAATTATGTTCTAATTTTATTATTATTATTATTATTACTACTACTACTGTGAATAAATTAGGTTTAAAAGCAAATCGGAGAGGTGGTGCTTGATGCGACGGTGGCGAACGGTTAGGGATGGTGGTGCTAGATTCGATGGTGGCAGGTGGTTAAGGTTGGGTGATGGCAGGTGATGGTGTTAGTGAAGGCGGCGGTGGTTGTTGCTGGAGGTTGAATGGTGGTGTGAAGGTGGATGTTGATGGTGGGTTTAGTGGTGGTGGATGAAATCCAGAAGAAAGAGATAGTTTTATGTAAACTTTTTGTAGGTGCAGACGAAAAGACCAATATGCCCTCACATGCGTCTCACGTGAGGGTATTTAACTGAGTTTTTCTAACCGAGTTAGCGTAAATGACATAACGTGTAGGAAAAAAATGTTTAAAGGACACCGCCTGCAAAGAAACTAAAAAAAGGACACGAACCGTAATTTGACGTTTTTTAAAGGACAAAATTTGTAATTCTGTCTATTTTTTATTAATAAAAATACATATAATTTATTTTAAAAAAAATTCGGACCTAGCGGGGTGTCAAGCGTGTGATCGTCGACTACCCTGCTATGGCTTTAGGCCGGCCCTGCGCCACCTAAAGATGGATGATTATTGATGATTCTAAATGTTCTCACGAAACTTTTGTAGCTTGTAAGTGTGATCACGGATCACCTAGTTCATTGGTGGTAGGACTTTTCACTATTCTTATGAGCTAAGAGGCTATTAAATAATGTGAAAATTCTCAAAATGTTTTATTTGAAGAGAGTCCCATGAAATGTATCCCACAAATCAAGTGGGATTTTGTGTTATGTCCACTTAAATCAGACGGGACGACTTTCATCCACCCAAAGGAGGCGACAGAACGAGTTTTGCCCCAAATCACACGGGACAACGTGTTTTGTTCCCAAATCATGCTGTGTTTTGTTCCCAAATCAATCGCTCCGGACGTGTTTTGAGGGGATAAAATTAGATTTCCAAATTTTGGGTGAAAAACGTGAAATATGTCTTCTGGGAATTTTTCGTTAAGTAATCTCATATTTTAATATTTAAATTAAGATAATAATTTTGTTTCTATTATATCAGTATTAGTGCAGAAACCTTATATAGTTTCTTTCTTGAACAATATAAATTGATTAAGTTCCTAATCAACCGTAACCGAGTATGGATATTTGAGCATGGAGTGTGTGACAAAAAGGTGCAAGTATTGAATTTTGTCACTATTTATCACTGCTTACGTTTCAAGTGTTCACATGTTTTTTCTTGTAATTAGATGACGTGTTTGATGTAACACAATGAAAACCATAAAAGATCACCACGTATTAGCCTTGTTGACTAACGTGGTTTTGCCAACACAAATAGTCTTGAGTTAGGTTTGTCGACAAAAATCATTCAACCATCAAAAAGATAGACAACTATTATGATATTATAGAAGCCAAGTCAAAGATGGCAACATTGATGCATGATGATGGTAAAAACAAACCTACCAAAAGTGTTACATTTGAAAGATTTATAAACCATACTCAAATCAAATTTCCAAATTTGGAAAAAAACATATAGGGTGTTTCATATTTCGTTATTGATCGAATCGATTTGAGGTATACAGTTTGATTGACGGTTTATGATTTGAAAACCCTACCGTTAGACATTTGAAACACAAAGCCAATGTAAACGTCATAAATAATTTAAAATATAGAGATACGTACATGTAAAGTATTCTCTCAACGTTTTTTTACATCACGTGTTTCAAGTTTCCAACTAGGCATAGCAATTACTTTGTCAAACCGAGCAACTCAAAACCATGAACAATCCGATTCAGATCTCAAACAAATCGACTTGCTTCCGTTTATATGATCCGATTAGTTTCAACAATTTATTAACAACCCAACATTTAATAATCATTTTCTATTTATATTCTCAAACAATAAATAAAGCATGTATTATTTTACAACAAAATCAAAACTTACAATTGATGCCCCAATGATTTACAAGGCAAGTTACATGCTATATACAAATTCATACACTCCTTTTTGTAATTTTGACCGCTTTGCTTATTTCCGCAGTAATTATTCCACTCTCGGTAAATAATCTTGTGTAAAAAACAAAACAA
Organism: Bidens hawaiensis; assembly: GCF_021521415.1. Lineage (NCBI taxonomy): Eukaryota > Viridiplantae > Streptophyta > Magnoliopsida > Asterales > Asteraceae > Bidens > Bidens hawaiensis. The sequence goes on along the minus strand of NW_027491095.1, from coordinate 3,424,249 downwards.
ACATGCCAAAAATATATGTATCTATAACTAGGGGTGTGACAAAACAAAACTCTAATACCTGAAATTTGAGATATCTGAATTTGAACACCCCTAATCTGTATGCTAATATGTATGGTTTTGTACATACACGCGCCATATGCATCGCCGGTGAGTCACTAGCTCTCGGCTACCTGTACATCCGGTCGTTCAACCAACTCCGATCTGATTCTGTTATTCCACAACTCGTCGTAGAACTCGTTACCTCCACCGCTACATTGAACCTCCACCACCACTAACTTCATCGTCAACCGGAAAACCTCGATTTCAAGCACGTCCTTACCATTCCGACCGATCAGATCCACGCTCCAATCCTTTTGTTTATGGATTCTAACATCCGAGTCCTTAACAATCTCCTCAACTCTCTCGATCACCTTCTCTGGCGACTCCTCCACCGCTATCCGCTCGCTCTATACTGATGGCACGCTACTCGTGCCGTCAAACAACGGCGTTAAGTTTAATCCAGATGAAAACGAAATAATATCAAACGCGTTTAACGCCTTTGATTTACCCTTCCCACGCTTGGTTACCGTTTCCAGATCAATAGAATCTTTAAATCCTTTCCTAAACCACGGATCGGCTTTGATCTCATCGACGGTGATCCTCGTCTCAGGTTTCGTGTCCAGTAACCTCGACAACAGCCTCCGGAGATCCGAAGACATCCATTTAGGACACCGGTACTCGCCTTTATATATCTTCTTATACATCATCATCAAATTGGCATCATTAAAGGGCAAAAACCCTGCATTCATCACAAATAATATTATCCCACACGACCAGATATCCGCTTTCGCCCCGTCGTATCCTCTTTTTGTTAAAATCTCGGGCGAGACATACGACGGGGTGCCACATAACGTATGCAGCAACCCGTCCGCACGGATCTGATCCATCAACGTGCTCAATCCGAAATCGGAGACCTACCTTCAGGTCTCCGTTCTCATCAATTAATATGTTTTCCGGTTTCAGATCACGATGAAAGACACCGTGTGAATGACAATACCCAATCGCGGAAACCAGCTGCTGAAAGTACCGCCGGCTCTGCGATTCTGAAGAAACACTAACCGGACCCCGGGCAGATTACGGGTAACCTGGGGGTTAGATAGGTGTTTCCCACGAGGGGTTAGACCCGGCAAAGATGGTTCTTCTGATAACCTGCAAAACAGACACCGTGAGCTCGTCACTGAGAAAGGGGGGGTTCCTCCTTGTGACCACCCTCCGGCGTGAGAATCAGACTAGATTGCTCTTTAAATATAAATGTATATTAAGAGATTGCAAGAGCAGATATCAGGTATAATATGATGATAATATGATAAGATAAGATGATCATACCATTTGTGGTATTTATAGCCGAAGGTAGGTTTCCAAGGAGGTGTGGCCGGCTGAATAGTATTCCTGTTCTACCAACTGTGGCCTACGCACGTGCCCTGCTGGTAGTTGGTGGGTAGACAGCGGCTGACATTGACCAGGCCTGCTGTGTACTATTCCTTTTCCACCAACTGCCGGCTATGCACGTGGTATGACAGGAGTTGGTGAGTAGGCAGCGGCTAATAGTGACATACAGTACAAGAGCATGCTGCTCGCCATACTGTTGTCAATAAGCTGTCGTATCTTTAGTCAGATCTTTTGCCCATACCTTGTCAGGTACAGTACAGAAGATCTTTCCGTATCGTACGGACTGGCTTATGGGCGGGAGTATTCCCCCTCCCGCCTTTGTGCGGGATTGTTCCCGGCTTTGCTCATTCCTTCAGGTGACAACTGTGAGAGCTAAGTGCCTTGTGCGTGTAGCCCTGCTGCGCGGGTGGCCTTCCCTGATGGCTTGTATCCGCAGCTGCGGGAACAGGCAGAGTCCTTCACCATTGGGAGGCATTTTCTGCGGGAACAGCTTGCGTACTGCGATTAAGGACGTCACGTCTCTGAGCATGGTGGGTCCTGCGGATCCAGTTGGTTTCTGCGCAGACGTCTCTCTTCAAGGTGAGTCTTGCGGGTCCAACTGGGCTCTGCTGGGACCTACCTCTTCAAGTCCCCCCAGTCCAATGTTCTTCTCATGAATGTTTAATAAAGTGAGGTGAACTTTTGGACTTAAGCAAAGGGTTTTGAAAAGGGTTTAGTTTTAAGGTTTTCCATGGGGATTCTTCCCGCGGAAGTCCTTGTCACTTGCAGAAATTCCCGACTTTCCTGCTTGATCTTTGGGTATGATGCGGGTAGGTCTGTAACCTCCTCGCTAGTCAGGAGCGTTGAGTCCCACTTGTGTGGATTCTCCATGAGGTTTTGGTAGTTTTGAACATAGTGATCAATTATGTTAAAACCACCAATTCCATCTTGAAGCTTCAAACAATGTAGTTCTCGACGTTCCCGCTATGCGGGGATGTTATTTCCGTTTCCGCAAGCATTGCCCAGAAGATCCTTCTTGGTTTCAATTCCCTGCGGAGCGCTAGGTATGTGAAGGGTTTTGCCTTGACACTGTACTCGCGCTCGTCTTACGGTTACTTTACTTCCAAGGTATTCCTGGCGTCAATTCCCTGCGGGTGCTAGGTATGTGAAGGGTTTTGCCTTAACACTTTACCCGCACCCGTCTTATGGTTACTTGGTTGCCAAGGTATTCCTGGCGTCAATTCCCTGCGGGTGCTAGGTATGTGAAGGGTTTTGCCTTAACACTGTACCCGCACCCGTCTTATGGTTACTTGGTTGCCAAGGTATTCCTGGCGTCAATTCCCTGCGGGTGCTAGGTATGGGAAGGGTTTTGCCTTAACACTGTACCCGCACCCGTCTTATGGTTACTTGGTTGCCAAGGTATTCCTGGCGTCAATTCCCTGCGGGTGCTAGGTATGTGAAGGGTTTCGCCTTAACACTGTACCCGCACCCGTCTTATAGTTACTTGGTTGCCGAGGTATTCTTGGCTTCAATTCCCTGCAGGTGCTAAGTATGTGAAGGGTTTTGCTTTAACACTGTACCCGCACCCGTCTTATGGTTACTTGTTTGCCAAGGTAAGGGGTATTTTCCCGCTTACATTTGAATCTTTTTGAATTTTGAAATTTGAAGAGTTGGTGAAAGGATAAGAACAGTCCAAACCTCTGAAACGTCGTGCGACGGTTTCTTCTGACTGTGTCAGGACGTGCAGGAAGTTATGGTGACGTGACAGTACATGGTCATTCCAGACGCTTTTTCAGGCGCGTGGGCGCGATTTTTCGGGCGCGTGGCCGCGAAATTAATGGTACGCGTCCTTTCAACAGCTATTGCCAGCTTGCTTTTGCCACGTGTCATAGTTTCATTGAACCTTCGATTTCTCTCTCCTCCGCATTAAATTCATCGCATTAATTGCGATTAGTATATAAAGGGGGAGAGGGTTCTTTGTAATCCACACTTTCACTTTTCATCTTCAAAACGATTTCTGGCGAATACTCACCTTTCAGTCGAGCATTCTCTTGAAATCGTTTTCTTCTTTCATCTGCAAGATGTCTTCTCGTGATCTCGAATCTACAGCCCAGGAGGCTGGGGTGTTTGCCGATGACAAGAGTACTGCTGGCGAGTGCCAGTGTGCTCTGCCTGTCGATCTGTATCAGTACATCGTCAGGAAGTTCATGCTCGAGTCTCTCGAGCCTGAGTTTCCTGAACCCCATCAGACGGTGTATGATACCCCTAGAGGCAAGATCGGGGTATATGCTGCATTCTTTGTTTATGGGAATCTTAGGTTCCCATTGACAAAGTTTGTGTACCGTGTCCTGGAGAGGCACGGTGTGCACCTGACCGAGGTGCACCCGATGGCGATCGCGAAGATTCGCTACTTCGAGTGGGTGTGCCGGATTCTGGGCATTGAGCCCTTTGTCGACCGCCTGATGACCTTCTACTCTTGGAGGTGCATCCAGGGGTGGTATACGCTGATAACCCGAATCAAGGGTTTGAAGATTTGCGCAACCGAGCGCAGTCTTCGTTCGTGGAAGCGGGAGTTCTTCTACCTCTCTGCTCGCGCCATCCCCCTTGCCATGAAATTTAAGAATGGGCAAGCTCTCCCAAGCCTTCACGCCTCCAACTACCAGGAGGCGGAATGGTTCTCGAAGATATCCCGAGTCCAATCTCCGGTTTACCGGTTTGCGGAGTCCGGGTTGGTGATGCTCGGGATGAGCCGGGTGTGGAAGGATGCGGATGCGCAAAAGATCCCAATCGTCCTTGAATACGGTTCGAACTCTGTTCCTTACGGTATGCTCTGCTTCTTTTTGTTGATTTAGAATCTCTTCTAACTTCTTTCCTGTTTATTTCAGAGGGGAACGACTTGCAGTCGCTCCTGTATCCGCGGGAGGCTGACAGTCCCGCTCGGATGGGTACTCGTGCTCTAGATGAGAACGAGTTGCCCATCCTAGAACAAACGGCGGATCGGTTCGTGGAGGTCTACCCGCTAGGCCACGAGATCCTGAGCGCCAGGCGGCTAGGTAAGGCGCTATTCAACCCTCGACCCCTCAATGTTGAAACCTCTGCTGGAATTCCTCTAATCTTATGTTCTGATGAGGAATCCGCAGATGGTCCTCCGTTGGTGCGGAAGAAGAAGGCTGCCGGCGGGAAGGGGAAGGAGAAGGTGGCCTCCACTGCCGATCCGGTGCCTCGGTCTGACTCATAGGCCGAGAGCGAGGAGGTGGCGGGGAACCCCGGTGGTGATAAGACCACCGCTCCGGAGGCTGCGACTGTCACCTCCGGAGAGCCCCGGATGACGACGGTGAGCGGCGCAAAGAGGCCGGCTCCATCGGGTTCGTCCCCGCCTGTCCGCACATTTAGGCTCAAGAAAATCCGTAAGTACAAACTTCCTTTATCTTTAACTTCATAGCTTTCCATCATTAATAATTATCTTCTTTGTGCAGGCGTGGATGTTGACGCATTCCAGGGTGGAGCGCAGAGGAGTACCCCTCCGCCCATGACGGTAGGCTTGGTCAGCCTACCTGAGGCGACGACCCAGGCGGCTGCGCCTGCGCCTGCTTCCGCTGGTTCAGTTGCTCACTCCGTTGAGCCGACTGTTCCAGCTGTGATGACATCACCGCCGGCTGTCAGTGCCATTTTTACCGCATCTTTCACTGAGCCGGCGGTTACTTTTGCTGCGGATTCCGCAGCGGCGACCGCGGCGGCTTTTACCTTGCCTCCTCCGTCATCGGCAACGACGGCCGATTCTTCAGGTATGCATGGGGCTTATCGCCAACCTCTGCCTCCTTCCCATCTGCCTGACCTCTTGGATGGATTTCCCTTGGGTTCAGGTGATGGGTTCGGCGGCTATCGGCCTGTTGTTGACCCTACAGGTGCGTAGGGTTCTTTTGGCCCTTTTCATATTTTTATCATCTTTTCCTAACTGCTTTATGTTTTTTGCAGTGACGGATTCCAATGAAGTGTATGTTCCACGATGGAACATCCGCCGAGGAACAACCCTTCGCACACCTGTGGAGTGCGTGGAGTGGGCTCGTCACGCAGCTCCCAGTGGTGCGTTGGGGGAAGCCATGGCTAACTACCATGAGGGTAGGCTAACCAATGAGCTTCGGGTTCTCCTGGCCCGGATGCAGCCGCGCGTCGAGCTGCTTTGTGGTGAAAACGACAAGTTAAAAGCAGCTCGCCTTCAAGAAGTAGCTCGGGCGCGGGCTGTCCGGGAGGAGAACGTAAAGCTTACCGCAGTGGCTGCGGAAAAGGAGAAGGCCTTCAAGGCCCTCGAGGTTGAAGTTCAGGCCCGGCTCGAGGCCCGTTCCAAGGCTGCCCAAGCTGTTAACGAACAGCTTCGGCTGGCTAAGGAAACTGCAAGGAACGCAACCGAGAGGGCCACCAAGGCTGAAGCTGTTGCTGAGCCTCTACGCGTGGAGAATGAGGAGCTTAAAGCCAAATTAGAGGCTCTCCAGCAGGCTCATGATGCATTGGCGATGGAAGACGCCAAAAAGCTCCAAGAGATCTTGGACCAGAGGGGGGTGCTTGACCACACTGAGCGGAAGCTAAAGGGCGTCGAAGAGGCAGCGGCTAAAGAAGTGTTGCTTGCCAACCTCAACAAGAGTGAAGCCGAACGCGCCCGTAACGAGGCTCAAGCTGCCCTCCAGGAGGCTCTGGTTGCCAAGGAATGGCTTCTTCGAGAAGCGTTGTCTCAGGTATGCTTTTCATGTCTTTACGCTTTTCTTTGTAAATAGAAAAGGTTCTGATACTTGTATATTTTCTTTTTTTTTTTTTTTTTTTGTAGGTTGTGCATCGAGTCTTCACGGAGACGTCTTATGACGATGCTATGAGCGCAGCCCTCAACGCTTCTCATGAGGATGGGGAAAAGGCCGGCTTCCTGCTTGGTCTAGGGTTCGTTGAGAAAGGCATCCCGCCTTCCAACTTCCCTTTATTTGATGTGGATACTGAAGCTGTATACGACCAAGCAGTGAATCAGTATGCCGCCTTCCCGCATCCGGTGGTGGAGAAGGTAAACGAAGTTGCTGCTGCTGATGATGGGCTAGCTATTCTTAAAGCTTTCCTTGAACTGCCACGCTCTACTGATGGTGCTGGTCCAAGTGGAAGTGGCCCTGAAGCTTGATCCTGAAGATCTCTTCCCACTGCTAGGATAGATTTAGCTTGTATAGATTTATATTCTTGTAGGCGGGTAGTTACCCGGCCATTCTTGTAATGAATATTATGAAATATAAATCTTTGTGCGGGTAAGACCGCTACTTTCACTGGATTCCTTGCTTTATAAACGTTATATGACTTGCATACTTTAGTTTAAATTAGCAATTTTCCAAGTGTTTAGAATAAGTTAACATTTGAACGTGGTAGATAATAGGTTGAAGTTTTGCTTCATCTTTCGTGATTGTGCGGGTAGGACCGTCACTTGCACTTAGTAGGATAGCTAAACTTTACCTACATCTGACCTGCGTGGAGGTTTTCCTCATCTTTTTTGAAATTTCTAAGTGTTTAGGATAAGTTAACCTTTGAACGTGGTAGATAATAGGTTGAAGTTTTGCTTCCTCTTTCGTGATTGTGCGGGTAGGACCGTCACTTGCACTTAGTAGGATGGCTAAACTTTACCTACATCTGACCTGCGTGGAGGTTTTCCTCATCTTTTTTGAAATTTCTAAGTGTTTAGGATAAGTTAACCTTTGAACGTGGTAGATAATAGGTTGAAGTTTTGCTTCCTCTTTCGTGATTGTGCGGGTAGGACCGTCACTTGCACTTAGTAGGATGGCTAAACTTTACCTATATCTGACCTGCGTGTAGGTTTTCCTCATCCTTTTGTCAGAAATTCTCTGTTTTGAATAAGTTAACCGTTCGTCGCGCGGTTGTCAATAGGTTCGGTTTCCTCTCATGATTGTGCGGTTAGGACCGGCACTTTCATTTAGTTGACCAAAGTTTACCTATGACTGACCTGCGTGAAGGTTTGCCGTTTTTTGGGTTTATGCGGGTTTTGCCGCCTTCCCCACGCAACGACTTTTCACGTAATTATGCGGTAAAAACCGGCATATTAGTGTTGAATAAATTAACCGTTCGACGCGCGGTTGTTAATAGGTTAGTGTTCCGTTTCCTCTATCATGATTCATGCGGATAGACCGGCACTTTCATTTAGTGGGATGACTGAACTTTACCCTTCAACTGACCTGCGTGAAGGTTTGCCGTTTTTTGGGTTTATGCGGGTTTTGCCGCCTTCCCCACGCAACGACTTTCCACGTAATTATGCGGTGAAAACCGGCATATTCGTGTTGAAAGTTCATAAAGTAAATGTAAAATCATCAGCGTCGATGTTCTAAGGAGAATCATTTCCATTAGAAGTGGCTCTAGGCCTTTTCTTTACAAATTTGGAATTGATCTACATGCAAACTGTGTAATTGAGCTCCCTTCCATGTTGTTGGGATGGGAGTGCCATCGAGCCGATATGCACCTGGTTCGGGATCTCGTTCTTTACGCAGCATGTAGTCTCCACATTGAAGCTGCAATTTTATTCGTGTTTTCCCCAGCTGGGGTTCTACACGCATCAGCCTGCTCAGCGTTCATTGCGCCACGAGGTGCGCGAGCGTCCCATCTCTGACAAATGCTTCGACCATGTCTTTAACGTCTGTGCATTCTTCGGTGTTGTGGACTTTTGTCCTGTGAAAGTCACAGTATTTGCTCCAATCAGCATTGGGACGATGTCGGATTATTGGAGCCTTTGGCCATGGGAGCTCCTCAGTGGCGAATATCTCGGTGACGCTTTTGGTGAGTGGCGTCCATCTGGTGTTCTGGTTCGACCGTACGTTATCCCTTTCGCCTAACCGATGTTGCAAGCCGGATGAGGTGTCAAAGTTTACCCTTGACTGCCAAATGCCTAGCTTCCGCTTTTTGTTTAGTCGGGTGGTAAGGACGTTGTCTTCTCTTGTTTTCTGGGTGTAGAGGTTTGTGCTCTGTGGGAGATCTCTACCCAGTTGCCTCTCAGTTTCCGCAAAGCGTTTAGCTGCTGTCATGATGGCATCCCATGTGGATGGCATGCCATCTTTACCCGTTAAGGTGCGGATGAGCTCTGGGTCGTTCGAGCCCTGAATAAAAGCAGCGCGAACAAGATCTTCGCTAATGTTACCCAGACTTAGCTTCTTTGAGTTGAAGCGAGTGATGAAGTCTGGCAAAGATTCATCTTCCTCTCGAATGCATTTGAGGATTGTCCATTGCTCTTCGGTATACTTTCGTTGTTGGCTGAAGTGTTGGCTAAACTTCTGTTGGAAGTCTGCCCAGTCGTAGATGTGGTTGACCGGTAGACGATCGAACCACGCTCTAGCTGGCCCAACAAGCGTCATTTGGAACATGTAACACCACGTAGGTTCCGTCCAATTGATGACGGTTGCCCCCGCTATGAATCTGTTCAAATGATCGTCTGGATCAGATATACCATCATAAGTGCCGATGTTGGACATCTGTTTGGCACTTTTTGGGGCGATTGCTTCCGCAATGTCCCTTGCAAATTTGGACGTTCCCGCATTTGCCACAGTTGGTCTGAATGTTTTGGAGAAGTCACGTGGATTTCCACCTGTGTTTTTTGGTTTGAAGGCTTCTCCAAAACGCCTTCTCGGTTGGGAGTCCGTTTCCTTACGCTTCCCTTTTGCCCTATGGCGAGAGTTCGCGTCGGTGTCGGATTCCTCCGAGTCATCGTCCAAGTATTCTTCGAATTCGTCAGCCTGTTGGACGGAACGCAAGCGTTCGTCCAACTCAGCTTGGAATTCCTTCTGACGTGCCTCCGCCCATGCCTTAACTTCATCGAGTGTTTGGCGGGGGAGTCTTGTTCGTTTCTCTAACTGGGTATCGGTGAATCCCAGTGAGCGATTATTTACTGCACTTGCCCCAGCTTGGGTAACTGGGGTAGTGTTCGTAAAATTTACTTCACTTGCCCCGGCTTGGGTAACCGGGGTAGTGTTTGTAAAGACTGAGTAGTCGCCGGTATTCCCCCCCAGTAGCTGGGGTTGTGGTTACCGGAGTTTCTTTAACCATCTTTCCAGAAGTTTGAAAAAACTGAAAAGAAATGAAGTTCTAGCTTTTATGCACGGATGGCGCCAATGAAGAAACACTAACCGGACCCCGGGCAGATTACGGGTAACCTGGGGGTTAGATAGGTGTTTCCCACGAGGGGTTAGACCCGGCAAAGATGGTTCTTCTGATAACCTGCAAAACAGACACCGTGAGCTCGTCACTGAGAAAGGGGGGGGGGGGGTTCCTCCTTGTGACCACCCTCCGGCGTGAGAATCAGACTAGATTGCTCTTTAAATATAAATGTATATTAAGAGATTGCTAGAGCAGATATCAGGTATAATATGATGATAATATGATAAGATAAGATGATCATACCATTTGGGGTATTTATAGCCTCAGGTAGGTTTCCAAGGAGGTGTGGCCGGCTGAATAGTATTCCTGTTCTACCAACTGTGGCCTACGCACGTGCCCTGCTGGTAGTTGGTGGGTAGACAACGGCTGACATTGACCAGGCCTGCTGTGTACTATTCCTTTTCCACCAACTGCCGGCTATGCACGTGGTATGACAGGAGTTGGTGAGTAGGCAGCGGCTAATAGTGACATACAGTACAAGAGCATGCTGCTCGCCATACTGTTGTCAATAAGCTGTCGTATCTTTAGTCAGATCTTTTGCCCATACCTTGTCAGGTACAGTACAGAAGATCTTTCCGTATCGTACGGACTGGCTTATGGGCGGGAGTATTCCCCCTCCCGCCTTTGTGCGGGATTGTTCCCGGCTTTGCTCATTTCTTCAGGTGACAACTGTGAGAGCTAAGTGCCTTGTGCGTTTAGCCCTGCAGCGCGGGTGGCCTTCCCTGATGGCTTGTATCCGCAGCTGCGGGAACAGGCAGAGTCCTTCACCATTGGGAGGCATTTCCTGCGGGAACAGCTTGCAACTGCGCGTAAGGACGTCACGTCTCTGAGCATGGTGGGACCTGCGGATCCAGTTGGTTTCTGCGCAGACGTCTCTCTTCAAGGTGAGTCTTGCGGGTCCAACTGGGCTCTGCTGGGACCTACCTCTTCAGATTCGGATAATCGTCCTTTGGCCACCTTAGCAAACAACTCACCACCTTTCACAAACTCCATAACGAAATATATCTTCGTCTTGGTGGCCATCACCTCGTACAATTTCACAATGTACGGGTGATGTAAGCGTCTCATGATATCAATTTCTCTTTTCACGTTCATGACAAGATGCGCATTGTGTGATATTTTATGTTTGTTGATGACTTTGATGGCCACGCTATGGCCGGTGTTGATGTCTCTAGCGTAATACACTTTTTCGAACGTGCCGCAGCCGAGGAGTCGGCCCACGTCGTATTTGCCGAATAACGAATTGGCTGATGACGATGCCATCTTTTGCGACCTCTGGTATCGGTTTCACGATCCCAGAGATCGAATTGGAATTGGAATTGGAATTGGAATTGGTGGTGATTGGTTAATTAATAGAATAACGGGAAGATTAAAGATGATGATCGGAGATGGTTTGGGGGTTTTTTGATTGAATTTTGTTGGCAGACAAATTTGACGATTAATTTAGGTTGAAAATTAAATACTGTGTGGTTTGTAGCTTGCAACATATAAACAAATACAAACAGCGTGGTCTTCGCTGTTTATTGCATTTATTTTACGCGGGTATGGGTTAGATCAATAATTGTTTGGTGTCTGTTTTTACTCGTTTACAGTATACATATTAAAGACGATAGTGCATACATCATCAAATTATTAATAGGTGGACTTTATGGGAATAGATAAGTATATTATCTTGGTTCATCTCTAGTGATTTAGTTAATTAGCCAACCTACCTGAATAATAATTAGGGTGAGCAAATGTTGAGACCGGAGTGGATTGGGTAGAACCTCAGAACCAAATCGAGACCAACGTATATAAACAAAGACTGGCCATGTTCGTGCATCTGGGGTTTCGGCAGGGCCGGCCCTTAAGGAGGGTTGGGTCGACACATCGTTATGTCTGATTTTTTTTAAATTATATGTATTTTTATGAAAACCAATACATATATTTAATGTTAAAATACAATTACATAACAACTAGTTTGTCTTAGTGGCAAAGTGATATGACTCCTAACCAAAAGATTGTGAGTTCCAGTCTCATTTAAAAAATATTTTAATTAAGTCTATTTTTATACAAAAGTTTTTTACACGACCCAAATCATAACCAGGTATGCCCATTTAAAAATTAAATTATTTAAACCCAACAAAACAGTCATTTAACTTGAGGCCAAAAAAACATTTCGGCTTTTCGGAGCCGACCTTGGGTTTCAGTCTAACTTAGTATAGGTCTGTTACAAGTGCATGCCTGATAATTAATTATTTCGGATTTGTGAAATACCAATTTAAGTGGTATTCAAGATCTAGGATAGAGAAATATGATAAAAATGAATACAACCGAGCACATCAGATAACAAACATGACTCAATTGATCAAAAGGCAAAGATACAAAATGGTACGATCATGCTTATACTATTAGAATAACCAAACAAGTCTATCAAGCAATTTCTAATTTCCAAATACAAGCTAAAACTGAATTTTCTGTTTCGGTTCGGTTTTTCATTTATAAAAGACGGAAAAAAAACAAACCGAACCGATTGATGATGGTGATGAAGATTACGAAGATGCCAAAAGACTCAAAGTAAACTTTACAGAATGAGCAAGATAAAGAATGAATATTGAGACTAAACTTTTAGTGTTTTTTAATAAAAAAAATCGTTGAATTTTAAATCCCGCTACTCTAGCAACTTTTTAATCGTATGGTTCCACGTTGTACGTGGCCATTTTTTTCTTTGAATTCAATATATATGTCGTACTATAATACGCTTTTACAAGCTTAAAATCATTATTTTCGTTTTTAAAATTTTTTTGCAATAGCTACACGTAATTAGAAAAAAAAACAAATAGTAACATATCTGAAGCCAAAAAAAACAAAAATTAAGCGGTTTGTGTATTCAAAAAACGATGGCTTCGAATTCGATTTTTGTTTCACCTAATAATGGAACCAAATCATGCTCAGCGCTATGCCCCTAATCGTAAATGGGATAATATGGAAGCATCTGGAATATTCTCTAGGACAGACTAAAGCGAAAGAGAATAATTAGCACAACTGGTCCCACCACTTCCATGTGTCTTCTGTTCCAGTCCAATGACTCTTGCAATTTTACAGTAACAACCCAGGATGATTTTAGCATTGTTTTTAATAATTAGTTAAAAATAATTTTTTAAAAAAGGAATAGGGTCTAAATTTTGAAAGTCTTATTATTATCCTTTTAGAAATTGGAATAGTTAAAAAGATAATTAATAAAAGATTTAGATAACTAAAAGACACGTTTCGAGCCTTAGAGGTAATAAAAATTGTTAATTGAATTGAAAAGTAGAACGTAAATAACATTTGCTCTTATATTGAAATATTTGACAACCGAAATATAATTTTGTTTGAAATTAATCTATGATTCATGATATTTTTCTGTTTTATTTATAATTGGGTTACTAAAATAGCTATAGTTGTTTATGAATTTCATATTATTGTTCATGATGTTTTAAGTTTTAACTAATCATTTAAACTCAAATCGTTGTGAACATTCTATATTTCTAATAAGACCCATATTTAAAAATGATATTACATTTAGATCAGAACCTTTGTAAGAGGTCAAACGCATTTCTAATTGCATCCTGTCATCTCATATATCAAATTTTCTTAAATTCTTAAAAAAAATACACACACACATTACTTTCAAATCCTCATAACATTTTTTATAACTCATAAATCTACTGAGAATTCCAATGTAAATGCTTTAAGTGATGTTCTTCTAATTATGTACAAAACAATTTCACAACAAACCAAATTTCAAAAATATCGTTATAATACATAATATGCTAAGGACTTGCAACACTATAACTAAGTCAAATATGTGTAATATTGTTATAACAATTTAATCATTTGCCTTCTTAATAAGAAGTTTTTATACATGTTTGTGATTGGCATCTTATTTTGAGTGGATTTGTATTATTTTCAACTTAATATAACCGTTATTCCACTGGAAAAGAAAAGGTACACCTTTATTAATGGTCATAGTATACACAATAGGTTGACTTGGTGGGGGCAAATCTATAGTGGCATACAACTCACAACAAAGGGTTTGTCACTCTTGTCGGTGTGGTCATGTAAATTAGATGATCTTTATGAAAGCGGAAGGTACATATGAAAGAAAAACAGGTTTACGATGCATATGTAAAATTGTAAATCTGATTTAGATTTACAGTTTTACATATGCATCCCTTCAGCTTTCATAAAGGTCACCAAGTGGAATAAGATTTTGCTAAATGAATGTTACTCGAATGACGGAGACAAAGTCTAATAAACATTTGTAGGTATTGTGTTCTATTCCCATGATGTAAAAAATTGCCTTATAATAATAATTTATTTAAGAAAAAAAGTTATCAACGGCCAATAGAAAAGTAAAAGTCATGCTTTTAATCCTCCAAGCTTGCTAACTCGAGTACCCATAATATTGAACAAAAATATTTTAAGATTTCTACTCTTGAATCATATAAGGTATATTCGCTTGTTATGAAGACAATAATGATATAATTTGACTAAAAAACCGTCCAATATAACATTCTATGAATTTAAAACTAAGGTTCAAGGGTTGACTTCAAATATTATGCCAATATGGTGTGATGAACGGTTGAAGGTTGATAGATTTAAAAGTCGGTGGTTGGTCAAATTATTTCTTTAGTTTGGTTTTGTTCAACAATAGTTAATAATAGTTTAACTTCTAGTTTAATGGTACGAGGTGATAATTAAGGCTTAAGATTGTTAATGTATAATGGTAGGTTTCCTTCTTGATGATGTTCTTGGATAAGTCAGGCTTGAAGTGTCAAAATCAGTATGAACAATTAACTACTTGTCTCAGGAAACTCACCCGAGTATTGAAAGTGTTTCTAACAAAAATTAGTCACAAACTTACAACTTATATGCTGAAAAGATATAGAAAAATTAAGCGACACTATATCATAAACAAGGAAACCTTAAAATAATATATAAATTATAAATCTAAAGATTAGTTTCATGTTGCATTATAAAGCAACCTCATAGCATTGTAAACATTTAAACTTCAACTCACTGCATGCACTTATTATATTTATATTTATAATTTTGTTGAACCCTTAGTGGAACAAATCAACTTAGACTTGTTTTATTATTTTGGTAAGTGCGGAACAACTACTAGGGACACCAATGAACTTTGAAAAGATTTGAAATGCTTCAAGAAAAAAAAAAGTCATGATTTATGTTTTATGATGATCGACGAGTTGATGTTCAACCAATTTAACTGATCATTATTTCTATTCTACTCACTTGTGAATTAAAAAAACTAAGAGATTAGAAAAAGTAATATTATTTCTTTATCAAAAAGACTTACGTAAGAACAAGAAAAACAGCAAAAACTTAATTGGGCCATGATCTAATATTGTAGTGGACTTGATTTAGTAAATGGGCTGAATTTACTGGGCCTAAGAAAACCGAATAGGAAAGTAAAATCGGTGGACGCGTGGGCCGTGGGGAAATAGTTTGGTTTGCCTTTTTTTTCTTCTTTTTTTTTCTATTTAAAGGGTTTAGCCACCATGTTGGTCGAAATTTTTTTTAGAAAGTTTATTTCTTGTATTTCATTCGATTTTGTTAGAAATCAGGTCAAGACACACAAACACAAAATTTGATCTAAACCTAGACCAAACTCTACCTTTTTATTATAATTCTTGACAACACAAAACAATAACCCTAACCCTCTATATTAGGGGTGTGCATGGGTCGGTTTGGAGCGGTTTTGGATCAAACCCATAACCATAACCGATCCGTTAGGACAGTTTCGGTTAATCGGTTTTGAAGGTTATAACGAGTCGGTTAACCGTGACCAAAACAATGACACTAGGCCTAAAAGTTATATTACTCATGTATAACGAAACATGATTTATAAACCACACTAGAAATTTGATAGTTTTTAATTTAGTTTTCAATACATTTCTATTTATAAAAATAGTTTTAATAATGTATATATAAATTCTAACATTGGGCAAAGAATAACATGGAGAAGTGAATAATATCAGACAAAGTTTACATTGAACAACTCCAAAATTGGCATAAAAAGTACTAGAGATAAGGAAAAAGAATGAGAAAGTGAAGTATGTTCTTTTTAATTTTTATAAATTCGTTTGACTTTATAAATCCGTTTATCATTTTGTAAATAACACATATAAATCCGTTTAGGATTTTTCCACAATACATATACTGATATACGTTAGCTATTAATTCATCTACAAGTACATATATCTTATTTCATAGTCAAATAAATGGGGCGGTTCGGTTATGGCGGGTTTAGAATTATCTTCAACCAAAATTGACCCGTATTTGGCGGTTTTCAAAAAATCAATTAACCGACCCATCGGTTAATGTCGGTTATTGGTTAAAATCGGTTTGGTTATGTCAGTTATGGTTCGGTTAACAGTTATAACGGTTAATTTGTTCACCCCTACTCTATATATATAATTATATACTAAACAAACATATTGCAAAACAAGTTAACCTATTTTAGGAAACTAAATAATACTTAATATTCTTACCATACTAATGAAAAGTACCAAAATAGTAGGGCTGGCAATTTATACACGAGACACGTACCTACACGACTTTAACAAGTAACAGGTAAGGCCTTAACAGGTTTCGTGTACTAAACAGGTAGACACGAAATTACCTGTTAATTTTCGTGTCTAAACAGGTATAATACCTGTTTACCTGTTTGATACCTGTTAATACCTGATTATTTTAAAAATTATATATATATAGTTATATTATATCATCCCTAACCCTAAATTCATACAAATCATTCTTACAAACCAAACCACAGCCGTCGCCTACTCGCCTCTCATCCTCCATCACACCACCGCCGGCCATCATCTCGTCGCCTGCGTTCCTTAGTCGCCGGCCATATATCTCTTCGGCCATCACCCGTCGTCGACCTTCCACTTGTCGCCTTCCATATCTCTCTCCGGCCATCACCCATCGCCGACCATATCTCTCACCGCCGCTAGGTTGTCAAATATGGGCTTCTAAACAGCTATTATCGTGTACTATCGTGTATTATCGTGTACACCAGGTAGTAACAGGTTCGTGTTCGTGTTTGGGTTACAAGTACACGATAATTTATCGTGTCATGTACAGGTATACACATTTCGTGTTCATGTATTATCGTGTTCGTGTCTTATCGTGTACGGGTATACACGATATGCCTGCCCTACAAAATAGACATACTAAAAATACTTTCACTTAGCCTTTTCAATTTTCTTGGTAACTCGTTTCAAGATTAACTTTTAATATTCCCCCTTAATTTTAAAACCGAGTTGTTCTTGCTTCTTGCTCGTTTCTGTTACTTCTCTTGCTCTTGCTTTCTTCTTTCTTTCTTGCTTGTTAGTTTGCTTTCTTTCTTTAAGTCGAAAGAAAATGAGTTTTCTTCTCTTGCTTAAAATCTTATTTGCTCTTGCTATGACCCGCATCAGGTTCTTGTTCTTTCTCTTATTAATCAGAGCCAATATGGTTTTTGATTTCTTACTCTTGCTACTGATCAAAAGATAAGATACTTACTTTTACTTATTACTAGAAGATCATATTTCTTTGTACCTTTATTTTTAAGGTGACACAATTACATTACAAGATGATGGCATCGATGTTGTTCCAGACCTCATAAGTTACGCCGGTTCCAACACGGGGTTTTGGTGCCATTTATGTGATCAAGGACTTTGTAACTAAGGGTGTAAAGCTTGAAAAGTTTGACGCATGATTAACAGGTGACTTTGGTGTCATCTATAGGACACAAATTTTGTTTTAAATGTTCTTTATTGTGTAGACAAGATATGTTTCATCGGCATTGGTGTTGGTCGACGTTGTACATGGTCGATGATGGTAGGCTTCTTGGATTATAGAGCATGCGCAATAGTATTTCCGTTTCTATAATTTAATTAAATATATATAACATTTTCTCTAAACTTATATCTAAATTTTGTTTAGCCTCCCACATCTTTTTCTTCATCTCTATCACTATATCACTTACAAACATTTAATTAATTATATTATTTCTCTAAACACTCGTAAAAAATATAGTGTTTGATTCAAAAAGCATCACTAACTTTTTGGTTAGGTGATTTATTCATTTTTTTCCCACAAAACTGATAACCATCTAGTATCTTTTTGTTTTTACATTCAACACGCTACACGAATTGCTTAGCTTTATAAACCCGACCCAAATCTAGACAACACGATACAAGGACACGAATGGTGTAGTTGAGCGATGGTGACTTCGTACATATGGTTGAATAATGGAGTACGTACGAATGGGGGACCCGGTTTGAAAATGGGTTGGTGATCAAGATAATGAGCCCACGTCCACGTGTGTCTTGGTGATAAAATCAGGATGTTTGATGTTTACTTGTCACCAAACACCACCATTTAAGATATTTGTACGACAAAGGGGTATTCCTTCTTTGTTCCCACATTCAATCAATCAATCAATCATACCCAGTAAAATCCCACCGACAGCAAAGCTATAAGTAGGGTCTGGGGAGGGTGGGATATAGGCACACCGTACCTCTATCCAAAGGAATAAAGAGGTGGCTTCCAGAGAGACCCTCGGCTCTAAGTACATGTGTATGAAGCAAAATAAAGGAAATCAAAGTTTAACAGTTATATAAAAACTACTACTAATTATAATAATATTAATAATAAGATCACAGTTTAACAGCTATATAAAAGCTAATAATAATTATAATAATAATAATAATAATATATGTAAGGGAAATACCATTATGGTATGTGACCTAAATAAGTTAATTCTAAGCCCTAAGGTATTCTAAAAATCCTTAACTTTAATTCTACTTCTCCACGAATTCTTATCCTCAACCATGTCCTCGGAGAGGTTTAGGTCTATCAAATCATGCCTAATCCTCTCATCCCAAGTCAATTTCGGTCGTCCTCTACCCCTCCTCCCCTCTATAGTAATGTTTTCTACGAATCTAACAGGATTCGTCGTCTGTCTTCTCTTTACATGTCCAAACCATCTCAATCTCCACTCTCTTATCTTGTCTGCTATGTTCGCCACCCCTAATCTCTCGCGAAACTCAACATTTCTTATTCGGTCTAGCCTTGTGTGCCCACACATCCAACGTAGCATTCTCATTTCTGCTACCTCCATCTTCCGCACTTGTGCCTTCTTGATGGCCCAACAGTCTGTTCCATATAGCATTGCAGGTCTAACTGCCACCCTATAGAATTTTCCCTTTAGTTTAGTCGGGAAACTCTTGTCGCATAATATACCTGTGGCTGCTTTCCATCTACACCATCCTACCTGAACTCGGTGGGTCACATCACTGTCTAATTCCCCATCGCTCTGTACAAATAATCCTAAATACTTGAACTTCGTTACCTGCGGGACCACCTGACCTTCAATTGTGATCTGTGCGTCTTCATTGTCGTTTATCCCACCAAAATCACAGTGGAGGTACTCCGTCTTAGATCGGCTAATCTTTAAACCTTTTGTCTCTAAGGTTGTTCGCCACTCCTCAAGCCTCATGTTTAGATCTTGTTTTTTCTCAGCAAGTAACACAATATCGTCTGCGAACATCATGCACCACAGGAGAGTCCCCTGAATCGACTTTGACAACTCATCCAAGACTACTGCAAAAAGAAACGGGCTCAACGCTGACCCCTGGTGAAGACCTACCTCTACAGGAAAGAAATCAGTATCCCCCCACTGGCGCACGGACACTTGTTTCACTCCTGGTATACATATCCATAATTATCTCTATGTATTTCCTGGGCACTCTTCTACCCTCCAAGCACTCCCAGAGCACCTGTCGTGGCACACTGTCGTAGGCCTTTTCTAGGTCAATAAACACCATATGTAGATCACGCTTCTTCTCCCTATACTTTTCCATTAATCTTCTTATAAGGTGTATTGCCTCTGTGGTGGAACGGCCCGGCATGAAGCCAAATTGGTTGACCGTAACCTGAGTTTCTCGTCTAAGTCTACCCTCAATCACTCTTTCCCATAGCTTCATAGTATGACTTAGTAGTTTGATTCCTCGGTAGTTACCACAACATTGGGCGTCTCCTTTGTTCTTATAGATAGGAACTACAACGCTGCTCCTCCACTGGTCTGGCATCTTACCTGATTTGAGAATACAATTGAACAGAGTAGTTAACCACATGACTCCTTCCTCCCCCAGACACTTCCACACCTCGATGGGTATGTTGTCTGGGCGAACCGCCTTAGACCTTCCCATCCTCCTAAGTGCATCCTTCACCTCTTCTCGTGTGATCCGTCGGCAGTAGCAGTTATTCGATTGTTGTCGTTGAAAGTTTGTGTTGTCATGTTCTTCTTGGAAAGCTCTCCCATTGTTAAAAAGATTGTGGAAGTAGGTTTGCCATCTTAGCTTGATGTCCTGCTCCTTGACCAGTACATGCCCATCTGTATCCTTTATGAACTTCACCGGTCCTAGATCTTGCCTTCTACGCTCCCTGGCTTTGGCAATCTTAAACATAGCATGTTCCCCCTCTTTTGTTTCTAGACTTTCATACATCCGTTTAAAGGCCGCCTTCTTTGCTTCCGCCACTGCCTTCTTCGCCTCTATCTTGGCCGTTTTGTAGTTGTCCCTCAATTCCCCTCGCTCCTCCTCATTCGTGCACCTCATTAGCTCCCTAAACATCCTTGTTTGTCCCTTATCTTGTCTTGCACCGCGTCATTCCACCACCAAGCCTCCTTATGCCCACTTGTCTTTCCTGTTGTGACCCCGAGAGTCTCCTTTGCTACTTGGATGATCTTTGTCTCCATAGCTTCCCATATATGAGTTGAGTCCCCATTTAGTCGAGCCCGCGTATGCAGCATGAGTTTATCCTTAAACAGTAGGAGATTTTCGTCCCTCAAATTTCCCCATTGAATTCTCGGTGTACCTTTCTTCTCTCGAACAGTCAGCTTATTTCTGAAGGCTATATCTGTCACTAGTAGTCGATGTTGAGTCACAACTGCCTCCCCAGGTATGACTTTGCAGTCCTTCCACCAACGTCGGTCTCCTTGCCTCATCAAAAGGTAGTCAATTTGCGTGTCGCGTCCGCCACTGCTAAAAGTGATTAAATGAGAATCTTGTTTCCTAAAATAAGAATTTATAATACCTAGGTCATGTGCCATCGCAAACTCTAGAAGATCTGTTCCGGTCTCATTCCTATCACCAAAACCGAAACCCCCATGAACGGCTTGAAAACCATCGTTAGCCTTACCAATGTGTCCATTAAAATCTCCTCCTATGCAAATCCTCTCCCCCCTAGGTATGCCCCCTACTACTGCGTCTAGGCAATCCCAAAATTCTCTCTTTTCCTGATCCCCTAGGCTTACATGAGGCGCGTAGGCGGAGACTACTGCCACTACTTCCTCTCCTAGTACTAATTTCAACACCATAATCCTGTCATTATGTCTTATCACCTCCACCACACTAGTGTGTATTTCCTTAGCCACTAGAAACCCCACTCCATTCCTAGCTCCATCAGACCCCGAGTACCACAACTTATACCCATTACACTCAGCCCCTCTATGTCTTTTCCACTTAGTCTCCTGGAGGCATGCTATCTGAACCCTACGTCTTTTAAGCACATCTACCAATTCTAGCAACTTACCATTTAATGTTCCTACATTCCAAGAAGCCAAACGCAATATACACTCCATTCTTTGTTCCCACATTGATTCCCTCATGTCAATCTACTTGACACAAAAATCAAAAACATTTTCTTATATCGTTTTTATATCTTAAACATTAAAACTTGTATCGAGTTTATGTGATGCTAGTGAGATGGTTTCGGCAAACCAAAGGTCCGAAGGATTCATGTATGGTATATTAAAAAATATGGTTGATATGAAGTAGAACAATATATTCGAAGATTTAAACTATCCACAGCGCATAAAGCTATCAAGAAAAGCACCTAACATACGTATATTGATACCAATAGGTCAAATATTTTTAACGCGTACAAATTTTCTATTTCTTTTTAAACAATCAGGGGCCACCTTATTAGCGCTAAGAATTAAACCCGAGACACTTTCCAATTCCTTTGTTGCAAGAACATGTAATAAGCTAGTAGTGTAACTTATTTTGTAAAATCATAAGTTTCTTATAAAGATTTATAAGTAACTAAGTGAATGTAAGATAATAGCATAAAGGACTCAAATGAGGTCTAATATGATTGCTATAGATTAATCAAGCTTCTATATAACTTTCACTTTTTCATATCAACCCTGCTGAATTGATTAATGACATATTAACCCCTCTTAATCAACATAACAAACTACAAAGACCTAACTAGTAAGTGCCAAATAAAAACCATGCATCATGGCATGTACAATCTGTTTCCACATTTACACCTCCATGCTTCCGGGTAGTACTCCGCCGTCACCGGATTCCCTGGCGGCACTGGCACGTGAACCGGCTTGCACGGGGTGCACCGTCCACATTTCCAAGCACAACGTGGCGGCGATGATCCCGGCCCCGCTAATCTCCTCCTTGAAGTGGTGGTGACCATGGTCCAAGGCCACCAACTCCCTTTTTCATTATCGGCAACATCCTTGATCTTGCAGTGTATCACACAAATAAACAATTAAGACTTTTATACGAACTAAACAAACACGAACAAGGGTTTGCGCTCATTCATTTAACTTTAAACCAACACTTATTCAGACATGCATTTGTGTTCATATTTGTTTGTTTAAAAACTGAACATGTTTGTATTCGTTTTTGCCCGCTCACCTAAAATCTAAATGAACAGTTCACAAATATAAACGAACATAAGTAAACATAATTGAACAAAAAAAAACAATAATAAATTAACATATATGAACAAATGTAAACTAACACAAGCAAATATAAATGAACATAGTTGAACACAAATGAACCAATATAAAACATTAATTAGATAATTCATCCAAAAAAATGGACATAACTAACCGAACATAAACTGACGTTTACGAACACAAATGAATGAAATATGTGTTCATGTTCGTTTGTTTAATTAAATGAATACAAAATTTTCATTCATGTAATGTTCATTCATTTATTAAATAAATTAATAAAACAAACTTCTCTGCCAAACAGTTTATGAACCTTTCACTAAACGTTCATTTCGTTTACTGGCCCAAGACAATATTACAATATTAATACTTAGTTTAAGGAGATGGACATTAAGCTTTATGAGTTGTACTTTAGTTAAGTTCAAACAAGGAGGTTTGCTAACATGCGCCAATCGAAAGGGACAAGGTGGGGTTCACGGGAGTTGAACTTATTAGCGAACATGACCCCGAGTTACCCGGGATTGGGTCCTACCCTCCAAAAGGACTGATTATTGGGGCCGTAAGGTCAGTCACTAATGGGCACCAACACAAGCTAACATGCGCCTGTTCAATAGGTTAGTTTCAAAAATTTTGGATCCATATGGTAAAAAATATAATATAACTTATCTTGTTGTATGATATATATGTTATTATTGGTTTTATTAATCTTCAACAGTATACATCCGTGTTTAAAAGTTTTTCAAGATTCAGTTGAAGACATGCTTACATTGGCCTAACATCTTTGTGACCCTAAACCGAATATGAAAAAAAAGCGTTTTGCGTAGATATTAACATGTGAGAATACGTGACACATTTTTTTATACAATTCTCGAATGCACATAATCAAACGTATTGAAATTTTATTAAAAAAAACACATTGAAATTAGAGTATTAAATAAATATTGAAGTTGAAGTGAGTTTTAATAAATAGGACCTCATATTTTCAAAACCTAAAACTAACAAAGATAACGATAAATATTAAGGCCCTTTAGATACGATAATCTAAAACTAATGGGTTGTTTGGTAGTCTTTTAATAATTTATTAATAGACTAACTCTAAATCATTTAGAAGTAGAGTGTATTTAGTTCACTTAAGAGACAACTCTTAATCGGATGCTATCTCTTAGTGAGTAAGTTTTAAAAACATGTTGACTGATTCAGATGATACCTCTTAATCAGTAAAGTCTTTAAATAGCTCAACACAAGGTTACCAAACAACTCAAAAACCCTCATTTTTTTATATAAATTATAACTATTATATATTTGAAAACTTTTAACTAGCATCTATCATATCAATTTTGTCACTAGTATAACTTAGCAATCAACTTCTGGATTCAATTTTTTGAATTAACTAGTTTAAAGCTTATTGTCATACATGTTACAATTTCCTTTGAACATCAAAAGTACGTGGTCAATAACTCTCTCCTTCAATATTAGGCTAGCTGAGTATGGACCATCAAAATCACTTTATGCACATCAGTTTTATTTTATTTGTTGTTTCTATCATACATAAAAGTATGATGTGAAAGTAACTTTTTGGTTTGTAGATTAACTTTATTTATCACACAATTAAACTCTTAAAAAAATAAATAAAGATACAAAAAATGTAACTTTTATTAGAACTATAATTGATAATTTGAAACCCTACCTGGTCTTGCCCTAGTTTTGATGCAACAATTAATTCTTTAGAAGAAGAAAGTAATTAACATAAAACCTAACCTCAAAGTGGATATATTCAGAATCTTGGTGTTTGGAAGCCATTGTAAACCTGTTAACTATAAAACAAAACAGGAGTAGTTAATTAAATAAGTAAAATTACAATAACAAAACATACAAAAAAAATAAAAAAATTGTTTTGAGATCAGATTACATACCTAAAGAAGGGTTTTTGAGGAGACAAATGGAAGTGAAGAACAAAACCAAGAACAGTAGTGTTGATAGAGTTTTTTTGAGAGTAGACATGAGTTTAAAACTTTGAATATCACATAACCAACAAGAAAGATCCAATCTTTAAGACATAAAAAGATGAGATTCAATGAACTATGCAATGGTTTGAAACAAAAGATCAAACCCCACTTGTGTTTTTGTTGTCTTTATAAAGAGAGAATATCTGTAAAGAAGCTTATGATCAGAGAATAATGGGTATAGAGTTTTAGAGAGAGAAGATAAGATGAATGTTAATAAGCAGATGATGGAATCCTTTGTGTTGCTATATTTGGAGGTAAGGTTCTGTATGCAGATTATGGCTTCTGTCTTTAAACAATTCCCACTCTCAGAAACTAAAACACATGCAATTATCTCTTTTTACTGATCAGTACTTATAATATATGCACATATTTCTTTGACATTTGACACCAACTCTTTGTTTCTCTCTCTAGATTTGCATGTGTTTCTCTCTCTCTCTCTAAGAAGACACATAAAGACATTCAAAAAGACATGTAAGGCTTCTTGGAGTTGGACCTTTTGTCTATCTAGGTAGCCAAGGGGACCTATACATGGAGAAACTGACTACTAGGTGTATGGACTATGGTCACATTTTCTAGACACACAATTCTTGGCTTACAATTTTTTTAGGTTTTTTTTTTTTTTTTTGTTAAATAATAGGTAAATAACATCATGACATGTAGGTTGATGTTCTAAATTCCTGTTCAACAGAATTTTATAATTAAATTTAAAGGAAAAATATTCAAGAAGATAACTTTTAGAAACAATAATAATAACCTTTAAATAAAAGGTTAAATAAATTACCAAAAAATTATACAAAAAGATAATACTCATATTAAACTACTCCATTCCAAATACTGAATAATTTCTTATAGACGTTGCAGAGTTTTTGCCACAAATGGACGCAACTTGTAACCCCCAAAATTTGTGCCACAAATGGACACAACTTGTAACACCCGAAATCTGGACACATCACTTTTGTTTTATTTACATATCATAAACACGTACATCAAACAACAATTTATAACTATTTTCTAATTTGTTAAACGATTACGAATTTATACTTTATACGTATAAGATTTACATAATTCATTTAAAGGAGTTCACTTTTCTAGTATGTATTTGCTTTAGTGAGTTACCTGAAAACTGTTTTACAGGGTAGAAATTTTTTGAAGAACAGATTTCATCGCTAAATATTCAACAAAATAAAGCATGGGTTAATCAAGTCAGTTAGGTCACGAATAGCAAACAAGTTTTAATTACCTAATAATTAATCTGTAAAATAGTTTTAGTTTTCAAGTTGACATAGACAATAACAATCAAATAATAAAGCATTAAATTAAATAATCAACTAATAATTCAATCCATTAATCAATATAATATAATAATAACTAGCCAGGTCTAGCAAATAATCAAGTAATAAAGTTGTTGAATTAAGGATATAATAACGTTGTTTAAATTGATTCGCGAGAGTGAAGTGTTGGATGGTTAACTGGAGGAATGAACTGTAGAAGGATGGTCAAATATCAGCTAACGACGCTCTGAAAGACGAGCAGATCGTGTGTTGAGGTGACTGTCTCACTGTCCCTCGTCTTGAATTTTCAATGATGAATATCAGTTTTCAAATTGTCATTATTTTAATTGTTTAGTTATTTAAAATGGGCTTGGATTATCTAAATTATATTTTTTCTTAAAGTGGGCTCAATTACTAATTGTTTTAAATTGGCTTGAGTTAAC
Source organism: Bidens hawaiensis (assembly GCF_021521415.1). NCBI lineage: Eukaryota > Viridiplantae > Streptophyta > Magnoliopsida > Asterales > Asteraceae > Bidens > Bidens hawaiensis. Next base: position 3,398,148 of record NW_027491095.1, on the reverse strand, counting down.
CAAATTATTTGCTTAATGGTCTAACGAGGGCAATGTAGACGTTTCATTGGGACGTTGGGATTAAATCGTATATGTACTATTTAATATCATGGCACGCCCATCTCATTAGTATATATGTGCAAATTCCATCGTTAGTTCTAACGGATAATCATTTCAACTGATTGGTGTGATTTTTAGAAAAGGAGAGAGACAAAAGAAGACGGTCATTGGTTTTCATTGATTTCGCTTTATTTAATTTTCATCCGTTTTGTCATCTTCATTTCAAATCAGTCGGATCTTTTATATTAGGTTTATCATCTCGTAACCAAACATTAGGTACCGATGATGATTAGTTTTACATTTCGGATCAATATGTCCACAAACTTTTAATTGACAAGACAGGTATTGAGTTACCATGTGCACCACATCGATGTTTTTACTCCAACTCAAAACACTAATTCCCACGTTAAACCATAGTGTGAAACGACAATTTATCATACCCTAATTAATATAAAGAAAACTTTATTGCAACTTGTACATTATGAAATACATGTAGTACATTATCATATATATGACATTTAAGACACTAAAAGGTCCCACTCCATGTGTAGTCTTATTGGACATAACCAAATATACAATCCTTCAATTTTAATATAAGTGAGAACTTTGTCACTACAAGAATAGTTAAGGAGCCAAAATTCAAAGGATTTTAATTATTCAAACTTTTATCAAGATTTTTAAAATCCCTTTTCAGTTTGTCATTTCCAAAATTGGGTTGAGAAAAATCAATAAATTAAATTACCACTTTTTTGGAGGGAAAAAAAATAGATAAAATTCCAATAAGAAAATAACTAAATTCGTAACAACGATCTTGTAATCTCCTGTGCCTTATACGTTCATAACAATGATATGGTAATCTCTTGTACTTTATGCAGTGAAGTTAATACATTTAATCACCATCTAAATAGGTAAAATTAGATATGATTTATTCAGACTCAGACGTGTTACTGAATGGTCAGATCTGACTCATTCAGATCTAAATAAACCAAACAACCCCTGAATTACAACTCTCTCTTTGGGCCTGAACCGTTGACCACCACCAAGCTAGCCCTTGATTATGTTAGACAAGTTTTACTTGTTTGTTTTATAATTTAATTTTTTTGTTGTTGTAATCGACCCATTCTTATTATTTATTTAAATATTATAAGCAAATCAAATTAAAAGCTGATAATTAATTTTGAATAAAAAATGTTTTCAATTTAGTTTTAACTCACCATATAAGATTTTTTTCATCTTTGCAAAAGGCATTTTAACATTTTCAGAAGGTTATTTTGTTGGTTTTGCGATATGAAAACATTCCTCGCTATATATTGCGACTCGAAGAGTATGTTTGTCGCAAATTTCATCATATGCTTACAACCGCTTGTTTTCATCAGCGATAGATTTGTTCCGTCGCACCATGTCGTTGTTAATACTCAATTTTGTATTTGTGATCCTGTGTAGGATCCTTAGAAGTATAAAATCTTACATATATCATATGATCGTGATCTTATCGATAACCATGTTATATAAACTGAAAAGGCAAATGAACCATAAGTGTAAAGTTTATATAGTTTTCCACTATAAATCTAAATGTCTAAAACATAAATTAGTAACATACGTTATTATGTTAAATTTTAATAATAATAAAGGAAATCGCACAATGGTTTCTTTTGAAAAAATCACACATGTAGTCCAACTATTTGCTCAACCATATAACGTATTTCTAAAGAAACCGTAAGAGACCCACACTCATGCATACTGCAAAATGTGGAACTACATTTAATCATCTTCTATGTCCTTAAGAACAACGTTATATTGACTTGTACTTACGCAATAAAGATAGTACTTTATCACATATTTGACCATTTTAGACATCATAGGCCCACCCCATGTGTGGTCTTATAGCACAAAGCCAAAAAACAGTCCTAGACATAAAAAGTTAAATAGACAAGTAAGTACTTTGTAGCTACCAGAAATAGTCTGAGGAAAATTTCAAAAAAAAAATAATAATAATAATAATAATAATAATAATAATAAAATGTTATTAGTCGATAAAAAAACATATATTCAAAAATAAATTACCACTTTGTCGACAAAAAAGTTTCCCAAATTAAAAAAATAGCTAATTTATAATAATAAACTACGTATACAATAAGTAATCTATTATTGTATAATAAAAAATAAGTAAATGAGGGTGACAAAGTTTGTCACGCTTATGTATACCCTCATTTACCTTTGTCACTTCTATTAATCACAAAGTTTGTTTCTCGTTTCTCTTTTTTTATTCGTAAATCTTTATTAATATTCATTATTTTCTCGGTTCTTTTTTTTTCCACCTGATAAATAAGTTTGTTTTGCGTTTCTTTTTTAATCACACATAAATAAGTTTGTATAATACACGAGGTTCTAGCCTATTTCCAAAATAAACTGTACTTAATGCCATTAATTTTATACATTACCATCAATATTATTGTTTTTATACAGAGAAAGTGATCTCATACTAAGGCAGCCCTTTGGAACTAGCCCAAGATATAATATGGTTCTTATACTTGATGGGCCTGACCCAGCCAGGCCCGATACGAAACCTGTCTTTTGTAAATTACCAATTCTTTTCACAACACACATAAACTTGTTCAAAGACTAATAACAACCTTATTTTAGAGTCAAACTCTTTTCCCTTTGTGCCTTAACCGTTGACCGCCACCGAGCCTTGACCTGGACCCGACAACAGGCACCTGGAACCCAACGTCTTCAATGGTTCCAACCGTTTTCGACAGGCGGCGTTTACTAACCTCCTCCACTAAAGATTTATGAAGCAGTTGACTTCTCATGTCAACCATTGACCGGTTTCTTGTTAGCCTCGGGCCCGCCATTGTACTAGCTTTAGAAGTTGAAGCTTTATGAAAGTCAACTGTGACATTTGACTGGTTTTCTTGAGTCTTGGTAGCTTTCTCTTCATGACCAAACCTTGTAGAGTTGTGGGGCCCGCTTTTCGGGCTCGAAAGATTGTGAATTTCTTGGTGGTCAACGTAAGTCAAATTTGAATAAGTTCCTGAAACTACAGATCCTTGAGAACTTGTGTCATCAAAAACTTGATCTGCAAGAACTTCAGATTATAAAGACAGTTCTGCAAATTTTTAATAAAGATTTTGTACTGATGCTAACTTTCACTTTAACATTAATTTTTATCAGAGGTAGGGGTGTAAACGAGCCTACCCAAGCCCAAGCTAGGCTCGCTTGTTGATTATTTATTAATTAATTTTATATACATTATAACAGTTTTTTATGTATTCTTATAACTGTAACTTTTATATATAACATAAAATTATATATTCTTTAGTTATTTTTATCATTTTATTTTTTTATTATTTTTTATTTATTTATTTATTTTTCTAAACAATACAAATTTTCATTTCAAATAAAAGGATCCAATTACAATAAAGAGGCAGGTAAGCGGGCAACAAGCTGCGCCGATTTTATTATAAATAATAACTATTATTGTGTAAATGTATATATTTAAGGCATTAAATAAAAATTATATGATAATCGGCCCGTTTAAGCTCATAAGCCATCAATCTCGATAAGTGAGCATGCGCTTGTTTATTAAACGAGCTTATTTTTAGACTCAAGACTTAGGGGTGTAAACGAGCCGAGCCACACAACTAGATTTGGGGTGGGTAGATTATTAATTATTAGTTAATTTTTAATCATTATAACTATTTGTTATATATGTTTATTAGATTTTTTTACATATAAAAAAATGTATAAATACTAGACTCATTCAGATTCACGGGCCAGCTCAAGCTTGATAAATGAGGCTCAGACTCGTTTATTAACCAAACATATTTTTAGGCTTAGGCTCGGGCTCAAGCTTGTTTGAGCTCGGGCGGATTCAAGCTTTTAGCGAGCCAATCTTAAGTAGCTTAGAGCGGTTTGGCTCGTTTACACCCCTATCAAGCTCAGTTAAGCTCGGCTCGTATATACATATTCAAAGGTGGCAAAATAACTAATTTTGGTACGGGTTGGGTTGACCCAAAACATCTTTTGAACTTCTTATTAATAACTAATTTGTTAAACATAATTTCAAAAGCGACATTATTTCAAAATTTTAATAATAATAATGTGAAGTTATCATAGTTATATATGTTTGACCCGCTAAGATAAAACATAACCCGAGTCGACTCAATTAAAGTATACACGTCAAAATACCTTGTGACCAATCCGCATTGCATGTCACTCCATCTATCTGTCTGGATCCTGAAAACGATAACTGAGACGACGAGGAAGACGAAAACGAGTGGAAGGAATGGCTGTGATCATCTTCATCTTGATTAATATTTTTCCATTCGGGTATGAGGCCCGAAATTTCACCTTCAATCATATCAGATATATCACTCGGGTCCCAGTCTGTGATCTCGAGCTCCTTAACCATTTCATATGCAACTTCATATGGTGTATCGTTTAATATATCGAACGGGAAGTAAATGTTTCTCACAGAACCTGTTTGCACATTATAACCAATATTAGTAACACAAACCTTAAAAGATGCATCTCATGGACATTTAACTGGCATGAGATAAGCATTTTTTATGCATATCTGGCATCTGATGTGTCAACTGACATGACAAAACCGACAGCTTCAAAACGACTAAATCCAAATGAAAGTTACCTTCACTGTCTACAATTTGAACCCGGAGAATAATGGTATCATCATCTGGATTTAACTTTCCTGCAATGGACATATTGGTTCGTGGAGGATACCCGTTCAAATGCAGCCTCTCAATTTCAATATCATCGTTCATAAATGGTTTCTGATGAATATATTCGGCTGCAGGGGCCCGTTCATCGTCATCCATGGCAAGAAACGGGTCAAGCATTAGGTCCTTAGCCGATAACCTGCTTGAAGCATTGACCAAACATTTTCCAATGAAGCATTGGGCTTCAATATCTTTGGCTTTGTAGAATGCCCTTGGAAGCTTGCCCTGAAACATTTTAATTTATAAAAGTTATATTAGTATAATAGTATTATACAGTATAATCTTTGTGTTACAAAGGTTAACTTTTTTTTTGGAGAAAAACACTATATGATTCAATAATATAACATAAAATATGAGTGTACCGATGTTACTTTCTTGTAGATTTGCGCAGGATTAGTGCATTCACTATATGGATATTCATGAGTTAGCATTTCTAATATACACATGCCAAACGAGTACACGTCAACCAACTCGTTGTAGTTTTCTTCATAGAGTTCTGGGGCCATGAACTCAGGTGTGCCTGAAACAAATTGGTCAAAAGTAGTGTTATCTGAACCTCTTACTTTTACTCATTCAACCATGTAAATATAAAGTAACAGGTTAAAACGGGTCAGGGTCAAAACAAGCCAACATGTTAAAAACATTAACACAATTAATAAAGCAATTTTACATGTAGTTAACATGTAAGTATATATAAGTCAACTTTGACTCTGTTTGACCCATTCTTGTTTATCTGGTATTTATCAAATCAACCCGTCCGTTAACAAATCATAGAAACGTATTCAAACATACCGATAACAGTATGTGCTCTACATGAGCCACGTAGGATAGCAGCAAGCCCAAGATCACCAATCTTTACTTGGCCCAAATGACCATTAACAAAAATATTGTCACACTTAAGGTCTCGATGGATCACTGGCGGGTCATGACCGTGCAGATAAACCAGGCCCACTAAAATCTGTCGGGCCCAAATCTTTATAGCCCGTATATCCACTTTATCATATTTCTTCCTGTATCTGCATAAAACAAATGTTCCTCAAATTAGCACTAGAAGCAAACTTGACCAAGAATTAGTGAAAATGTAATATTATTATTACTCTTTGAGTGTTCCTGAAGTGAACATTTCGGTAATGAAATTAAAGGTTCTTCGGTCTACATCAATCCATGATGTATAGAATTTGATGATTGAATCATGGTTAAGGGTGCCTAGAAGGTGAACCTCTGAGTATAAACGTTGCAAATCTTCAGGAGACCGAAGCAAGTCGTGAAGTTTGACTTGACCCCATGCAACTTCCATACCGAGCACTTCGTCGATTGCTTTGTATACCGTTTTCATAGCCCCTTTTCCAAGTACTTCCTTGAACTGGATATCATTTATATGTCAATATATTAAACCAACATGAAACAAGAACTGAAAATACAAACTCTTTTTTTCATAATGCAATCATGGATTCACCAATGGTACATGCTACTTGGAAGTACAAGCAAAATAACTTATAAAACTTTTATTTTAAAAGATCAAAAGCAAATCAAAAACTTTCTATGTACCCACAAAACACTAAAATAAGATTGACAAGAAAAAAAAAATCCAACATGAACTAGAAAAACAATATAGAATTTGGATCTATTAAAGATTCATGTAGGTTCATATAGAAGAGGCTCCAAATGAACTAATTGAAGGCAATTATGCTAAAGGCACAAGTTTTTTTTTAGAATTAAGTGAATTCCTTAATCCAAATTGCTAAAAAAACTATAAAGTTAGCCAAGATTCATAGATTAAAAATATATGTTTAACTTATTTATGGTATTTGAAGACAGACATTCCTTATGAACCCGGTATCTCTCCTGTTCACCACCAGTTCAACTACTATCAAGATTAATTATTTTTTATTTTATTTTTCATATAAAAAGTAACTCATTTAAATGGTTAAGAGATAACCTTAAGTCTAAATGGTTAAGAGCTAACATCTTAATGTTACCTCTTAACCGTTAAGATGCTTTGAACCATGAAGATGTAATATCTTAATGACTACTAAAAGGCTACCAAACAACCCTTAATCTTGAATTGATCAATTCTATCATACCAAGAATCCAAGATTTAGTTGACCACCATAATAATAAAAACTTTAGCAAAAACAATAATAATAAAAAAAAACTTTTTGCATCAAGAACACCAACTCAAAACTAAACAATTGCATGAAATGATGAAAGATAAACAACCATCTTACCCGCCCGTATCGCCCCGTTGGATCGGTCTCAACATACCGATTACCACGTCCATCTTGATCACCAAACCCAGACCTTGATTTGGGTTTAAGCATGCTTTCCTTAACCCCAAAAGTTGCTTACAAAACTATATAAAATAAAGTTGAGAAGATACGTGTGTGTATTAATAATTCAAGAATAATAATAATAATATGGAAAACAGAGGACAAGAACAGAGAGATAACAGGAACATCCACTATATATATATATATATATATTAATCAAAATATAAAGATTTTAAAGGGTATGTATTAATTTACCATCACAGAAGACGACACCAAACATGCACCAAATATGACAACATTAGAGGATTCAAAGAATCAGAACTACCCATCATCTCTTTTATTATCTTTGACAAGTCATGATTGTTATTATAAGTATTTAGGGTGGTAAAAAACATAAGATTTGGGTTTAAGATGACATGGAGAATAATGTTTGGTGTGTGTGGGTCAAAAGTTTGGACAATGGAGATGAAGATGAGACACAACTAACACGAGTGATGACAATGATAAGGATCTTGGAACTTTATTTTAAGGATATGTGGTTGTCGTTTCTTGGAGCTAGTGCTGGTTGACTAGTGATTGTGAAGTGAATGACTAATATTATTTTATATTTACAAGTTACATGAAATGAAATGCATTTGGACTTTTGTGATTATCATGTGAAGAAAGAAAGAATATAATGAGTGATACTTCGTTTACATGATTATCAGGTGAAGAATGTAAATAAATTAGTTAGAATATTCTTGTTGCAATAATTTAAACGTTTAGCTTTGTTTAATTTCATTTATTGGTTGTAGTATCTTAGTTGCGGTCTTGGTTTAGTGGTAAATGCTTTTATTTTTTGGGGAGAAGATCATATTTCAAATTCTGACGTAAAGTATTCTGTTGGTGTAGTTTGAGTAGGAAGTTGATGAGCGCTGTTCAAAAAAAGTTGTATTGTTTGTACTATGTTTAGTTTTCATTATATCACGTTAACTAGTTAAATATGTATAAAATTACAACTGTGGCATCTTGTTCCCTTCGCATCATGACGTTATTGCTAGGGGGTTGTAGTGGGATGGATATGAGGTGAGTATCGGTAATCCTAATCGTATACCCAGTTTTAAAATTATGTCTCACATCCGCCCAATACACGTGAGGCATCGGACATATCATTTTTTTCATTTCTATTTTTATACACGTCCGGCAATACATTTCTATTTTCATTTCTATTTTTAAAATTATGTCTCACATCCGCCCAATACACGTCCGGCAGATTTGCTCGTCTTTGGTTGGGCCGGGGGAAAACACGCTTGTGTTGACCTCACAGGGGTATCTCCCTTAGCTGGTTTGAGGGATAATGGGTTTGTAGCTGGGCAAGCAATAAAAAGGGCTGAAACGAAGAAGGTGGAGAAACATGCTAAAGCCTGCGAAGAGAACCAACATGTTTTTGTCCCTCTGGCTTTTGATACATTTGGCTCCTTGGCACCGGAAGCTATCCGTTTTCTAACCAGGGTCCAACAGGTTGTGCATAGCAATGTGTCGACTCCAAAGGGGCAGGGGTATGTCTTTAGCAGGTTAGGGTTTGCAATTCAGAAAGGGGTGGCGGCGCAGCTTGTTGCCCGCCTACCTGCTATATTGATGTAATATCTATGTTTCATCAGTAGAAATAAATTAACTCAATAGTTATTAAAAAAAAAAAAATTTTTATAAGAATTTATATTTTCAACAATTATTTTATTTTATTTTTTTTTTTGCTTTTATCGGGTCTATTTGAGAAGATCAAAAATATCACAATGTTTAACATTACAGTTTTTCAACAACGTTTAACATTACAGTTTTATTAACATTCAACAATAAATAAAAATATCAAATAGATATTTTAAAAAACTTTCATTTTTTAAATCGGGTATACCAGTGATATCAGGTATTAGGTATAATCTTCAAAAATATTTAAACCTTTTTATCGGACAGTCTAAATAATGAATGGTATATAAAATCCAACAGAAGATACCAAGTTTAAAGCCGATTGTGAATTGTAAGCAACATTATTAACAATCTTCCAAGACTCAATTAGTTCCACCCCAAAGGAATAGAATAAATGAATAATCCTCCAAAAAGTATATGGATTGAGATATATCAAAATCTTGTTCCCATTCTTTACGGTACTTGCCAACTCACTAATTTATAGGTAAAAGTTTGACACCATGATAGACTAATAGTGACATATATCAAAGCCATCAATCAAACTAATTAAGTTCAAAAATGAACCCTAAGTGTTGAAAAATATCATATCTTAAAGGACTTCTTATTTTTGTAGGAGTTAGGATCAAATAATAAAAAAATTAACGCGTTAAACGTATGAATTAAATAGTGTAACTATATATATACAAGTAGCATAATTAAACTACATATAAAACATTGCATACAAAACACTATTTTATATAATTACACAATATTTGTATATAACTGCACTATTTAGTTAAGATGTTTAGTACAATTTTTTTACTTTTCCCATTTTCCTAGTTACCTTTATTTCTTTATTTTATTGTAAGACATATATGATGAGTCATCTACTAATAACAAAATACGTAGAAATTCAACTCAAAAAGATTAGTTAATTTTCAGTTGGATTTGTGGTATACTAGGATTGAATTCCTTGATTTGTGTTGATCTTCTCTTGAATCTTATTATTTTTTTACATCACCAAAAATGCATTATGTACATAGGACTTATATAAAATGTTTCAACCAAATCCATCATAGTTTTCTTCATTTTGTTGCCATTTAGGTTCACATACAAAAACGTTTCCCCCAAACCAATCGTGTCTTTCTTCATTCATTTTCAAATTAGGCTCAGATCACGTGCGTTCGTTTTTATATTTTTTTGGTTCATGTTTAATGATGGGGTTGGTGCACGAAAGGAACTGGTGGTGTCGGAGATGATAAAAACGGGGTAGGTTATAGAAGGTGGAAAGGATTGTGGATGTCGACGAGCGATGTAGGTATGGTAAAGCGTCATTTGTGGCCATGGAGATCTTCGAGTCTTGATATCCACATAAATTTAGTTTTTGCATGTTAATGACAAAAAAATCTGGCTAAGGAGGGTAAACATGCCCAAAAAGATCCATTTTTTGTATAGTGGTCCAGTGATTCAACTTTGGCTTTTATAACAAGACTTTTCAATATAAAAAGTTCAATTTTATTTAGAAATTGAAAGTATGAATCTACTTTTTATTTAATGAAAAGTTGATTTTAATCATCCAAACTATCACATGTATAAATTTCTAATTTTATCATGCAATATTCACAATCTCATAGGATCTATGGTACAAATGGGTGGTTCCTCGGAACCACCTGAGTTTTGAAATAATAGTGTATTTATGTATAAAAAATATTAAAGGAACCACATTGTAAATTGGAAAGGAACCACCTCATTCTTATTTGACGCGCTTGTACAGCTGGTAAGTTGTTGATTTTGCAACCTAGAGGTCACATGTACGATTCCGTTTTTTTACACTTATTTTTTTAACTCACTCTTATACCAATTAGGGTTTTATAATAATAATACACAAACACCACAAAACACACTGCAGCGCCTCTCCCCTGATCCCTCTTCAAGACTACCAGCCGTCCCCGTCCGTTCTCCGACCACCGCGGTACCGCCGCCGCTTTTCCGGCCGTCCTTCTACACTCCTCCCGCCGCTGCATAACCTTCCACTCTTCCTCGAAGCTCGATTGTTCGAATCCTCCCACTTTGAAGGAAAAGTTGCATTCATTGTTAGATGTTAATTTTTTTTTTCTTCAATGTTAATTGTTCTTAACTGTTATTGTTGGTTTCAATTTGTTAGGTTGTTAGAAAGATAAGCTGCAGAAGGTTCTGCAGAGTGGATTAGAGGGTGTTTGTTAAATGTTGAATTATTATTATTAAAAGTGGAACAATAATAATAATGTTGATTGTTTGTTGAATTGGGTGTTTTGATTTAAATGGTGTTAGTTGCTTTTGGATTTTGAGAAGGTTGTTATGCTTTGGATTCCGGCTTCCTACAGTTTTAATGTATTCTCTCTGTTCTTTTAAGCGTAGTTGTCAAAGGCGCAAGGCGCGCTTAAAATGTCCTTAGATTAACAAGGCACGTAGCATAAGCATATCATTTTTAGGGGCAATACGCATTCAAGGCGTTGTGACTTGTGAGCCTTGGGTCTAGGCACAGCTTCTTAGTTTTTAATTTGCTATTTTATCGTATTTTTATTTGTTATGAACTTTGCCCGAACTATCGAAACGACCCGAACCTCAGACCGACCCGGAATTTTTTATACCCGACTATATGAAATTGAAACAATAAAAAGTAGTGCACCACCTGAAAAAAATTCCTGGATCCGCCACTGCTCATATTGTAAGAGGATAACATACCACTAGGCCAATACATTATGAGTAACTTCATTATATTTCTAACAAGATCTATATATTTCTTTGTTTCCACTCTTTTTTCGTGATGGTAACCTTTTTAATATTTTATTGTTTTTATATAGATGATCAAATTGTAAAATTTACTTTATGATAAGAAAAACATGATATAAATACTATATGTGTATGACTATTTCATACTCTCTATTCTCCATTCATAGAAAAGATATGATCAATCAGTGGAAGTAAATCAAAGAAGTGGAAAGATATAGGGCATAAGCCCTGGTTCATGCTATGAGCCTAGGATTATGTCTTATATCGACTGCCTAAGATGAACATTAAAATTGTTATGCGTGTAGATTCAAATAAGAATCTATACAAGTGATAAAAAGAAGAACCACGTTCGATATTACAGTCGTGTCGTGCATCAACTGTCAAAAAGTCGTTCAAACATGAAAGAGCTTAACACATTTGAAGGGCAAAGTATCATATGAATCCCATTTGTTGGGACAATTTTGAGAGCCTAAATTGAACAAAAATATCCGAGGGCTTTTTTCAAATTAAAAAAAAAATTGAATTTTTAATGATCTAAACTAGCGCTCATTGATCGATAATACTCCATACTTATATTTTGACCAATGATAATCTAACTTTCACTTTTGTTGCCAAAAACAATCCCGGTGACATAATTAACATAGGTTTTACACTGACTTTACATTTGATTCATACTCTATTTCGCTACTACATTTCTTCATTCTTCATAGTCACTTTTGTGAGGGAAATCAATAGATTTGTAATCGAGTGAAAATCAAGTTTTAAATCTATTAAGTTTATAAATAGATACCACAAATTCTCAATCACTCGGCTAGTATCATCATTAAAGGTAACACTGGTAACATTTGTGAGAGAAGAGTAGTCTATTTGTGTTTTCAAAGGAATAGCTTAAAGTGAGTCCTGTGTTTTTTTTTCCTCCTTTTACAACTAGGAAGAAATGCATGCATTTAGATTTTAGATGCTTCAAAAGATACATGACTCTTAAATTGTTTTTCTCTATATTAAAAATGAACTTTAACTGCTTAATTATAAGGCCCCGTTCCCCTTAGCCCTACTTTAACGTCGGATTTACTCATAAACACAGTTCTACAAATCAGAGTTTATTAAAACTTTCGCGAAAATGTTAACTTTAATCATTCATTACAAAACATTAAATTTTTTCTTTAAAACCATGATAATAAACATCATATTTAAAACACCATTTCTTTCATCTTCAGATATTAGCCGCTCAATCCGTGCCATGTGCCAACCTCATGCTTGCTCTTTAATCATATTCATCTGCGTGCATACTAAAAGTCAGCTACACTGAGTGAGTTCTAGTTAATCAGGCGACATACAATACATACACATATGTTACATACATACATATCTTAACCTTGTATAAATATCCATAAGAGGAACGTCACATAATATCTATTAAAAGAACCATGGCTATTGCCCATGCTATATATATATTCCATAGAAGGACGCTCTGTATAAATTATCCATAGAAGGACGCTCTATATACTTCCATAGAAGGAACATCCTATATATTTCCATAGAAGTAACACTATGTTTTCCATTAAAGTAACACTATGTTTTCCATTAAATGAACACTGTACTTTCCATTAAAGGAACACTATGTTTTCCATAGAAGGAACACTCTATATATATTATCCGTAGAAGGAACTCTGTACATAATTTATTATTTAATATCCATATAAGGAGACAGTCACTATTCTTGGCAATACATGCAATATCCGAAGATCGTTCACGTACCGACAAGAAATCATCTTTACATTACATACAATATTCAAATCTATATTAATAACCTGACGATACGTGCAATATCCAAAGATCGTTCACGTACTGACAAGCTTTCATTCTCATTCAAGACATATATAGGTAACATATAAATCACACATGGCATACACTTACCAATTAAGGTAAGTGTATTAACTATCACATCGAGTATGTACACAGCCCCGAAAACATAACAAGGAAGTGGGGCTAGAAACTCACATGTACTCGGTTACGTTCACTGTTGATGGTTACTCCTTTTCGAAAGATGTGTACGGCTAACTATATAACAATTACACGTAACGATTAACTATCACTACCCATATCACGTTTCTAGTATAACAATAGCCCACAACGAATGGGGGTCCGGGGGCAGCGCCCCTGGTAGCGGGGTTCTAGGGGCGGCAGCCCCTAGCGTGGTCTAAGGGGCAGAGCCCCTGGCTGGGGTTAAGCTGCCAGGTCAGCTTGGAAAAATTTTATTTTCACTAACTGTCTTAACACATTTTCCATTAGGATTACAAATTACTATCTAATTTGCTAACTCATTCTCTATAATGAATTAAGCCTGATTCGTGGTCTAATTCGCTATTCTGGTTCGTTACCTCATCACAACTTGATTCGTCGTCTGGTTCGTTATCCTCACATAACGAATTAGCAAGTAACGAATCACCTGATTCGTTACTTGATTCGTTATGCTAATTCGTTATCTGAACATCATCTGATTCATTACCTTAGCATAGCGAATGAGCATATAACGAATTACCAGATTCGTTATCTTATCTAACGAATGGATATATAACGAAATAAGAGCTCATTCGTTATCAAGTCTCACGAATTGGTCCCATTCGTTATGAACGCGTAACGGATTGGTCAATCACAACGAATCATTTATGTTCTTATCCAGACTTTGACTCAGAGGTCAAAATCAAAATTGATAAGAACATAAATAGTCAATCTATCTCAGATCTTCAATTAAATCTTCGTTTCTTAACGAAATAGCATGATTTAGGTACCGTTGGAATCGTCTATGCAACGCCTACAAACCCCAAGGGTACAATCATCCAAATATTCATGTTTGTAGAGTGCGATTTAGGCATATATATATGGGTTCTATTAGGTTAACAATTAACCTATCAAACGTTAATCAATTTCAGTAAGTTTAGATTCGTTGGATTCGTTTTTATCATACTAGATCATATTTGAGATTTCCAAACGAATTCGAGTCTAAATGAACGATTTCTAAACATAAACGTACCTTACACGAGTCAGTTTAACGAACACGGTCTAGTCTTTATGTTGCTTTTGGTTCGTCACAACGATCTAGCATCAACGGGTTCGGGTTTTTCAGCTTTGGATCTTGGTTCGGGGTTAAAGGATGGTGTTTGTGTGTGTTTACCAAGGTGTAGGCTATGGTGTAGATTTGGATAAAAATGGAAAGGATTAGGGTTTAAGGGGTATTTATACTCCCTTAAGCCCATGGACCTAAGATCCATCTTTCCCTTTTGATTCATAATTAATTTCATCTAAAAGCCTACTTAACCTATCATATTTTATTATTATTATTATTAACCGAACGAAAAATTGGAATGTTACATTAATTATGTGAATCTACGTGCTTCTTTTTAAGTCAACAAGCACAAAGCGTGCTAGTGAACACATCAAAGTAAACAAGTTAAATGAATAAGCATGTTAAAACATGCAAGATAACATGTCTTAAGTGTTCAAATAAAAGAAGTGGTGGCACATTAAGTTAGACCCAATGAATGTAAGTGTTGTATATATTTTTTTAACAACAGCGGTTATATTAAAAATCATCTAATTCGGCGAGAAGCCGAAAACAAAACAAATAACTTACATCAAGAAGAGAGGGTTTTTAACCACTCGTCCCGAAAAACCAAAATACCATAAATACAAATAATATAAAATATTTAAATAAAGTAAGAAAATCTCTATGTTCATATCGTTAGCTTAGATGGTTGAAAGATAGGCGTATTCCTTTATCTCCAAAGTACCCACATGTTGTATAGAAAATATAATTGGAAATTGCCAATTGGCATGTTGTTTTGAATTAATAGTTTTAAGTGCTTAATTTTAAGCATAAGCTAACCATGTTAGCAATCATGTATTACAAGGTATTATAAGGCCACTAGTAGTGATGATAAAGAACGAACGTTACAAGAGTCAACTAATACTTATTTGAAGAAATTCTTTGGTGTTCGTTTTTGGTGTAAACTTTGGTTTATTAATGAAGTTTCGAACATGTGTTGAAGTTAGCTTAATATAAATTGTATAATCTTTAGTTGTTTTCGGTAATTAAGCGGTATTACTGGAGAAATGTGTAAATATAGCCAAAGGCCGTAATGTCATAAGTCATGCATCGAAAAACCAGGGGTGCACTTACTTTGTTCGAGGGTCGTAGAGTGATACGGTTTTTTGTTAAGGTGTTTCTAAGTTGTTTTGAGACATTAAATGTCCAAATCGTATTAGGTTATAATGTGTGGTGCTTGGTTTGTAATATTAATACAAGATGTAGATATGTATCGGGTGATTCTAAGTCTCTTATGGACATAAATACCAAAATGTCCAAATCGTAATAAGGTCGATCATGATGTGTGGTGTCCGGTTTGAAGTATTAATACGACGATTTTAAATCTTTTAAAGACAAATTATAATGTCGATATCATACTGAGGTCGGTCATAACGTGTGGTGTACGATTTGTGGTATTTGTACGGATGTGAATGCATAAAGACAATCAATTACATGTTTTGGACAAATTGTGTTGCGAACCATTAAATTGTAGCTTAGGTAAGTTTACTATATTTTCTGATAGCGACTCGCATTAAAACATGGTTTTTCCATCATTATGTTCTTTTAAGTAGTTACAACATTAAAACATGCAAAGAAAACTTGAAAGAGTAACATAAACCCTGCCAAATATGTTTAAAGCCGTTTCTAGTATACCTTTAATCTTAAAACATTTTAAGTAATCATAAAACATAAATCTTTACACCAAGCACTCTATTTATTTCTTTTCATCCATAAACATACAATTATTTTGATAAAGACATGTTGTAAGTTAGAACTTAGAAGCATGAGAATAGCTGCACGCCACTTGCACAAAAGTGTGGGCCCGCACTCTTAGTAGCTTACAACTGTCTTCCTCTCATTTTCTTTCAAACAAGTAATTACAAATGCGTTGACTCCGACAATTATTTTTCAATAGTATAAATTTATAATAGTGTTATAAGTTTGTACCAAGAAAACATCTTTTGTTAATCATCTACTCACACCAATCAATATTGTCGATCTTGCTATTCAGATAAAATGCAGTAGGAGGGTTTAGTTAATAAAAAATATTATTACATCATTGTCACGCAGTAGACAAATGGGCTTTCAGTAACTTTGTCCTCAAACACTTGTAATGGTTTAACCAAAAACCAGTAATTTCTTTTTATCTAGCGGAATTTTATCTTCAAATTTTGCTTACACGAATTTCCTGTCAGAACATCTTGAAAGCCACCTACCCAGAATATGTGGTGAGATCTCTGATCACGTTAGTTAGTATGTATTGGTGTGTCCCGTGAGTTTTTGGTTCTCATGGTTCCCTAATAGACGTTTCTTGTTGCCCGAATGAAACTTCTCACTGAAATAATTCATTATGGAATTATTTTTTCTAAATTATATGATTAAATGTAAAGTTCTTTCAATCATAGTCAAAGAATCCAAAACAGATTGTTGGTATTTGAGGTCGGACATTTCTTGATGTTCCAATATTTCATGCTGATGGAATCGCTTAATAAAAAACATTAAGTACTAAAAATTTGATTGTCATTTTGTAAAAATTGAAGAAACAGCCCACACCAGAAAAATAAATATACGGTGCTGTTATATCTTAAAATGAACAAGAAAATTAAGTTTATAAAGTTATTTAGCATAAAAATAAATTATTTGTCATTAGAATTATTTTTTTTATATGGATATTGTGTTGATTTGGCCTTCTATATAATGATACATATCCTCTTGTATATCAATCACGTGTTACGTTTCTTGTTACTTTCATAGAACAAGTCGCACACTCACTTTATCAAAATGGTCAAATCATGTTCACAAATGATAATGAAGTATATTAGATTAATTTTGTGAATTGTGTTTGATAAAGTCGTAGACATGTTGTAGCTTACAAAATAACGGCGTACTTTAGTTTTCATTAGTTATTTGGTTACGAAACGTAACTTTCGTGATGTAATATCTCAAAATTTCAAAACCTATTAAACCAAACTAGTTATTCATGACATTCAGATTACTTATGAGAGTTAAATTTCATGTTTTAAAGTATGATTAGGAATTAGGATAACATTGAGTTTATGTTTTTTTTTCTTTTTTAAATATACACATACCGAAGGAACGACAAGGCTATCCAATCAATTCACGTGTATTCTTATAGAATGAGTTATAGATTTGTAGACATGTTGTAGCTTATTAACAACGTACTTTAGTTTTCATTAGTTACAAAACGTAATTTTCGTAATGTAACATCTAAAAATTCAAAAACTATTAAAACAAACTAGTTATTCATGACATTAAGATTACTCACGAGACTTATATTTCATGTTTTAAAGTGTTAAAATCAAGTTTTTTTTTAATGGCGATGGCCATCCAAGATCATAAATGAGTTATAGATACATATTGGGTACAATATGGTTCAAAAAACACTTAAGTCTCATATCACACCTAATGTATTGGTATATTCTGGATTTGGTTTCGGATTTGTTAGTAATGAAATTATATGGTTATCTATATTGATTTTGTTATTAATCTGTTTTCAACCTGTGTGTAACACGGACACACGGGTACTATCCTAGTTTGGAATATAAGAAAAGTTAATAAATATAAACCGGTTAACATGTGAACCTTACACGTGTAGTTAAACATGTTCAGGGCTTGCATCTGAAGCTAACCCGGGTCTCGCTTAAACTATATAAATAAACCAAACACACTCAAGTTCTGTGAAAAACTTATACACATAATGTCACAGAATGCGCATTTTCTTTATAGCAAACATGCACCAGAACAATATTACATAATCACCACAGATACTTTAAATTATAAACATGATAAGCATTTCATATACCTTTTAAGTTTTGGTATAAAGTATTTATTTGTTTAACTAAGAAACATATTTAAACAAAAAAAAACTAAAAGAAATTGCTCAGATTCGCTTATTACTTCTATATATAGAACTGCCGTAATGACCCAACATCACAGTAGTCGTATCTTCCTCATAGCAATATGCACCAGCCGGGAATTGAACCTGGGTCTGTACCGTGGCAGGGTACTATTCTACCACTATACCATTGGTGCTTGTTGATTGTAAATTGAAGAATTTAATTATTGAATGTGGTAAAGCATTAAAAGGTAACTAAAACATCATAAGTTTATATTTTAGCAGGAGCAGCAGAGCCATCACAATAAAATGAAGTTTGTTTTACGTCCTAGATGTGTTCGGTGCAAGAAATGTAGCAAACTCATGGAACCACTGGAATTGGAGCATGTTTAATAAGTAACAGAAACATGTATAGGTTCAAAACTCTTACCATTTTCATCATCTACACAAGACTTGGCACTTGGCATTAAAGGTTTTGTTTTAGTAAAGTTGGAAGTATTTTGATAAACTGACGAGTCTACGACATTTGCTTGCTACATGACCAGTTTGTGCAAGAACTCAGTTTGCGTCAAATCTTCCATGTCAATATCATATAAACCGACTAATAGCATTCATGCAAACAACACTAAAGTGAGAGAAATTTACTATTAGCATGAATTTCCCTATGTTCTGCATCTTGAGTAAGTAGAGGATACGTGTCATATAAGAGAAGAAAGCTATTGGTACATGTTGCTTGATATAGGGGTTCTAGTGAATAGTCAAAATGTATATATACGCATATCTTTGAATCGGATGATTTTGAGAGTAATCTCCTTCTCTGTGTTTTCTTCTATTCTATCTTTCGCTCTTTATGCTTGGTTACAACATGCTTTGGGATAAAGTACGCCCATTGGAAACGCTACACTTTGGTGGGTTATAGTGACTGTAGTCATAAGGTGGATATGAATGATGGAACATGTGTTTTATTACGGTGATGCTATGATCACATAGTGTTCACCTAATCAAGGCCAGGACCATAGCATTGTCATCATGCAAGGCCAAGTACTAAACAAAAAGTGACTGCTTGTGTCAACTAGCTGAGCTTGCGGGTGACCTTTTATTTTAAATAAAATTCTTCAAGATGGGTCGTTTAAGAGTTCAATTTACGGTGGTTTTATGCTGTAACTTAAACGAATAAAACTCTGAAGCACGGGCATAAAAAAAGAAAGAAAGAAAAAACCCTTGAATCAACCTCTCTCTTCATGTCTCTGACTTCCGTCTGTTAAGTCTTCATGTTTGTCTTCACATACTTAAAAGTTAAAAACCAGAAAAATATTTAATGCTCAGAAATGCAATAGCCGGTAATCAAACACGGGTCTAATATCATGGCAGGGAACTATTCTACCACTAGAATGAGTGAATGACCTAATTACCTAAACTTCTGTTTTAGCAAATGCATAGCATTGCAAAGATAACTCAGCTACATAATCACCATAAATACATTCAAACTATAAATATGATAAGCATTTCATATTTTTTTACCTTTTAAGTCGGTCGTATTTATTTGGGTTTATAAGAAACATATTTTAACAAAAAAAAAACAAAAATATTTGCTCAGAATCGCTGATTAGTTCGAACTATCGAATAGCTGTAATGACCCAACATCACAGTAAGCGCATTTTCTTCATAGCAAGAAATGCACGAGCCGGGAATCAAACCCGGATCTGTACCGTGCAGGGTACTATTCTACCACTAGACCACTGGTGCTTGATGAATATTGTATAAGGAATGCTTTAAATCAATAGCAGGTAAATAGATTGTTGTAGGATCAACCTAATTTTGTAATTTGTAGTGTATTCATGGTTTATTATGACTTATTTATATGTGTGTGTTTAAAAGAAGATTTACTAACATTATAAGATGGACTATTCTAGAAGACGTAAGCTGATGAAGAGGTAGGTCCCAGCAGAGCTCAGTTGGACCCGCAAGACTCACCTTGAACAGGGACGTCTGCGCGGTTGGACCCGCAAGACTCACCTTAAACAGGGACGTCTGCGCAGTTGGACCCGCAAGACTCACCTCGAAGAGAGACGTCTGCGCAGTTGAACTCGCAAGACACCTTAGAGAGGGACGTCTGCGCAAAGACCAACTGGATCCGCAGGACCAACCATGCTCAGAGACGCGACGTCCTTACGCGCAGTACGTAAGCTGTTCCCGCAGGAAAAGCCTCCCAATGGTGACGTACTCCGCCTGTTCCCGCAGCTACGGATACTAGCCATCAGGGAAGGCTACCCGCACAGCAAGGCTACACGCACAAGGCACTAACTCTCAAATAATTCAGTAATGTCACCTGAAGAGGGAATGAGCAAGCCGGGAATACTCCCGCCCAAAGCCGGGAATTCTCCCGCCCAAATGAGCCAGTCCGTACGCTACTGGAGGACCCTTTGTACTATACCTGCCAAGGTATGGACAAAAGATCTGACCAAAGCTGCGACAGCTCACTGACAACAGTACGACGAGCAGCACGCTCTAGTACTTAATGTCACTATCAGCCGCTGCCTACTCACCAACCCTTGTCGTGGCACGTGCATAGCCTGCAGTTGGTGGAAAAGGAATAGTACACAGCCGGCCATGTCACTATCAGCCGCTGCCTACCCACCAACCACCAGCACGGCACGTGCGTAGCCCACAGTTGGTAGAAAAGGAATACTATTCAGCCGGCTGTACCTGCTTGGAAACCTACATTCGGCTATAAATACTCCAACACCTTGGAACGGTATGATTATCTTATATCTTCATATATTATCTGATATCTTCTCTCTAGCTATTTCTCTGAATATACACTTATATTCAAGAGCAATCTAGTCTGATTCTCACGCCGGAGGGTGGTCACAAGGAGGTACCCCCCCCCTTCTCAGTGACGAGCTCACGGTGTCTGTTTTGCAGGTCATTAGAAGAACAATCATCTTTGCCGGAACTAACCCTCGTGGGAAACATCTATTTAACCCCCAGATTATCCGTAATCTGCCCGGGGTCAATTAGTGTTTCTTCATTGGCGCCATCCGTGCATAAAGGCTATAACTAATTCTTTTTCAGTTTTTTGAAAACTTCTGGAAAGATGGTTAAGGTTACTCCGTTGCCAAGGCCAACGAGCGACCAAGAAACTCCGGTAACCACAACCCCAGCTACTGGGGGAACACCGGCGAGCACACAAATTTTACGAACACTACCCCGGTTACCCAAGCCAGGGCAAGTGCAGTAAATTTTACGAACACTACCCCGGTTACCCAAGTCGGGGCAAGTGCAGTAAACAATCATCCCCTGGGATTCATTAATACCCAGGCGGAAAGACAACAGACGAGGCTCCCCCGCCAAACACTTGAACAAGTTAAAGCGTGGGCGGAAGCACGTCAGAAGGAATTCCAAGCTGAGTTGGACGAACGCTTACGTTCCATCCAACAGGCTGACGAATTTGGAAGCACTCGACAACAGCTCAACATGAGCAGTGAGTACGAGTACTCGGACGATGATCGGGAGGAATCCGACACCGACGCAAACCCTCGCCATAGGGCGAAAGGGAAGCGTAAGGAAACGGACTTCCAACCGAGAAGGAATTTCGAAGAAACCTTCAAACCAAGGAACGCGGGGGGAAACTCACACACCT
This sequence comes from Bidens hawaiensis, assembly GCF_021521415.1. NCBI lineage: Eukaryota > Viridiplantae > Streptophyta > Magnoliopsida > Asterales > Asteraceae > Bidens > Bidens hawaiensis. Next base: position 3,376,079 of record NW_027491095.1, on the reverse strand, counting down.
CGTGGCGTAATGAACGCTGAGCAGGCTAATGCGTGTAGAACCCCAGTTGGGAAAAACACGAATGAAACTGCAGCTTCAATGTTGGAGACTACATACTGCGTAAACAACGAGATTCCGAACCAGGTGAATATCGGCTCAAAAGGCTCGATGGCACCCCCATCCCAAGAACATGGGAGTTCAATTACACAGGTCGCATGCAGATCAATTCAAAACTTGTAAAGAAAAGGCCCAGAGCCACTTCTAATGGAAATGATTCTCCTTATCACATTGACGCTGATGGTCTTACATTTATACTTATGAACTTTCCACACTGATATGCCGGTATTCACCGCATAAATAAGTGTGAAAGGAAGTCGTTGCGTGTGGACGGCGGCAAAACCCGCATAAACACAAAAAAACGGCAAAAATTTCTAAGAAATAAGGACAACCTTCACGCAGGTCAGTTATAGGTAAAGTTTGGTCATCCCACTAAATGAAAGTGACGGTCCTACCCGCACAATCATGATAGAGGAAACTGAACACTAACCTATTGACAACTGCGCGTCGAACGGTTAACTTATTCAAAACACTGATATGCCGGTATTCACCGCATAAATAAGTGGAGACGTCATTGCGTGTGGACGGCGGCAAAACCCGTATAAACACAAAAAACGGCAAACCTTCACGCAGGTCAGTTATAGGTGAAGACTGGTCATCCCACTAAATGAAAGTGACGGTCCTACCCGCACAATCATGATAGAGGAAACTGAACACTAACCTATTGACAACCGCGCGTCGAACGGTTAACTTATTCAAAACACTTGGAAAATTGCTGTTAAACTAACGTATGCACGAGCGAATCATATATTGTTTATGCGGCAAAACAAGTGCCAAATTAAGCTATAATATGCATGACCAAGTCATATAACGTTTATAAAGCAAGTCATCCAGTGAAATTGGCGGTCCTACCCGCACAAATATTTATATTTCATAAAAAATTCAAACATTACAAGAATGGCCGGGTATCTACCCGCCTACAGAAATATAAATCTATCCTAACGGTGGGAAGTGATCTCAAGGTTCAAACTTCAGGACCACTCCCTCCAAACCCACTTGTACCTGCACCATCAGTTGGCTGTGGCGGTTCAAGGAAAGTCTTGAGAATGGTTAGCCCATCATCAGCAGCAGCAATTTCGTTCACCTTCTCCACCACCGGATGCGGGAAGGCAGCATACTGGTTCACTACTTGGTCATAGGCAGCTTGGGTGTCCACATCATAAAGAGGGAAGTTGGAAGGCGGGATGCCCTTCTCAACAAACGCCAGACCAAGCAGAAAGCCAGCCTTTTCCCCATCCTCATGGGAAGCGTTGAGGGGTGCACTCATGGCATCGTCATAAGATGTGTTCGTGAAGATCCGATGCACAACCTACAAGAAAAAATACAAAGAATCAAAACCTTAAGTACAAAGAAAAGCGTAAAGATATTATGAAGCTACGCATACCTGCGACAACGCTTCTCGTAGAAGCCATTTCTTAGTGATCAGAGCCTCCTGGAGGGCAGCTTGAGCTTGGTTACGGGCGCGTTCGGCTTCATTTTTGTTAAGGTTGGCAAGCAACACTTCCTTAGCAGCAGCCTCTTCAACGCCCTTTAGCTTACGCTCAGTGTGGTCAAGCATACCCCTCTGATCCAAGATCTCTTGGAGCTTCTTGGCGTCTTCCATAGCCAAAGCATCATGAGCCTGCTGAAGCCTCTCTAGTTTGGCTTTAAGCTCCTCATTTTCGGCGCGCAGAGGTTCAGCAACGGCTTCAGCCTTGGTGGCCCTCTCGGTCGCGTTCCGCGCAGTTTCCTTAGCCAACCGAAGCTGTTCGTTAACAGCTTGGGTAGCCTTGGAACGGGCCTCGAGCCGGGCCTGCACTTCAACCTCGAGGGCCTTGAAGGCCTTTTCCTTCTCCACAGCAATTGCGGAAAGTCTCCTGTTCTCCTCCCGGATAGCCCGCGCCTGAGCCACTTCTTGGATACGCGCAGCCTTTAACTTGTTGTTTTCACGACAAAGCAACTCGACGCGCGGCTGCATCCGGGCAAGGAGAATCCGAAGCTCATTTGTCAGCCTACCCTCCTGGTAGCTAGACATGGCTTCCCCCAACGCGCCACTTGGGGCCGCGTGACGCGCCCACTCGACGCAGTCCACAGCCGTCCGAAGGGTTGTTCCCCGGCGGATGTTCCACCATGGAACATATACCTCATTCGAATCCGACACTGCAAAAACAAAAAGCAGTTAGGAAAAGATGATAAAAATATAAAAAAGGCCAAAATAACCCTACACACCTGTAGGGTCGACAACAGGCCGGTAGCCGCCAAACCCATCACCCGAACCTAACGGATAACAATCCAAGAGGTCAGGCAGATGGGAAGGAGGCAGAGATTGGCTAGAAGCCCCGAACATACCTGCTGAACCGGCCGGGGACGAGGTAGTCGCCGGTGCCGGAGGCACGGTTGAAGCCGCCGCGGTAGAGACCATCGGAGGTGAACTCACTGGAGGTGAACTCACAACCGTGACCGCCGCTGCGGAGGAGCCCGCGGAAACAATCACCGCCTGCTCAGTGAAGGATTCCGTGAAGATCGCACTGACAGCCGGCGGGGATGATGTTACAGTTGGAACAGTTGCCTCAACAGAATGAGCAACTGAACCAATACTGCAAACAGGCGTAGCCGCCTGGGTCATCGCCTCGGATAGGTTGACCAAACCTACCGTCATGGGTCCAGAACTGCTCCTCCCCGCATCACTTTGGAATGCAGTAGCATCCACGCCTGCATGAAGACAAGATATTAAAAACAACGGCGGAAAGAATTGCGGGTAAGATTAATTTACACTTACGAGTTTTCTTGAGCTTGAAGGTTCTGACAGGCGGGGACGAACCCGAGGGAGCCGGCCTCTTCACGCCTGTCACCGTCGTCGTACTGGGCGGATCGGAGGTGACAGCTGTCTCAACCTCCGAGACAGTTGTCTCACCACCACCAGGGTTCCCCGCCGCCTCCTCACTTTCGGTCTCCGACTCAGAGCGGTTCCCCTGATCGGCAGTGGAGGCAACCTTCGCCTTGCCCTTCACGCCGGCAGCTTTCTTCTTCCTCACGAAGAAAGGACCATCTGTGGATTCCTCATCAGATGACAAAATTAGAGGAATTCCAGCAGAGGTTTGAGCATTGAGAGGGCGAGGGTTAAAGAGTCCCTTACCTGGCCGCCTGGCGCTCAGAATCTCGTGGCCCGGCGGGTAGACCTCCACAAACCGATCCGCCGTTTGCTCCAAGAAGGGCAACTCGTTCTCGTCGAGAGCACGAGTACCCAGCCGAGCGGGACCACCGCTCTCACGCGGTTGCAGAAGCGAATGCAAATTGTTCCCCTCTGAAAATAAACAGAAGCAGTTAGAAGAAAAACCCAAAATCAGCAAAAAGATATGAAGCATACCGTAAGGGATAGAGTTCAAACCGTATTCGAGGACGATGGGAATCTGTGGCGCCTCTGCCCCAGCATCCTTCCATACCCGGCTCATCCCAAGCATCACCATCCCAGACTCCGCAAAGCGGTAAACCGTAGTCTGGATCTGGGAGATCTTGGCGAACCATTCCGCCTCTTGGTAATTGGAGGCGTAAAGGCTAGGGAGCGCCCTCCCGTTCTTGAACGTCATCGCAATGGGGACGACGCGAGCGGAGACATAGAAAAACTCCCGCTTCCAAGAACGAAGACTGCGCTCGGTAGCGCAGATCTTCAAACCCTTGATCCGATTGACCAAGGTATACCAGCCCTGGATGCACCTCTAAGAGTAGAAGGTCATCAGGCGGTCGACGCGGGGCTCAACGCCCAGAATATGGCACACCCATTCAAAATGGCGAACCTTTGCGATCGCCATCGGGTGCACCTCTGTTAGGTGTATACCGTGTCTCTCCAAAACAAGGTACACAAACTTCGTCAATGGGAACCTCAGATTCCCATAGACGAAGAATGCAGCATACACCCCTATCTTGCCCTTGGGGGCATCATACACCGTCTGGTGAGACTCAGGAAACTCAGGCTCGAAAGGCTCGAGCATGAACTTCTTGACGATGTACTGGTACAGGTCGACGGAAAGAGCACACTGGCACTCGCCAGCAGTACTCTTATCATCCTTATCAGACGCGGACATCGAATTCTCGGTGTATACTTCGGACTCCTCGGCAATAGCCTCAGGATCACGAATGGAAGACATGTTTTGGAAGATGGAAAGAACGATTTCAGGAGAATGCTCGACAAAAGTTAGAGTATTCGCCGGAAATCGCTTAGAAGAAGAAGTGAAACTGTGAGTTGAGATGCATCCTCTCCTCCCTTTATATACTCATCGCAATGAATGCATATGAATTTAATGCGAGAGAGACGGAAAAACGCAGGTGCAATGAAACTATGACACGTGGAATATGCAAGCTGGCAACAACTGTCGACAGGACGCGCGCCGTAAACTTTGCGGCCACGCGCCCGAAAACTCGCGCCCACGCGCCTGAAAAAGCGTCTGGAATGACCATATACTGTCACGTCGCCATAACTTCATGCACGTCCTGAAACTGTCAGAAGAAACCGTCAGACCACGCTGACGTCCCTTCAACAGTTGGACTGTTCTTATCCTTTCACCAACTCTTCGAATTTCAAAAAGATTCAAAAATAAGCGGGACTTTACCCCCTTACCTTGGCAACCAAGTAACTATAAGACAGGTGCGGGTACAGTGTCAAGGCAAAACCCTTCACATACTTAGCACCTGCAGGGAATTGAAGCCAAGAATACCTCGGCAACAAAGTAACTATAAGACGGGTACGGGTACAGTGTCAAGGCAAAACCCTTCACATACTTAGCACCTGCAGGGAATTGACGCTAGGAATACCTTGGAAGTAAAGTAACTATAAGACGAGTGCGGGTACAGTGTCAAGGCAAAACCCTTCACATACTTAGCACTCCGCAGGGAATTGAAACCAAGAAGGATCTTCTGGGCCATGCTTGCGGAAACGGAAATAACATCCCCGCATAGCGGGAACGTTGAGAACTAGATTGTTTGAAGCTCCAAGATGAAATTGGTTGTTTAACATAATTGATCACTATGTTTAAAACTACCAAAACCTCTTGGAGAATCTACACAAGTGGAACTCAACACTCCTAACTTGCGAGGAGGTTACAGACCTACCCGCATCATACCCAAAGATCAAGCAGAAAAGTCGGGAATTTCTGCACGTGACATTAGGACTTCCGCGGGAAGAATCCCCATGGAAAACCTTAAAACTAAACCCTTTTCAAAACCCCTTGCTTAAGTCCAAAAGTTCACCTCACTTATTAACAATTCATAAGAAGAACATTGGACTGGGGGGACTTGAAGAGGTAGGTCCCAGCAGAGCCCAGTTGGACCCGCAAGACTCACCTTGAACAGGGACGTCTGCGCGGTTGGACCCGCAAGACTCACCTTAAACAGGGACGTCTGCGCAGTTGGACCCGCAAGACTCACCTCGAAGAGAGACGTCTGCGCAGTTGAACTCGCAAGACACCTTAAAGAGGGACGTCTGCGCAAAGACCAACTGGATCCGCATGACCAACCATGCTCAGAGACGCGACGTCCTTACGCGCAGTACGCAAGTTGTTCCCGCAGGAAAAGCCTCCCAATGGTGACGTACTCCGCCTGTTCCCGCAGCTACGGATACTAGCCATCAGGGAAGGCTACCCGCACAGCAAGGCTACACGCACAAGGCACTAACTCTCAAATAATTCAGTAATGTCACCTGAAGAGGGAATGAGCAAGCCGGGAATACTCCCGCCCAAAGCCGGGAATTCTCCCGCCCAAATGAGCCAGTCCGTACGCTACTGGAGGACCCTTTGTACTATACCTGCCAAGGTATGGACAAAAGATCTGACCAAAGCTGCGACAGCTCACTGACAACAGTACGACGAGCAGCACGCTCTAGTACTTAATGTCACTATCAGCCGTTGCCTACTCACCAACCCTTGTCGTGGCACGTGCATAGCCTGCAGTTGGTGGAAAAGGAATAGTACACAGCCGGCCATGTCACTATCAGCCGCTGCCTACCCACCAACCACCAGCACGGCACGTGCGTAGCCCACAGTTGGTAGAAAAGGAATACTATTCAGCCGGCTGTACCTGCTTGGAAACCTACCTTCGGCTATAAATACTCCAACACCTTGGAACGGTATGATTATCTTATATCTTCATATATTATCTGATATCTTCTCTCTAGCTATTTCTCTGAATATACACTTATATTCAAGAGCAATCTAGTCTGATTCTCACGCCGGAGGGTGGTCACAAGGAGGTACCCCCCCCCCCTTCTCAGTGACGAGCTCACGGTGTCTGTTTTGCAGGTCATTAGAAGAACAACCATTATAATAACTTTGTGGTAGTAGCTAGTGATAGACAATGGTATCATTATGTTTTGGATTGTCATCTGTTGTGTGAGTATTGACGTACTGTGTTTTTGGGGTTAGGTTTATCTTAAAAAACGAACTAAAATGGCGAGAGGTAGGGGACGAGGTGGTGCCTATGTTGGTAAGAGCTCCACTTCCCAACATGAAACACAGTCAGTGAACATGATTGAGCAAGCCTTTTAACAAATGCACTCTAGACAACATTAGAAGCTAGGCATGTTCAAAACGGTTTGGGACTAGGAACCGGAACCGGTTCCTAACCGGTTCCTATATTCAAAACCCCCTTTTAAACCGGTTCCAGGCTCGAACCGGTTCTCCCACCCTCGGACCCCTAACCTATCTAACCGGTTCTTACTGGTTCCTAACCCGGTTCCTGTACCGTAACCGGTTCCAACCGGTTACAGTGTAAAATTTTTTTTTTTTTTCGTTTTTCGTTTGCGATTTGGATTCTAAACTACGATTCGTATTTGTATAACATGAAAAATAAATCCCACAAAACTTGCACCGAGCCTTCAATGAATGGTCATCACTCAATTCAACCAAATCCCAATTGCACCAAATCTCTTGATTACGATTATGAGGTACAATACGAACGAAACTTGGTTCGGCGTTGGAACCTTGACCAACCGATGATTGTGAGGCAGCCATAACAACAAATATGAATATAGAAGAAGAGAAAACAAGAGATTAGAGAACTCAAAACGTTGTAATAGCGTTTTTTTGTATTTTTTTGCGTTCGGGTTTGCGTTTTGAGTGTTGTGATGAACCCATGACACCAAATACCTATTTATACTAGTAGTGGGGTGCTTGGGGGAGCCAAAAAACGGCTATTTTTGACCCCAACGGTCAAAAAACGGCCAAAAAAACGATTTCCAACGGCTATATTCGATCCAACGGCTAGAACCGGTTCCGGATGGTTCGGTTCCAGAACCGGTTCCGGTTCCTACCCGCCCCCACTCAGAAATGCAAGAACCGGTCACGGATCATCGGGTTGAATCAGATAGGGTCCGGTTCCTACAAAAAACGGGTAGGAACCGGTTCGGGTCCGGTTCGGTTCCAGGAACCGGTTTCGTTGAACATCTCTATTAGAAGCCATGATGGCTGAACCCAAGGGTGATGGCGGGGCCTCAGGGCAACGAAACCGGAAAACACATGAGACGGAATATTGGAAGGAGACTAAAAGTTCGGCAAAAAGGACAAACTTTTTATATCCAAACAAAGGCACAATTTTTTTATACATAAGATCCATGTGATTACACCAAATTTACATAGCCGAGTTTCAAAAAAACTGAAAACTAAATAAAAAAAATGAGAACAGAAATAAAAATGGTTAAATGAGTTGAGGAAAACACATCAAAAGCCACCAGAAATCATATGCAAACATCATTTGAACAAAAGATCCCTGTTTTTCTTAACCTTCTCAACCGTTTAAAACGTTTTCTTTCGCTACAAAATATCACAACAAACCAAAATCCAAAAAGATATGTTCGATAGAGAAACAAACACCCAAGTAAAACTAGCAAAAAAGAAAGGTTTAATTCTCCTTCCATCCCTAAGGTAGGTTATATCTAAAGATTACATCCTGTTTTTCGGATTAGCTCTTTTGTACACGTTCATCACGAAATTCAGGATGACAGTGGCGGAAATTCCTCTTCATTCTTGAGGTGGAATGAATTCTCTTTGATCCTGAACGCCCACAAAAAACAAACTAAACGAGTCAAACCAAGAAAGTTACTTAAAAATACATGGGTCAAACAGGAGATAACATGGTTGAAAGTTGACCAAAGTGTGATTTTTAATGTAAAAAGTAAATTATTATTGCGTAACATAATTTGTAACTGTATTTGACATGTTGATTAGTATTTACCCAAAAGTCTTCAGAATCAACCCATCCTCAATCTGGCATCTATTTAATCTGAAAATAATTTAATTACTACGGAAATACTATTGTAAGGTAATCGTATTTGACACTAAGTAACTATTCAGTATTTGAATTTTATAGACAAACAAGTGTTACCAGGCCAACTTAGCCCGACCCATTTCAACCCACATTACAATTTACCTGTGTTTGACTAGGGGTGCATCAAACCGAAAAAACCGATCCCTTATTGAAAAAACTGACAATCTGGTTTTATGTTTTCCTAAAAAAGAAAGTTCCAAACGATTCAATTTTCGGTTTTGCGTTTACTTAAAGCTGAAAAAACTGAAAATTAATTTTTTTTAACATATTTAATGCTAAGTATTTTTTAGAATTTGATATATACCTTGTAGCCTATATATTCAAGTCCAAATGTATATTAATCAATTAATCATTAACAAGTTGCATAAAACCCATGCGTTGCAGCAGGCGGGAATTCTTTCGGTTTCGGTGCACTCGCTATAACTAATGAAAGAGATAACCCAAAAAGTATATTCGTAATATGTTCAAAATAAAAGGCGAAAACCTAAATTGGTTAGTCAAATATATGAGATGCATAAAATAATATAACCGAGTTAAATTAAAAAACTAACCAAAAAATTAAAAAAACAAGCTCTAAACCGGTTTCAAGTCATTCGATCGGTATCAATCCGGTTCGTTAAGGTACCGGCACTAAAAGAAAACAAGAAAGAAAACAATTAATAAAAATAAAAAAGAAAACAATAAAAAACAATTAATAAAAACAATACAAAAACAAAGCAATTAATAAAAACAAAAACAAGCAATTAATAAAATAAAAACAATTATGGACACAAATCCCAAAATTGCAATTCTAATAGTACTTATAATTAACAAAAAGATTTAGACAAAAATTCATTTTTATAGACCAATTTCCTTTTACACATAAATTTCACTCCCAAATGATACCCAAACCAAACCCAAACTGAAAAAGCGAAACCAAACAGTTTTCAGAACTCGAAAATCATAATTCGGTTTGAGCCCAAAACCGACCCATGTGCACCCCTAGTTTTGACAATAATTTTTACCCTTTACCTTGAACTACCCATTTTTATCAACTTAATGTAAAAAGGACACATGAAAAGAAGATAAAAAAGCAGAAAATTCAAAATTACAATTACCTCCCCTGTTTTCTGCCATATGCATGATTTCCTTTTGGGCTTTGCACATGAGGTGGAGGTGCCTCTGCTGCATTAGACGGGTTCTCGTTCTCGGTCATACCCCGAAAAGATCCAAATTCAAGTCTCCTTGATTGGTTTGAAAACCCGTTGACCTGGTGGGTTTGGTTTGATGCATTACCATTGGCACGGGCTTGTCGTGGGGACCATTCAAGCTGGCTTTGGGTTCCATGGTTTGATTCGAGGACCGATTTTGGTTCACTAGAAGGAACCCGGGCTCGATATTGATGACCATTAGAGACCTGTGGTCCACGGTTCCTTCCTCTGTTCCTTGTAGGTGGCACTCTATCCTCGCATGTATTGGAGCTCTGCAAACATGTTATTCATTAGATTGATGAAACATAACATCGCATGTATGTCAGACTCTTACCATATCTTTCTTCAATTATTTTAGACATTTACTATTTTCATAATTGAGAAGACACATAAAGCGTTTCAGGTTGACCCATTTTTGACCAGTAGGACGACATAACCCTTTTGACCCGTACTACAAAATAGCGCTTTTTGGCCCGTACTACAAAATTATTCGTACAGCAAAATAACCTGCTTTGACATGTACTAAAAAACTACCCGTTTTGACCTGTACTACAAAATACTGTTTTGACCCCAACTGTCATGTATAACCCGCTAGGCTCTGCCGACCGGTATTGAAATTTTATATGTAAATTTTCAAATATTCAATTATATATAAAATTTCAATTTTGACCAAATAGTGATTAATCAGCGGTGAGTCGATGGGGATACCGACTAGCGATTAATCAACGTCTAGACGCAATCTTTAGAACCATGGACCCGAACTACAAAACCATCCCCTTTGACTGGTACTACAGAAATACCCATTTTGAGCTTTGACCCGAACTACAAAACTAACCGATTTGACTCGTACTACAGAAATACCCATTTTGATGTGAACTACAAAACTACCCGTGTTGACTGGTACTACAAAATCACCAGAATTACTTACAAAATTAGCCGTTTCGACCCTTAGTACAAAATAATCTGTGTTGACCCATACTACAAAACAACTCTTTTGATCCAAACTACATAGTCTAAACTACCGTTTTGACCCATACTACAAAATTACCTGTTTTGACCCAAACTTGTTTTAACCTGCTACCCAACCCGACCATTTTGTCACCTCTAAATGTAGCACAGAAAGTGAGTAAAAAAAACATACCATTACAGGAATATAAGGCCCAGTTCCACGCGCTGCACCATTACCCGAGTTGCGATGAGACCCGTTAGCATGCTTGTGGTGTCCCGTCACTACACCATTTGCTCTCACTTTAGAACTCAAATTCTGTTGAAAGGGGCCGGGCCATGACTGAGCAGCTGCAGATGGGTCCCACGAGCTCCTATTTCCATAAGGTGAAGTAGGCGGGCTCGGGCTAGTCCGAACCATATTCGTGGACAATGCATAACCATGACACCCTTGACCGTATAACAAACTCCTTATGTGAGCATCATAATCACCCGTTAAATCGGAAAAAGGGTTCAATATTTCAGTTTCCAAAGTACCATCAGATGACATGTAGTTATTTCCCTTATTAATACACAAGCAAATTGTATCTCCATCCACTAATTCAGACCTTCCATTTTCCATCAAAATTTCAAGACCTGTTTTCTTATCAACGGGTTCGCGTTCTAGGTTTGACTCAGTCAATGGAGTGGTATTATGGTCAGTTACATAGTCATCAAGATCACCATTTGAGAATCTTGACAACATATCATCCTCATAATAGGGTTCACTACGTGACGAAATGGACAACGTTCCAAACCCATTAGCAGCAAAGATTAAGTTGGAATCGGGCCCGCATTTAGGTTGATGTCTTTGTAAGGTGTTTCTAAAGAACATCTTGATATCATCTTTAATGTTGTTTGGTTGTTGCAGGATTTTACCAAGTCTGCGGGCCCCATATCTGAATGCACTCCGTATCCGGAAATAATTTCCTACAAAATTGCAAAAAAGAGTATATTTGGAAAAGGAAAACTTATTTATAATTATTTATTAAACTTACAGATTAAAGAAATTAATACCTTTGTGAACACTTCGTCCAAGATTGTTGTTTTCTTTCAACGGGTCAATAATATTCAGATTCTTGAGGTTAAAAGCCCGAAGATCAGACTCGGTTCCCTTAGAAGGCACTATGAACATATCCATACAATTTTTCCTAAATTCAGCACCCAGTAACACATCGGTTCCTTGATTTTCATGCTTTTCCACTGCATAGTTAATGTATTAATAATAATAAAATTAAAAAAAAAAACTTATCTTTTGACCATTTTTTAATTTTCCTATTGAATACTGAACTACAAAAACTATAAACTATAAAATTCCAAGATTAATCAAAAATTAGTTAGGAGGTTAGTCTATACTAAAATAGACATTGGTCAACTTAGAACCAAGTTGACCCATTCCCCTTTTAGCTAAAATAATTTATTAACAAATTTGACCCGTTTTAGGTTAAAACAATACCCCAGCTTGGCCAACTCATAAGTTACTGGAATTAAAATTATTACTTCTAGAATGTTTCTACAACCTTTTCATGAATGAGTCATTAATGTATTAACTAAGATTACAAAAACACGTGTTTTAAGTTTTTAACCACTTTTATATTTCGATTGAATACACTGTGTTAGTTCTGACCAACAAAAGCAATAATATTCCAAGATTAATCTAAATTGAGTGTCTGTATTAAAAATATACTATGGCCAACTAGAACCAGTTTCACCCGTTCCTATTTTAACTAAAGTTTTTAATTGATCAATTTGACCCATTTGAGATTAAAACACCCCAAAATTGACAAATTAAAATGTCACTGGGTCATAAAAGCCAACTCTATCATGTTTCTATAATCTTTTGGTGGCAAAATGGACAGGATGAGTTATGGTCAGCTTCTTAAATGTCTGGCCCGTTTCCATATTAACGGGTCAAAATCAGCCCGTTTACATTTTTCTTACCTGTTAATCGAGGCAGGGAAGATTTGCAAACCGGGCCATCCAAACTGACACAATAGTTATCCCAGTCAAACTTGGCATAATAATCCAAAAATCTGTAGAGAACCTAAAAACGGAGCAAAAAAGGATCATCATTTGATAACTAAAACTATGATTTTGTGTGCGCTAAAATGAAGATATGTTACCTCTAACGGGCCATTTAAAGACGCATGGTAAACATGGAATATGTAAAGAACTAATGTTTCCAATGCGTAAGTGGATATTAATCCATGATGAGCACCGAGTATTCGACTTTCATAGTAACACCATGCTTTTATGAGAATAATGCTGCGCTTGAAAAGATGGTCTTTGCCAGCAAGACGGTCCACCTGTCATCAATGTACGAACAGATGAATGAATAACAACTAATAAAATGAATACTTTAGTCAATCCGTAACATTAACAACTTTACTTATTGACATAAAGATGTACATCTTACTTGTTCAAGAAAACATAGTGTACAAAGTCCACCTAACTGATTAAACGAGATATCGATGACGATATCTTGAACAAGACATTTCACGAGCTTCACCTACCGCACAAAAAGACAAAAACTAATAATATCAGCAAACGAGGATAGTTGCCTAAACTTCATAATTAATATACATCTAGAACATCATAATTTGCAGTACTGTAATGATGATAATACTAACCTCAGCGTCGATGAATTGTGTGTCCTTTAACTCGAATTCACTATTTCCATACTTCTCTTCCTCCTGAAGAACACGAAGAACTTCACGAGGCAAAACATAATCCAAATTAGGAGTACTAAGAACCGTTAGATCAATGTCTCCATCAGGAAGATAAGTCTTTAACGGAACCGAACCATACGGAAACACCTGCAACAGGATATATACCAATTCAATAAAAATCATCATCATAACTTATGCACAATCAAACACAAAATATATGAATATGACTGTTTTGCCCTAAAATCATCATCATAATGTATGCATATCATCAAGCAAGAACAATATGAAATTGAAAATGACTGTTTTGCCCTAAATCATCAAACACGCAGAACATGAATATAAAAATGACTGTTTTGCCCTAAAACCATCATCATCTTCATAACTTATGCATATCATCAAACAAGAACCACATGAATATGAAAATGACTAGTTTGCCCTAAATTCAACAAAACCCCATAACCAAGAAAACCAGAAACTGTGAAAAATGACAGTTATAACCTCTAATCTGAGATTGAATCTGATAAGCTTCTGCACATATTCAATCACATCTTTCCTCTTCTCTTCAGAATCCAAAGTCGGGTATATACAATTCAACACCTCCCGGGCCGGGTCTTCCGCCAACCCCCACGTCTCGACCCGAATCGTATTCGGATCCGGGTTAGACAACGGCCCAGCAAACGACGGCATAATATTCGGGCGATCCTCTTCCATACCCAGATCGCCCATTACACACAATTCTTGTATTTGTATTTATCACTCAAGATTCTCACCAATTGAGGCTTCTAAACTGAAATTGAACACATGGATATTGATAATTTAGTGAAAGTATTGTAGGGTTTATGGGTATTTGATAAAATTGAAATTGAGACGGTTGTTGTTGTTATCTGGTATGTAGATATAATAGATGATGTTTGTGTTTGTGTTTGTGTTTGTGTTTGTGTTTGTGTGTGTGCGTGTGGGTTTATATGTAATTGTGTATGTATATGTATATTGGATTTGTGAAGAAAACAGAAGATCAGAAGAGACGCGACGAGACGCGACGAGATGGTAACGAAGGGATAATTATGGAACAATTAGCAGACAGCATCTGTTGATTTTGGGTTTAATATGTGTCCTTCAACTATTGGTTGCTTCATACTTTGTGTTTTTTTTTTAATTTACACGATTTCGATCGGTATCGATTGACTTTGTGCCACTGAATCCACACACGAATAGGTTATGATCATTCATAAGAGTGACACGCATTTGGTTGATATCGATTAAGTAGCGTATTTAAAATGTTGTTTACTTGTTCGGTAAAACTCAAACGTTATGGTGGCGAATAGATGTGAATTTGGGTGTGTCGGTGAGGTTTGCTAAGGTATCGAAACTAAACCCAAAAATGATCTCACCAAATTAACATATTAAAACTAAAAAATGAACCGGCACTAAACTGAAAAATTAATCTAGTAAACGCCTAGTATAATAGTGACACTCGGGCGTTAGAGCCTTGAGTTGATGCAAGTTCGGTCGTTATCGGTTAGGTTTGTTATGATACCAGAACTAAATGGTTGGTAAAATCCAAGTGTGAGTCGGCACGAATTCGATCAGTATCTATGAGGTTCGTTATGATACCAGAAATAAACCCATAAAATTATTATAGTTAAATCAACTAAAAGAAAAAAATAAACTAAAACAACGTATAATTAAAATAAAATGAAAAAAAAAACAATAACATAATTAAAAAAAACGACAGAGAACTTTGATTTTAATCTTATGTATAACTAGGTTAGTCAATCGTGTAACACACGAGCGAAAATATAGAAAACGTCAAATATAAATTTATCAATTACATAATGAACATTATAATTTTATAATAAATTATTAGGTATTACATAATGAATATTAATAAATGGGTAAAATTGCATATTTCCTTAAATATATAGATTAGTAAGAATAATTTGTAATTGTGTTATAAAAAAATCAAAATGGAATGTTGTAAGTAACTATATACCTATCAAGAAAAGGAAAATGTTACTATCAAATCATCTTAATTGAGTTAGTAAAACACAAACACTATAAAAGCAAGGTAGTAAGTTTGACTCTAATCATTAGCGTATTTTCATTTTAACAGCTTTAATTAACCCAAGATAGATAATGAAGTAGAATTTGTTAAATTAGAAACTTGTACATTTGGCGTCCTATATGAAGGACTTAGTTGAATGTCATGCGGAGACTATTTCTTTTTTTAACAGTATAATTAGATTAGATTTATAGGTTCGTATCGGGTCACGTGTATTTCTACGCTTTTTTAATTAACAAAAACACGTAGGATATGACTTACATCAACTTGAAGAAATAAAAACATATGCCTTTAGTTGTTTATGAACGGGTGAAATTGACTGGGTTATCTATAGCAAATAGATTCATTTGATCTTGTAGATGATACATGAGATGCAGTCCTTATTCAATCAAGTTGGTGAAAGTTGAAATTGCAAATGCATGCATGTCCAAGTTATTTTGTAATAGTAGATTAGCAGTCAACAGAATAAAAATTAAACTTTGATATTTTCTAATCTACACCCACGGCTTTAACATATTCTAACAACCCTTAGTCGGCTCATAATGACCCGGTAACAGCATTGTAATGGAATTTTCGGTTTTAACATATTTAGTTCTCTCTTTATCCCTTTACTAACCCGTCCGCTACGTTAGAAGTTTGAGAAAACATGTTTATAAACTCGTCGTGATACGATCATATTATATTAATAAATTTATTGCTATTAGTTAAGTTTATTTTTTATTTAGTTTTCTTATTATATTCAAATTATGTTTCATTATAGTATTAATATTATTATTATTATTATTACTACTACTGTTGAACTCTGATTTTTTTTGTATTGCTTCATACATATGTACTTTAGAGCTCAGAGTCTCTCTGAAAGCCACCTCTTTATCCATGTGGATAGAGGTACGGTATGCCTACATCCCACCCTCCCCAGATCCTACTTATAGCTATGCTATTTGTGGGACTTTACTGGGTATGATTGATTGATTGATAATCTCGTTTAAGAAAAAGAATAAGAAATTATTATTATTTTTGTGTCTATTTTCTCTTCTGATCTTTTGTGTTATTGAAGAGGTAGGTCCCAGCAAAGCCCAGTTGGACCCGCAAGACTCACCTAAAAGAGGGACGTCTGCGCAGAAACCAACTGGATCCGCAGGACCAACCATGCTCAGAGACGTGACGTCCTTACGCGCAGTACGCAAGCTGGTCCCGCAGGAAATGCCTCCCGATGGTGAAGGACTCCGCTTGTTCCCGCAGCCTCGGATACAAGCCATCAGGGAAGGCCACCCGCGCAGCAAGGCTACACGCACAAGGCACTTAGCTCTCAATCACTCAGTGTCACCTGAAGGAATGAGCGAAGCCGGGAACAATCCCGCACAAGGGCGGGAGGGGGAATACTCCCGCCCAAATAAGCCAGTCCGTACGATACAGGAAGATCTTATGTACTGTACCTGACGAGGTATGGGAAAAAGATCTGACTAAAGATACGACAGCTTATTGACAACAGTATGGCGAGCAGCATGCTCCTGCACTGTATGTCACTATTAGCCGCTGCCTACTCACCAACTACTGCCATACCACGTGCGTAGCCGTCAGTTGGTGGAACAGGAATAGTATACAGCAGGCCTGGTCGCTATCAGCCGCTACCTACCCACCAACTACCAGCAGGGCACGTGCGTAGGCTACTGTTGGTGGAACAGGAACACTGTTGCAGCCGGCCATACCTCTTTGGAAACCTACCTTCGGCTATAAATACCACAAATGGTATGACCATCGGATCTTATCATATCTTACTACATTATCATCATATTATACCTGATATCTGCTCTAGCAATCTCTTAATATACTTTTATATTTAAAAAGCAATCTAGTCTGATTCTCACGCCGGAGGGTGGTCACAAGGAGGAACCCCCCCCCCCCCTTCTCAGTGACGAGCTCACGGTGTCTGTTTTGCAGGTTATCAGAAGAACCATCTTCCAAGGGTCTAACCCCTCGTGGGAAACATCTATCTAACCCCCAGGTTACCAGTAATCTGCCCGGGGTCCGGTTAGTGTTTCTTCATTGGCGCCATCCGTGCGTAAAGCTAGAACTTTATTTTTCTCCAGTTTTTTCAAACTTCTACAAAGATGGTTAGAGAAATTCCGGTAACCACAACCCCAGCTACTGGGGTGAATACCGGTAACACAGTTTTTACAAACACTACCCCGGTTACCCAAGCCGGGGCAAGTGAAGTAAATTTTACGAACACTACCCCAGTTACTCAAGCTGGGGCAAGTGCAGTAAATGATCGCCTACTGGGATCCACTGATACCCAGTTTGAGAAACGAAGACTCCCCCGCCAAACTCTCGATGAAGTTAAGGCATGGGCGGAGGCACGACAAAAGGAATTCCAGGCTGAGTTGGACGAACACTTGCGTTCCATACAACAGGCCGACGAATTCGAATACTGGGAGGATGACTCGGAGGAATCCGACTCCGACGCGAACCCTCGCCATAGGGCAAAAGGGAAGCGTAAGGAAATGGAATCCCAACCAAAAAGGCATTTTGGACAAGCCTTCAAACCAAAAAGCACAGGTGGAAGTCCACGAGACTTCTCCAAAACGTTCAGACCAAACATTGCAAATGCAGGAACGTCCAAGTTTGCAAGGGACATTGCGGAAGCAATCGCCCCAAAGAGTGCCAAACAAATGCCTAACATAGGCACATATGACGGTATATCTGATCCAGACGATCATTTGAACAGGTTCATAGCGGGGGCAACCGTCAGCAATTGGACGGAACCCACCTGGTGCTACATGTTCCAAATGACGCTTGTTGGGGCTGCTAGAGCTTGGTTTGATCGTCTACCGGTCAACTACATCTACGACTGGGCAGACTTCCAGCAGAAGTTTAGCCAACACTTCAGCCAGCAACGGAAGTATACCGAGGAGCAATGGACAATCCTCAAATGCATACGAGAAGAAGATGAATCTCTGCTAAACTTCATCACTCGCTTCAACTCAAAGAAGCTAAGTTTGGGCAATATCAGCGAAGATCTTGTTCGCGCTGCCTTCATCCAGGGCGCGCATGACCCAGAGCTCATCCGCACCCTAACGGGTAAAGATGGCATGCCATCCACATGGGATGCCATCATGACAGCAGCAAAACGCTATGCGGAAACGGAGAAGCAACTGGGTAGAGATCTCCCCCAGAGCACAAACCTCTACACTCAGAAAACGAGAGAAGACAACGTCCTCACCGCCCGATTAAATAAAAAGCGGAAGCTAGGCATTTGGCAGTCAAGGGTAAACTTTGACACCTCATCCGGCTTGCAACATCGATTGGGCGGAAGGGATAATGTACATCCGCACCGGAACTCCAGATGGACGCCACTCACCAAGAGCGTCACTGAGATATTCGCTACTGAAGAGCTCCCATGGCCAAAGCCTCCAATAATCCGACATCGTCATGATGCTGATCGGAGCAAATATTGTGACTTTCACAAGACAAAAGGCCACAACACTGAAGAATGCATAGACGTAAAAGACATGGTCGAAGCATTTGTCAGAGATGGAACGCTCGCGCACCTCGTGGTGCAATAAAGGCTGAGCAGGCGGGTGCGTGTAGAACCTCAGCTGGGGAAAACACGAATAAAAGTTCCAGCTTCAATGTCGAGACTACATGCTGCGTAAAGAACGAGATCCCGAACCAGGTGCGTATCGGCTCGATGGCACTCCCATCCCAACATGGAAGGGAGCTCATTTACACAATTTGCATGTAAATCAATTCCAATTTGTAAAGAAAAGGCCAAGAGCCACTTCTAATGGAAATGATTCTCTTTAGAACATCGAAGCTGATGATTTTACTTTTCTGAACACTAGTATGCCGGCTTTCACCGCATAATTACGTGAAGTCGTTGCGTGGGAAGGCGGTCCTACCCGCACAAACCCAATAATGTGAAAAAACCTTCACGCAGGTCAGTTGAAGGGAAAAGGTTCAGCACCCAAAAATGAAAGTGCCGGTCTATCCGCACGAATCATAATGAGGAAACTGAACAATAACCTATCAACAACCGCGCGTCGAACTGTTAAACTATGCAACACTGGTAACGGCATTCACATTACGTGAAGTCGTTGCGTGGGAAGGCGGTCCTACCCGCACAAATCCAATAACAGGACAAAACCTTCACGCAGGTCAGTTAAAGGGGATGAGTTCAATTATCCCATTAAATGAAAGTGTCGATCTATCCGCATGAATCATGAAAGGAAACTGAACACTAACCTATTGACAACCGCGCGTCGAACGGTTCAAAACAAAATTCTTAAAAGGATGAGGAAAACCTACACGCAGGTCAGATAAGGGTAAAGTTTTGCCATCCTACTAAGTGCAAGTGACGGTATTACCCGCACAATCACGAAAGAGGAAGCAAAACTTCACACCTATTATCAACCACGTTCAAAGGTTAACTTATCCTCAAAAGATGAGGAAAACCTACACGCAGGTCAGATAAGGGTAAAGTTTTGCCATCCTACTAAGTGCAAGTGACGGTATTACCCGCACAATCACGAAAGAGGAAGCAAAACTTCACACCTACTATCAACCACGTTCAAAGGTTAACTTATCCTCAAAAGATGAGGAAAACCTACACGCAGGTCAGATGAAGGTTTAAGTTTAGCCATCCTACTAAGTGCAAGTGACGGTTCTACCCGCACAATCACGAAAGAGGAAGCAAAACTTTAACCCATTATCAACCACGTTCAACAGGTTAACTTATTCTACACTTGGAAAATTGCTAATTTAAACTAAGTATGCAAGTCATAAGTTTATAAAGCAAGAAACCCAAAGAAGGAAATAACAATCTTATACGCAAAAAGATTAATATTTCACAAATAAATTATTACAAGAATGGCCGGGTAACTTGTGACAATCGTCAATTTCAGGTTAACCTCGTTAACTCAACTCCGTCAATTCAAACTTTAAGATCGTTGAATCTTTAACGCACACTTCATTACATTTAAACTAGGGTTTAAATGACGCTTAACACTTACTACATGTGTAGTCTTTCGGGATTTGCACCGAAACGCAAACGAGTTAACGCAAACGATTGACAAATAAACGACAAACGTCAAGACACTAATTATATGATTAATATGTGTTAGGATTATGTGCTATGTGATAATGGTATGGTCATGTTATCTTATTGTTCAAGTATGATGGAATATTCTAGAGAAAAACAACAATTGGAAGTTTAGGGACTAGAATGTAACTTGTTTGCTTATAAATATAACTTAAACTCTAAACCCTAACTATTATTATTATTATTAACCCTACGATCGGCTCTCCCCTTGCTCCCCTATCCACGGCTGCCGTCCACATAGATCACACACACACACATCAATTCAAGTCCTTGATCCAAGAACTAGGTGCTAGGAAGGTATACTTGATCACCTCTTACCTCCTTGTTGTGTAATTTTTATGTTTAATGGGTTATGTGAAAACCCTAAGTCAGCCGATTCTTGCATGTATATGATTGTGATGATTCTGGTTAATTGGATGATAGATTGATAACTAGTTTGATAGTATTGCATGTTAATTGTTGTGTCCTTGATTGAGAGTGTAAATAAAACCCTAAGCTGCATGTATGTGGGATTGATATGCGTGGATAGTAGTTATAGGGTCTAGGGGGTTATATGGATGCATGATAGTTCATAGGTTGTGATTATGTTGAGTTTTGATGTGAACAGATTCTGGACAGAATGTATATACGATGTTTAACTGACTGTAACGAAGTGTAAACGTGGAAATTGATTGAGATTGTGGGTACTGCAGTAAACTAGGTTGAGTCTAGTTTCTATGAAGTATAAATTCGTAATTTTTGGATAAGTGGAAGTATACTTTTATGATTTTACAAAAACGTGATGCAAAGCTGAGCTGTTAGACCTGCTGTTAGGTTATGTTGTAAATGTTATATCTCATGAACCACGAGACCAATTGGGTTGGTTCCACTTCTGGAAGTTGACTCACTGAGTTAGGAACCAAACCCAAGTGGTCTTGCATTTATTGGATTTTTCGTTTAACGGGAATTGCAAATAACATTCTGATGTGCATGAATCTGGCTGATAAAAGTTAGCTGTAATGTTTTGATCATTGTGAACAATCTATATGGAATAAAAATAAGATAAAATATGTTCTGGAAACCTAAGACATGTATGTTTCTGTGGTAATTTTTGGTGAATTAATTGGGACGTTATAATCGGTGAACTAGTACAATCTTTCGAGTAGAAATTCTGTCATAACGAAACTAGCTGCTGAGTTGTATAGGAATGCATGAAATATGATAGTTTCTATATAATTGTTGTAATTTTGACCAAAATACCCTTGCGGGGAAATAGTTGCTAGTTGATTGCCATGAATTGACCAAATTACCCTTGCGGGAAATATTGGTTAGTTAGTCTTTGTTTGTTGACCAAATCGCCCTTACGGGAATTATTGCTAGTAAGTAGGTTATTAACACATGACACGGAAGTAATTGCTCACTCATATGTCGTATCACGATTGTACTTGTAGAGTCATACACAATACACAAACGAAACACGAAACATGTTACGTGCATAGGTATTATGTGCCGAGTCTAGAGACTCGTTAAACGTTCCGATACTTAGAAAATCTCCTTGTTGTTTTAGAACGCTAGAGAGTTTTCTACGACGCGCATCACTCGGTGATCTAGATCGGATATTCTTCGCAAACAGTGAGTTCACTTACCCCACTCTTAAACTGCTTTCAAATGTTTTTCCACTTGGGGGAGATAACATACTCCGATAAACATATTTTCTGAGATAAACGCATATGAAAGATTTTGTTATAAATTATATATCACTTGTAAAGGCTAAGCGGCATTTGTAACAACTTGAAGTCCCACACATCGGACCGGTTAATATTTGGAATAGCGAGTCACTTTTGGGTAGTACTACTGGGTTTGACAAACCCCACCCGACGTTATAGCTCAACTGGAGGTTGAGTGGGTGTAAATTTGGGCTAACACATACCATGGTCTGGATGACCTGGTGACGGGCACTTGATAAACAGTCAGCTTCGGTCGCGAACCACTTAGCAATACTTGTTGTATAGATTAGCTACCTATCGATATATAATTTAACATAACACTATCTGGTAATGCAACACTTAAACGTTGTAACATGGTTACACGCTCAAACGTCGTAACGAGGTTACGCAATACTTAAACGTTGTAACATGGTTACACGCTCAAACGTCGTAACGAGGTTACGCAATACTTAAACGTTGTAACGTGGTTACACACTCAAACGCCGTAACGAGGTTACGCAACATTTAAACGTCGTAACGAGGTTACGCAAAACGCTAAACAATTTATCTTATCTTACTTGTGAACTCACCAACCTTGTGTTGACACTTTTAGTATGTTATTCTCAGGTAGCCGAGGCGGGCGCGCGGTTTAGGAGCATGCATTATTGAAAACACTTTTATTCTGCAAATTTAAACTTAAACAGTTACTTTTGGTTTTTAAGTCGTCCTGCGTGACGCAACTTTTGAATTAAGGTTTTACGCTTCCGCATTTACTTTCATTTAAACGTTTTTCTTTGGTTTGGTTATAACTAATGATTCCGATCCTGCCAGTTCACACCCTCTGACGGTAAAACTCCGTTAGTGGATTTTGAGGGTGTGACAGATTGGTATCAGAGCCATTGGTTATAGCGAACTAGAAGCCGCATGCATACTAGACTATAACCGCGACGACCCATTAGTTATAATAATACGCACTGCATAGGTTTGTGTAGTCTTGAAATCTTATCTCTTTACCTCTTTCGCTCATACGCGCGCGCATACACGGCTTACCTGTAGGAATGTCGACGCCACCCTCATCATCATCCGATTCGATGACGCATGCTCACGGGAAGGAACCGCAGTTACCTACTGCCTCGCCACCCCGTGTAGTCCCGGAACTCGAAGCTCCCGCACCAAAGAGGTACCGCCCATCCGGAGGCCTGTATGATAACGACGTTAGCTGGGAATGGTATCCCAACATGATCAGACGTATGGTCTACCGTGAACAAGTTCCCCCATTGCCTCACCCGAACCACCCTGGTTACCCTAACACTTTACCACCCATAACCGAACCTGTGGAACGAGTCCTCGCAGCTGTCGTTTCTTGTTTGGAGCGTGATGTGGGTTACATGCGCTACACTAGAGAAAATGTTGCTAGACTGTTTAAAGATGGAACCGAGACTCAAGAGGAGATTGCCCGCATGACAACGGCAATGAAAGAAATGCAAGAGACTAGTGAACAACGAACCAAGGTTATGATGAAGATGCAAGCCGAGATGATAGACTTGCAAGAACAACTCCAAGAAGCAAGGACCCGAACGGAAATAGCGTTAGAACGTTGCGATATCCTACAAACGCAACTCGATCAGAACGCAGCAGAACCTGAGGCCGAGCCCGAGGCAGAGCCTGAAGTAGAACCCGAAGTAGAACCTGAAGAAGATCCCGAAGAGGAGCCTGAGGAAGATCCCGAGGAAGATCCCGAGGAGGAACCCGAAGAAGAACCGGAGGAGGAACCGGCTGAGGAGGAGGCACATTCAGAGGTGTCCTCAGATGACGACATCTAGTGATGATGACACTTAGATGGAGGGGTTGTCTCCATCCAAACTATTATTTTTTCTACGATTTTAAGGATTGATTGGAAATACTTTGTAGCGAATACAATGGTTTTAATCAAAAATTTTTATTTAGACTAATATGTGGTTGTGATGTGATTTTTTTTTTTCTTACCTACCTTTTATTACATGTATGGTGTGTTGTATATGAAAGAAAAATTCATGTTTAACATTTTATACTGTGATTCTAGGAAATGGCCGGAAGAAACGCTGGACGAGGACGAGGTAACATCAGCATGACTGCAGCTGAACTCCAAACCTTGCTGAATGACCATGTTGCTGCCGCTTTAGCTGCACACAATCAGAATCAAACAGGAGGTCCAAATGGAACGTGTACCTTCAAGAACTACTTAGACTGCAAGCCCAGTACGTTTAAGGGCACTGAGGGAGCTATAGGCTTCCTGCGTTGGGCTGAGAAGGCCGAGTCGGCCTTTGAGATGTGTAACTGTCCCCATGCCAATAGGGTCAAGTTTGCTGCTGGGACACTCGAGGATTCCGCCCTCACTTGGTGGAATTCGAACGTCCAGATCCTTGGCTTGGAACTGGCAAACGCGATGAACTGGGAGGAGTTCAAAAACATGATGCGAGAGGAATACTGTCCGAGGGAAGAAATTTCGAAGTTAGAGTCGGAGTTTTGGTCATTGAAAATGGTGGGTTCAGAGATTGAAGCCTACACCACTCGTTCGCACGAGTTGGCAGTGATGTGTCCGCGGATGGTGGATCCGCCGAGCAAAAGAATAGAGATGTACATTGATGGGTTGGCACCACAGATTCAGGGTATGGTGACGTCTTCCAGACCAGCCACGATCCAACAAGCGATCCGTTTGGCTCACAAACTAACGGATCAGGCTGTGACCCAGGGTGCGTTACCACCAAGGGGTTCGACTGTAAAAGCCCGTGACAACCCGAATAATGACCATGCCAGCAACAGCAACAACAGCAACCCGAACAGCGGGAAAAGAAAGTTTGACAACACCAGATCTTCATCCTCAAACCTCCCACCGCAACACTACCGGAAGCCCGAATTTACTCGGAGTTTCAACACTCAGAATCACAACAACAACAACAACAACAACAACAACGGTAACGGGCAGGTTTCGAGCGGGTATGCTGGGAAACATCCAAAGTGCAATAGGTGCAACTTTCACCATGTTGGGCAGTGTGACCGTGTCAAGTGTCAAAGATGCGGAAAGATAGGTCACCAAGCGAAGGATTGTAGAGTTGACCTTGTGGCGAAGGGTGCTCCTAAGCCACCGATGATGACTAAGGGATGTTATGAATGTGGACAGGAAGGTCATTTTCGGAAGGACTGCCCCAAGCTGAAACAGAACGACAATAACGGGGGTAATGGGAGTGGCAGTAACGGTGGAGGAAATGGCAAAGGAAGAGCGTTTGTGATTGGATCAGGTCAAGCCCGCAGAGATCCGCATGTGGTGTCTGGTAAGTTCCCTGTAAACGATTGTTTTGCTTCTGTTTTGTTTGACACTGGAGCTGATAGGAGTTTTGTGTCAAAGGCCTTTAGCCAACTTTTAAACCTTACTCCAACCCCGTTAGACGCTAAGTTTCCTGTTGAATTAGCTAACGGTAAAACTGTAATAACAACTCATATACTTGCGGGATGTAAGTTGAAATTGTCAGGTCATGTCTTTGACATCGACCTTATTCCTTTTACGCTTAGTAGTTTCGATGTCGTTGTCGGCATGGACTGGTTATCTGAGAACCGAGCGGAGATTATATGTCATGATAAGATCGTCCATATTACCACCCCTTCAGGCGAGATCATTTCGGTCCGAGGCGAGAGAAGCGGCATGACCACCAGCATCATTACCATTATGAAGGCACAGAAGTATTTAAGAAAGGGTCATCCGGCAATTCTGGCGCAGATTGTTGAGAAACCTGTGGAGGAGAAACGAATTGAAGAAATTCCGGTTGTGCGAGATTTTCCAGAAGTCTTCCCGGAGGATCTGCCCGGACTCCCTCCTATTCGTCAAGTCGAATTTCAAATCGAGTTGACACCCGGTGCAGCACCCATAGCACGAGCCCCGTATCGGCTCGCACCGGCGGAACTTCAGGAGTTGTCCACTCAGTTGCAAGATTTGTTGGATAAGGGTTTTATCCGACCTAGCTCATCGCCATGGGGAGCCCCTGTCTTGTTTGTCCGAAAGAAAGACGGGACTTTCCGGATGTGCATCGACTACCGGGAATTGAACAAGGTGACGGTCAAGAACCGTTATCCTTTACCCCGAATTGATGATTTGTTCGACCAGCTTCAGGGATCGAGTTACTACTCGAAGATCGATTTACGATCCGGTTATCACCAGCTGAGAGTGCGCGAAGAAGATATTTCAAAGACGGCTTTCAGAACACGGTATGGTCACTACGAGTTTTCGGTTATGCCTTTTGGCCTAACCAACGCACCAGCCGTATTTATGGATCTCATGAATCGAGTATGCAAGGCGTACCTCGACAAGTTCGTGATTGTTTTCATCGATGATATTCTCGTCTACTCCAAGAACGAGACTGACCACGACGAACACTTAAGGATAATTCTGGAACTGCTGAAGAAGGAACAACTGTATGCTAAACTCTCGAAATGTGAATTTTGGCTTCGAGAGGTTCACTTTTTAGGACATGTGATAAACGAGAATGGTATCCATGTCGATCCCGGTAAGGTAGAGGCCATCAAAAACTGGGAAGCACCTAAGACTCCGACTGAGGTGCGACAATTCCTAGGACTGGCCGGCTACTACCGGCGTTTCATCGAGGGATTTTCAAAGATTGCTCAACCCCTAACCGCTTTGACTCACAAGGGCACTAAGTACAACTGGGGTGACGCGCAAGAATCCGCTTTTCAACTGTTGAAAACCAAGCTTTGTAGCGCCCCTATTTTAGCCCTCCCCGAGGGAACGGAAAATTTTGAGGTACACTGTGACGCATCTATACAAGGTCTCGGTTGTGTGCTGATGCAACTTGAGAAAGTTATAGCCTACGCCTCTAGACAACTACGGGTTCACGAGAAGAACTACACGACCCATGATTTGGAACTCGGAGCTGTAGTGTTTGCTCTTAAGATATGGAGGCATTACTTGTACGGTACCAAGTTTACCATTTACACCGACCACAAGAGTCTCCAACATATCTACGATCAGAAAGAGCTGAACATGCGACAGCGTCGTTGGGTCGAGCTGCTTAAAGACTATGATTGTGCCATCAAGTACCATCCTGGCAAGGCCAATGTGGTGGCCGACGCCCTTAGCAGAAAAGAAACAGATAAACCCAGACGGGTGAGAGCATTGCAACTCACGATTCATGCCAGCTTACCCGATCAGATTCGCGATGCGCAACTGGAAGCTTTGAAAGATGATAATCTCCCATCGGAACTCATGCGGGGCATGAGCAAGCAACTTGAAACCAGGTCGGACGGGGTCCGATATTTTGAGAACCGGATTTGGGTTCCACGATACGGAGAGTTGAGAACTCTAGTGATGGACGAAGCTCACAAGTCCCGATATTCTATCCACCCCGGCTCAGATAAAATGTATCATGATTTAAAGGAACTTTACTGGTGGCCGAACATGAAAGCCGACATTGCAACCTACGTGAGCAAATGTTTGACTTGTGCCAGAGTCAAGATAGAATACCAGAAACCATCTGGTCTACTGCAACAGCCGGAACTCCCAATGTGGAAATGGGAACAAATCTCAATGGACTTTATTACGGGTTTGCCTAAGACACCGACGGGATGCGATACCATCTGGGTGATCGTTGACCGGTTGACTAAATCGGCACATTTTCTAGCGATTAAGGAAACAGACAAAATGGAAAGACTGACTCGTGTCTACATGAAGGAAGTAGTGTCGAGACACGGAGTGCCTGTCTCCATCATTTCCGACCGAGATTCTCGTTTTACCTCACACTTTTGGAAGTCGCTGCAAAGCGCACTGGGCACACGTCTCGATATGAGTACCGCATACCATCCTCAGACAGATGGGCAGAGTGAACGGACTATCCAGACCCTGGAGGATATGTTGCGTGCATGCGTCTTAGATTTCGGAAAAAGTTGGGAACCCCATTTACCCTTGGTAGAGTTTTCGTATAATAACAGCTACCACGCAAGCATTAAGGCAGCGCCGTTTGAAGCGCTGTACGGACGGAAGTGTCGATCACCACTCTGCTGGGCAGAGGTGGGTGATAGCCAAATCACTGGTCCGGAACTGGTACTCGAAACTTCGGAAAAGATTGTTCAAATCCGAAATCGCATGGCAACAGCACGAGATCGACAAAAGAGTTACGCCGACAAGCGCCGAAAACCTCTCGAATTTCAAGTAAACGATCGAGTGTTACTCAAAGTCTCACCTTGGAAAGGTGTGGTTCGCTTTGGTAAGCGAAACAAACTTAACCCGCGATATGTTGGTCCGTACCGGATAACTGAGCGCATTGGTCCGGTGGCGTACCGACTGGATCTACCAACAGAACTCGGTGGCGTACACGATGTATTCCACGTATCAAATTTGAAGAAATGCCTATCTGATGAAACCCAAGTAGTCCCTTTGGAGGAACTACAAGTTGATGAACAGTTACGGTTCATTGAGGAACCAGTCGAGGTTTTGGATTGGGAAACCAAAACGCTCAAACACAGCAAAATTCCAATCGTTAAGGTTCGTTGGAACTCGAGACGTGGACCGGAGTTCACGTGGGAACGCGAGGATCAAATGATGAAAAAGTATCCTCACCTTTTTGAAGGGCTAACCAAACACCGGAAACCGCGAAACCCGGCAAACCGTCAAACATCACCGGAGGTATGAACTAAATTTCGGGACGAAATTTCTTTCTACTAGGGGATGATATGACAAACTGAAAATTTTTCTTACTTTTTCAGGCTCTCATCACGACTTGACTCAATTTTCGGGACGAAAATTCTTTAACATGGGAATGATGTGACAATCGTCAATTTCAGGTTAACCTCGTTAACTCAACTCCGTCAATTCAAACTTTAAGATCGTTGAATCTTTAACGCACACTTCATTACATTTAAACTAGGGTTTAAATGACGCTTAACACTTACTACATGTGTAGTCTTTCGGGATTTGCACCGAAACGCAAACGAGTTAACGCAAACGATTGACAAATAAACGACAAACGTCAAGACACTAATTATATGATTAATATGTGTTAGGATTATGTGCTATGTGATAATGGTATGGTCATGTTATCTTATTGTTCAAGTATGATGGAATATTCTAGAGAAAAACAACAATTGGAAGTTTAGGGACTAGAATGTAACTTGTTTGCTTATAAATATAACTTAAACTCTAAACCCTAACTATTATTATTATTATTAACCCTACGATCGGCTCTCCCCTTGCTCCCCTATCCACGGCTGCCGTCCACATAGATCACACACACACACATCAATTCAAGTCCTTGATCCAAGAACTAGGTGCTAGGAAGGTATACTTGATCACCTCTTACCTCCTTGTTGTGTAATTTTTATGTTTAATGGGTTATGTGAAAACCCTAAGTCAGCCGATTCTTGCATGTATATGATTGTGATGATTCTGGTTAATTGGATGATAGATTGATAACTAGTTTGATAGTATTGCATGTTAATTGTTGTGTCCTTGATTGAGAGTGTAAATAAAACCCTAAGCTGCATGTATGTGGGATTGATATGCGTGGATAGTAGTTATAGGGTCTAGGGGGTTATATGGATGCATGATAGTTCATAGGTTGTGATTATGTTGAGTTTTGATGTGAACAGATTCTGGACAGAATGTATATACGATGTTTAACTGACTGTAACGAAGTGTAAACGTGGAAATTGATTGAGATTGTGGGTACTGCAGTAAACTAGGTTGAGTCTAGTTTCTATGAAGTATAAATTCGTAATTTTTGGATAAGTGGAAGTATACTTTTATGATTTTACAAAAACGTGATGCAAAGCTGAGCTGTTAGACCTGCTGTTAGGTTATGTTGTAAATGTTATATCTCATGAACCACGAGACCAATTGGGTTGGTTCCACTTCTGGAAGTTGACTCACTGAGTTAGGAACCAAACCCAAGTGGTCTTGCATTTATTGGATTTTTCGTTTAACGGGAATTGCAAATAACATTCTGATGTGCATGAATCTGGCTGATAAAAGTTAGCTGTAATGTTTTGATCATTGTGAACAATCTATATGGAATAAAAATAAGATAAAATATGTTCTGGAAACCTAAGACATGTATGTTTCTGTGGTAATTTTTGGTGAATTAATTGGGACGTTATAATCGGTGAACTAGTACAATCTTTCGAGTAGAAATTCTGTCATAACGAAACTAGCTGCTGAGTTGTATAGGAATGCATGAAATATGATAGTTTCTATATAATTGTTGTAATTTTGACCAAAATACCCTTGCGGGGAAATAGTTGCTAGTTGATTGCCATGAATTGACCAAATTACCCTTGCGGGAAATATTGGTTAGTTAGTCTTTGTTTGTTGACCAAATCGCCCTTACGGGAATTATTGCTAGTAAGTAGGTTATTAACACATGACACGGAAGTAATTGCTCACTCATATGTCGTATCACGATTGTACTTGTAGAGTCATACACAATACACAAACGAAACACGAAACATGTTACGTGCATAGGTATTATGTGCCGAGTCTAGAGACTCGTTAAACGTTCCGATACTTAGAAAATCTCCTTGTTGTTTTAGAACGCTAGAGAGTTTTCTACGACGCGCATCACTCGGTGATCTAGATCGGATATTCTTCGCAAACAGTGAGTTCACTTACCCCACTCTTAAACTGCTTTCAAATGTTTTTCCACTTGGGGGAGATAACATACTCCGATAAACATATTTTCTGAGATAAACGCATATGAAAGATTTTGTTATAAATTATATATCACTTGTAAAGGCTAAGCGGCATTTGTAACAACTTGAAGTCCCACACATCGGACCGGTTAATATTTGGAATAGCGAGTCACTTTTGGGTAGTACTACTGGGTTTGACAAACCCCACCCGACGTTATAGCTCAACTGGAGGTTGAGTGGGTGTAAATTTGGGCTAACACATACCATGGTCTGGATGACCTGGTGACGGGCACTTGATAAACAGTCAGCTTCGGTCGCGAACCACTTAGCAATACTTGTTGTATAGATTAGCTACCTATCGATATATAATTTAACATAACACTATCTGGTAATGCAACACTTAAACGTTGTAACATGGTTACACGCTCAAACGTCGTAACGAGGTTACGCAATACTTAAACGTTGTAACATGGTTACACGCTCAAACGTCGTAACGAGGTTACGCAATACTTAAACGTTGTAACGTGGTTACACACTCAAACGCCGTAACGAGGTTACGCAACATTTAAACGTCGTAACGAGGTTACGCAAAACGCTAAACAATTTATCTTATCTTACTTGTGAACTCACCAACCTTGTGTTGACACTTTTAGTATGTTATTCTCAGGTAGCCGAGGCGGGCGCGCGGTTTAGGAGCATGCATTATTGAAAACACTTTTATTCTGCAAATTTAAACTTAAACAGTTACTTTTGGTTTTTAAGTCGTCCTGCGTGACGCAACTTTTGAATTAAGGTTTTACGCTTCCGCATTTACTTTCATTTAAACGTTTTTCTTTGGTTTGGTTATAACTAATGATTCCGATCCTGCCAGTTCACACCCTCTGACGGTAAAACTCCGTTAGTGGATTTTGAGGGTGTGACATAACTACCCGCCTACGAAAAGAAAATAAATACATCTGTACAAGACTATCCTAGCAATGGGAAGGGATCTTCAGGATCAGGCTTCAGGGCCACTTCCACTTGGACCAGCGCCGTCAGTAGAGCGTGGCTGTTCAAGGTAAGCCTTAAGGATAGGTAGCCCATCATCAGCAGCAGCAATTTCATTCACCTTCTCCACCACCGGATGCGGGAAGGCGGCGTATTGATTTACTGCTTGGTCATATATGGCTTCGGTATCTACATTGTATAAAGGGAAGTTGGATGGCGGGACGCCTTTCTCAACAAACCCTAGACCAAGCAGGAAACCGACCCGTTCCCCATCCTCGTGAGAAGCGTTGAGGGCTGCGCTCATTGCATCATCGTAAGATGTCTCTGAAAAGACCCGATGCACAACCTACATAAGAAAATATACAAGTGTCAACACCCTAATTACAAAGATAAGCGTGAAGACATGAAGATAGACATACCTGAGACAACGCTTCTCGAAGAAGCCATTCCTTGGCAACCAGAGCTTCTTTAAGGGCGGCTTGAGCTTGGGTGCAGGCGCGTTCGGCTTCGCTTTTGTTAAGTTTGGCAAGTAGCACTTCCTTTGCGGCAGCCTCTTCGACGCCCTTAAGCTTCCGCTCGGTGTGATCAAGCACGCCCCTCTGGTCCAGGATCTCTTGAAGTTTCTTGGCATCCTCCATCGCCAAGGCATCATGAGCACGTTGGAGAGCCTCCAATTTGGCCTTGAGCTCCTCGTTCTCCACGCGTAAAGGCTCAGCAACGGCTTCAGCCTTGGTGGCCCTCTCGGTTGCGTTCCTCGCAGTCTCCTTAGCCAGCCGAAGCTGTTCGTTAACAGCTTGGGCAGCCTTGGAGCGGGCCTCGAGTCGCGCTTGAACCTCAACCTCGAGGGCCTTGAAGGCCTTCTCCTTCTCCGCAGCAGCTGCGGCCAACTTTTGGTTCTCCTCCCGAAGAGCACGCGCTTGAGATACTTCCTTGGCGCGAGCTGCTTTTAACTTGTCGTTTTCACGACAAAGCAGCTCGACGAGCGGCTGCATCCGGGCCTGGAGAACCCGAAGCTCATTGGTTAGCCTACCCTCCTGGTAGCTAGCCATGGCTTCCCCCAACGCACCATGGGGAGCAGCGTGGCGAGCCCATTCCACGCACTCCACAGGGGTACGAAGGGTTGTTCCTCGGCGTATGTTCCATCGCGGAACATACACTTCATTGGAATCCGACACTGCAAAAAACAAAAAAGCAGTTAGGAAAAGATGATAAAAAATAAAAGTGAAAAAGGGCCAAAGGAACCCTACGCACCTGTAGGGTCTATAACAGGCCGATAACCGCCGAACCCATCAACTGAACCCAAAGGAAACCCATCCAAAAGGTCAGGCAGATGGGAAGGTGGCAAAGATTGGCGAGTACTCCCATGCGTACCTGATGGGCCGGCCGTCGGTGCCGGTGGCGGGGGCATGGTGGCAGCCGCCCGCAGTCGCTGCCGCAGAATCCGCGGCAAAAGTAACCGCCGGCTCTGTGAAGGATGCTGTAAAAATCGCACTCACAGCCGGCGGTGACGTCATCTCGGCTGGAACAGTCGGCTCAGAATGAGCAACTGAACCAGCGGAAGCAGGCGCAGGCGCCTGGGTCGACGCCTCAGGTAGGCTGACCAAGCCTACCGTCATTGGCGGAGAGGTAGTACTCGGCCCCTCACCCTGGAATGCGCCAACATCCACACCTGCGTAAAGAAGAAAAGTGTTAAAAGACTGGGAAGATTAAACTACGAAGATAAAAGCCTGAGTTGTACTTACGGGTTTTCTTGAGCTTGAACGTACGGACGGGCGGGGACGAACCCGATGGAGCCGGTCTCTTGATGCCGGTCACCGTCGTCGTCATCGGTTCTCCGGAGGTAACAGTCGTAGCCTCCGGAACAGTGGTCTTCTCACCACCGGGGTTCCCCGCCAACTCTTCACTATCTGACTCGGTGTCAGATAGAAGCACCGGATCAGCTGTGGAGGCCACCTTCTCCTTCCCTTTCCCGACGGCAGCCCTCCTCTTCCGCACTAACGGAGGACCATCTGCGGATTCCTCAGAAGAAGACCGCATGTAAGGAATCCCAGCAGCGGGTACAGCACTGAGGGGTGGAGGAGAGAATAACGCCTTACCTGGCCGCCGGTGGCTCAGGATCTCGTGGCCCAGCGGATAGACCTCCACAAACCGATCCGCTGTTTGCTCCAGGATGGGCAACTCATTCTCGTCAAGAGCACGAGTACCCACCCGCACGGGATCGTTAGCTTCCCGCGGGTACAGGAGCGACTCCAAATTGTTCCCCTCTGAAAGAAAAGAAACAGTTAGAAGACAAACTCATATAAGCAAGAAAGACAAGACATACCATAAGGAGTAGAGTTCAAACCGTATTCGAGAAGGATGGGAACCTGAGACGCCTCCTTCCATACCCGGCTCATCCCCAACATCACCATCCCGGACTCCGCAAACCGGTAAACCGGAGATTGGACCCGGGATATCTTTGCAAACCATTCCGCCTCCTGGTAGTTTGTGGCGTGGTGGCTCGGAATGGCTTGGCCATTTTTAAACTTCATGGCAATGGGGACGGCGCGAGCAGAAATGTAGAAGAACTCCCGCTTCCACGATCGGAGACTGCGCTCGGTCGCGCAAATCTTCAAACCCTTGATTCGGGTTGTCAGGGTGTACCACCCCTGGATGCACCTCCAAGTATAGAAGGTCATCAGGCGGTCCACGTAGGGCTCAATGCCCAAAATCCGGCACACCCACTCGAAGTGGCGAATCTTGGCGATCGCCATGGGGTGCAACTCGGTCAAATGCACACCGTGCCTCTCCAGGACACGGTAAACAAACTTTGTCAATGGGAACCTAAGATTCCCATAGACAAAGAATGAAGCATATACCCCGATCTTGCCACTGGGGGCATCGTACACGGTCTGATGGGGTTCAGGAAACTCAGGCTCGAGAGGATCGAGCATGAACTTCCTAACAACATACCGGTACTGATCGCCGGGCAGAGCACACTGGCACTCGCCAGCAGTACTCTTATCATCGACTACAGCTTCAGTATCATGTGAAGACATATTGCAAAGGAAGAAGAAACGATTTCGGAGGAATGCTCAACTGAATAAGAGTATTCACCAGAAATCGCCTTAGAGATGAAAGAGAAGTGAAGATGTGAATTACAAATGACCCTCTTCCCCTTTATATAGTGATCGCAATTAATGCGGTGAATTTAATGCGAAGGAGAGAGAAATCGAAGGTGCAATGAAACTATGACGCGTGGCAAAAAGCTAGCTGGCAACAGCTGTAAAAAGTACGCGTGCCAGAAATTTCGCGGCCACGCGCCCGAAAAATCGCGCCCACGCGCCTGAAAAAGCGTCTGAAACGACCATGTACTGTCACGTCAACATAACTTCCTGCACGTCCTGACACAGTCAGAAGAAACCGTCGCACGACGTTTCAGATGTTTGGACTGTTCTTATCCTCACCAACCTTTCGAATTTCAAAATTCAAAATTCAAAAAGATCATAAAGTAGGCGGGAAAATACCCCCCTTACCTTGGCAAACAAGTAACAGTAAGACGGATGCGGGTACAGTGTAAAGGCAAAACCCTTCACATACCTAGCACCCGCATGGAATTAAAGCCAAGAAAACCTTGGCGAACAAGTAACCGTAAGACGGATTCGGGTAGAGTGTAAAGGCAAAACCCTTCACATACCTAGCACCCGCAGGGAATTAAAGCCAAGAAAACCTTGGCGAACAAGTAACCGTAAGACGGATGCGGGTACAGTGTAAAGGCAAAACCCTTCACATACCTAGCACCCGCAGGGAATTGAAGCCAAGTACCTCGGCAACCAAGTAACTATAAGACGGGTGCGGATACAGTGTAAAGGCAAAACCCTTCACAAACCTAGCACCCGCAGGGAATTGACGCCAGGAATACCTTGGAAGTAAAATAACCGTAAGACGAGCGCAGGTACAGTGTTAAGGCAAAACCCTTCACATACCTAGCGCTCCGCTGGGAATTGAAACCAAGAAGGATCTTCTGGGCAATGCTTGCGGAAACGGAAATAACATCCCCGCATAGCGGGAACGTCGAGAACTACGTTGTTCGAAGCTCCATGATGGAATTGGTGGTCTTAACATAATTGATCACTATGTTCAAAACCACCAAAACCTCAAGGAGAATCCACACAAGTGGGACTCAACGCTCCTGACGTGCGAGGAGATTACAGCCTACCCGCATCATACCCAAAGACCAAGCAGGAAACTCGGGCATTTCTGCAAGTGACAAGGACTTCCGCGGGAAGAATCCCCATGGAAAACCTTAGAAAAACCCTTTTCAAAACCCTCTACTTAAGTCCAAAAGTTCACCTCACTTTATTAAACACTCATGAGAAGAACATTGGACTGGGGGGACTTGAAGAGGTAGGTCCCAGCAAAGCCCAGTTGGACCCGCAAGACTCACCTAAAAGAGGGACGTCTGCGCAGAAACCAACTGGATCCGCAGGACCAACCATGCTCAGAGACGTGACGTCCTTACGCGCAGTACGCAAGCTGGTCCCGCAGGAAATGCCTCCCGATGGTGAAGGACTCCGCCTGTTCCCGCAGCCTCGGATACAAGCCATCAGGGAAGGCCACCCGCGCAGCAAGGCTACACGCACAAGGCACTTAGCTCTCAATCACTCAGTGTCACCTGAAGGAATGAGCGAAGCCGGGAACAATCCCGCACAAGGGCGGGAGGGGGAATACTCCCGCCCAAATAAGCCAGTCCGTACGATACAGGAAGATCTTCTGTACTGTACCTGACGAGGTATGGGAAAAAGATCTGACTAAAGATACGACAGCTTATTGACAACAGTATGGCGAGCAGCATGCTCCTGCACTGTATGTCACTATTAGCCGCTGCCTACTCACCAACTACTGCCATACCACGTGCGTAGCCGTCAGTTGGTGGAACAAGAATAGTATACAGCAGGCCTGGTCGCTATCAGCCGCTACCTACCCACCAACTACCAGCAGGGCACGTGCGTAGGCTACTGTTGGTGGAACAGGAACACTGTTGCAGCCGGCCATACCTCTTTGGAAACCTACCTTCGGCTATAAATACCACAAATGGTATGACCATCGGATCTTATCATATCTTACTACATTATCATCATATTATACCTGATATCTGCTCTAGCAATCTCTTAATATACTTTTATATTTAAAGAGCAATCTAGTCTGATTCTCACGCCGGAGGGTGGTCACAAGGAGGAACCCCCCCCCCCCCCTTCTCAGTGACGAGCTCACGGTGTCTGTTTTGCAGGTTATCAGAAGAACCATCTTCCAAGGGTCTAACCCCTCGTGGGAAACATCTATCTAACCCCCAGGTTACCAGTAATCTGCCCGGGGTCCGGTTAGTGTTTCTTCAGTACGGTATGCCTACATCCCACCCTCCCCAGACCCTACTTATAGCTATGCTATTTGTGGGACTTTACTGGGTATGATTGATTGATTGATAATCTCGTTTAAGAAAAAGAATAAGAAATTATTATTATTTTTGTGTCTATTTTCTTTTCTTCTTTTGTGTTATTGGGAGATTGACGGTTGTCTCGAATAAACCATAACACATCGCCTCCCCGCTATGTTAGCTCAAAACACATCGTCTCCCCGCCATGTTAGCTCCAAATAACATATGCATACGTCAAAAAATCATTTTTTTCCAAGCAAGAATAGGAAATGGTAAAATAAAAGGGTGTAGATCATGATAATATAAAATTAGCATGCATGTTTGCTCGTGGTCCTCGACTTAATTTGTTCATGCCGTACTTACTATATTTTTTTTGTACTTCAACTAACCCCAATCATAAAAGCTTTTGTCAAAATATGCATGACGAGTTTACCAGCTTTCTGCCTCAAATAACAAAGCTTCTCGTCGATGAACGACCTATGTATTATATATCTATATATATCAAACCCTAAGTGTAACCCCTCAAAACAGAATAAATATTTGACATCACCATAACCTCTAGGATAATGGTTCCAGTACAAGGACTCAAATACAACAAAGGTGTATGCTGATTAAGATAGAGGAACCATTTACGTTATATCCACCTATTAATTAATTAATTAATTAAATTTTAAATTCCAAAATGTATTAATCATTATTAATGATATTAAATAGTTTTATACAGTTAATGATATATTTTTGTCAATATATATAATTTTGTGTAGTATTAAAGTTAATTTTTGTTATTGTTTTTTATTATGTATGGTTAAATAACTTCATATATTATTTTAATATATAAACATATATTCACATTTGCATTTGTTACATTTTCCGTCGTATAGTACACAAGTCTCTAACCTTTCATACATATAAGAGTCTTTGTCAACTCTGCTAAAAAGATATCAGTGTTATAATCATAGATATACAAAATAAATACGCTTTAAATTAATTTAATCTCTTTCATTTTTCTCATTTTTTTCTTTACTCTATTTGTTTTATTTTTCTTTAAAGAAAATGTTTCTTTTATTATTTTAATACAACTAACATTACACCATACCTAAATTATATAATAAACGTCAACATAGTATTTATATTTCATGTAATACATAAATATTCTCCAATATTAGTTAAAATGTCTTGAATTTTAAGTCCAATCCATCTAGTAACCTGAAACTCTGAAAGAGGTGGGTATATAAAGTGGTTCATTTATAAATATACTGGTAAAATTTAAAATTTACCTATATAATAAAAGAGTGGATTGTTAATAACATTTTTTCCTACTTTTCATCAAATTTCTTTAAATTGTCACATGACATTTTGACATTTTTTTTTTATTTTTGTATTTTCATTATAGTATTTTTTATCTTTAAATTACCATATGACATTTTGTCATTTTTTTTATTTTTTCCTTTTCATTAAAATAATTTACATCAAATATATTTAAATTGTCACATGACATTTTGAAATTTTTTTTATAAAAATATTTTTCATCAAATCTCTTTAAATTGTCACATGGCATTTTGGCATTTTTTTTATTTTTTCTTTTCATTAAAATACTTTTCATCAAATCTCTTTAAATAATCATATGTCATTTTTTTTCCTTTCATTAAAATTAAAATCCAATTCACATATAGCGGGTTATATAAACAACCAGACTATGTTAAAAGCAATTTCATTTTCATTCTTCATGCTTAAACCTAAAAATTCTATGTATCATCAACCCTAATTCTATAATGATTATATCCTAATTCAAAGTATAAATGCGATTAGACTATACATATTCATTTAGCGATCGCCGCCTGCTTTTGGATTCGTATTCTACATTGAAATTATGAGGTTTGTTTGATTTTTTTCTTTTTACACGTGTTTCAATCGATATTCATCAACATGGGTATCGATTTATCGAATGCAACACAAAATTAAAACATTTATAGGGATTTTTTGTAAAGTAGTAAAACCCTTTTTTACCTCTGGCACCATACATCAATCCGAAATACGGTATATCATGTTTCACGTTGTTAGTTGTCTTTTAAATAACTGTTTGCTCATTCGGATGAGCCATCCAAAAAGCTCCGTCATAAACAAAGTCTTAGTCGAAGTAGTCAATAGTCATGTACCAAATGATATTGGGCCGTTTCACAATTAGTGTCCACATGATCGAACTTTCAACATCATCTTTCAATATTCCCACTTATGAGTAACCGATTATCTCGAAAATAACCACTACCATCCAATAAAGAAGAATGTGTATTTATTATTTGAAAAATGAAATGTTTAAATATTAAAATGGTTGGAATGATTGAAATGTTAAAAATATGCTACAACAATAGTGTTAGATTGAATTTATTAATTGAGAAAATAATTTACCTTTCTATTTAGAATAGTTGTTCACTACTACCGTGGCGTTTTATGCTCTCAAAAGAATTTTAAAACACATATTGCAAAAATAAAAACATATAATAAAGGGAAAATTACCCGTTACCGATTACCAATATATCCATTTTCATCTTCAAGTTCAAAGCTGTGTTCATAAGCTTTTATAATTCCCTACATGTCCATTGTAAATAAGTGTTCGGATACTCATTTGTTGTCGGACTATTTTTTTCTTAATCACTTAAAACATAACAAATGACACTAATATCAAAACTTGCATCTTAAGATGAAGATAACATTCAACAACATGTACTTGAAGAAATATCAAAGATAAAGCTTCCCTAGGCAATATAGTCTTCTTTTTAGGTTTCGAAATAACTAGAGAGAGGCGTCATCTGAGAGAAAGAGGAAAAAGGAGATTGTGCAACCATATATATATATATATATATATATATATATATATAATATCACCGGCACTAGATTAATAATAGATGAGAGAGAAGAGTAAAAGAAGAGAGATGGTAAAAGAACAATCGTTAAGGCATACCACCACCCGATCGAGGTCCTAAGACCTCACAGTCTCGCATTGCTTGCGGCAACAAAAGTTCAAAATGTGGTCTGTATGGTGTAGTCTTATGGGGATACTTGGTCAAGGGGACAAAAGCTTGATCTTCAAGATGTAAATCGGCATTTAGGGAATTTTTCCTTTAATAAATATCCTACATCAATTATGGTGATTGGTGCATGTGTATTACATCATCTTTTCATATGCTAACCACCTTCTAGCCCTCAACACACAACTTAAATTCATCATTACCACGTACTTTTTAACATGGTAAAACTTTTAAGTTACATTAATTTATGTAAACAAGCTTACAAGTTTTAATACATTATAAGTTAATAACCAAAGGTTTGAATATGGTAACTCGCATTAGCTAATACTTTTGCACTATTACAATTTATACAACGACTCTTAACTGTCAAACACGAAGCCAGACTGCAACTTGTAATATGATACATAGCTTCATAAAAGAAATCAACGCCGTTGGCGTAACTTACAATTTTTTTACAGAAAATGCAATTGCTTATATAAAACCAGTAACTAAATCACATACCCGAAATTGATAACTAGAATCCAATAAACTTGCAACTAACATTCATTTCTTAGACAAAAATAGCTAGAAAATAAAGATATTGATTATCAAAAGGGCAACAAATCTTCCAAACTGAACTGAGCATAAAAAAATGAAACTAAACCGCAATAATCTGAAACAAGATCTCAATTCATAGTAAAAAAACACAATGGTAACCAATTCAAAACTGACCACATGCTACAGCCATCAAGATGAAACTTAAGGACGAACAGGAGGTGGACCACCAGCACCGGCACCAGCACGAGGAGCTTGACCTGTCTTTGGAGCATCATCCTGAAAACATCAACATATAAATATAAAAGTTTAAAAGATTTAAACAAATATAATAAAATACTTGCAATCTCATAGCCAACAAACTCAACGTTCAGTGAACTATTTGAGCCAGTAGAGTCGTTTATGTTCATTTATGTAATAATGAACAAACACAAACATAACTTTCTGCTCATTTATTTAAGCAAGTGAACATGAAAACGCCGTCTAAATTGTCAATTTACGGCCGTAAATGTTCATTTATGTTCATTAACTAGCGTTTGTCCGTTATGTACTCAATCAATGTTTGGCACACTACAACTTGGTCTAGTTTTATTAAATGAAAACATCATCCCCTAACAATTCAGTCTAGTTTTGTTAACTTTTAGGGCAAACAAATTGGTATTAATGTAGACTTTTAATTAACGTTTACTCAGTTATGTTCATTTATATGCATTCACCTATGTTCAGTCATATTCGTTCGTTCATGTTTGGTCATGTCCGTGAACCATTCGTTTATACTATTAAACTATTAATGAATGAACACGAGCACGTTCATTCTCTTACAAACAAACAAGAACAAGAAAACTGAGTTCATTTAAATGTTCGTGTCCGATCATGTGTCCGGCTAGAGTTAAACAAACCGTCTCCGTTCATATTCAATCGGTTCACTTACAGGACTGAAAACGTCATAACAGTAACTAGTCGATAACAAATCAATAAGAAACTACTATAAAATGCTTAAATGTTTAAACCATAATAATAATATCTATAATATAGATAGATAACATACCCTTGGGCGAGAAAAACGCTTTGGCGGCTCACGGTTCCTCCTGTCAGTCCGTGAGCGAACCCTAACAACCTTATTGTGAATTGCACATGAAACACAGTATTGCACTTTCAAATACAACTTGGGAAGTGTGTATTCTGAAGCAATAAAAAAACACAACAGTTAACCAGAACAAAAAAATACGACTAATTAACATACAGGAAAAGCAAGTGTTTGTGACATACGATCAAATGCACAAGCTTCTTGAACATCTCTAACAGCAGCTTGTTCGACAATGTTCCTCACATTAAATCTCTTAATTGCCTTGTCCTGAAAAACAATTAAAAGTAACGCTTAACAAAGTTACCAAAAAAAGGAATTATTCTCCATTTTGTGAATAAGTAACGTTTGACTTGATTTCATAATAAATGAACATATAACGGTCCGTTTCGATTTTTCCGGTTCACCAAAACCAAAAACCAAATTGTGAATAAAAAAGAAATGTTTTGACTTGATTTCAGTAATAAATGAGCATCTAACAGTCCGTTTCGGTATTTCCGGCCCACCAAAACCGAAAACCAAATCGTGAATAAAAAAGAAATGTTTTGACTTGATTTCAATAATAAATGAGCATCTAACAGTCCGTTTCGGTTTTCCCAGTCCATCAAAACTGAAAACAAAATTATGAATAAGTAATGTTCTGACTTAATTTCATAATAAATGAGAATATAGCAGTCCGTTTTGTTTTTCAAGTCCACCAAAACCGGAAACCAAATCATGAATAAGGAATTAATGTTTGAATTGACTCCACCAAAACCGGAAACCAACATTCAGTTATTCACAAATCATCCACCAAAACCAATAACCAAAATCGGTTCGGCTAGTTTGTCGGTTTTCGGCATGTTCGGTTAATTTCAACTAATAACCAAAACCAGACTTGGGCTAAAGTTTTTGCTTCATAATACATGAGATAAAGCTATAAACACATGAGAGATATATAAAAAAACCATTAACCAATCTCCAGTTTCAGTTATCACAGTTCCCGGTTAATTCAGCTGAATTTCGTCGGTTTTAGTTAATGATTCGGTTATTGCTCACCGATACTTAATGAATCAAAAACTCAATAATGTGATACCAAAACCACACAAATTTCATAAAAAAAGTCTCGAAACAGAACATGAACACCAAACAATGCTTAAATCAGCATTTAACCTAATTAGCATCATAAGTAACTACTTACTAACACAGATCAATAATTAAGTCAAATCACTCCAATAGTATAAACAAATCTGAATCAAACCTAATCAATTCACATATTAAATCACTGATCATACAAATCATCATTAACATAATAATAATAATAATAATAATAATAATAATAATATACCTT
This sequence comes from Bidens hawaiensis, assembly GCF_021521415.1. Taxonomy (NCBI): domain Eukaryota; kingdom Viridiplantae; phylum Streptophyta; class Magnoliopsida; order Asterales; family Asteraceae; genus Bidens; species Bidens hawaiensis. The sequence goes on along the minus strand of NW_027491095.1, from coordinate 3,332,956 downwards.
AGGGCAACACTTTCCGCAGTTGGAACAGCGAATGAACTTGACGTGTCCGCGTCCGTGCTTGTTGCGTCCGCCGTTTCTTCGCTTGAAAGTCTGAAATCAATCATCATGTAATAATAAAATATATGAGAAAACAGATGAGACTGAAAACGAATGTAAGTTGTTGAAGATTAACGAACCATTTTGCGAACAAGAAGAAGATCCCTGATGCTTCTGGCGGTCGCCTCGAATCTAGGGTTTGATGCTTGCTATTTGCTAATGTAATGGTTTTACTATTTTAATTTAGGCTCTTCATAATGGGCCATCCTTTTACAACTGGGCTCATAATAAAACCGGGTTGTGCTGACTCGATACGAAAAAACATGCCAAAAAGTTTTTTTTTTTTTTTTGTTGGGGGGGGGGGGGGGGTTACAATACTGGTTCTAACTCAAACACGACCGATTCAAGAGACTGAACATTATTGTCTCTAACTGGGTTCTCAACTCAATTCGGTTTGGGCCAAACAAGTTTTGACCAACACATTGACTAACACGGATCGGTTTATAACCAAATAAGTAGAGAAAATGGATTTAGTGAGAGTGTATGTACGTACGAGCAGTTCAACCATTTTAAGGGTCTAAAGAAAAAAAAATTATGATGCTATTTAAAGAAAATGGTTTGTACTTACAAATTCATTTTCATGATATGTAAAAACAGGAAAACAAATAAAGCTGGGATGACGTGAGAACATCTACAACAACAAGTTCATACAAACCGACACATTCGATTTCAATATTTTCTCAAAAACACCCCTTATTCCCACAACAACAAACATCCACAAACCCAATATTAAAACTATATATATATAATATATATATATATATATATATATAGTTTTAATATATATAGAACAAATATATATATATAGAACAAATAAAGCTGGGATGACGTGAGAACATCTACAACAACAAGTTCATACAAACCGACACATTCGATTTCAATTTTTTCTCAAAAACACCCCTTATTCCCACAACAACAAACATCCACAAACCCAATAGTAAAACTATATATATATATATATAGGGTATGGTTAATGTAAAAAGCAATATTTTTGTGAGAAGAATAAGAATAGATCTAGGCCCTTGAATCTATGATCTAGTGGTTGAGATTTGTAGTTTCTAAATAATTGTATTGTTTCATATTTACATTGTATAGTATCATATTTAGATGGTTTGTTTTATTTTAAAGCCCTTCTCACACTTCTCACAAAACACTTGTTTTTTATTTGAACTTTTTCCTATATATATATATATATATATATATATATATATATTGTGTGTGTGTGAGGTAGAAGAGAGAAAGTGGGACCACATAGTGAAGTTTGTAGGGTTGCAAACAAGGACTTGATCCTCTAATTTGAGGCCTACAATGGTGGAGTTGGTTATATGCGTGTCTACCATGTTGTCATGTAGATTTAGACAAGGAGAAAACCCCCTTGTTGTAGATGCTCCGAGGATGGTCGAACTGATGTCTGATGATGATTTTGATTTGGGTCAAAGACTAGATGGTTGGAGGTCAAACAAGGTAAACTAGGATGGCACAAATTGATTGGTAAATCCTTTTTTAAATATTTGTTGAAAATTCAGATTTTATTTAATTGATAACTAGTGGGATACCCCTTTTACAGCGGGAATTATGTCTGGACAGGTTCATTTTGTCACGGTATCGCAAAAGAAAGAGAGCCTGAATAGTAAGTTCATGATACAAATAAGTAGTTCTCTTTCAAAATAGGAACTGAATAGACATTGATGTAGAAGAGTTAACATTTTTTAGAAACGCCCATATACCAAATCTGTGAAATTTGACCCTTATTTGCAGCAAATGAATTGGAAAATACCCAATATTCTCCTTCGACTCGTATCAACTTTCATGTTGCTTTGAATTCCGTAAGCTATTATGGTTTATGATCCATTTCTTATCTAGAGAGGGGCATAATAAACTAATAATTATGAATATACAAATACGATATATTACAAATATAATTGTAGCAGTAGCACAGTAGCAATATGTGAGTACCTGAATCTTCACAATTAATATATATAACTGGGCAGTTGGTTAATTATATATCCGGTTTTTTATTGATTCATTGTTTGGGTCACTCTTTAAAAAAATTGCATGGGCCTATTTCTAAGTGATTAAATTAATTGGGTCATTAATTAACCATTGTGCTTACTAGTTTTATTAATTTCTTAACATATATACTTGATTATATACATATTAAATTGTTTTTTTACTAAAATTTTCATAACTAGCGGGTTCCGAATTTTTAAAATACCAATAGGTTCAATCACCGAAAAAGAGTTCATTCATTTGTTAACATATACGTTATAATTAAAAACGAAAAAATAGATTGGGTTCGGGTTCACATGACCCCCTGTGGGTGGCTCTGCCCCTGTAAATGGGATATATTCATGCTATATAGTTTCAAATGGCACATATAAAAAATACGAGTAATGTTAGGGTTCGCTAAATTTAACCTGACAACCAGACAAAAATACTACCCAATAGTTTTCCCTCCAAAAATTCACTTAAATCCACGTTTCTTTTGCCAATATTTACCCATTATCCAAACCGTCATTTAGCGATGTGTGTATGAACTAACTAGAAGTTATCTTCCTGGTATGTGTAGCACGTTTTTTTTCAACTCTTAGCTTTTTACACACAACTAGTGCGCTTATACCTAAGTTATTAACAGATTAGTCCAATGATCAAAACCACAACATAATAATCACTTATAGAGTTATGTTTAGGGAGGTGCGAAGAGGGCAACTCTTCTACTGAAGAAACACTAAGTGACCCCGGGCAGATTATGGATAATCTGGGGGTTAAGTAATGTTTCCCATGAGGGTTAGGTCCGGCAAAGAAGGATGTTCTTCAGATGACCTGCAAAACAGACACCGTGAGCTCGTCACTGAGAAGGGGGGGTTCCTCCTTGTGACCACCCTCCGGCGTGAGAATCAGACTAGATTGCTCTGAATATAAGTATATATTGAGAGAAATAGCTAGTGAAGGTAAGATACAAGATGATCATACCGTTCCAAGGTGTTGGAGTATTTATAGCCGAAGGTAGGTTTCCAAGCAGGTACAGCCAGCTGTATAATATTCCTGTTCTACCAACTATGGGCTACGCACGTGCCATGCTGGTTGGTGGGTAGGTAGCGGCTGATAGTGACAAGGCCGGCTGTGTACTGTTCCCTTTCCACCAACTGTAGGCTATGTGCGTGCCACGACAAGGGTTGGTGAGTAGGCAGCAGCTAATAGTGACAAACAGTACTAGAGCATGCTCCTCCTCGTACTGTTGTCGGTGAGCTGTCACCCTGTGATTGGTTCATGGGCTGCTTTGGTCAGATCTTGTCTATTTTGTCCATACCTTGGCAGGTATAGTACAAAAGATCTTCCAGAAGCATACGGACTGGCTCATTTGGGCGGGAGTGTTCCCGCCTTGCTCATTCCTTCAGGTGACACTGAATTATTGAATGCCTTGTGCGTGTAGCCTTGCTATTAGTGCGGGTAGCCTTCCCTGATGGCTTGTATCCACAGCTGCGGGGACAGGCGGGGTACTTCACCATTGGGAGGCTTTCCCTGCGTGAACAGCTGGCGTACTGCGCGTAAGGTCTTCATCTCTGAGCATGGTGGGTCCTGCGGAACCAGTTGATCATTGCGCAGACGTCCCTCTTCAAGGTGAGTCTTGCGGGTCCAACTGGGCTCTGCTGGGACCTACCTCTTCAAGTCCCCCCAGTCCAATGTTCTTCTCATGAATTGTTAATAAGTGAGGTGAACTTTGGACTTAAGCAAGGGGTTTTGAAAAGGATTTAGTTTTAAGGTTGTCCGTGGGGATTCTTCCCGCGGTTTCTCTAATGTCACGTGCAGAAATTCCCGACTTTTCTGCTTGATCTTTGGGTATGATGCGGGTAGGTGTGTAACCTCCTCGCAAGTCAGGAGCGTTGAGTTTCACTTGTGTAGATTCTCCACGAGGTTTTGGTAGTTTTAAACATAGTGATCAATTATGTTAAAGAACCAATTCCATCCTGGAGCTTCAAACAATCTAGTTCTCAACGTTCCCGCTATGCGGGGATGTTATTTCCCTTTCCACAAGCATGGCCCAGAAGATCCTTCTTGGTTTCAATTCCCTGCGAGTGCTAAGTATGTGAAGGGTTTCGCCTTGACACTGTACCCGCACTCGTCTTATAGTTATCTTACTTCCAAGGTATTCTTGGCGTCCATTCCCTGCGGGTGCTAAGTATGTGAAGGGTTTTGCCTTGACACTGTACTCGCACCTGTCTTATAGTTACTTGGTTGCCAAGGTAAGGGGTATAGTCCCGCTTACTTTTGAATCTTTTTGAAATTCGAAGAGTTGGTGAAAGGATAAGAACAGTCCAAACTGTTGAAACATCGTCCGACGGTTTATTCTGACAGTGTCAGGACGTGCAGGAAGTTATGGCGACGTGACAGTATATGGTCATTCCAGACGCTTTTTCAGGCGCGTGGGCGCGATTTTTCGGGCGATTGTGTGCGGATTTTACGGCGCGCGTCCCGTCAACAGCTGTTGCCAGCTTGCTTTTTCCACGTGTCATAGTTTTATTGCACCAGCTCTTTTCTCTCTCCTCCGCATTAAATTCATCGCATTCATTGCGATGAGTATATATAGGGGAAGAGTGTTCACGGTAATCCACACTTTCACTTCTTTCTTCTTCTAAGCGATTTCCGGCGAATACTCTTAACTTTCTGTCGAGCATTCTCCTGAAATCGTTCTTTACCTCCAAAACATGTCGTCTACTCATGATCCAGAAGCTACCGTCGAGGAGTCTGACTTGTATGTCGAGAACCCAACGTCTACGTCCGATAAGGACGATAAGAGCACTGCTGGCGAATGCCAGTGTGCTCTTCCCATCGACCTTTACCGGTACATCGTCCGGAAGTTCATGCTTGAGCCGTTCGAGCCTGAGTTTCCGGAGCCACACCAGACGGTGTACGATGCCCCCAAGGGCAAAATAGGGGTATATGCCGCCTTCTTCGTCTATGGGAATCTTAGGTTCCCGTTGACGAAGTTTGTATACCGTGTTCTGGATAGACACGGTGTGCACCTGACGGAGGTACACCCAATGGCGATCGCCAAGATCCGCCATTTTGAGTGGGTGTGCCTCATTCTTGGCGTGGATCCCCACGTCGACCGCCTGATGACCTTCTACTCCTGGAGGTGCATCCAAGGCTGGTACACCCTGGTCACCCGGATCAAGGGTTTGAAGATCTGCGCTACCGAGCGCAGTCTTCGGTCTTGGAAGCGGGAGTTCTTTTACATCTCTGCCCGTGTCGTCCCTATAGCGATGACATTTAAGAACGGGAGAGCTCTCCTCAGCCTTCACGCATCCAACTACCAGGAGGCGGAATGGTTCTCCAAGATTTCCCGGATCCAGACTCCGGTTTACCGCTTTCCGGAGTCCGGGATGGTGATGCTCGATATGAGCAGGGTGTGGAAGGATGCTGGGGCGGATGCGCCACAGATTCCCATCGTACTTGAATACGGTTTGAACTTTATCCCTTACGGTATGCTCCGTCTTTTTTGTTGATTTAAGGTTTTTTCTAACTGTTTTTCTTTTTATTTCAGATGGAAATGACTTGCAGTCCCTCCTGCATCCGCGGGAAGCTGACGGTCCCGCTCGGTTGGGTACTCGTGCTCTTGACGAGAACGAGTTGCCCATCCTTGCGCAGACTGCGGATCGGTTTGTGGAGGCCTACCCGCCAGGTAAAAGACTATTTAACCCTCGCCCTCTGAATGCTGAAACCTCTGCTGGAATTCCTCTAATCTTGTCATCTTCTGATGAGGAATCCGCAGATGGTCCTTTTCTTGCGCGGAAGAAGATGGCTGCTGGCGGGAAGGGCAAGGCGAAGGTAGCCTCCACTGCCGACCAGGTGAACCGGTCTGAGTCGGAGACCGAGAGTGAAGAGGCGGCGGGGAACCCGGGTGGTGTTGAGACCACTGCTCTGGAGGTTGAAACGGCTGTCACCTCCGAGCAGCCCAAGACAACGACGGTGACCGGTACGAAGAGGCCGGCTCCATCGGGTTCGTCCCCGCCCGTTCGCACCTTCAACCTCAAAAGGACCCGTAAGTATACTTCCTTTAACTTAACTGCATATCTTTCCGCCATTATACTTATATATCCTCTTTGTGCAGGCGTGGATGCTACCGCATTCCAGGGTGGAGCGGGGAGGAGCACCTCCGGACCCATGACGGTAGGTTTGGTCAACCTACCTGAGGCGATGACCCAGGCCACTGCGCCTGCTTCAGTTGCTCACCCGGTTGAGCCAACTGTTCCAACTGTGACGACGTCTCCGCCGGCTGTCAGTGCCATATTCACTGATTCCTTCACTGAGCCGGCGGTGAGTGTTTTTCTGGATTCTTCCACAGCCGCGGCCGCGGTTGTGAGTTCACCTCCGGTGAGTTCACCTCCGTTGGTTTCTACCACGGCGGCCTCCGCTATGCCTCCTCCGGCGCCGGCGACTACGGCCGGTCCTTCAGGTGTGTCCGGGGTTGGGGCGTCAAGCCAATCTTTGCCTCCTTCCCATCTGCCTGACCTCTTGGACGGATATCCGTTAGGTTCGGGTGATGGGTTTGGCGGCTACAGGCCTGTCGTCGACCCTACAGGTGCGTAGGGTTATTTTGGCCTTTTATTATTTTATTTTATATATTTTTTTTATCATCTTTTCCTAACTGCTTTTTGCTTTTGCAGTGTCGGATTCCAATGAAGTGTATGTTCCACGATGGAACATCCGCCGAGGAACAACCCTTCGGACGCCTGTGGAATGCGTCGTGTGGGCGCGCCACGCCGCCCCAAGTGGGGCGCTGGGGGAAGCAATGTCAAGCTACCAGGAGGGTAGGTTGACAAATGAGCCCCGCATTCTCGTAGCCCGGATGCAGCCGCGCGTCGAGCTGCTTTGTCGTGAAAATGACAAGTTAAAGGCAGCTCGTATCCAAGAAGTAGCTCAGGCGCGGGCTGTCCGGGAGGAGAACAGGAGGCCCTCCGCCGTTGCTGCGGAGAAGGAGAAGGCCTTCAAGGCCCTTGAGGTTGAAGTTCAGGCTCGTCTCGAGGCCCGTTCTAAGGCCGCCCAAGCTGTTAATGAACAGCTTCGGTTGGCTAAGGAAACTGCACGGAACGCAACCGAGAGGGCCACCAAGGCTGAAGCTGCTGCTGAGCCTCTACGCATCGAGAATGAGGCACTTAAAGCCAAATTAGAGAGGCTCCAGCAGGCTCATGATGCCTTGGCCATGGAAGATGCCAAGAAGCTCCAAGAGATCTTGGACCAGAGGGGGGTGCTTGACCACACTGAGCGTAAGCTAAAGGGCGTCGAAGAGGCTGCAGCCAAAGATGTGTTGCTAGCCAACCTTACAAAGAACGAAGCCGAACGCGCCCGTAATGAAGCTCAAGCTGCCCTCCAGGAGGCTCTGGTTACCAAGGAATGGCTTCTCCGAAAAGCGTTGTCTCAGATATGCGCAGTTTCACAATTTCTTTACTCTTTTCCTTAGAAGAGTGTCTGATATACTTCTGTTTTTTAGGTTGTGCATCGGGTGTTCACGAACACATCATATGACGATGTGATGAGCGCAGCCCTCAACGCTTCTCATGAGGATGGGGAAAAGGCTGGCTGCTTGCTTGGTCTAGGGTTTGTTGAACAAGGCATTCCGCCTTCCAACTTCCCTCTTTACAATGTGGATACTGAAGCTGCGTATGACCAAGCAGTGAATCAGTATGCCGCCTTCCCGCATCCAGTGGTGGAGAAGGTAAACGAGATTGCTGCTGCTGATGATGGGCTAGCTATCCTCAAAGCTTTCCTTGAACCGCCACACTCTACTGATGGTGCGGGTCCAAGTGGGAGTGGTCCTGAAGCTTGATACTTTAGATCCCTTTCCACCATTAGAGTAGATTTTCATGTTTGTATAGACTTCTAATCTTGTATGTGGGTATGTACCCAGCAATTCTTGTAATGTTTGAATGTTGATGGAATAAAGATTATTTGTTAATGCCTTGCCTTGTTTATTTCGCGCATATTTTGTTTTAACTTAGTAATTTCTTGAGTACTTAGATAAGTTAACTTTTCAACGTGGCAGATAATAAGTTAAAGTTTTGCTTCCTCTTTCGTGATTGTGCGGATAAGACCGTCACTTTCACTTAGTAGGATGGCTAAACTTTACCTATATCTGACCTGCGTGGAAGTTTTCCTCATCTTTTCCTTTGAAATTTTCTAAGTGTTTTGAATAAGTTAACCTTTCGACGCGCGGTTGCCAATAGGTTAATGTTCAGTTTCCTCTATCATGATTGTGCGGTAGGACCGTCACTTTCATTTATTAGGATGACTAAACTTCACCTATAGCTGACCTGCGTGAAGGTTTTCCTTAGAAATTTTTACCGTTTTATGTGTTTATGCGTGTTTTGCCGCCTTCCACACGCAACGACTTACTTCTTCCCATATTTATGCGGTGAATACCGGCACATCAGTGTGGGAAGTTCATAAGTATAAAGGTAAGGCTATCAACACAATGTGATAAAGGAGAATTATTTCCATTAGAAGTGGCTCTAGGCCTTTTCTTTACAAGTTTGGAATTGATCTACATGTAACATTTGCGTAATTGAGCTCCGTTCCATGTTCTTGGGATAGGAGTGCCATCGAGCCTTTCGAGCCGGTATGCGCCTTTTCCCAAAACTTCTTTGATAATGTACGGTCCTTCCCAGACCGGTGCCTGTTTTCCTGGGCGCTCTTGGTTTGAAGCCTCGTTGTTACGCAATATGTAGTCTCCTACATTGAAGTTGCAGAGTTTTACCCGCGTGTTGTAGTACTTTTGCATTTGTCGCTTGTAGTTTTCTTCACGCGCTGCGGCTAAGTCTCTGCGTTCCTCGGTTAGCATAAGGTCTAACCGTCTTTCCGCATCATTGTCTTCTGGCTGAATCAAGACCCTTGGTGAGGGCAAACCAATTTCGACTGGGACCATGGCTTCAGTGCCATAAGTGAGGCTGAACGGGGTTTCTCCCGTACTGGCCTTTTTCAGCGTTATGTTTGCCCAAAGGACGTATGGAACTTCGTCTACCCAGCCGGATCTGTGTTCCAGGAGTCTTTTCTTTATGCCTTCGACGATGCTTTTATTTGCTCTTTCCACCTCACCGTTACCTTGCGGGTGTGCCACTGAGGTAAAGGTGTGGGTGATTTGAAGTTCTTCCAGCCATTTTTGTAGCTTCTTGTCAGCAAAGTTGGTGCCGTTATCACTCATAAAAGTCTGTGGAAGTCCAAAATGACAAATAATAAATTCCCAAATAAATTTTTTAATATGTTTTGCGGTTGTTTGGGCTAAGGGTTTTGCTTCTATCCGCTTGGTGAAGTAGTCGATGGCTACCACTAGGAACTGAACGTTTCCTGCTGCTGTAGGAAATGGGCCTGTCACATCGATGGCCCACTTCTGAAATGGCCATGAAGAGGTGACTGGAACAAGTTCATTCTTCGGGCGATGCGTGTTGGGTGCGTAGAGCTGGCAAGCCCTACACTTTCGAATGTATGCCAGCGCATCCATATGCATCCCCGGCCAAAAGTATCCCGCGTTGTTTAGCTTAGCTACAACAGCGCGTGGACCTGCGTGTACTCCACAGATGCCTTTGTGTACTTCTCTTAGGAGGTAGTCAGCATCTTGGTTGTCCACGCATCTTAAGAGTGGGCCAAGAAAGTTACGTCTGTAAAGGATGTCATCAATGAGTTGATAGTTTAATGCTTTACAACGTATTTTTCTTGCCTGTGTTTTTGACTCTGGTAGTATACCCGCTGCAAGGTAATTTATTATCGGTGTCATCCACGTTTCTGTGCCGGTTTGGATGACATAAATTTCCTTGTGCGGGACTGATGGTGCTTCAAGGAGTTCAATGCGGATGTCCTTTCCCAAATGGGTGAAGTCTAATGATGCAAGCTTGCTTAACGCATCCGCAGATTTGTTTTCGCTACGCTTGACGTGTATGACTTTACAATCATTAAAATCACGCATAAGGGTTTTTGCTTGTGCGAGGTACAGGGCCATTGTGTCGTTCACGGCCGTGTACGTCCCGTTTATTTGGTTGGCTACTAACATGGAATCCACGTGGGCTTCCAAGTTTTTCACTCCCATCTTACGCGCAATTCTCAGCCCGGCCAAGAATGCTTCATACTCGGCTTCGTTATTCGTACTTGGAAAATCCAGTCGAATAGCGTAAGTGTATTCTTGGCCTGCTGGGTTGGTTAGTTTCAACCCTGCGCCTGAACCCTCGTTGCTGGCTGCTCCATCAGTGTAGAGTCGCCAGACATCATTGATGTCTTGTGCTGGGGGGGGGGGGTTGAGCCTCTTCCTGGCACTCTTTCTATCGCGAAGCGGGGACTTCTGCAATAAAGTCGGCCAGGACCTGGCCTTTTATAGCTGGTCTTGGCTTGTACTTTATCGCATACTCCCCCAACTCAATTGCCCATTTGGCTAGACGTCCCGATAACTCGGGTTTGCCTAGAACGTTTGCGAGTTTGAAGTTGGTGAGAATGGTGATTGGGTGACCTTGGAAATATCGTCTTAGCCTGCGTGAAGCCTGTACAAGTGCTAAGACTAGTTTTTCCAGGGTGTAGTACCGGGTTCTACGTCTGTTATGACACGGCTAACATAGTAAATAGGCATCTGGATACCTTTTCGCTCTACTAGCAGGACTGCCCCGGTTGCTCTCTCTGTGGCAGAAAGATATATGATTAATTCCTCCCCCGCTTCTGGTGCTGTGAGCGTTGGGAGTTCGATCAAGAGTGACCGAATTTCCTGAAAAGCTGCTTCCGCTTCTGGTGTCCAGCGGAAGTGCGTTTTCTTTAAACAGTTTCTCAATGTTGACACGAATGGGAACGACCTATCCGCATGGTTTGACAAAAAGCGGTTAAGTGCGACTAGGCGTCCATTCAGTGTCTGGGCTTGCTTGATGGTAGTAGGTGATTCCATTTTGATAATGGCTTCGACCTTTTCAGGGTTTGCTCTGAAGCCATCTTTAGTAACAATGACTCCCAATAACTTCCCTTCTTCCATCCCAAAGGAACACTTGCTCGGGTTGAGCTTCATGTTTATCTTTCTGAGCGTGTTGAAAGTTTCTTCGATGTCTTTCAACATCGCTTCTGGCTCAGGGCTTTTGATGACCAAATCATCCATGTAGACTTCCAAGTTTCTCCCAATTTGGGCATGAAACTCTTTGTCCATCAGGCGTTGGTATGTGGACCCTGCATTCTTAAGTCCGAATGGCATCATTTGATAACAAAATGTGCCATCGGGCGTCCGAAATGCGGTTTTGTCCTGATCATCTACAGCCATGTGGATTTGATGGTACCCCTTATATGCGTCAAGGAAGCATTTAAGGCGAAACGGTGCTAATGAATCCACTTTGAGGTCAATTTCAGGTAACGGGTAACAATCTTTGGGGCATGCTTTGTTTAAATCTTTGAAATCTATGCACATGCGCCATTGTTTGTTAGCCTTTGGTACCATAACGGGATTTGCAACCCATGTTTGATATCTACTAACGCGTACGATGCCCGCGTCAAGGAGTTCCTTGGCTTGGGTTCTACACGCGTTAGCTTGTTCCGCCCCCATTACTCTGCGCTTTTGTATGACTGGCGTAAAGGCCGGGTCACACTTGAGCTTATGCTCTGCCTTACTTCGAGGTACACCAGTCATGTCAGCTGGTGTCCACGCAAAGATGTCAGCGTTTTTCTGTAGTAAGCGTTTGAGCAAGGTGCGCGTAGGATCAGTGATTGTTGGGCCAATTGTAACAGCCTGGTCAGGGTATTTGCCATTGAGGGCCCATTTTTCTGGTTCGGTGATGGTTGGTTTAGCCATCTTTGGTTTGAATTTAGATGAGACGGATGCGATGCATACCTGGGGGATACCGGTGATCATCGCTACACCCTCAGCAGTTGGCCATCCCATCATGCCGTGGACTGAAGATACCACGGCGTTGAATCTTTCCATCCCGTCTCTCCCGAAGAGAATGTCGTATGTGTGATGTGGCTTCCTCATTACGACGAAGTCCACGTCTTCTGTGCGGGAGTATTTCCCGTCCGTGAGGATGACGGGGAAAGATAGGATACCCAGGGGGGTGTTTGTGCTGCCGTCGAACCCTTCCATTGAGGCGTAAACCGTTTCCAGGCATTCTTTGTCTTCGTCGTCTAGCTTGTGCGAAGAACTGTCTGTACATAACCGTTGACGAGGCGCCGTTGTCAGCAAGAGTGCGGGAAGTTATGTAATGCCCCAGCTGGCTTTTGATGACGATAGGGCCTTCCTTGCTGGGTCCTCCTGGCACTCGCGGGAAGCGCACCTCAGCTTCCTTCCATTCGCATGGTTCTGTCGTTCGTCTTTTTATTCCTCTGATGTTGCCATGAACCATGTGGATGTTGATGTCAACGGGCTTTCGTCCGTTGCCTTTATACCGGTTATCATTCCTTCCTCCATTCTTGATTGATGCCACAAGGTGTGCAAGTCTTCCATCCTTGACGAATGTTTCAACAATATCCTTCAAGGATGTACACTCCTCTGTATTGTGACCCTTTGTCCCGTGGAAGTCACAGGATTTGCTCTGATCCGCATTAGGTCGCTGCCGGATCATTGGAGCTTTTGGCCATGGGAGTTTTTCGGTGGCAAATATCTCCGTGACGCTTTTGGTGAGTGGCGTCCACCGGTGTTTTCGGCTTGAAGGGTGCGTGTTATCCCTTCCGCCAACAAGAGGGCGAGAGCTGGATGAGGTGTCAAAGTTTACCCTTGACTGCCAAATACCTAGCTTCCTCTTTTTGTTCTGCCGGGTGATCCGAACATTGTTTTCTCTGGTCCTCTGCGTGTAGAGGTGTGTACTATGGGGAAGATCCCTACCCAGTTGCTTCTCCGTCTAGGCAAAGCGCTTGGCCGCCATCATGATGGCATCCCATGTGGATGGCATGCCGTCCTTACCCGTCAACGTGCGGATAAGCTCTGGGTATTTGGCGCCCTGGATGAAAGCGGCGCGAACAAGATCTTCACTTATGTTGCCCAGACTCAGCTTTTTGGAGTTGAAGCGAGTGATGAAGTCTAGTAAAGATTCATCTTCCTCTCTCACGCAGTTGAGGATCGTCCACTGCTCTTCAGTATATTTCCTCTGTTGACTGAAGTGTTGGCTGAACTTGTGTTGAAAGTCCGCCCAATCATAGATGTGGTGGACCGGTAAACGATCAAACCACGCCCTGGCCTCTCCAACCAGCGTCATCTGGAACATATAACACCACGTGGGTTCCGTCCAGTTACTGACGGTTGCCCCCGCTATGAATCTGTTCAAATTATCATCTGGGTCGGATAGACCATCATAAGTGCCGATGTTGGACATCTGTTTGGCACTTCTCGGAGCGATTGCTTCCGCAATGTCCCTTGCAAACTTGGATTTTCCCGCATTTGCAGCAGTTGGACTAAAGGTTTTGGAGAAGTCGCGTGGGTTTCCCCCCGCGTTCCTTGGTTTGAAGATTTCTCCGAAATTCCTTCTTGGTTGGAAGTCCGTTTCTTTACGCTTCCCTTTCGCCCTATGGCGAGGGTTCGCGTCAGTGTCGGATTCCTCCCGATCATCGTCCGAGTACTCGCACTCACTGTTCATGTTGAGCTGTTGTCGAGTGCTTCCGAATTCGTCAGCCTGTTGGAGGGAACGCAAGCGTTCATCCAACTCAGTTTGGAATTCCTTCTGACGTGCTTCGGCCCACGCCTTAACTTGATCGACTGTTTGGCGAGGGAGCCTCGTCTGTTTCTCCAACTGGGCATCTGTGAACCCCAGTGAAATATTGTTTACTGCACTTGCCCCGGCTTGGGTAACCGGGGTAGTGTTCGTAAAATTTGTGTAACCGCCGGTGTTCCCCCCAGTAGCTGGGGTTGTGGTTACCGGGGTTTCTTGGTCACTTACTGGCCTTGGGACCGGAGTAACGTTAACCATTTTTTCAGAAGTTTTGAAAAAACTGAGAATTAGTTCTAGCTTTTGTCCCATGGATGGCGCCAATGAAGAAACACTAAGTGACCCAGGGCAGATTATGGATAATCTGGGGGTTAAGTAATGTTTCCCACGAGGGTTAGGCCCGACAAAGAAGGATGTTCTTCAGATGACCTGCAAAACAGACACCGTGAGCTCGTCACTGAGAAGGGGGGGTTCCTCCTTGTGACCACCCTCCGGCGTGAGAATCAGACTAGATTGCTCTGAATATAAGTATATATTGAGAGAAATAGCTAGTGAAGGTAAGATACAAGATGATCATACCTTTCCAAGGTGTTGGAGTATTTATAGCCGAAGGTAGGTTTCCAAGCAGGTACAGCCAGCTGTATAATATTCCTGTTCTACCAACTATGGGCTACGCACGTGCCATGCTGGTTGGTGGGTAGGCAGCGGCTGATAGTGACAAGGCCGGCTGTGTACTGTTCCCTTTCCACCAACTGTAGGCTATGTGCGTGCCACGACAAGGGTTGGTGAGTAGGCAGCGGCTAATAGTGACAAACAGTACTAGAGCATGCACCTCCTCGTACTGTTGTCGGTGAGCTGTCACCCTGTGATTGGTTCATGGGCTGCTTTGGTCAGATCTTGTCTATTTTGTCCATACCTTGGCATGTATAGTACAAAAGATCTTCCAGAAGCATACGGACTGGCTCATTTGGGCGGGAGTGTTCCCGCCTTGCTCATTCCTTCAGGTGACACTGAATTATTGAGTGCCTTGTGCGTGTAGCCTTGCTATTAGTGCGGGTAGCCTTCCCTGATGGCTTGTATCCGCAGCTGCGGGGACAGGCGGGGTACTTCACCATTGGGAGGCTTTCCCTGCGGGAACAGCTGGCGTACTGCGCGTAAGGTCTTCATCTCTGAGCATGGTGGGTCCTGCGGAACCAGTTGATCCTTGCGCAGACGTCCCTCTTCAAGGTGAGTCTTGCGGGTCCAACTGGGCTCTGCTGGGACCTACCTCTTCATCTACTCTATGATATAGATATAGAGATAGAGAGTCTGCCCCTAAAAGTTTATTGTAAAAGGAGTATATGTAGCAAACAATATCAAACCAGTGTTAGCAAGTATTCAACCAATTGCATGATCTTAATTCTTAAGAGAGCTCGTGACTCTTAACGAAACAAAGATATGGATAACATATAAACAGGCTTAAAAGTTAAAACTGATTACTTAACCGGACCAAGGATGACACATTAACACCATTAATTTAGCACAATGGGTCAAAAAGCCCATATCATGTCACTTTTGTTGAGGTTTCTTTTGTTGCTTAACAGATTTAGATGCAACTTAAGTACCGAACCAACTTTTACTCTTTTTTTTTTAAATTATCCGTTAACTCATTCGGCCTAATATGTATTCGCCAGCCCTCCTTGTTTGCCATACATATTACATACTAGAGTTTATAATAATCCAAAATTCAAAGTAAAACATACACTTCAAACAAAAGATGTTTTAACGACTCGTTTAACTAAACGGATTCAACCCAAAACTGACTCAAACCTAAACCCGCAAAATCCGTGTTTTGGAATTACAAGTATACTAGGGAGAGATGAAATAATATTGAGAAATGATACGGGAATAAATGTTTATGTAAATAAAAAAAAAACATTTAGAAAAGAACGAGTTTGATTCTCCTAAATCATGATCCTCAATTTCTATTTGGTTTTGTTAGAATCTGAAGAAACGTGGATCGACTTGCTAGTAGACGACCAACTTTCCTCGGGTATGAGTATGCTATATCACCGATGGTTTTCCGGAATATGAGTTCTTCAACCTACAAAACGAGCAGCACCGTGAACTTACCCCTCAGAAAGAGACAGAGGGGTCCTCTTTGGGGTAACCCTCCGGTGTGAGAATAAGATATTGTAGGAGAAGATAATAATAATCTGAAAGTGAGTAAGGACTTAGAATGTATTTTTTTTGCTTACCTCCACTTGTGGAGGTGGTGTGGTATTTATAGTGTTAGGGTTTCCAATGATTGGGCTCAGACCCAATTAGGGCCTTTTTGGTCTCCTCCTATTGCTTCGCGCCACGTGTCCTTAGGACACCTGGTGCTTTTTCATTGATTATTCTCTGACCAAGGTATTTCACCTGACCCATGTGCAATCACGTGGTAGCACATGGGTTTTGCTGAGTTGTCCACCCTTCATTGGCAGCTGTCAACATCAGCATATTCTTTATTCCTTAAAGGATACCTTCTGGAAGGTTGTCTGATGAGCACAATCATGGTTGTCCTTATCCTGATTTGGATAAGGACGTGGTTGATTATGTGCATGTGTGATATGCGCCTATCCTGGGGATGCGTGAGGTCTTCTCTTTATTCTCACGCGCAGATGTTTCATGCGCAGATGTGATATGCGCAAGCATATGTAATATGCGTGAGCATATGTGATATGCACCACGCGCAGATGCGCCACACGCAGATGTGATATGCGTGAGCATATGTGATGCGTGAGCATATGTGATTCGCGCCACGCGCAGATGTGATATGCGTGAGCATATATGATGCGTGAGCATATGTGATACGCGTGAGCATATGTGATATGCGCCACATGCATAGGTTTTGGCTTTGTGTCTTCATGACATCCTAATTTCAAGCCTCTTGTCTATATCTTGTGGGTTGACCCGCCCCACTCGATGTTAAGGCCGGTGCATACCTCTTCAAGCCCCCCAGTCTAATGTGTGTCTTGTCTCGCGCGAGCGAGGTAAGATAGATATTAGACTTAATAGTTTGCTCTTTTAATAGGGTTTGTCTTTTCTTTTTTATTTCTCATATGTGCGTTGCGCGAAATTCTATCCTTTTTGTTGAAATGAATCGTCCATGTACGTGGTTGGTTGGTGCTGACATGCGTCAGAGGTGGGGACGTTATGTGTCAGACTTTTCGTGTGCTCGAGGTGCTACAGTGGCCTTTCATGTCTCCTCATACAGTGTCAGGAACACGTGTCGCGCTCATGTTGGCCTGCACCTGCGAGTGGGGGCGCGTGAGCGTAACTCTGATCAGTACCTGTTTCTTTCTCTCTCCTGGGCCTATAAAAGCAAGCCTTTTGAGTGGTTTTTTCTTCATCTTCATTGTTATTTTCAGAGCTCTTTCTCCTTCAATTTTCATTCCGATTAAGAGCCTTTATCTTTTGCTTCCAGATTTCCGTGCTTAAAGTAACCGCTGTTTGATTCACAATTATATGTCTGATAACCCAGACACCACAATTTCCCCCAACAAACGCCGTGTAAAATCGTTAGTTATTTCCACTTTGAAGAAGACCGGCAAGGGTAAACGGGCTGCCGAGGCCTCGTCGGAGGAGGTGGGGAAGAACAAAACAGTGAAGAGATGGGATGAGATTCCCTGCAAATTGAAACAGTCTGACTTCGACAATCTCGTCGCCTCTCAGGGTTTTCTCCCTGAGTACAGCTGTCTGCTCCCGGCGACCGGGCAAACGGCGGCAGATCCGCCCACCGGCTATATCTCTTTATACTCTCACTTTTTCACTCACTGTAACCTTCGTCTTCCGACGACAAGGTTTATGGGTGCGCTCCTTCAGTTTTATGGGATTCACATATCTCAAGTCCATCCTTGTGGACTAGTGCGCATGACTCATTTTGAGTTCATGTGCAAAGCTCAGCGCGAGGAGCCCACCCCTCGGCGCTTTCAATATTTTTACAAGCCAAAAATCCAAGATTCTTGGTTCTCATTCATACCGCGCTGTCAGAAGGTTAAGTACTGCACTGTTTCCTTCAAAAGCCTTCATGACTGGTCTGAAATTTTTTTTTATATTAAGGCTGGTGTGATTCCCATCCGCATGACCATGCGCGCGATCACTTCTGTGCTCGCGGATGAGAATGTTCTTAAGAACCCAACGGGCACATGGGTTAACAAGTTAACTGCTGAACCATCCCCCGCCAAGAATATTTGCGAGGAGGCGCTGGTGGGGGTTGGTATGAGCAAGAGGTGGACCGACAGCGCGACTGAGCCTGTCGTCCAAGTTGATGGCTTAGGTGAGTTATTAACTCATTGCATTATTTCTGCGCGAATATAATTCGCTTTGCTGATGCCATTTGTCTTGTTTTATGCAGTAAGCAAGGAATACGTCCACGCCGCCTATGACGAGCATATGGAGGGTGGCTCTGTCGCGCTTAGCGCTGGGGAAGTTGCTTTCCCCGATCGCTTCGATGATATGTTCATCCCTGTTGATTTAGAATTTTGCTTTGATAGCGATGCGCCTGGTAAGCCTTTGTACTTATGCTTAGGCCTTTTGAATACCAAATTTGGTTAACATTTCTGTTGCACGTATTGTAGATGCGCTCGAGAATTATGAGTTGGAGCTTGCGGAAGAGGAGGTGGAGGAGGAAGAAGCTGAGGCGCCACAACTCAAGCGCAAAGCTAAAGGCAAAACTGGCGCAGGGGCCAGTAAAAAACAGAAGAAAAATGATGCCCCTGTTGCCCAGAATCCTCCTCCTACCCAAGCGAAGGGACTTGAGAAAACCAAGGGAGTTACCTCCAAGTTTTCCTCGTCTTCTTTGCCTCGAGGTGTGGGCAATCCTCCTGTCCACACGAGGTATGGTGCTGCCACCTCATATCTTCGCGCGGCGGACAAGGGAAGCGCCGCTGCGCCTGCTGTTTCATCTTCTCCAACAGGTATACTTTGTTTATATTTTATGGTTTTATGAGCGTGATTCCGATAGAGTTATTAATGAAGCTTTGTTCACTCAAATGTTTGTAGAGCCGGCGACTTTGGTGGCTCAACCTCAGGCGCAGCAAGGTACCGAGGCTGCGCCGAAGGTTGCTTTGAAGTCCCCTGTTTTACCCTCGAAAATGGGGAAAATGGACTTCATGGCGATGCTCAATTCGCGGACGGCGGTGCGCCAAGGTATTTATTGCGCTTTGATTTTCTGATTTTTTCCTTTAGATCAAGTCATGAATCATTTCTCCTTGTTGGTTTTTTCATAGGAATTATAGCTGGCACACAAGCTGCTGGCGGCACTGCTGGCGCCGTTAGTTCTGCTCCTGCTCCAACAAGCACTGAATCTCCTCTCATTGGGATTACTAAGGAGCAGGAGACTATTTTACGTGCTGATCTAACGGCGTCAAGACCTCCCTCACCTCCTCCTGCGCGCAGCCCTCCTCGTGAGACTGTTTTTGATTTTTCCAAGTCGCAGGAGAAAAGACCTGTTACAGAGGATGATGAGGAGGTCAATTTTGAAGATTCCGATGGTGGCCGCGCAAGCCCTATAGCACCACGAGATTTCGTGGCGCAGCCTTCTTCTCGTGGGGCTGGCGTTGACTTTTCTGCCGGCTCTCCGCAGGTATAAGTTTGTTTTGCTCCGCTGTGCGGACTTCCAGATTAGTGTTTAGATGACAAACGTTTCTTTTGCGTTGCTTTGTGTTTGCAGGAAGCCGATCACATATACCGCCCGAGCTGGAATATTACTGAAGATAGCTCATTTCAATCCATGGGCGTGTGTGAAGACTTCTGGGCTCACTCTGTTCCTCCGGCTGAAAGGAGGTTTCAGGAGGACCGCGCTCGCGTGGACTTGCTCAACGACCACCTTTTTGCTGGGTCTGCGTTCTTTGCTGCCTCCCAAGAGCTTCGCAATGATTATATAAAAGTGCGTGATGCTCTTGTGGAGGCCAAGCAAGAGGCTAAGATTTCTGCTTGAAATATTTCTGGCGCTCGAGAGAGAGCTGAGAAACTCCAAGCAGAACTTAGCGAGAACCGAGCAAGTGCCAACGCTGCCTTTGTGAAGCGCGGGCATGAGCTGCAGGTTGCGCGGGAGAAGCTGCAAGCGGCAGAAGCGGATGCGGCCAGGTACGCGCGTCGAGCGCGTGACTCGGAGTTGGAGGCAGAGGCGCGTGATCAAACTCTTGCGCAGGCTAACACTGACAAATCTTTATTAGAGAGTGAGGTTGCGCGCCTGAAGAAAGAGCTCGATGCTGCGCGAGCAGAAAAGAATGAAGCCTTGGCGGCGGTGGCGTCTGACAGAGAAGAGCTCGATGCTGCGCGAGCAGAAAAGAATGAAGCCTTGGCGGCAGCAGCGTCTGACAGAGAAGAGCTAAAACAAACCAAGGAAACTGTTGAGTTGTTAAACTCTCAGATTCCTGCTCTTGAGACGTCTGTTTCTTCCCTCGCGCAGGATCGTCAATGGCTAGTTTCACAGGGTGTGACTCGTTGCGCTTATGCGATGAAATATTCAGACGAGTTTCAGACCCTTGTGATGGATTGCAATGCTGCGTCGCGCTTGGTGGGTCGAGCTGAAGGGTTTAAGGATGGCTATGAATATGGCATGCTGAAGAAGAATCCATCCGACTACCCTTATCAGCTCGACGTTGTCTGTGCTGACATGGCCGAGGTGGGGGAGAAGTACTTGAATACTCCAATTCCCATCCTTGAGCGGTATTTTAACCTTAATGAGTTTACCTTGACTTATTTTCCTAATCTTTTGTACTCATACTTTTCCTTGTGACTTGCAGATAGCCGCGCTTGCAGACCAGCCCGATCTTGGCGCGCTTAAGAAATTACTTGACGAATGTGAAGGGACTGGTGGCAGCGATGATGGCGCGGGCAATGCTGCCTCTGCTAGCGGCTCTGGCGTGGCCAAAGGACCTACTCCTGACACTATCGTGATAGAAGACGACTCCATTCAAGACGAACAGCTTGATTATGGTAAGTTTGGAGATGACGAGGAGGAGGCTGCGCCAGATGCTGAGGGAGGAGGTAATGATGAGGGCGATGAAGAGGCTGATGTTGATATAGAGACTTGAAAAGCCCTTCATGTTTTTTTTTTGTAGTTTTTATCTCATCATTTTGTAAATTTGTAAACTTCTATGTTTTGGAATGAAATTTTGTTTTTCCCTTATTCGCATCTTGCGCATTCCCAATTCATCTCTTTATATTGCATGTTTGTGCTTGTTGAATATAAGGTATGCTTACACATTGAAACTTGGACAAGGCTGTAAGGAAATTATTTTATTTAATCCTTAACAGTTGTCACATTTCAAGTTATTTTGCAATATTCTGAATATGCTGACACGTGCCTTGGCACTTCATTATTCCTCCTTTGCGCGACGTTATCGCGCATTTATTATAGGGAATTATGAATGAGTTTTTTAGCCTTTACGTGTCAGTATGTGTTACTCTGATATCCATTATAATCCCATGCGCGACCTCAACCTGAGACCTTAACAACTATGTTTTGGCATGTGCTTTGCCTTAGTTTTGCTTAGGTACTTTTATGGTCTAGCTGCGCAGCATGTAGGATGGATGTTGTGAGTGATTTGAGCTAAGGCTCATATTATTGGGCTAAGGCCCTGACGTTTTAGAGTTAAAACTCGTTACCGCGTTTGAGCTTGAAGCTCGCGCATGTATGTTTTACTTCGTTTTATTTTTAGTTTGATGTCAATACAATGTTGTCATATTGCTCAAAATTAATAAAGGGAAGTGTGAAACATGTATGCAAAAGGTAATAGAACACACATTAAGAGAAAATAGCGCGCATCATTATTCAAAATGGCTTAAAGGGCCTTGATTACAAACTTGACAACTTTTACATGAAACATTTTCTAAGCTGTGCTGCGTTCCATGTCCGCGGGATCTTCTTTCCATTCAAATCTTTTAAAGCGTATGCGCCTTTTCCCAATTCTTCCGAGACTTGATAAGGTCCCTCCCAGTTGGGCGACAACTTTCCCGGGGGTATTGCGCGACTAGCTTCATTGTTCCGAAGGACAAAATCATTCTTCTTGAAGTGGCATTCTTTCACGCGCTGATTGTAATATTTTTCTAGTTTTTTCTTGTATTTGGCTTCACTGATGATAGCCGCCTCTCTGCGCCCTTCAAGTAAGTTGAGATCCAACCTCATTTCTTGTTCGTTGTCTTTTTTACTCATCATGAGCACTCTATAGGATGGGCATCCAATCTCTGCTGGAATCATAGCCTCCGTTCCATAGGTTAGGCTGAACGGGGACTCGCCATTGCTTGTTTTGCTTAATGTCCTGCGCGCCCACAGGACATTAGGTAACTCCTCGACCCATGCATGGGATTCTCCCTCCAACCTTTTCTTCAGCCCATTCAGCAAGCTTTGGTTCGCGCGCTCCACTTGGCCATTCCCTTGAGGGTGGTATACTGAAGTGAAGACTTGGTTGATGCGCAATTCCTTGAGCCAACTGGATATCTTCCTGTCAGTGAATTGTTTGCCATTGTCGCTCACAATTTCCATTGGCAGGCCAAAACGGCATATGATGTGGCTCCAAATAAATTGCATCATTTTCTCGGCTGTGATTTTTGCTAGTGGCTTGGCTTCAACCCATTTTGTGAAATAGTCTACTGCCACTACCAAAAACTTTACTCGCCCCAGCACTTGTGGTAAGGGACCCACAATGTCGATTGCCCACTTGTGGAAAGGCCATGCAGAGGTCACCGGAATCAAGTTGTTCTTTGGCCGCATGGTGTTTGGCGCATAGCTCTGACACGCTTTGCATTTTTGGATCTCTTTTAACGCGTCCAAGTACATGCCTGGCCAATAGTAACCTGCGTTCATTGCCTTGGCAACCACCATGCGCGGGCCAGCATGTATTCCACAGATTCCTTCGTGTATCTCTCTGATCACATAGCTTGCTTCCTCAGCATCCAGGCATTTCATGAGCGGTCCAAGATAAGAGCGTCGATATAACGTACCATCAAGCAGTTCGTAGTTCTGCGACTTGTGTCTTATCTTCCTCGCCTGTGCGCGATCGTCCGGTACCTTTCCCTCCTTCAAGAATTCCATTATTGGAGTTATCCATGATGAAGGTGTTGTATGAATTACAAGGACAGACTTCGCTCCCACCGACGGGTTGCTCATTACTTCCACCCTGACATCTTTGCCAAAGTGATCGAAGCTGGTTGATGCCATCTTGCTCAGCGAGTCGGCAGACTTATTTTCACTGCGCGGAATGTGTATGATTCTGAAAGATTCAAATTGTTCGATGAGTTTTTTCGCCTGCTCTAGATACAGAGGCATGGTGTTCTCCTTGGCATCATAAAGGCCATTGACTTGCGCTGCTACCAGGTATGAATCTACATGAGCCTCTAGCTTTTTGACTCCGAACTTGTGCGTGATGCGCAAACCAGCCAGCAAGGCTTCATACTCAGCTTCATTGTTGGTGCTCTTGAAATCCAACCTGATTGCGTAAGTATACTCATGATTTTCTGGATCCACCAGCTTGAGGCCTGCGCCAAACCCTTCGTTGTTTGAAGCTCCGTCAGTGAATAATCTCCAAACATTTTCTTCATTATTGGCTTGCGGAGGGTCTAATTCGCGCTGAGCCTCTTCAACTTTTCCTTCAGGGATTTCTGCGATGAAATCAGCTAAGACTTGTCCCTTGATTGCTGGACAAGGCTTATAGGCGATCGTGTGCTCTCCTAATTCCAGCGCCCATTTTGTCAGCCTTCCTGAGAGCGCGGGACGCCGCAAGACTTGCTGGATGTTGTAACCAGTCAGGACTTCAATAGGATGACCATTGAAATATCTGTGAAGCTTACGCGACGCATGCGTTAGTGATAAAACTAACTTTTCTATGATGGTGTAGCGCGTCTCAGGATCTGTCAGCACCCGACTTACATAATAAATTGGTGTTTGGATTCCTTTGCGATCCACCAGTAATACTGCGCCAATGGCGCCCTCCCCTGCTGACAGGTACAACGTTAAAGTTTCACCAGGAAGTGGAGCTGTGAGCGCAGGCAGATTTATCAGACATTCTTTTATCTCATTGAAAGCTTGCTCGGCCTCAGGCGTCCACTTGAATTGGCATTTTTTTAAGCAATTTCTCAATGTGTTAACGAATGGGGTAGATTTGCTTGCATGGTTTGCTAGGAACCTGTTAATTGATACCAATCTGCCATTCAACTTTTGAACTTCCTTCATGGTGGATGGTGAGGGCATGTCAAGGATAGCCTCCACCTTCTCTGGGTTCACCTTGAAACCATCCTTGGTGACCATTACACCGAGAAATTTCCCTTCTTCTACGCCGAATGTGCATTTGCTCGGGTTGAGCTTCATGTTTACTTCCTTTAGGCGCCAAAGGGTTTCTTCGATGTCTTTGAGCATTTGTTTTTCCTCCCTGCTTTTAATCACCAAATCATCCACGTAGACTTCTAAGTTTCTTCCAATTTGCTCGTTGAAAACCGCATCCATGAGTCTTTGGTAAGTGGCTCCTGCATTCTTCAAACCAAAGGGCATTTTTGTGTAACAGAAAACACCCTTGTCAGTTCTGAAGGCAGTCTTGTCCTCATCTTGTGGTGCCATTTGAATTTGGTGATAGCCCTTATAGGCATCCAGGAAACATTTGAGCTTAAATGGCGCCACAGAGTCCACCTTCGCGTCAATGTTTGTTAGGGGGTAACAATCTTTTGGACACGCTTTGTTGAGGTCCTTGAAATCAATGCACATTCTCCATGACCCATTGCTCTTCTTTACCATCACAGGATTGGCTACCCATGTTTGGTATCGTATTGGGCGGATGATATTTGCGCGCAGTAGATCTTCTACTTGCTCATTCATGGCCTTTGCCTTCTCATCCCCCATGACTCTTTTCTTTTGAGCAATTGGCTCTACAGACTTGAATGTGTTGAGAGAATGCTGCGCCAGGTCTCGCGGGACCCTAGTCATATCAGAATGTTGCCACGCGAAGACCGATATATACGTTGTGAGCAATCTTTTCATTCTCACCCTTGTGTCATCTGATATCGTAGCTCCAATTGTGATTGTTTGTTCTGGGAATTTTGGGTTGAGAACCCATTCCTCTGGCGCGTTGTTTGCCATTGGAAGCTTCATTCTCCCTTCTCGCGGTATACTTGTTACTGCGCACAAATGATCTCGGTATACAAATGTTACTCCTATTGGTGTTGGGAACCCCAACGCGCCGTGCGCTGGTGACGGTATGGCGTTGAATTGGGCAATCGTTCCTCTACCCAAGATCATATTATGGCATGAAGTGGTGGGCAAGACCAAGAAGTTGACAATTTCCGCTCGCTTGTGTTTCTCATCCCCCATAGTTAGTTCGAATTGTATCTGACCTAGGGGGTGAATAATTTCGTTTGAGACACCCGAGATTGGTGCATTCACAATTTCGAGCCTTGCTTGGTCTGCTGGATCCAACTTCCTGAAACATTGCTCATACATGATGTCTGATTCACTGCCGGTGTCCACCAGGACTTTTGACATCTCATAATGAGCGATGTGTGCAGTGATGACTAGAGGACTGCTGATAGACGGGCCTCCTCTGATTCTTGGGAAGATTACTTGTTGCTCGCGCCAATCCCCTTGGACTTGCGCGCTTCTCTTCCTCGATCTTTGCCCTTGCCTTCATCCTTCAGCTACACAGATTCTTTTGAATTTTTTACTGGCTGAGGCTCCGTCTGGTTGTTCATTCTCTGGACTTGGGTTTTTCACCAGGTGAGCCAACTTGCCTGATTTCACATCTCTTTCAATCGCATCCTTCAAATGGTGGCATGCATCGGTGTTGTGCCCTGTGGACTTGTGAAACTCACAATACTTGCCACTGTTTGGTGGTCCCTTATGGAGTAATGGCTTGGGGCTTTTAAACTGGACATTCTCTGTGCTTAACACTTGCGAAGGCGTTTTGGTGAGGGGAGTCCATATTCTTGGTAGAGGTCTGTTAGGCTCTCTGCCGCCTTCCCTCTTGTCACCTTCTCCGCGATTACGAATGTCTTTTTGGGGCTGGGGTGAACTTTGTTGCGCTTGCTTTTCTGCGGGAGAATAACTGGTTTGTTGCAACCTGGACCATACAGAGTTTTGTTTGCCCTTCCTTTCATTGTTGCGTGGTGCTTCTGTTTGATGCCCTCTATCTCTTGCTCTGTCTTGGGCAATTTGTTTTTCATTTCGCGCGAAGACTCACGATGCTTCCATAAGCTTAGCCCAAGTGGTTGGCATGCCATCTCTGCTCACGAGAGCTCTGTGGAGTTGATCACTGCGCGCACCTTGTATAAAGGCCACGCGCAAGAGTTGTTCAGTGATACCTCCAATTGCAAGAGATTCCTGATTGAAACGAGTTATGTAGTCTTCAATGGTTTCATCATTCCTGCGCACGCAGTGCATGATGTCATCGGGGTCGCGCGTGTGTATGCGCTGCTGTACAAAGTGAGCCTGGAACTTCTCCAATAGCTCTTCGAACCCATCGATTTGTCCTGTCGGCAAGCTTTCGAACCAGACACGCGCTGCGCCCGTGAGGCAGCGAGCAAACATGTGACACCATGTTGGCATCGTCCAGCTTTCTAGGTTTCCAGTGTTGTAAAAACCTTGTAAGAAATCATCTGGATCTGTTGTACCATCGTACTTGCCTATACCACTTGGCATCTTGGTTTTGTGTTGAATGGGAGCCTTCGCAATGCGCTCAGTGAATTTTGAATGCTTCACCAAGATGGCTAGCCTATATGGTGTGGTTACGTCCACTTGCCCTTTCGCTTGTGGGTTGTACGGTGTGTATAGATCCATATCAACTTTGGCTCCAGGCGCTATGTTCATGTGCGCGCGAAGCTGTGAACCTCCTGCATGAGTATCTCGCGTCTTCCTCATGCTGTGCACCTCTTCCTCATCACTAACATCAGCGTGTTCAGTGTGAACAGAGTGACCATCTTCCGGCGCGCGCGCCCTTTTTGTTGTTCCCTGAATAGTTTGTTTATCAAATGCGAGCCTTTGTGTTAAGTCGGCTAACTTTTTGTGTTTGACCAGCTCATTGTATTTGTCCATTAAACGCCGTTGTTCGTTTATGAGCCATTCTTTAGGGTCATTGGTTTCAACTTCCGGACCCATTGGTCCTTTTTGTTTTGCACCAGTCAGATTTTGGACGTGAGATCGTCTGGAGGAGTTTCAGTCTGGCTATGAGGTGTTGTGATGAAGGGATGGTTACTGGTGGTGCGCGTAGTATCACGCGGCGCCCTCAGAAACTGATGTCCCTCATTAACATCCTCAAGCTCGTTATCCTCCAGAACTTGATCGCTGTTTCGAACACCGGAAACCATGGTGAAGATTTTCAGAGAGAACTGATGAGATAGTGGTTTTGTTGCCGTTGTAACAGGTGATGGCGCCAATGAAGAAACGTGGATCGACTTGCTAGTAGACGACCAACTTTCCTCGGGTATGAGTATGCTATATCACCGATGGTTTCCCGGAATATGAGTTCTTCCACCTACAAAACGAGCAGCACCGTGAACTTACCCCTCAGAAAGGGACAGAGGGGTCCTCTTTGGGGTAAGCCTCCGGTGTGAGAATAAGATATTGTAGGAGAAGATAATAATAATCTGAAAGTGAGTAAGGACTTAGAATGTATTTTTTTTGCTTACCTCCCCTTGTGGAGGTGGTGTGGTATTTATAGTGTTAGGGTTTCCAATGATTGGGCTCAGACCCAATTAGGGCCTTTTTGGCCTCCTCCTATTGCTTCGCGCCACGTGTCCTTAGGACACCTGGTGCTTTTTCATTGATTATTCTCTGACCAAGGTATTTCACCTGACCCATGTGCAATCACGTGGTAGCACATGGGTTTTGCTGAGTTGTCCACCCTTCATTGGCAGCTGTCAACATCAGCATATTCTTTATTCCTTAAAGGATACCTTCTGGAAGGTTGTCTGATGAGCACAATCATGGTTGCCCTTATCCTGATTTGGATAAGGACGTGGTTGATTATGTGCACGTGTGATATGCGCCTATCCTGGGGATGCGCGAGGTCTTCTCTTTATTCTCACGCGCAGATGTTTCATGCGCAGATGTGATATGCGCAAGCATATGTAATATGCGTGAGCATATGTGATATGCGCCACGCGCAGATGTGATATGCGTGAGCATATGTGATACGCGCCACGCGCAGATGCGCCACGCGCAGATGTGATATGCGTGAGCATATATGATGCGTGAGCATATGTGATACGCGTGGGCATATGTGATATGCGCCACGTGCATAGGTTTTGGCTTTGTGTCTTCATGACATCCTGATTTCAAGCCTCTTGTCTATATCTTGTGGGTTGACCCGCCCCACTCGATGTTAAGGTGGGTGCATACCTCTTCAGAATCATTACTCTTTATGTAAATATCTATCATACATTTATATATTTTATCACGTGACATGTGATATTGTAAAATCTA
Source organism: Bidens hawaiensis (assembly GCF_021521415.1). NCBI lineage: Eukaryota > Viridiplantae > Streptophyta > Magnoliopsida > Asterales > Asteraceae > Bidens > Bidens hawaiensis. The sequence continues at coordinate 3,304,780 of NW_027491095.1, read as the reverse complement.
AATGTGTTGCAATCATGAAGTTTATATTTTTGCCAGTATTTTAACATTTTATGTGATGTTCTAGAAACAACCACATGCATACATCAGCTTAAAGAATTTATAGGGGCAATCTAGTAAAATTACAAGTTTTGGATGATCACATTGTAAAGCCGTAAAGGTATTCATGGCATGGTTGAAATCGATCAACGACTTGTATTAATTATTCATTTGGGGGAACTATACCCAAAAAAAAAACGTATTTTCATTTTTAACGATTAAAAATCGGCCAGTAGTAACATGATAATAAAATTAATAATATATTTGACACATCATTGTTAAAATTATTTTGCAAACGCAAAACTTATTTTAGCATAATATATGCCCATATACCATAGCTATACGTCGTTATACCAAATATGAATGCTCGTATATCGTTTGTGATGACCTATGCGATAATGGAGTAAGAATTTAAACGAGTCTAGCTGCATGTGGACTACTTGACACAACTCATTAAAACCTTGAATTAGCCGAGAATAAACGGGCTCTAGACCGTGCTTTAGGAGCTTGGGTAGGCTCTCGCACACCAATGAGTTATATAACCATTAGTTAATGTATTAAGTATGTATTTATATAAAAAATACATAGAAATAAAGGTAAAAGTAATTAATAGTGATATATTATGTTACATAAGAGTTATAAACATACGAATAGTTATAAATAAGTACACGCGTGAACATATAAATTCATAAATATAAACGAGATAATTTCGAATCAAGTCCAAACTTCAGAAATAAAGGCTGAAATGCGACATACACTCGTTCAATCGCTCATAAGCAGGGTCAGTATAACAGATCAGACATGATAAGACATGATGAACTGTGGTGCAAGACACGAACATGACACGATAAATAACCGTGCCATTTTTCCAAATACGAACACAAACTTGCTTTGAAATAGGTTACACGACACAAACTATTCGATAACACGATAAAGTTGAAAATTGGCAATATGTTTACGACTAGGTTTCATATATGGTTTATCAAGTATCGACTTGAAGGCTGCGCATACAATTAAGTAAAATATTTATTTTATTAAAATGATAAAAATATAAACAAGTCATTATCAAGTGTTTAACCTGTTTATATGAATTTAAACGTGTCAACCTATTTAAAAAACAAAATTATATTTAGTCCCAAATCCAAATTTGTTCAACTCCCTCTCTCTTTGTGTCATGTTAATAGTTAGTGTCAAATTAATAATTCCTAAAACTAAAAAGAAACATTTCAAAATATTACAATCCCCGAATTCCTCGTCACCTGTCCAAACTTCAAATATAATAATACTTATTTAAGATTCTTAAATAAAACAAACAACAAAAATAATAATAATAATAATAATAATAATAATAATAATAAATCCCCAATTATAAACAAGTGTTGATGATCTATAATATCTCAAACAAACCCTTATTATAGTTTCTGTCTGTCGTGCATGCATGCGTTAGACCTTCTTCCTCTTTCTTTCTCTCTCTTTCAACGCTTCGTCAATTCTTCAACTTCACCGCCGTCACCGCACCGTCACCTCCGCCGTCACCGCCGTTAACTCAACTCCGTCACCATTACACACGCATGATTAACATTAACAACTCCGTACACTTCTTCCAATCAATAACATTCAACTCCACCATTTCAATTCGATCCAATTAAACGTTTTCTTCACGATTCGAACTTCGATCCATCTGGGTATTCAATCTTTGATCTGCGTTTTGACCCGTTTCCCAAATCGGGTGTTTAAAGGTCCGATTTTTACCATTTTAGGGTTTGATTTGGGGTTTTTTGCAGGTGGGTCAAATGTCGTTGTTGCCGGTGAATGTTTGTATGAATGGGTTGTGTGGTACGATCACCACGGCGCAGTGGAAAAGAGGGTGGCCCATGAAAGTCGGTGGCGCGGCTGCACTCTGCTACACCTGTGGGTATGATATATTTTTTATTCCGATTTTACCCTTTACTGTTTTATGAATTTAGTCATTTGCAAATGCCCTGTTTATATTTTTACAGAATATGTTCAGTAATCTATTTTTTATGTAAAATTTATGATTTTTTTGGTTTCAAGAAAATAAATAGACTGCAAGAATGAGATAAAGTGTATATGTGTTTTCATAATTTGTGTCGAAACTGTTGTTTATGTACAGAAGTTGGTCTAAAAATGTTATTTTTATGTAAAATTTATGATTTTTTTGGTTTAAGAAAATGAAAAGACTGCAAGAATGAGATAATTGTATATATGTTTTCATAAATCGTGTCAAATCGATTGTATATGGACAAAATTGGTTTAAGAAATGCTATTTTATGTAAAATTTATGATTTTTTTGGTTTAAGAAAATGCAAAGACTGCCAGAATGAGATAATTGTATATATGTTTTTCATAATTTGTGTCGAATCGAATGTATTTGTTGACAACAGTTATATAATATTGGTATTTGATTATTTTACAAAATTTAAGAAATACTCAATATATGCAAGATATATGATTATTTTATGAAAACGCGGCAAGAATGAGCTAATTGAATAGATTTTTTTTCACAATTTGGTATCTAAGTTTTATAATTTGTAAAAAAAATACTCTATTTTTGCAAGTTATATGATTATTTTGGAAAAGGTAAGGTATAGACAAGGCGCGATTGATTGTTTTTGCATCTACATTGTATTTGCACAATGTATAGTTTTTGTTTAGATTATGTGTGGTGGTGTAACTAAAGTGAAAACATCCCGCCACGTCACTGCTACGTAACGTAGGCATGTGGGCTCTCACCAACTTTTTCATCAAGAAGACAAAAACGCGTAATGGTTTAGCTAACAACACAATTATTTAATCTTAATTATTTTTTTTAAAAGGTGAATGGGTTGGATTTGATTGTGGCCCCACCGCCAATGCAGTGGCGCTCAAGCCTCCTTAACGCCGTATTTAACTTTGGCTGTAATCATGTTGGTGAGGTGGAAAGGCGCCACCCAACAACACTCGGTCTTGTGACGGTTGGTTTGTCATTTGTGGCAGAAAGCTTAAAATGACTCGATATATTAAGTTACCTATATTGATGCCATTAAACAAGTCTTGTTGATGCTATCTTTTCATAGCTTTATAATATCTATGTGAAGGTGACATTTTCTTGGTTGGTAACTTGGTATGATGTTTTTATGGTTTTGCTTTGTAAATGAACCATCGATACATACTGCAATAATGAGAAAAAGGCTTTATATGACAAAAGATGTTGAAGTAACAAGAAGGTTGTTTTTTCAAAACATATACAGTTTGTCCATGATTGTTCTTTTTTACAAGCAAGAATAATATAAATTTCTTCAAAAATGAGAAAATTGGACTTTTTTTGTTCCGATTTTACCCTTCACTTTTTACAAATTTACAAATTGACAAATTCAGATATTAGAATTCCCAATTTATATTTACAGACATATCTATATTTACCGAATTTGTTCAAAAATTGTTAAATTTATGCAAAGTTTATGATTTCCTGTGTTTCAAGAAAATGAAAACACTGCAACCATGAGATAACTGTAAATATATTTTCACAATTTGTCACGAATACATATATATTATTGGCATCTAAGTTTTTCATAAATTGTCAAAAGATATTCAATATTTGCAAGATACTATATGATTATAAAAATTTAGGTATTGAAGGAGTGCTATTGATTGCTTCTGCATCTACATTGTATTTGCAACATGTATTGTTTTTGATATTTGTGGCAGAAAGCTAAAAATCACTTAATATATTTAATTACCTATATTGATGCCATTAAACAAGTCTTGTTGATGTTTTTTTTCATAGCTTTATAATATCTAATTATCTATGTAAAGGTGATATTTTCATGGTTTTGCTTTGTAAATAAACCACTGATACTGCAATAATGAGAAAACAGGCTTTATATGACAAAAGATGTCGAAGTAACAAGTTTTTTTTTTTTTTTATGCAAAACATATACATTTTGTCCATGATTGTTCATTTTTGAAAGCAAGAGTAAAATAAATTCTCGCAAAGATGAGCATATTGGAGAAAACTTGAAGGATGAGATGGTTACTTTGTATCCACATTTTCATGTTTTGTTTTAAAATTAAAATCATATATATTTCAACAGTAATGATATTTTTTAGGCTTATCTGCAGGAACAAAGGTTGGTTTTGTGGCTAAAAACTAAATGAGTTAACTATTACAAATACTTTTGACCTAGACTATGATTTTCTTGATATTTACAATTACACATTCATAATTTCTAACGTTCTAACTGAAGGTTGACTCTTTCCCCTATCTTTCGCTATAAAGACACCATTTTTAGCAAAATACACAGCTCTAGTGCATGAGATACCCTCGAACATGTTTAATTATTTTTTTCACACATATTAAAATGTGTAGGATAGTAGATGGCGGATGTTTACAAAAACCATATTTTAACGACTAAGATATTAATATTCTGAATAATTTTATCTTGGAGGCTGTATGTATTAAGAGCTGAGGGTCTCTCTGAAAGCCACCTCTCTATCCCATTGGATAGAGGTACGGTGTGCCTACATCCCACCCTTCCCAGACCCTACTTATAGTTTTACTATTGGTGGGACTCCACTGGGTATGATTGATTGATTAAATTGATTGCTGTATGTATTAAAATCTATAATCACCTTTAGGGCCTGTTTGACCCATTTGACCAGTTCCCTTTTAACCAGATGTTATTACTTGACCCATTTGACCTGTTTGAGGTAGAACATAACCAAAGCAACCCACAAGTGAATGTGCAGAAGCTACATTTATGAATTACATACATATTATGAAACTTCATAATAATCGTCACATTTGTGTCAGAATATATATCATTGCAAAACCTGTGACTTCTTGTATTTTCATGTATGATATTTTTTGTGGATTTTAATTTGTTCTATATATTTTGTGTTGAATGCAGAACTGAATATGATCATGTACGCTACTGTGAACGATTCCACCTTAACGAACCGGGTTGGAGAGAATGCAAATATTGTGATAAGGTAATTTAAGTCTCTAAACATTAAATACCAACTTCCTTATTATTCACCAATATATATATATATAGTTTTTCAATAATAATCGCCAATCTTTATTATTGCAGCCTGTTCATTGTGGATGTGTTGTTTCAAGAAATCTTTACGAATGCCTTGATTTGGGAGGAATATCGTGTATAAATTGCACAAGAGCCCATCCCTTAAAACAGGTATTGTATAATTTATATAAAGTTCCCGTTAAATCAATATTAAACACGATTTGCCCTTTATATAATTTGTATCTATTATTTCAGTTGATTAACGACATTCCAGACAGTACCTCTCGATTTCCCGGCACTTGGCTTCCTTCTGTATTTACCAACCGAACGAGTAACATCACACCGTTAATAAAAGGATTAGATAAATACCAATTCACATCTTCGAATGTTCCTAAAGAATTTATTACCCGCTGCACTTCTGGAAATGATAACGGGCCAACATTCAAAAGTCCATTACCATTATCGTTATCCACCGAGCCCAATCATAACAACCAAAATCTAGGGTCAAATTCGCTTTATGAACAACGGGCCCAACAATCCTTGGCCTTATCTGCACTCCCAACATCTAATGTGGTTACAGAAGAAAAGACACCTTCTTTTGAAACAGAGCCGAAATCACGCCAGACGGTGATTAGTCAGTTGAAAATAAAGTCAAAGTCAAACAGAGGGTTGATTTCGGTTTCGGATAATCGAGTTGGTAGACCTCCCGGTGAAGGCCGGGCCCGCACTCAATTGCTTCCAAGATACCAGCCAAAGATGACTGATCAAGAATTATCTAAAATACATGGAGAGTATCCTTTTTTATATATATATTTTAATTTTTTTATTTTTTCGTTTTGTACATAAAAGTTTGAGTTAATTACTTGATGCTCCCTGTGGTTTGCCCAAATTACAAGTTTGGTCCTTAACGTGATCTAATAGTGTCAACTCCAACTGCACACTTACTCCACTATTTGAGAAGATTTTGAGTGCAAGTGATGCAGGTCGAATTGGTCGTTTAGTCTTGCCAAAGGCGTGTGCTGAAGTGGGTTGACTTTTTGTTTTGTTTGATGCTTTTTTCTCTAATCACGTGCTTTCAGTTTTTGACAATTAAATATTGGTGCAGACGTTTTTCCCGCCTATTAGTAATTCAGAAGGTGTCCCGTTAAAGATCCAGGATATAAAAGGGAAAGAATGGATATGTCAGTTTAGATTTTGGCCCAACAATAATAGCCGAATGTATGTTCTAGAAGGTGTCACCTCGTGCATACAAGATATGCAGTTGCAAGCTGGGGACACAGGTATCCCTTCTTAATCCATGTTGGTTTGGTTTGACCACAACACTATTTATCCGTTTATATGTGTTCATATATATCCATATATAATATGTACACACACACACCGTGACACACATATAGGTGAGGTTATATAGTTGCAAGAACAATAGGCACACCCCTAAATCGTTAAAATATTTTATTAATAGCTCATATTTTTTACAAATGTTTACTTTTTACATACAAATGTGTATGTTATGTACATAGAAACTATTAGATTAATTTGTTCACATTTTTTTAACTTTTAAACGTTTATCTACACTTTACTTGCACATGTGTAGGTTCTATAAATAAGCAAAATTTGTTTCATATATATAAACATTGCATTCCAACCATTTTCTTATATTTTAAAAACTTTTCCGATTGAAAAAAATGAATGTATTATGTTGTTCTTCATGTTCCTGCAAAAAGGTGTGAATTTTTTATAACCCTCCACTATATTAATGTGTGTAACATGATGTAGAAGATTTATGAATTAAAATAGTACTTGTGATTTTTGACCCATTTTGCATGAATGGTCCCATTTTTTTTTAATTTTCACGTTTGACCCGTTAGAGGTAAAATTGAACCTGAATCATCAAATTGTTTCTTAGTGAATTGGTCAAAATCTTCACCATTTATTAGCGTTATGAGGTCTTACTACACATTTTAGGATAATATTTTGTCTTCAAGTTATTATATATAATTTTTTGCAGTGATATTTAGTCGGTTAGATCCAGGAGATAAACTTGTAATAGGGTGTCGGAAGGCAACAGTTTCTGCAGGCACACCGGCTCTTCCTAATCCTGTTAATGGTGACATTGAAAAGTTGCCAACAGTAGGTTTTCTTGTTTCTTTTTATTTATATTTATATTTTTGGTCTTTATAATTCACTTTTGTTTTTTTTGGAAAAGATTGTTGAGAATGAAGGCCCCAGTAACTTGGATTCAGTGGTGCCAACAGAGAAAAAAAGGACACGAAACATCGGGTCAAAAAGCAAGAGGTTGCACATGAACAGTGAAGATGCCTTGGAGCTCAAGTTAACTTGGGAAGATGCACAAGAATATCTCCGTCCACCTGTTTCTAAACCGACTGTTGTCATTATAGAGAACTGTGAATTGGAAGAATATGATGTAAGTGTTTGACATAATTGTGGGAAGATCGACTCGTTAGGGGAGTTGAGTAAACCCCAAAACATTTCTTGTCTAAAAAGTTACCATTTTTGTTTTATAAACAATTTGTATTCTAAATATCATTACAATAAATAAATCTTTTTTGAATAGAATGTTTTAGCAGGTTAATGATTTAAAAGTACAATGCGGGAGACTTTCAATTCATTTGACTCATTTTTTTTTAACTTTATATTTACTAGTTTGGTTCTTTAGAGTTAAAAGGAAAAGATAACATAATCTGAACTGACTTATCATAAGCACACGTGTGACATCTGCTTTGGGTTAATTGTGTGTGGTATCATTCAGGAACCGCCGGTTTTTGGCAAGAAGACCATATTCACAACTAATGCAGCCGAGTAAGGATTCTCTTAAATATCTTTCCTTTTCTTTTTATTATTTATGCAATGCTGGAAAATATTAAAAGGTATTCTAAAATTTAGTTGGTATTAACCCAAGTTGAAGGTCTTACAGTTGACTCCAAAAGTCAAATGTGCATACTTTTTATTTCAATCTTTATCTTGTGAGATTGTTTAATCATATCATAAGTCATAACTTCAGCTTTATAATTTTTATAACTCAACATTGTTTAGGTTACAAGAGCAATGGGTTCAATGTGACAGTTGCTCCAAATGGCGGAAGATACCCTCAGATGTTATTGTTTCTTCCAAATGGACATGCTCTGATAATATTTCCGATCCGGACAGGTATATTGTTTCTTGTTTATATTGGATCCTTTTCTATGTTACTAGGATCAGTAGAAGTGGGTCCCATTAAACAGGTCAAATAGATTATTTTTTATTTCATGCATGATAATGTGCCAGGTGTTTGGGTGCGTTTCCCGAGGAGAAAGGCGTCAAACATTTGTACAAAGTCTTGAGATCTAGCAAAGGTACGGATCCTAAATTTTGAATTCGAGTATAATTCCGTCGTTCTAAAACCTTTCTGATTTAACTGTATTTTTTTTGTTTGCAGAATATAAGAAACAAAAGGTTACAAAAGATTCTGAGACCAAACAAGAAGAGCCCACGGGCTTGGACGCACTAGCAACAATGGCAGTATTAGGAGAACGTAACGAACCCTTAGCGGGCCCCACAACAAAACACCCTCGCCACCGTCCTGGCTGCAGTTGCATTGTGTGCATCCAACCGCCAAGTGGAAAAGGAAAACACAAACCAAGCTGCATTTGCAACGTGTGCGCGACAGTCAAGCGTCGTTTCAAAACGATGATGATGCGCAAGAAAAAGCGGTTGGCTGATCAAGGGAGACAAATGAACCAGAACACACAGGTCCCGGTTGTCAACCAGCCTGGAACTGGGCCCGGACCTGTACTCGGACCAGGGTTGGATCTGAATTGTGACCCAGCTGAAGAACAACAGATGATGCTACCTGAAGCTGTTACTTCTTCTAGCATCACGCCAGAATGGCGTAATGTGCTTACATGACTTGTACCCGATGGTACAAGTAATGCTAAAGACGAACCCGTGCAGACAAAACAAGGTCGTTGAAAGTAGTTTATATTGGCAATGATCGCAAATCAGTGTTCCTCCGCTTTATATATATTTGTTTACTTCCCGTTTCAACCCCTATAATTCTAGAGATTAAATGGAATTAGGATATATCGGCCTTTTTATTTTGCGCTATAGTATGTGTAAGATTGCAAGTGTATGACTGGATTGCGTGGTGTTGGTGGAGTCTGGCAGTGGCTTTTACCATTTATATAATGAATCTATATATATTTACAGTTGTCATGTGCTTGATATGTGATGGTTTTGCTATTGTGGATGGTGCCTTTTTGTGGTTGTGAATGATTAATACTTTTAACTTAATAGGTAAGAGGCTGGTTTGCCTTGAGCCATAGCTGTTCATTAGCTGAGGCTCGAGCTCGATAGCATACAGTAGAAGTACAGTTGAACTCGATTATGTTTATTCTCTCGTTGTATACGTACATTTGAATTAAAACATAAATAAGAATTGAAGAATAAAACCAATTATTTACAATATAAGTATACATAAAAAGGATAAGAGTGGCTGCTAAAGGCAATAAGTTTTATATCAATCAATTTTAAAAGGAAAATAAGAAGAAAAGAAGGTAAAACAGTGAATTACTTCATACGAAACCAATCTGTTTCTTTGATTAATCAAGTGAGTTAAGTTCTATAGAAAGATTCTAGTCAATCAGTTTGTCCCACATCAGCCAAGAGATTAAATAAGACACTTGAAATACTGAGGAGAGAGTGCCTGACAGGGACATCTGAAAAAATTGGAACGACACAGAGAAGATTAGCATGGCCTCTGCGCAAGGATGACACGCACAAATCGAGAAATGGTCCAAATTTTCTTCCTTTTCGTTTCTTTGCTAAAACTCTAGCTCTAGCTGCGTTTTCGACATTGTTGTTACCTACCTCTATTTGTATTCATCACACAGTTCATCGACTTCTCTTTATTTATCAAAATTTGAATATTCAAAATGCATATTGAATCTGTACTTAAACAGCTACCGAGCCCAGACCTTGCTCCTTTGTTTTAGAAAATTATGTTCCGCCTAAGAATTGAATAATTGTCTATGACATTTTTGGTTATTTCTTTTCATGAAAAGTATGTTGCCTTTGTTCGTATGGGGCTAATTAGGACCCTTAGTATGATTATAAGGCTGATGAAAATTTACATTATAATTTGGGGTGTTATTATCTCTAGTAATGAAAGCATAGGGGTCATTAATGCCAAGTCATCAACCATTGGGGGTGTTATCATGCTATGTTTGTTCTTGATAGGAAAATTGGTTTCATGTTAAACCTATGGATGAATTGTGTAAGTATACGTTTAGCCGGGTTAGAGCATTCACAACAGGCACACCATGCTTTGGAAGTGGGTATCGAAAACAAGTAACTAATGTAACTTTCTATATCCCTTGATTAAGGGATTAGAAGAACATATATAGAGATAGAGAAAATACACTTAGATACAACAAGAATAAACAAATATAATATAAGTACTAAACATATGAACTAGTATAAATTAACATCCCCCTTAAGCGAAACGATGGCAGTCCAAGTCGTAACTTGTGATGAGAGAACTCGAACTGGGAGCAAGGAAGACTTTTGGTGAAGATATCCACCACTTGTAGGGTTAATGTGCCTTTAATATGCTGAAGAATACGTTTCACTAGTTGTAAGTGAAGAATAGTAGGAGCTTGAATATATTGACTAACTTGATTTACAACATAAGAAATTTCTGGCCTTGTCATATTGAAGCGCCCCGGACAAGTGACCGATAATACGTGGTATCCTTGCATGGTTCACCAAGAGTGGTAAAGGACTCATTGGTGGCTAGAGGAGGGTGAACTGGTTTGGAGTCCAAAAGGTCATCCCTTTGAAGAATGTCAGTGGCGTATTTAGTTTGACTAAAAAGTAAGCCATGTTGGTTGCGTGTAACTTCCAAACATAAGAAATAATTTAGATCGCCAAAATAAGGAAGGCCGACGAGCCTTGCACGTGTACACATAGTGAAGGCCGATGAACCTTGTACGTGTGAGCACAGGGAAGGCTGGCAAGCCTTGTATGTAATGGTAAGGATGAGCAAGGGGAAGTCCGACTAGCCTTGTTCGTGTTCATTGTAAAGAGCATAGGAAGGCCGGCGAGCTTTGTACGTGCTCATAATAATGAGTATAGGGATGGGCAGCGAGCCATGCACGTACTGATAGGAATGTTAAGAATGTTGTGTCATCAGTGTTACATTATGAATATTTGATGTTATGATATGTGTTACGTTATAAAATGTGATATGATGAATTAAGGCTGCATGTTAATTTTGAACCCATTCAGCCTAGCTGATTTTTAGTATGCACATTAAACTATTTGTTGGTAATCTTCATACTAGGATGGAGGGCATTGCCAGGCTATCCGAAATAGAGTCTGGCATCCAAAGTTTATGTTGTTTATGTTTATCTTAATGACAAATGTTTGTTATGTATATTTCCGAACTTGGAATGTTTTCGCTGCTTAATGAATGAAATTCTCTAGTTTGAGAACCACGTTTCATAAATATATCCAATCGCAGAGACACCCCGGGTTGGGTGTTTCACTACTTCTGTTTATTTGCTTGAGTGTTTAAATATTATCTAACCTAAAAAATGTGTTTATATTACATGGGTAAAGTTAAAATACAAAGGGAGACAAAAATGAGAAGTGTGAGAAAGATTTTTGACCACACAAAAAAACCTTTTGAAAATAAATTAAAAAAAATAATAAAAAATCATAACTCAATATATAAATAAAAAACGAAAAAAAAAAATAAAATGTTTCCGTCATCATTCTCGTTAAAAAAAATAAATAAATAAAATACAAAAAATTTGACGAAAATACACAATGGTGAGATCAAAGACACAATGACGAAAATGAACAAAAGATACAACTATAACTAATAAAGGACCCAATAGATCGTAAAATATAACACAATGACGAACAAATATAACATAATGTTGAGTAATATAATACAATATAAACATAAAAGACACAATGCCAAGGAAAAAAGACACAATCAATGACGAAAATAAACACAAAACACAATGACTTTTTTCACATACCATTGTGTGTTTTTTTATGAGAACGTGAAAGACGGTGGAAACATTTTTGTGTTTTTACTTTTTTCGTTTTCTTATTATATTTTGAGTTATGATTTATTTATTTTTTTAGGGATTTTATCGTATGACTATAAATCCTTCTCATCCCGTTGTAGAATAACTTGACCCTATATTACATTATTAATACTTATATTTGTGATTTTTCGTACTTATTAAAACGTGTTTGCATTTGTGATATCTTTTGCCTTAAATTAACACACTTATTATAAGTATTATTAACATATCATTGACTATATTTTGGACTATAATCGACCCATGATTTTTCACTGTGTTTTTTTTATTTTAAATTAGTTATTACATTATGCTTATTTATATATATTTTTCGCGCATACTTAAATGCTTTAGCGTATGTGATATCTTTAACATTAAATCGGTGCACTTAGTGATATCTTTAACATTAAATCGGCGCACTTATTCCCGAGTTAATTTATTGATGGAAAAGAAATGAAATGAGGGGAAAGGAAAAAATTATTGTGTTCCAAAGGTTTTTGTAAAAAAAGGAAAAGAAAGGAGATGAGAGAAAATTATGTTCCCGAGTTTCAGTAAGTGAAAGAAAAGAAAACATATGGAAGGAAAATAAGGAGAAATAAAGAGTAAATTGTTATGAATTGTTTTCTTTTCAATTTGAAAAGAAATGGAAAGAAAGAAAGGAAAGGTAAAAGAGAAAAGAAAATAAAAGAATTTTTTTCCTATCTTTTTTTTTCTCTTATTTATTGAACTCGGGATCAGAGCGTTAGTGATATCTTTAACATTAAATCGGTGCGCTTAAGTGATATCTTTAACATTAAATTGACGCGTTTAGTGATATCTTTAACATGTGATATCTTTAACATTAAATTGACGCGTTTAGTGATATCTTTAACATGTGATATCTTTAACATTAAATTAACGCGTTTAGTGATATCTTTAACATTAAATTGACGCGCCAAGTGATATTTTAGTGACTATATATTGGACTCTAAATGCCACTGAGTTCTCAATTTCATTTGTTTCAAATCCAAGCCAAATGAAGTATTCTATCCTCTTAACTAATACTCTTTTTGGAACTTTGTTTCCTTGAGTATACTCCTTCATCTTCTTTCTATATAATGAACCTCATTATTTCAAACTGCCCTATCAAGCCAACAATTATAAGACCCAACCACCAAAGCTTACCCAAAAACCTATTCATCCTAAAGCCATGGCTACATGTAGTTCACCTAAGGAACCAGATTCACCTACACCTCCGTCGGTGTTTTCTAGCTCCACAAGTCGTCGCCACAATAGTCATCCACAACTGATATTGCGGAACAAATGCTTTACATGGTTGCTTAAGTTCAGCAGCAAAGGTATTGTGCGGTATCCGAGCTGCTCAAGACTGAGGTTGTGCACATATCGCTCCCCCTCCCCTTAAACCACCACGCTTACCGAAACCGAAACCGGGTGTCGATTCATGAAGTCATTAAACTCGTCCTTCACCATAATAGACTTCCAGTTGTTCTTGAATATAAAACACAAGAACAAATAATGTTTTGTTAGTTATGGGTTGTTAATTATGTTAAGTTATTCAAATAAAGTGTTGTTTGAAATTGGTAATGGCATTTGTGTTTTTTTTTTAATTTTTATCAAGTTGTCCAAAAAGTAAGAGGCTGGTTTGCCTTGAGCAATAACTGTTCATTATTAGCTGAGGCTCGAGCTTGAAAACATAAGTCGGCCAGTTTGAAACGAGGCGTGCAAGGACCGTAGAAAACGATTATGTTTATTCTTTAGTCTTTTACATTATAGTTAAAGTTTCAACAAGAATTGAAGAATAAAACTACTTAATTAGAATACAAGTATACACAAAGAGAATAGAGCGGCCGCTAAAGGCAATAAGTTTTGTATCAATTCAATAAAACTATAATTATATCAATCATTTTTTAAATGGAAAATAAGAAGAAGAGAAAGTAACACAGTGAATTAGTTGGTGTAAAGAGATACTTTGAAATAAATCTGTTTCTTTGATTAAAATGAAGCTCATATGATAAGATCATGCTCATTCGGTTTGTCCCACATCGGCCAAGAGATTAAATAAGGGCTACTTGAAGTAGCTGAGGTGGCAGTCAATGATCGTCCCTTCGGGGACATCCGATAAAATTGGAACGATACAGAGAAGATTAGCATGGCCCCTGCGCAAGGATGACACGCACAAATCGAGAAATGGTCCAAATTTTTTTCCTTTTCGTTTCTTTCGCTAAAACTTTAAATTCATAACAAGGTTATCCTTATGAATCTGGTCCGTTATTACTTATTAGCTGCATGCATCTCAATATATGATCCTTTTTCTTGACATGATGTTGGTGATCGAGTAAGAAGAAGCAACGCGCAACGCTACCTGTCCAGTTTGTAATTCTCTTCCAAACACCTTTAGCATATGGGCAGCGGATGAAAAGGTGATCCCCGTCTTCTTTTTCTAAACCGCAGAAAGAACAGAGAGTGGGAGAAATATGCAGACTTCTATGGCAGGCGACGGGAGGCCTTAAATGTTACACCAAACCTTTGTAATCAAGTTTTTATGTATCCCATAACTCATATGAAGCACACTGCACACGCTTTTAACAAACAAATAGTTAATAAACATTCAAATAATGATGACAACAATAGCTTAGAAACATCAATGTTGTTACTTTTTTAGTCACCAAAGTTGTCGATTCACAAGATTATTGTGGTCAATATACTAACCAGTTTCATTAAGATAATATCAAAGTATAAAATTTGCAGAAAAAATAAACTAAGAAAAATGAAAATCTTATTCGTAAAAGACCGAACGAAGGGAACAAAAAAGTAAAAAATTTGGACCATTTCTGGATTTGTGCGTGTCATCCTTGCGTAGGGGCCATGCTAATCTTCTCTGTATCGTTCCACGTGCTCGTTTTTTATATTTTTAAAAAAAGATGATACCCGAATTTATTAGTAACTAAAATAAATTCTGGTATCAGAGCACGTGGATTAGTTACATTATGGTATCAGAGCACGTGGGATTAGTTACAACAATCCACATGCTGATACCAAAATGCGGAAATCTTTTATGCCGTTAAGCAATTTATAACTGTCTTTTATGCCGTTAAGCAATTTATAGCTGTCTTTTATGCCGTTAAGCAATTTATAATTGTCTGCAAACCATTTTTTAAAAATTGGTTTTATATTCAACTTGTGTATGAAAGATATGTAGCAAACACATGTAGAAATGTCTCGTTTATGCAGATTATTATTTTTAAAAGACATGGATAAGTCTTCAATTGTATGAAAGTTGTTTAACAACTCTTCGTTTATTAATTTTGTCTTTGTGAAAGACATGGACAAGTCTTCAATTGTGTGAAAGTTGTTCAACAACTCTTTGTTTATTAATGTTTTGTAAGACATGTGTCTTTAAATTTAAAAGTTGTCCAACCATTTTATATAAGACATGTGTATATGTCTCTTGATATATGAAAGACATGAAGTCTTTATTTATCTTCTTAGGTTTGCTAAGTTTCCAATTAGAAATCATTTAGTTTCGATAAGGATTAATCGAGTTTTGTTTTGAGAAATCAATTTTTTGTAAAAATACTTAAGGAGAGATTATAATAAATACTTTTGAAGTAAATTAACAGTCATAAAATAAACCATACCTCTTCTTCTTATCCAGCTAAGTGAACCTTTTAAGTTGAATTTTTCAAGTGACCAACCCAACCAATTTGTTCCCTGCGGCCTCCTGCCTCAACGGTACTCTTATGGCTCCAGGTTTTGCAAAATTCTTAAAGATGAACTTGATGGATAATAAGAACAGATATATTTATTTCACAACTGTTCTTCCCGATGGAAGAACTTCTTAGTACTTACATAATACTCTCCTTTAGCAAGGAGATTACTCACTAATACACATGATTGATATTACAAGTAGTGAGGAAAGAAAGATGGGTAAGAATGCGATGCCTAAACTTAATAATCATTCTCCTTTATATAGGAGGAGAAGATTTATACAATGGACTAAAATGCCCTTTTAATTTCGTCATGCATGACGTTTTTAATCGACATACCCATGTGTTGGGTCTAGTTCCCTGGTGTCTTCATCCGAGTAATAGTTGTAAAGTTGAGAGCTATTATCTTCTTTTGTACTGTCTGAACAGTATTCACAATTATGATTTTCATAAGTGCGCTGAAGCTCCTGACATAGTCTTTCTTTTGTGACTGGCCTGCTTTTACTTTATTAAAGATGATTCTTTGTTCCATCTTTTCTAAAGCTTCTTTCTCGTGCTTTGGTAGTGGAAGACTACTAAAGCTAATAATTACACAGTGGTGACTGTAATAGTTTACTTTATTAAAGCTTCCAGCTTTTATTTTTTGCAAGTTTTCAAGTATTTTTAGAAAACTCTTGACTCTTATTTCAACCCAATTGCTCGGGTCTTCATATTTTTCTTCCATGACTTTGGATGGGTTTACGGTTCTTGTTTTAGCAAGACCAATTTCCAGATGATGGTAGCTTTGGAAAGTTTTTCCTTGATGCCAATCTGGGAGTGTAGAAGTACACTTAATGAAGATAGTAGCATCTTTTGCTGCTGCAATCTTTTTGCGAAAGTTTTTGATTGCTTTCTTCATTCCTTCGGTCATTAGATTAATTTCTTGTAAATTAGAGGAAGGGTAAATATACTTAACTAACCCAGCAGAGAATGCTAAGGAGATAAGTTCTGGGCTTGCGCCTGGACAAAAGACAATTAAACTTTTAGTAGCCTTATCTTCTGTGTAAATGTGCTCGGATTCAAAGTCATTTTGACTTAAAGAGCGCGCTTTAAACCATAATGATCTAAATTCATCAAGAGATACAATATCTTGGGATTCTTCTTCTTCTTGTTCTTCAGTAAATTTTAATTTTGAAGGAAATGGGGAAGCTTTTCTGAACGCAACAGTTTTTTCTTGTTTTCCTGGTTTTTAAGGTTCAGGGAAAATTGTTACCTTCAAAGGTATTTCTCTCTTTCCAAGATTTGCTGAATAGCGAGTGGCTTCTTGTTGGGCTTTTGCTAACGTCCCAAACTTTTTGAATGGATAGCTGGTTCCATCCACGTAACTTTTGACTGTTGACCAGTCTTCGTATATCCCCCTATGCTCGCCGTAAAAAATGACATAGAACCTGTTTTGGGATTTTCTGGTCTCCGGGTAATTTAAGAGTAACTTGGTCTTAGTGAGACCTCTTCAGTTTTTGGCAAACTGTCAGCCATCAACGGATTTGATTTGTCTTTACTAGAGCCGTTTGCTTCTGGACTAGATGAAGATCTTAGTTCTTCATTAACTTTTCTTTTGCTTTTTTTTTCCAAAGCAACAGGAGTAAACGGACTTGTTTTTTCAACCCTTTGCCGTTTGAAAGGGAATAGATTCAGATTGTCTCCTTTCGGATTCCTGCTCTGAATTAGCAGTTGTTTCTAGACTCTCGTCATAGAGTGCTATCTTTTCTTGAATGGATTTTAATTCTATAAGAAGAATTTTTTCTTTGAGGCGCAATGCCTTTAATTCATCCATGAGTTTTTTCTTTTTGTGGAAAAGAATTGTTTTGCCTATTTTGAGGGGTTTTTAGCTCCTTAAATAGGTGAAAAAAGGTGTGAATAGTTTTCACGATTATTGAAAGTCTCGTGTCAGGCAGTCGGCCAACACGTTCTTGGTTCCCTCGAGATGCTCAATGTCGAAAGAATATCTAGAAACCCACATTTGCCATCTGACTAGACGGATTTGTTTATTATCTTCAAAATTTTTTTTTGTTTTTTTTAAATAAGTAAAGTTTTTATTATCTGGGGTTTTTGTCTTCTTCCCCTTCTTTAAAAGTTTTATTTTTATTCATCTCAGACTGTTAGAGCCATTGCTACTGTCTGACGATGAATCATACATTATTTCAATTGAATATACCTGCATATAGTCATCAAAAATATTTGCTGAATGATAGTATCCTTCAATTTCTGCTTCAGAAATGAGTTTTACCTTTTCGATAAACCTTTGCCTATTAGGACATTCGTTGACATAATGCCCCTCTTCCGAGCATATCCAGCAACGGCATTTCTTTTTTCCTTGGGGACAAACCTTAGGTTTTTCTTTTGAAAAGTATTTTCCAGAAATGAATTTTCTTTTCTTGGGTTTCCAAAACCTTCTTTTAGTTTTGTATTTTCTTTTATATTTTTTTTTTTGAAATATTTGTTTTTCTCCTCATCACAACCAAAAGATAGTTGAGGTGTATCAGTAATTTTATGGCAACAATTTTTATTAAATCTTTTTAACTGTTTTTGCTTGTTGGAAAAGTCGCAGTAAACAGCAATTTCTTCATTAACAATTCTTGTAGCAAAACCTAGAGAGTGTTTTGTTAAGTCGTTCTTTTCTTTATTCCATCGTTCTTTGGCTTTTTCGCCAACAATAGGAATTTTCATTAGGTAAACTTCTATCCAAGAATGATATTCACCTAAGCTTAGCTTATATAAGTTTTGTTCAAAAAGACAAGTAAAGTCGTCTAAAAGACATATATCACAAAGTTGTGATTGGGTTAATATTTGTCTTGCCTTTTCAAGCAATTTTTGGTTCTCATGATCTTTATTTGTAAGGAAATCAAGACCTAAGAACATCATATACATGGCATTAATAATTTGATCAAAGAGATCATCTCCATGTAAATTTTCATTCAAAGTTGTTCATTTAATAAAATCTTGGACTATTCCTGCGGACTTATGTTCTATTAGTAACAATAAGGCCTTGGCATTGGAAAATTCTTCTGGATTAGACTGGATAATCAGACTATTTTCAGTGTTCCATTTGTCAATTGTTTCTTTTCTTTGATTAAAATAAAAAATACAATCAATTTTTATGGTACCAATTTCAGTTGAACTACCATTATTCTTATCGGAATTTGGTATCCCCTTATGATAGGGCATAGAAAATTCATATTTTGTGTTCTCTTTCCTGTAGGATGGCTTGTGGTTACTACTACTAGCAGCGCTGGTTTGATTCATCCTATGTTTTGGAACTTCTTCTTCTTCAGTTTCTGGTTCTTTTAAAGCAAAGATTTTTCTTTATTTTCTGGAAAATATTTTTCTTTTAATTCTTTATTTTTAGAAAATTTCTTTTCGCACTCTTGGTCGCTTAAGGTCATGAGTTGAACAAGTTCCTGTATTTGTTCGGCTGAATAATTTTCCAGCTGTTTATTTTTTGAAGCTCATTTATTTTTTGAAAGATATTTTGAATAGGATTTCTCATCTGACCTTTATTAGTCTTTTGAGATAGATCCGAAAGGCCATTCCAAAGCATTTGGACTTTTAAAACTTCCTAATGAAGGATTTCCAACATTAAAGTTGGGAAAAGAGTATTTTTGAAATCTCTATTTCTCTTCAGAAGTATTTTCTTTATGTTTTTCGGGCTTTGGCGTTTCTTCTTTAAGTTTATCAATTTTGTCTGAGACATCTTTGATAATTTTTGCCGCTATGGCTTCTAAACCTTCATTGGTAGTTAATTCTTCTACCTTTTTGATTAATTCTTTAATCGATTCTTCGATTTTTATTAGACTCATGCTATAGAAATTATTGCTTTTCTAGCCTTGAGATTGTCAATTCTCTTTCTAATAGCAAAAACTTCATCTTTTAAAGCTTTTATTTTTAGAGTTTTAGTTTTATGATTTGTCTTAATATCTATTCTAACTTGCTCTATTCTTATGAGAAAAATTTGTATTGAAGCTTCTTCTTGAATAATTTCTTCATTCAGAAGCTCTACATTTTTAAGGATTGGCTGTGATGAAGTCATTTCTCAGCTATTTCCTTAAGAATTTCACCATATTTGTCAACTTTTTCAGACATAGATCTTATTAATTGTGATTCAGTAAAACTGGATTCTCCTATTCTCAAAGGGTTTCCAGTAAAACTGTGTCTAGGTCGGGACACTAGAGGTTGTTTATTGCGAGCAATATTAATTGCCCAATCTTCTTGTAACTGTGAAGGTTCAGAAAATTTACTTCCTTCGACAGTTCCAATTTCTGAGAATATATCTTCGATTGTTATATTCTCTTTCTCTTTATACTCAATTGAATGAGTACTATTTGTTAAAGCATACGAGATTAAATAATTAATCGCAAATACTTTATTACCCGGTTCCATAAGGTCGGTTCTTTCACATTGATGTATGAAACTTAATGTTTTATCAAAATCTTTTGAATCTCGATGTAAGGCAAATTTAGGATATATAGTAAACATAAATTTTCCATATGCTAAATTTCCTTGTACTGCTCCTAAAAGAGCATCTTGTCTGTTAACAATTCTATTGTCAACAAGAGCCATTTTTATAGGAAAATTAATTCCATCTCTAAATTGTGCTTTTAGAAGAATTTTTACTGCTCCTATATGCACCATGTTCATGGTTCTTCTTAACTCATGTTTCATAGTCAAAAGTCTTTTTGCTATTTCTCCTTTGTTTAAAAGAGGTAGATATACTTCTCTTGAAGTATCTTTTATATCTATTTAAAGTTCTTCAGTATTGAAGCAGTAGAAAATCTTATTTTTTCTAGAGAAAGCTCTTGAGACTAAACTCTGTAAGTGATTAGGTTAATTAAAAATCGTTTTTGTGTCAAACTTGAATTTAAGCCTGTTAATTTTTTCTAGTTGATTAAACCGTTTTCATTTTCTCTAAAGTTTATTACTTCGGTTATTTCTTGATTGTTTGATGTTTCACAATCAGTTTCTTTATGATCTATTTTAAGAGACATTTGATTACTGGTAATTTTTTGATTACTAATCCCAGATTACTAATCCCACTTTTTTAAAAACGAGCACGTGGCTCTCGATTTGTGCGTGTCATCCTTGCGCAGGAGGCATGCTAATCTTCTCTGTATCGTTCCAATTTTATCGGATGTCCCCGAAGGGACAACAACATGCACCAGTCTCAGCTATTTAACGCATGTATTATTTCTTCTTCTGGTCGATGTGGGACGAACTGAAACTCTTTATATGAACTTAATTCACTATTTCTATCAGATTTTCAAGTACGATTTGGTCTTCAGGTAGAAACTATAACATATCAATTAGTTTTTAGACAATGAATTCTAATGGTAAAAATAAAACAACGGGTTCTAGAACCAAACAAATCGCACCATAAGGCCATATGCAACAAAATGTCCTGCACCCCACACATGTCACGCTAGGAGTTAGGGCGGCGGTATTCCCACACCAACAACCGCACCCCTTCACATTATTAGAATTATCAGTTCCTGAAAATTATGGATTTTATTATTCATTTTTGACATTAAACAAAACAAAGAGGGTTTTTCAACTCTTCTAATAGGTTTAATTCCAAATCCATATCGTGGTTAGATCGGTGTAAGTTCAGTTTTGTCATTTGTGTAATTTGTTGTTAGTCCTGTTATTGTTTGGCCTATTTGTACGTTTTTTTATATAAAATATACTTTTCAAAAATAAATAAATAAAAAGGTGTTCAATTGATGGTCCTTTATGCCTTTGAGAAAAGTAGCTAGTAATGGCATATAATTATCATTTGCAACCACAATGGATACACCAGTACATTTCAAACACATGTAGAAGCCAATGCATTCTACTCTTAATAAATTTTCATCTGTACCACAATGTTTTGAACACTAATTAAAAAGGCTTGTTATGACCTAATGTAACTTTTTATAACTAAAACTAACTCAACAACCCAATATATGGATTGTTTTATTTTATAATTAAACTAGCAATGGACTCCCTGCCAGTTGATCCATTGGAAAAGCTAGGCTAAAATACATTCAATAGCCGTTCTTTTTTCTTTGAACATTATTACCTCATTTTCACTTTTATTATGTTTAATAATAGGTTTGAGCTTGGAATGGAGCTCATTTAAAATAGGCTTTACTCACACTTTTAACAAGCTGATCTCGAGTAGCTCACAAACAGCTTCGCTTGTTTACCCTTGTCATTTTTGTGATGGAGTATCATCGATGGCTTAGACATGGCCATATGAAAGCCTGTTGTATTATAGTCACCTTTTGCAAAGTGAAACGGACAGCTTTGCAAATTGATCTCTACTATGTACAGAGAAAAACAGTCAACAGCCGTCGATTGAAAACCAAGAAACACCATCTATCTAAACACTAATGTATCTATTTGTTTATGACATAAATTTATAACCGTAAACAAAAATAGCTTATATACGTAACAGGTTAGAAAATATTGACGGTTCTCATGAAAGTAAGTGCATTATCAGGAAATTAAATTGGCAAGCATGGCCACTTGACGGTAGTGTATTAAATTGGTACCAATCTTTTTCACAACTTGAGAAAATTGACATTAACACTCTTACCTACTCACGTTCATGCGCCTTATATATTGTGTCACACCCCTTTGCTCATACCACAACACTTTCAAATATGAAGATATCCGGCAACTTATGTTGTGTAGTTGTAATTTATGCATTCACGATTGTACTCATGAGCCGAGTCCCCGGCTCGGTGGCAGCTAACTGCAACTACATGGAGCTTTCGGTGTGTGCTACAGCGGTCACATCCCCTAAACCACCATCGAGTGACTGTTGTGCTAAGGTGAAGGAACAAAAGGCTTGTTTCTGTGGATACCTTCAAAATCCAACCCTTCGACAATATGTCACTCGTCAGGATGCTCAACGAGTTGCTAGAGAGTGTGATGTCACTCTCCCTAACTGTTAGAACATATAGTTACAAAGATCGACTACTTAATTGCATGTGATCATATTATGTGAGCTGATGATAATATAATAAGCAATGAGAAATCGAATAAAGTGGCTTATTTTGCTTCATTGCCATATGTATTGAAACTATTACGAATTAGTGAATACATGTCTTTATTGATGAACGTGCATTTACCGATGAAACTAATAACTTATAAACTTTTGGTGATTTTTATTTGAATCCAAACTGGATTTAGCATTAGACCCATAGTTAAGATATTATATATATATTTAAAAGACAAATCCTCATTGTGAGAGAATTAAACTGTAGCTAATTGTACAAGTTTTTATGCTATGGGTACAACTATAATAGCCATCCACGTGTGAGTGTAATATAGGTTTGCCTCCACCGCCTTTAAAATTGTTTATTTATTTTTGAGTGATGTTGACTTCTGTACTTCACCCAGTGGCCACTCTCTCCTTTCTTCCGGTTGTTTTCACCATATCTTCTTCCTTTTAGGATCTTCTTGGAAGGTAATTTCATATTATTTCATTATGCTTATTTTCTTCTTTGTTCACAACAATCTATGTGTTGTTCTCTTGTTTAACTTTTAAAGCGTCAAGAGATCATGCTAATCATGTATTCTTATGTTTATTTGTGCTGAGTAACACTAGTTTGATAATTGTTTAAAAGTTTAGTAAAAACATCCACATAGATACTTTCTTAGATCTTCATTTCAAACACTGTTTCTATAAAATGAAAAGACATCCTTGTGCAGGAGCCATGCTAAATTTCTCTGTATCATCCCAATTTTATCGGATGTCCCCGAAGGACTAACAATCATCCCCAAACAACGTTATATAACCCAGGAGGAAGTTTGTATTTCGGTCGATGTGGGAGGATACCAAACACCTATGACATTTTTATAATAACTTAAGTCAATATAAACTTACTTTTAAAATAATGTCAATTGCCAAACGACCCTTGAATACTTTATTTTTGTTCCATGCAAAAGTAACCACCATATTTTATTTACGTTCAATATTCCGAGTAAACCGGTTAATGTTATCTTTTAAAACTTTCAACGTCCTGTAATATTTTCATAATAATCGGAAGATGGCCCTAAACCCGCATCTTTACGGTAACGGCATGCCGGTCGCATTAGATGTTCGTTTTAATCAGAGATGGAATCGACTTCGAGATTAACAACATCTACGGGTCAGTCACTTACAATTCATTGTCAATTTATTTGAATTCAAGGTTATGTTGTTAAACCAAATTCTCAAAAAAAAAAAAACAATGTATCAATAATAAATTAACCCATCAATCATCCAAATCAAGTGTTGTTTCTTCCATATGAACAATTTACACACGGGACTAGCAATTAATAAGGATTAAACGGATTGGAATTTTATACGTAATTTTTCAAAACTACATATATAAACAAAATTTTTATGCGCAATTTTTCAAACTTATTAATCGGATTAATAAGTATAGCATTTAAATACTTACCGATATGTGGTCGATTAGGTGAAACCAAACCCGACTAGCGAGTTCTACATTTAATTTCAACCAGACTCAATGCTAAATTTCATAATAATAATTTTTCAGGGCTAATGGAGGAACTGTGAAAGCAAAGGGTAGAATCTTTTTATCAAATGTTCGCATAGTTTTGGTTTCCGATAAGCCTACACAGATTTTTACTGCTTTTGACATGCCTCTGGTATGAACAATCTTTCAACCTATTACTTGAAAATTATACAATTAATAACATGTTTAATGTAGTAACATGATCCTGCTTTTAGTCCCTTTTTTAATAAAAGTATATAATTTTAAAATAAAATATACTTATTTATTACTCCGGTTTAGTCAACGGCTGGTGTTCGGTTTATAAACCGGTTTCGAATCAAGATAGGCCGGCCTGGTAAAGTCGGTTTGACTCAAACCGGTCAGAGAAAGACGGATCCAAATTAAGTTACTGCTAATCCACCATTGCTACCGGCAAATACACCTAAACTCCGGTTGATGACATGATGAACTGCGCGTAAGTATCATTTTTGACTCGTTTACTTATGAAGGGGCCGGGCTTTGTTTCATCTCTAACGGGCTCATTATTTAACTTGATATTTATATTTGAGCAGATATGTCGATCCGAGTGATCCAACAAAGATCTATCTGCAGCAACCCGCTTCAGAACCACATCGACGCGACAATTACCATTCTTAAGACAAATAATCAGTAGACAAAGATACATATAAAATTTTGTAAACCGGTTGTATGCATTGTGATTTAACTTGTAATGCAGGTGATCAATACCGTTCATTCATTCATAATCTTCATTTATCATTTATATCTATTTGCTTATTAATTATATATCATATTAGTCTCTTTCTTTTGAATTGTCATTCCAACGAAAGTGAAAATTAGGAGTGTAATTGGTCATATTGATGGTATAAATTCTATATTTACAAAGTTGTAGTGCAATTTATAGTATCTTTAAATTTAAGTTTGAATTGCCTTTAGGTTATTGTTGCTTTTTATAATCTATGAGATTTTATAACTTAAAAGCATTTCAAACCGAGCCATGAACACCCTACTTGAAACCATCTTAGATTGACATGTTTCAGGCTAGCAAGTCTAACTAGTCTAACCCGAATACAACCTACATATTTATTCATATCAAATACATCAAATCTAAACTGCACATAAATAAAATCACGTGTCGTTCAAATATAAATAAATAAACTCGTGTAATTTGAACGTGATTTGTTTAACCAATATATTTAAACGAGTAAAACGGGAAGTCGGATTGTACTCTAAACGTGTTGGGGGGTTTAATAAATGGGTTAAACAAGTGACACATTTAATTAAACAAGTTCATAAACCGACTTGTGTAAGTAAAGGTTTAAACATGTCACGTCAAAAATAACACGACAAATTAAACGATTTAAACAGGTCAACCGAACATTCTCATAAGAACTATAATCTAATTATTCTCATAAGATGCTCATTCCGTATTTATTATTTAGAGCCTCAGAAATTTCAACACCTATTAAAAACTTAATAACACAACTCATTACCGTTATTGTCAGTTGAACATAACTAACTTGATACAATCAGTTACAACACTTTAACACACGTGTCTTCACCCAATATGTCCTCCAAATCACCATCAGACCCACCACCGCCACCATCCACCACCACCGCCGGAGCTACCGTCAGTGGACCCAGCGGCCCCTCCGCCGCCAATGCTCTCACCTCTTCCACCACAGTAAGTATTTCTCATCCTCTAATCCGCCATTAATGCAGTTTTTAAGCTCTTCTTTTACTAATTTCTTGCAGGTTCCACCACTAGTAGTCACCGTGTCTTACGAATGCGATGACATCTGGGATTGGGAAGCCGACGACACGAATAAAGAACCGAGTTTCGAACTTTACACCGACCAGTTCCCGATCGACTCCATTGATCTCACAGACTTCGATTTTGATACAGAACCTAATCCTTTAACGGTAACAACTTCATATCACTCTCAACTTCTTTAACTCTTCAAACTAATAATAATAATAATAATAATAATAATAATAATAATAATAATAATAATAATAAAACATTTCATTGAAATATAATAAGGCAAAACGGGCATAACATTTCCATGCATGACCTATTAAACTCGACTAAGTAACTTAGAGCATCCAACCAACGGGTGTCATTAATAATTAGATTAACAACTTAAAATCACTCTCTATTATAGCAAAACTAAGTCTTTAAATAATTACGTTCATACATCTTTGGGTCATAACATTACCATGCATCCGACGGGTCACTAATATTCAAATTAACAATTCAGGAAATCGTTCAAGAACCCGGAAATGCGGGTAAAGGAAAGCAACCAGTTCAAAACAACAATGGTGATGATGATGATGGATATAGCAGGGAACGAATCGAGGCGGGTCCAGTAGATTTTGAAGCGAATCCAACAAGATATTATAAGTGCAAGAATGAAAACTGTTTGGCGAAGAAGATGAGGGAAACATCTTCAAATGGCCAGTATACTCGGATCTTGTATACGGAAAAACATGATCATCCGAAACTTCAGTCTACTAACGGAGCATCTTCTTCGTCAAATCCTGGTCTTGATGATGACCTTGATCCTCAAGTTAAAAGATTGTGAGTCAACTCCTCTTGTACTAATTATATTCATCTATTCAAGATTCAAATATAAGTTTTGGGTCGGGTAGAATTGGTTGACCCGAACACGAAATTAAACATGCTAATCGGGTTGGTGAGTTATTCAAAAAGGTAAATGGGTCATAAATGGGTTAATGGGTCAACTTGTTTAATTATTCGTGTTGGTGGTTCGACTTTTTGAAGGTTAAATTGTTGTTAGATATAACACCACCCAAAAAGGTGATTGTTTTCGTATGTAAAAACTAAACTTACTGTTCGGTTTTGGTTATGTATGTAATAAAAATCGAAACGAACCAAATTTATATATTCACCTTTTAATTTATAGTAATTTATAAGAATTAAATAAAATATGTAACTCAATTTTTTTAAGGTCAAATGTATTATAATCAACTAATTATTAATTAACAACGTTATTTAGGTCTAGCTTCATTATTTTTGAAAAAAAAAATTCGGCCAAAATTTTTTAATCACAAATGGCAAAACCAAACCAAACCAAACCCAAAACAAATAAACCGAAAAACCTAAACCAAACGGTTTTTGGTTCGTTTTGCACAAAACCGATCCAATCCCTTTGACAAATATATTTAAAAAGAAATATTTAAATCATTGGTTTCAATAGTTTCATGGTGTGCTTAAAATTTGAAATGATAACGAGTTTTAATACAGAGTACTGAACTGTTAAACTGTCTAAACCGAATCGTGAACATAATCATTTAGACGGTTTGGTCGGTTTTAACCGTTTGTAAACTCTATTGACAAAAAAAATCTCCGGTCTCATGTATAATAATTATTATTATTATTTTGTTAAACAGGAAGACGCAGGGTGATAGAAAAGAAGATAACATGCTTAAGTTTCAAGTAGAAAGTGATATTGATATACTTGACGATGGATACAAATGGTACCTGATACGTAAAAGAGTCAACAAAGATAATCCTAATCTAAAGTATCAAAATTCTTTTTTTTTTTTTAAGTATAAATATAAAGTACATAAACAAATGTTTATTAAATTACTAAAACATATGTTAACATATATATGTAGGAGTTACTATTGTTGCAAGACCAAAGGTTGTCCGGTGAAAAAGCATGTGGTGCGAGCACCCGATGATATAAAGTCAGTGATAACAACCTATGTATGGAAACACAACCATCCTCTGCCTGATCCTCGTCCTCAGGCACCGCAACCCGCCGACGTGACCACCAACCCGGTTAGTCCGGTTCATGTGAGCACCATGCCATATATGCCACCGATATATCTCCCTCAATATCATTCAAACAATTTGATCCATGGCCCAAATTTACCAATGTATCCACAGTTTAGACCACCCGGATTGTTACCGGGCCAAGCAGGTTCTACACATCAGATGGGCCAAGGAGGTTTCATAAATTGGCAAGGCCCAGGTGGTTCCATGCATGGGTCGGGTCCAGGGGGTTACACATATTGGATGTATCCTTGGGGTTACATGCATGGGCCAAGCCAAGGAGTTTTTCAACATGGGCCGGTCCAAGGAGGTTTTCAACATGGGCCGAGTCAAGGAGATTTGCAACATGGGCCGTGTCAAGGAGGTTCGCAACACGGGCCTGGCCAAGGGGGTGGTTACATACATGCGCCGGCCCAAGGGGGTTACATACATGCGCCGGCCCAAAGAGGTTACATACATGCGCCGGCCCAAGAGGGTTACATACATGCGCCGGCCCAAGGGGGTTTCATACATGAGCCGGGTCGAGGAGTATCCATACATGGGCCAAGCCAAGGAGCTTTCATTCGTGGGCCAGACCCGGGAGGTTTACATTGGCCGGGCCCAGGGAGTTTTACACATGGGCCAAGCCGAGGGGGTCCCACACTTGGGCCAAGCCGAGGGGGTCCAACACTTGGGCCGGGCCGAGGGGGTCCCACACATGGGCCGGGCCGAGGGGGTCCCACACATGGGCCGAGCCGAGGGGGTTCCACACATGGAGCTGGCCGAGGAGATTTTGCACATGGGACCGGCCGAGGAGGCTTTATACATGGACCCGGCCAAGGAGGTTCTACACATGGGTCGGGCCAAGGAGGTTCTGGAATACAAGGTCCGGACATGAATCAACAACAAATGTTCCCTGAAGATAAAGATGGAACCCAAAAATGATAACGTTTTGTTATCCTTGCTGTATTGATTTTACTTTTTGTAAAGTCTTGATTTTGTACACATTCGTTATATGCAGCATGCTATAGAAAATATGATGGTATGAGTTGTTTGAAACAGGATTCTCTTAATGCTTTTTACCAAAAAAATTTCAATTCTTTTGAAATAAAATAGTTCTGTTATTTAATAAAGTCATGTGTTAGCATACTGGATTATTAACTTGTCATTGATATTTTTATTAAAAAAAAAGATAGTATTATCTAAATGATATAATTAGCATATAAGAGTTATAAGAGAAGTATACTATATAAAGTAACTTAAATTAAATTCATTGTTACTAACACGCAATTACAATTGAATCAAAACATAATTTCATTCCTTTGGGTGAATTTTTTTTGGATTAGTTCAACATCGAGTGTAAGTTGTACTAGTGGCAGATAGTATTGCTGATGTAACTTAGTGTACCGCTAGCTTGGCTAGTATGGAGTTAAGTGATTATTTACTGCCGTAAACATTTTTTGAGTTGGATGTTTTGAAAATTAGCTAATCTATAATTCTTTGCAAGTGCTGTAGAGATTAAACATCTCATTTAGTATGTAATGTTTCATCTTCTACTCGTGAATTTTAACTGATTTATGTTACAAAACTAGTAAAACATCTCTTCTTGGATCGAAACACTACTAGAAAAGAGAAATGTTTCCTACAAAAAATTCCAACGCATTTCTACAAGCACTATTTCCTACACTTTTCCAACGAAATTCCTACCAAAAAAGAGAACCCAAAATTTGCTACAAAATTGTGACAAGATAGCAACAAACAAATTAAATATAAATAATTTTCGTAAAAAATGCTTAGCAAATATTCCAACACAATTCCAACAAAAAAATGGTTACATATTTTTACGTATCATTTTCGTAAAAAATGCGTAGCAAACAAACAAATTAAATATAAATAATATATTTCGTTGGAAATGCGTAAAAAATATTCCAACGTAATTATTAAAAACAGCTAATTACAAACTTTTGTTTAATATATACATGCATTTTTATTATGATGATACTTTATTGGTGTTTATTTTTAAAAGTATACAAACTTATGTTTATGTAAAAAGTTATTGGTGATAATAATTATTATTCATATAATAAAGTTATTAAAATAATTAATACCGAAGAAATTAATAAATTAAGTACAAAAATAGTGAAATGTGTCGGAAGGAAATACATAACAATATAAAGAAAATAAAATTAGAAACATAAAAATATCGTTTGAAATATGTTATTAAAAAAATACACACACAACAAATTCATAGTATTTGATTACTAATAATTAAATTAACTATAAATAATAAGAGAAAGTTTATTTATTACATAACAATTACCTTTTTATAATTAAATTATCAATTATAAAAAAATAGTGAATGTCTTACATACACTTACATACCAAAAAATAACTCAATGCGTTGTGTCGGGTTTGTGAATATTTTTTGATTCAAGCATAGCATTTGAGGACTGAAAATGATAACATATAACTTACATACCAAAAAATAACTCAATGCAAATAAAATTACTCGCCATGTCCCTACTATGGCTGCAACATTGGTTGCCACGCCAAATAATGAAGCGTTATCATAGTCTAGGCTGAATATTCAGGCAACAAACCAAGAAAAACATAAATTACAGCCACTAACACAGGCGGCCAGAAATGGAAAAGGTGAAGTTGCACCATCACAACAGCTATACCACGCAGCCACAACGACCGCCACCTAGGATTTTCCAATATAATCGAGTGACAGTAGGCCATCCACCTCCCCCACCCATACCGAAGGTCTCCCACACCGCCACCACAGTTGCAAAACCCCATCACCCCACCAGGCCACCACCAACCATCGAACCCGCATTGTCATGCCACCTAAGGTCTCCAAATGGAACCCGACAACAATACGTAGACGGAAGGACCCTATATAATATTTTTTAAAATCCTTTTTACTCACAATCGCATTTTTCATTAATAAGCATGTTTTACCTTGTACATCATGTTGTTACAGGTGCACTTAATTATTATAATACTAGCTTTTATCCCTCCTATTACGGGGTTGTTACATTATTCGTTTCTAATATTTATATATATTTTTTTAATTTTAATTTTATTTATTGTAAGGAAGTTATTAATATACTTATTATTTGATGATGAAAGGGTTTCATAAAAATATGAGATACTATAACCCGGTTTAAAAGCTATATGGGTTTGGTGAGACCCATGACCCGTGTATTTTAAAAAAAAAATCGGATATTAATTTTAGGATTTTTATATCAAATATTTGGAGATTAATTTTTATTTTAATAAGATGTTATAACCCATTTAAGGGTTATTTGGGTTTGGTGAGACCCATACCCGTGAATTCAGGTCAAATACATGAGAAGACTACATTTACAAATAAAGCAATCTGATGGCTTGAGAGAATGTGAGGAGCAACCGTAGCACTTTTAACAGTTTCGTTTATATATGTATTTAAGATTGCCCTTATCTCCCTATTTGTATATCGCTTCAATGCATTGCACCAACCACCATCGTCATGTACCAATCGCCACTGCTAGAAGGCTCGTTTCTTTTCAAGCTCAGCTCGTTTATAGAACAGAGTTTAAGTTCAAGCTCATCTCATTTCAAGCTAGTTTCTAAAGCTCGAGCTTGGCTCGTGAATATATATATATAAAAATTGGGGTGGGGGGGGGGGCTCGACTCATTTATTATTTGCTAATATTCAATTTACAAACGCTATGATTTTTTATATACAATTTTAAGAATAACCTTAAGTGAGTCTAAACTCAACTTGAGCTCATGTAGTACCTTAAATAAGCCAATGCTTTGCTTGAGTTCGGTTGTGGAGTGTGAAGTTGATGCATAGAAATACAAAAGGATGTAGAATTGAAAAATGTACACAAGGCTTATTAAGGCTTGAAGAGCCTACATGAGCATCATATACTGCTCGAGCTTGGGATGAATAACTAAAAGAGCTTTATTTGTGGATTGGCTAAAAAGTGCTCAACTCGTTTTAGGCTTTTTATCGATCCAAGATCAAGTAACTCTCAGAGATGTGACTCGAGCTTGAACTCAATAATTAAAAGGGCTTTTATTTGTGGCTTGGCTCGAGCTAAAAAATGGTCAGCCCATTTCAAGCTTTTATTTGATCCAATCTCAAGTAGCTCGTAAGCGGCTCGGCTCTAGCTTGAAAAAGTTCTGTTTGTTTCAAGATTTTTAGTGATCGAAGCTTGAGTAGCTCGTGAGCGGCTCGACCTGATCTTTAAAAATGTCGGCTCGTTTCAAGCTTTTTATCGATCCGAGCTTAAATAGCTTGTGAGCGTCTCAACTCGTTTGCACCCCTAGCATTATTATACATCTAATTAAAATACATATTTATTGGTTAAACCGGGATCGGCTTGCTGTGGAGACTCTTTAGGAGTTCTAAGCCAGAGTCACTGGTTGGTACACCGTACTGGGTGACTCAATAGCAAAAAGCCACCACTAGCTGGCCAAACCCAGCTGTACGAAGCTCTTAAGCGCTCCAAGTTGTCATCTCCATTTCCAGAGACCCCCTGACCGAAGGGCCACTCGTGGTAAAACCCAGATGCCCACAGGATCGAACTAGAGATCACAAAGATACTGGTCTTCATTCATTAAACTACCAATGTCCTCCCCAAAGTGTTGTATGTGGGATTGAGCCTGCAACTCCATTGAATAATCCATATTTCCTAACACTATACCATATGGGAAATGACCACCCAATCATACCGTAGATTGTTATCGTTCTAATGTTCTAATAAAAATAATTAAATAACGACACTCATATTATTCCCCTTTAGGGATAAGATCGGTACCGGTTGCAAAAAATTCTCGAAACCGAAAAGCGCCAATTTTTAATACCGGTAACAAAATATTCGGCTTGGTACCGGTTTGGTCTGGTAGCGATACCAATACCAAATTTGTTCATCACTATACCCTTTACAAAAGCATATTTTATTTTATTTAAACACTTAAGAGTTGATCTATGCAGTTTGTTGGTAACTTCCTAACCACGATAGATGCAGCAGCACTAATCGGAAGCTCAACTCCTTGTTTGTTCACGTTCCCTTAAACCGTATTAAATCCCTAAATCAAAGATGGAACTGATCACAAAATCCCTTCCCTACCCTCTTTGCATTTTGTTGCTGGTGATTGAAATCACAACGAACCAACGCCGCTGCACCACTACTATCGGCTGCTGCTAGATTCAGGTAACAATTTTGACCTTCTAACTTGTTTTGCATATGCCTAATTTTTAGAATGCAATGTTTGACAATTGATTTGTTCCGGAGTATCAAAATCAAAGTCGAATTGGTTGAAAAGTATATCAATATGATATTAAAATAGATGAAATTTGGTAAATCCATGCCTTCCTAATCCATCAGCGCGCTTCATTTAAAACCATTCAATCGACATTCGATTAGGTGTTTGGGCTTACTTTGTGGTTGACCATTTGACTTGAAATTTCAGAAAACATGATCAAACTCAAATTATAAATGTACAAAACCTATTAGTAAACAAGGACGGGCCAACTAATTCTTAAATCTTGGTTATGCTATGTTATACTATATGAGTTAGAAAATGTGCCTAATAAATCTGGTAGTATTTCATATATTTTTAATCTCAGAAAATATCATTTAAAGCTGTTGAAGCTCAAACCACAAAATGAAATTAATGTAACAACCTATGTAATTCATGAAATTAATCCTATTGACTTGGAATCCACTTAAGAATCCGATGGTTTGTAGCTGCTATAATATAGGTTCACAAAGGTCTTTAAAACTCAGGGAATATGTAGTATAAACATGTTAAAATATTGTTGCAGCTACTAATAGAATTATAAGTTGAGAAACAATAAGATCTAATGTAACATAAACTAATTATTGAAAATTTTATCATTGCTATGTCCACTTTAATTATTTGCAACATAGGGGCTTGTCAATGTTATAATACTTACCTAAACATACTTGTCAATTTTATATATCATACATATACGTTTTACTGTATATAGTGCTGGAGCTCGAAAAAATGGCAAAAGAAGTCCAAGCATGGGAGACAAAACCAAGCAAGTGTCGCGCGTCCAGGTCTGTGCGATTTGACAAGCATCGTATCCACTTGGTAAATCAATCATATTTATTAATTCTACTAAAAAAATTGGGATGCAAAATTTTATTTTTTTGTACTTTGCTATATTACTCTTTTTATGTAGGAACAAAAACATGGCAGAAAAAGTAGCTGGGTGAAAATGTTCTTTGATACGAGTCAAAATAGTGAGTGCGACGGATTTGAGTTTTGTAGAGAACGATCAAAGCAAACATATATAAGTTATCTTTATCATTCACATATAATTATGTTTCAACTTTTAGTTTAGTAAGGATTTCATTGTTCTTCGAAGGTCACAAGTAGGGGTATTGCTATTATTATCGTTTATTATTATTATTATTATTATTTATTTTCTGGATGGAAGCTGTGTTAGAGATTGCTTACTGAATTAGGTTTTTATTGTTCATCGTGCTTTGACTTTGTAAGTCAAATGGAATTTGGGTTAGAACATCAGTTTTGCACTAGGATAGTTGGCTTGGTATTTAAAATCAAAATGTGTTTATTTTCGCTTAAACTTTTAGATTTGTATTGAGACTGCTAAATGCATATGGTGTTTTTTTCTTTTTTTTTTGTGTATAGGAACTATGCTTTAACTTTGTAGATCAACTGGTTACTTTGTAACTAATGGATTTCAAGTTCATGATAAGTATATATGCTATAATTAATCAAAATTAGGATAACACATACAATGAAATCATTGTTAGAACACCAGTATGAATAAAATGTGACTTATTTACCTGTATGTTTTTGTAAACAATGTGACTCCCCTGTATTGAATAAAATGTCATTTTTAATTTAACAAAATTTTTAGGTACAAGTAGTTCGAGCTCAAATGGAAGAAGAATTGGAAAAGGAACAGAAGGCTAGAGAAGAATTGGAGAAACGAATGAAACAAATGGAAGTTCGAGCTCAAATGGAAGAACAATTGGAAAATGAACAGAAGGCTAGAGAAGAATTGGAGAAACGAATGAAACAAATGGAAATAAATGAGCATCTGGAAAATGAAGAAAAGATGCAAAAATTTTAAGAGTTTGTATTGTGATTTTGCAGTAAGACCTCCTTAAGACTCGTGTTATATTGTAAAACTGTTAGTTTAAGTTTTCGTATTTATGGTTGGTTTGTAAAACATGTTTTGAGTTATCTTTACCCATTTTTATGCGTTATTTTAAGTTATCATATTTACGGTTTATATTTTGGATTTTTTTTGTTTTGAAATGCGCATAATAATAATAATAATAATAATAATAATAATAATAATTAAAAAAAAAGTAGTATTAGATCGATGAGTTGAAAATGCATAGAAAGTGAAATAAATAAATATAAAATATAATTAAATACGTTGGAAATGCGTAGAAAAATAAAAACAAAAACTATATATATGTGTTGGAAAACATAACAAAATAAAAATGGTGAACAATTAAATTGCGTCAGAAATTAATATCAGTGCGTAAGAAAGAGAAAATAAATGTTTTAATTATTTGTGTTGGAAATACGTTTGAAACTTCCAACGAAGTATTTTTGTAGGTAATGTGTTGTAAATTGTGTAGAAAAACATTTCCCATGAGACTTTTTCCCACATACCAGTTTTTGTTGGAAATGTGTTGGAAACACTGATTTCCTACGCATTTCCAACGGAAAGTGATGTAGGAAATTGAACAATTTTCTAGTAGTGAAATATGGCATCCTTTAGCAATATATATATATATATATACACATTAGATGTTTCTATAATAATTCAGAAGTTATACGTAGAACATGTATGGTGAAAATAAAGTTGGAAATTAAGAAATCTTAAAAGATTTGAGCTTTTTACCTATAGTAAGAACATCAAGAACCACATTACACTTGTATGTATTGTGTAGTGCTTTGAATTGATACATAAGAATGTTATGTAATCCTTCCACTACTATGAGTATCTTCTATGCGTTATGTATAAGTAGATAATGCGGTTTTTAACATAATATTTGTTTTGAAATGAACGTGTCCTAAATCATTGTACTATTCTAGATCAATGGGCGCAATTAAATATAAGTGTTTGAATAATGTTTTTATAAACCACATCACATCATAAATTATTTAAAAGTTGTATATAAATTAATCGAATAAAACAAAATAAAACGTGTTGCTTGCAGAGTGTGTCAAAGTGAAATTGTATGTAAATTTCCTGTATCTTAGGAAGGTACACACCGTACAATTCATGACTTCAACGTTATGACTTTTATGCCCTCCCACATCCGTACATAAATCTATCAAACTTGCTCATATTCTCATTCTCATAATAATTAATATTATACCTCTCCAAGCAATCTATCGACTCATGTCTTCTTCCGGTAGCACTTTTGAATCACCACCACCATCCACCGCCACCGGTGTACCCAAATTCAATTCACTCCACCCACCTTCACTTGATATCTCTTCACCCTCCTCCTTGTTTAATATCTCCGGCACCGATTTCCTTGACTCACCTGTTTTCCTCTCCACTTCCCAGGTAAGTATTATTGGTTAAAACAAATATAGATTTTCTCAAGATATTAAAAAAAAAGGTCATTTTACAAGTTTTGTTTTAAATTTATTACTGTTTTTTAGGGGTGTGCGCAGATTGGTTTGGGTTGTTTTGCGCTAAATCTAACTTTGGTTTTTGAATTTATAAAACCATTTAGTTTCAACATTTTGGTTTTGGTTTTTCATTTTTTTTTTGGTTTGATTCGGTTTCCATAACTTAAAAGTAATGATTTTGGGCATAAATAATGTTGTTAACTAATTAATTGATTATTAAACAACTAAGCTAATGTAGTTATATTTTTGAATTACAGGCTTAACAAATTCTTTTAAATTATTTAAAATAAAATATAAACTACGAAAATCTTAAATTTTGGTCCGGTTATTTCGGTTTATTACATGCATAATTAAAAACAGAACCTTAAATTCGGTTTAAAAAAAACATAAAACCAAACCGTTGATTTTTGTTTTGATTCGGTTTTTTTTAGATGAGCTCTTTTGGTTCATTCGCACTCCTGTCTGTCATATTTAATAATGAATAAATCAAAATATAGTATTTAAATTTATTTACTAAATTCTTGTAGAATTTACCATCTCCAACCACTGGTTCTTTCCAATTCAATGCCTTCAATTGGAACTCCAACAATCAAAATCAAGAACAGGGCATAAAAACAGAACAATACAATTTCACGAATTTTCAAATTCAAACCCAGTCAGATCCTTCAACAGTAAGTATTTCACCCAATTTCATCATCAGTCAACGATTTTCATCCCATTAAATTGACATAATTATAAAAATTTCAGGAAATATATGGAAATATGGAGAAAACAGAGTACCCAATTCAGAAACAGAGCATACAATCAAATTACAATAATCAATCAGCACACAATAAGGTAAATGATGGATATAATTGGAGAAAATATGGGCAGAAGCAAGTAAAGGGTACTGAAAATCCAAGAAGTTATTACAAATGCACGTATCGAAATTGTTCGATGAGGAAGAAGGTGGAAACATCTTCGGATGGGGATATTGTTGAGATTGTTTATAAGGGAAATCATAGTCATCCGAAACCGCAATCAACTAAACGAACACCTTCAAACACTTCACTTCTAGTTAATCAATCTTATGGTCCCACCCTAGAAAATTCATCGGTTTTGATTGGAGATGATGAGTTTGTTGAAGATGGAGCTCAGGCTAAAAGATTGTGAGTTCCTCCAGTTCAACTTACAGTTTTGTTGGCACAAAGTTGTAATTTTTGGTTTTTTAAAACCGTTCGGTTTAGCCTAGGTTCAATTTTATCATTCAGCATGAAAATTTTGGCCAAAACTAACTTTGTTAATAATTAATAGATGATTATACATTTTAGCTAAATATTTGAATAAAATTGTGTATTAGATTATTATAATTTACTTAAAATTCAATATAAAATTTAAGTTTGTATTTTCGAATTTATGCACTCCCATAGCTTTAAGTTGGATAAGTGATGCGTGTGTAATTTGAGTAACTTTTTTTGTACCTTGTTGATTAATAGGAAGGCCGAGGGTGAAAACGAAGGAAAGTCAATGAAGGGAAGTAGGACTATAAGAGAGTCGAGAGTTGTGATTCAGACGGTAAGCGAGATCGATATACTTGATGATGGGTATAGACGGAGAAAATATGGTCAAAAGGTTGTCAAAGGGAATCCTAATCCGAGGTGAAAAGAATTACGTTTTTCTCTTTTTTATTATTTTGCCATAAAGTGTGTGTATATATATTGGATCGTAAACAAACCAAACTTTGTAATTACCGTACTTTATGTGAAGTTTTCTTAAATTAACCTAGACGGGGAATTATTTTCGTTTAAGTGTTTGTATTCATTTGTTTTCGTGTTTATAATCATATGCATTTTTATTAAAATATACAAAGCTGACCTCACTGTGTGATTCTTGTAGGAGCTACTACAAGTGCACCACCCCTGGTTGTTCAATGAGGAAACATGTGGAGCGAGCATCTCATGACACAAGATCAGTACTAACAACCTATGAAGGAAAACACAACCATGTGGTGCCTGTGGCTCGTGGTGCTCGGTCATCACAAGCCACCAACTCATGCAATAACATAAACATCATGAGAATAAATTCATCAGACTTGTCTTCTCAACATCCTAACAACTCTATGAACAATTTAGTTCGTGGCTCCAATTTGTCAACATTAGATACAAAGTTCACACTAGATAAGTTACAAAGCGAAGTAGGTTTCGGGTTAACCGGATTTGAGAACCCAGTACGATCTACTTACAAGAATCAAAAACCAAATAACATGTTTTATAAAGCTAAAGATGAACCAAATGATGATAGCTTTTTGGAATCCTTGCTATATTGAGATTGATTTATGTGAAAGGGGCTGACTTGCTCAAATTCATATATATGGGGGTCTCTTTTAAAATATTTATTAGTAGGATTCTTTTCATTTTTTGTTTACTGTAATGTAATTAATCTTTTTATTAGTTTTGTAAAAAAAATTTCCCTGAAGTCATATATTAAAAATACTAGACTATTCAGTATTCACATAATCACATACTTGATAAACAAAATTAGAAAATTACATAATTTACTATTACGAGGATTTTATCAAATAAATCTAACTATAAAAGTTATAATTAACAGAGGAATTCTCTAATTAGTTTATATTTAAAGGGGTAGGCTAAACGTACTTCCTCCTTGATAAACAAAATTCTTTAAACTTTTATTTCCTTTAAACATTTTTAATTGAAAATTTATTCTCTTCAACATTTTTTCTTTTAAATTCTGAGTGTTTAAAATTTTCATATAATAAACTATTAATTTCAAAAATAATATACTGTATGAAGTCTACATGTAATCTTAACTAGACGTCATTAATTTATTAACTTATACTATGTTATCAAACTGTGTTGATAGAATCATTTTAACCAAATGGATCATGTCAACTAAGTTAACTAATAAGAAAATATTTTTCAATCATGCGATAACATATAAGTTGGTGAGAGTTGTTCAAGTTATCTTATTATAGGGTTGGACAACTATGTCGTGTTGCACGTTGAAATTATCAGCTCAAATTCGACTCATATATTTATTTGCATTAAAGACATTAGATTAACCTAAACACATCTAAGCTATGTAACCTGAATAAGTCACGTATAACGTGTTTGTCTAAACGATTGTGTCAAACAATTTGGATGGTCGCAAGTTAGTTAAACGAGTCATTAACTGATTGTTTGTCATGCTAAAAAGGTCATATAGTGGTTAGTAACACATTAATATGTGTGCTGTTTAATTGTTTATTAAACGTGTTACTAATACTTGCTATGTTAAAATGGGAAGTTGTAAACTATACTTTCTTAAATTTTCTATTTTACAAAACTTTTATATATTTACTTTTTGAACTCTCAACTTTAATTACAAAATATGGTTTATTAGACTTGTGTCACAAAAGTTTATTATACTCTTTGACCACTTAACTTTAGTCTCACATCTTTATTTTTTGGTCTTTCAAATTTGTTAATGAGAATTCTGCTATTGTATTTTTTGGTCTTTCAACTTTTGTAATGAAACTTTTGTTATTAAAATTTTACCATAATTAAATTGAACCGATACATGTTGACTTCCCACCACATACTGACTACCCGTAGCTATCTTTTGAACATGTAATACACTAACCCGTTCTCTAAAACACACGGAAAAAAATACTTATTGAAATGTTACAAGGAAACCTTCTTTTATATGAAATTATATTCAATTTTGACTGATCGAAACGATAAAAAAATGCAATAAAATAAAGTCAATGTCTCAAGTCTTGTTGTATGATGCGGATATTCCAATAAACGGCATACATTGATAAGTTGTACTCACGTGATCACGAAGTGTGCCGCACGTGGTTGACTAACTTTGTTGGCATAAAAAGTTAAAAACATTTCGAGGATAAGTTATTGATTATACCTACGTCATTGCTAACGTGGTACTACGATTACATACGAAAGAAAACTTGGGTATTGAATGAGTCAAATATAGCTTGGTGAACACGTTAGTCAAGGTCAAAGCCGTAATTTTACGACATCATTCCAAAATCTCAAAATATACAAAAACAAATCAAACTGAATATATACGAAAACAAATTATCCAAATGAAATACAACAGAATGTTGAGAATTTTAGTATTTAAGAAACGATGTGGCATTCAAGAAATTTAGACAAAAGAAACATTTGATATATTATGATATTTTGTATCTCAGGTTATCATGTACCATTGATATATTTGTAGAAACAAAATGTAATTTTTCTCCAGTCCTAACATGTTGTTAGGTCTAATGTTTTTAAACCCGCCTTTCAAAAGAATTACAGAACAAGACCGTTGTTAAACTTGATAGAAAGTATAATCAATAATGTCATGTATTGCAAATAAACAAAAGAACCAGACCGTTTGTTAACTTGATTGAAAGCCTGATTGGAGGTGACGCGGTGACGGATTCAGACATTTAACTCAGTGGGGGTAAAATATAATCAATAAAATAAATTACATGAAATTATAAAAACGAACTACACTGAATATAGCAAAACAAAATACATCTTCATTGCTTAAAAAATATTTCACCATTGCGGTTCCAAAGGGTAAAACTAATTCTCCAAATGATCGAACTTAATATTCATGAATCATCTGCATATTTAACTTCTTCGTTTAACAGTTAACATCTTTTTAGTCGATCATTAAAAAGAAAGAATGAGTTTGTTTATCACTTTATAGGATCGGAAGAAATATAAAATATTGGGCAAATTAAAAAACAAAAGCATAAGGGGTCTTAATTGATTTTTTTATTCTTTTTTTTACCAAGATTACCACTACAAAACTTAATATAGTCTCATTAAATTAAATCTCAGTGGGTGACTGACCCCCACTGGGCTTGTCTTCGATCCGCCTATGGTGACGTGGACGTTTCAAAAGAGGACTTAAGGCTATGTGTAGTGAATGGACTACAAAATTGGGCGATTTGTGTCATGTGGCGCGTAGTAAGCAATAAGTGGGTTTTGTTTTAGGGTTGTAATGGTATTGTAGCCCTTGTATGTATGTATGTATGTATGTATGTATATCACACACACATATAATATAATAATAATGAACAAACACTCACAGCCAGCGACAAATACTAGTCGCCCCTCCCCCTTGTCGCCCTTTTATGCCGCGGGTCGCGGTGTTCCACCCATTTATTGCCCCCCATCGCCTTTCTCCTGTCCCCCACTACGCTTGGCCTAAGGGCAAAATGGAAGAGTATATTGTGTTGCTATATATATTATAAAAATTTAAGTTAATTTATTACTGTATATTTTTTAAAGTTTTACGCATGTTTGTATCGAGTGCAATCAATGGGGCGTTAGAATCGTTGACAAAGAGGCGTCAGGTGTCCAAATGTATACAACAGGGCATTTACGATTAGGGGTGCAAACGAGCCGAGATTAATCAAACCCGAGCCTGAGCTCAAGCCTAAAATTAAGCTCGTTTAATAAACTAGCTCGAGCCGGCTCGCGAGCCTAAATGAGCCTGTCATTTATATGGTCCTTTAAAATATAAATTTAATATATATATATATATATATATATATATATATATATATATATAGGGTTGGTATCATTTAAGAATTCTAAAAAAGTTAACAACTCTTAAGAACCTTTAACAACCAAACAATTTTTTAATTTTTTTTATATATTAACATTATTTAAGAGTAGTTTTATCATAATTTATATAAAATTTTTTATTACATATATTAATCACAAGTTTACATATATGTACAATTTATATACTAACAAATTTACATAGGTGTCAAACAAAACATAGATATGTATAAAAACTAATTTTCAAAATTGTAATTGTAGATATAGATATAAAAAATGATAAAACCAATCTCAAATAACATTAACATAAAATTTTTTTATAAAAAACGTTAGTTTTCATGGATTCCTTCAAGTTCTTAAATAATTTTACAGTTCTGTAATGATACTCATCATATATATATATGTGTGTATGTGTAGAAAATGGTTAAAATAAAAAGAAATAATTTT
This sequence comes from Bidens hawaiensis, assembly GCF_021521415.1. Taxonomy (NCBI): domain Eukaryota; kingdom Viridiplantae; phylum Streptophyta; class Magnoliopsida; order Asterales; family Asteraceae; genus Bidens; species Bidens hawaiensis. The sequence goes on along the minus strand of NW_027491095.1, from coordinate 3,261,929 downwards.
GTATAAAAAGTAGGAATGGCATAAAATTTAGAGTTAGGAAACTATGTAGCCTAAATCCTAAATCTTAGGAAACTATTTGTTACTTTAAAAACTACCAATCTCAACCACTAGATCATAGATCCAAAGGCTTAGATTTATTCTTACTCTTCCTATGAAACTATTTCTTTTTATTATAACCCATATATATATATATATATATATATATATATATATATATATATGAAAATATGACTAAAAGAAACTAACTAACATATATTATTTTATACATAAAATTATTAAAGAAAAAATATATATAAATATAATTATACTTATTTAAAAGATAATTGATAAATAGTAAACGAACCAAACTCAAGTTTGAGCTTAAGCTTGAAAATCTATTCACGAACTCAAGCAGCCCTATCTACAATTACAACATGTAGTCAAAATTTTGTCAAGATTTTTTATTTATAAATAATACATTTTTACTACTTTTACTTTTCCTCCGTACATGTGACAGACTTCTCATGCTTCAAAAACAGTTAGGCAAACATGTATCTCAGCCTCACACGTATATCTTGTACATTGGACTTAATGCAAGAAATGAAAAACACAACGTGTTTTAGGCAAAAGAAATATGATCAAAACAACAATTCTGAACAAACCTAAGTAACCAAAACAACGGTTTACATTATGTTTTTCATTGTGAAATTAGCATATGATTTAACATTACATAACAAAAAAACATGATTAAACCACTAAACCCCACGTCTTTTGCTAAGTCTTTCACGAAGTCGTTCTTGTAACACTTGAGCTGCTCGAAGAACATCTCCAGTAAGATGATCTGTCCTGGTACTCAAGATTTTCAAATCTTTGTGCACGTTTGTTTCTTGTCCCATCCGCATCATATCTTTTTGTACCTCTTCAAATGTGCGAATAAGTTTTTCTAACATACCCACTGTATTATCCATCTTGTCATCCGACAAACTTGACGTTGTTGTTCGTTTCCCTTTGTTCATCCGGGTCGGGCGTTGCTCTTCGGGTGAATCCAGCTCAACATTCTCCTATAAGCACAAATTATAAAAACAAATATATAAATAAATAAATAATAAAAATTGTGAAAGCTAAAAGTATAAAATTTGTAGTGTGAAGGGTAAAAGGGTAAATGTGGTATTTAAACAAGATAAATATTAGCTAATACACCCAAATGAATTAGCATAGCACATTAATAATATATAAACTGGAGATTTTATTATTAAAAAAACAAACCAACCTCTTCATCACTCTCCGGTGTATGTGAGCTACCAATGCTAGTATCATCTTTCATTGTTGTAAGCTCCACCGCCGGCGTACGGTCGCCGGAGTTCGAACGGCTACGATATCTGAGAGGAGATGGGGTACAAGAATTAGCGTGTTAAGAAAACATTGGGCCTAATATTTTATATACCGTTGTTACCAGTTACCAGCTTCTTTTTGAAGCCCAATGGGCCAAATTTTTTTATAAGACAAATTGGGCCTAATATATTGCAACAATAGTGCAAATTAACAAAAGAACAAGACTCTTGTTTAACTTAATAGAAAGTTTGATTGGAGGTGATGTGTAAGGCTGTTCATGAGCCGAGCCGAATCGAGCGAAGGTTTGCTCGTTGCTTCGTACATTTACAACCGAACCAAACCGAATGGCTGAAATTCGAACCGAGCGAAAACCAAAATGAGCCTAAATCGAATCGAGCATTTTTCGATCGAACATCGAGCGATTTTAATCATTATTTATTTCTCTTACCCTTTAAAATTTTCAATAACAAACAAGTTTGAAGGTTGTAAAGTTTATAAACAGATTAGTAATTTTTAGAGAAACATGTAATAAATTGTAAATTTTTATTAAAAACAAGTTTGAAGTGAGATATAATAATCATGTAAACGAATTTCTAGTATTCTAAAAACATGAGGCGAACAAATAAAGCTATAAAATGACGGAATAGGAAAAATTTAAAGGCGTAAAAAAATTATAAGCTTATATTTACGTGTTTTGTCTATATATTCATGTATTTGTTCGTATATAATTATATATAAAATAAATTAAAAATATTCGAGCCGAACCAAACCGAACCGAACAGACCTTTGCTCGTTGCTTGGCTCATTTACAAACCGAACCGAGCAGAGCGGCTCGTTTACAGTCAAGCAAAAAAAACAAGCGAGCAATTTCCGAGTGAGTGGCGAACGAGTTCGAGCAACGAGTGGTTTGGTCGGTCCCAGTGATGTGGACGTTTTAAAAGAGATACAGGAGCAAAATGGAAAAGTTTATCATTGTTAACTTTTATCAACATATAAACATATATTATACTGCTATATATATTATAAAAAATTTAACTTAGACTATGGTGTTGATTTGTAAAAATTTAAGCATGTTTGTACCGGGTGCAATCAACCGAGCGTCCGAATCATCAACAATGAGGCGTCCTGTATCCAAATGTATATAACCGGGAGTCAAAATTCCGTCAAGATTTTTTATTTATAAAAATAATGTGTTTTTACCGCTTTTTCTTTGTACACGGGACAACTCTTGGTGACTTCTCATGTTTCATAGACACTTAGGCAAGACACATATATCTTGACCACACACGCTATCCTGTACATTGGATTTAATGCATGTAATGAAACACGCGATGTGTTTAAGGAGAAATAATTAATCAAAACCACAAATCTGAACAAACCTAAGTGATCAAGAAGGTTTTGGGTGCGGTTGGTTTTGGACTATACGTCAAATACTTGTCCTGGCCCCAATGACAATGTTTGATTTGAAACTTAATTTATCTTTTGAGTTTTAAGTCTTGGTGTTTGATTTGTAAATCAATTTAGAAACAAGCAGACAGGACAGAGGCATCAAAATGAATGAGTTAAGTTACGGTTTAAAAGGTTCATTTTTTTGTACGGGCCTACGAGTTAAGACTTAAGGTGGGGTCACATCGGATTGACCCGCAATTCAACATTTATACGCAATTAATGTGTTACTATAGTCTAAATCATAATAAAATCTAGGTTGTATAAACTAAAACTAGATATGGGACCATTTTAAACAAATACTACCCGATTTCAGTTCACTTAATTCTTTTGCTTAACTTAAATCGACTCATTTTTACCAAATATATAAAACTTCTTAACTCTATCTTATGCATGTGTTTTTGAATGTACACACTGGTTTTGTTTTTGTTTGTGTTTTCTCCAAGATTCAAATTATTGGGGTTTTGTTTTTGTTAGGCTTTTGTAGAATGATCATCAAGCTAATGAAAACTTTCGCTATGATTAGTAGTACAAATTATTGGGGGTCTTTATGTCAATGCAAATGTACTTTTCCTTAATAATGACTAAACAAACTAGCAATCAATGCTTTCCAATTTCATACAATAGACACACACTTTTGTACGTACTCCTTTGGACCTTTGGCCATGTTCGATGCACGTTAGTAATGATTGATCAATATCATTATATTATGAATTAAGGTGACAAATGGGTTGGATCAAACATCTCATAAATAACTCATATTTACAACGGAACGAACATCTAAAACAAATATGAGATCCAAACATCTTATCTGAAACAACTTTGATCCAGAAAATAAAACACAATCAATTAGACAAGAGCTAGTAAAAGAAAGAGTATCCATATTATGCAAAAGGCGTTAACAATACAAATTGACACTTCCTATAGTACCTTTATAGATTACTAAATTACACAACAAGCTAGAACACATAATATCTGTATACAAGGATCGTTGTAAAGTCCTTATAAAAGACTACACATAGAAGACACGTTCTTGGGAGTAAGCCTTTTGAATACCCTCATTAACTCTCCTTTTTCTATGATGTACTCGCTAACAAACCTATACGCGCTTTAACGTCAGAGTTGGGTCACAAGATGCGCATCCTAACAAGGCAATGGCAAATACTATATGTTTAGCTTTATCGAACATCAAAGAGCTCAAGATGTACAAATACTATTTTAACTTAAGTTTCAAGAATAATCAAAAAAAAGGTTACAAAACTATATATTAACAAGTAATCAAGTAACATGTTCTTGGTATAACTTTACTTATAAAATTTAATTAAAAAAGTATATATTTTCTTTAAAATAAGAATAAAAACCACTATCCACAATAAAAAAAGAAGAAACAAAAAACCCCAATAATTTTCAAATAATCATTGTTCTTCACATATACTCTCAAGACAAGGCCTCCAATCTCCACCATCAACACTCCGGCGACTTCTCTGCCTTCTAACCTTCTTCTCCGCCACACCGCCACCCGAAACACACACCGTCTTGATCTTCACACTCTTGTCCACATTTTCCCTCCTCTTTCTCTTATTTTCTGGAACAGAAGAAGCCGGTATCAAAAAATAAATACCACCTCTCTTGAGCTCCGAACTACTAGACAATATCACTATCCGCCTCACGACACCGTGTGTAGTCGATTTGCTTAGCACATATTTTGGGTACTTGTTAAGAACCTCACCTGCGGTGATCGGGTGTGTGATCTCGTCAACTACACCGTTTAAATGAACGATTCGGATCAAGTCTATGGACCCGAAAGGAATGAGGCATGATAAACAAGGCCTTAAGGTGTTTCCCATGGTGAGTAATTTGGAATCTAAGAGTTGGTGGTTTGAAGGTGTTCGTGGGGAGTGTTAATATAGGGAAAGAGAGCGTGCAAATAATAATATGGGCGTGTAGATGGAGTATTATTATTATTATTATTATTATTATTATTATTATTATTATATTGAGGGTGGACGTGGAGTGAAATTATGAAGATATCATGGCCGTAGTTTTGCATGTTTCTTGGATTTTACATTTTTGTAGTTGTAATCTTTGGAGGTGTGTATTTTAATTTTTTTATTTTACTAAGTTTATTTATGATATTGTAGCACGTTTGGATATTTTAAACATTAAAAACTACTTTATATCAAAGACTATAAATTTTAAAAGTTAATTTGTTTTGTGTGATAGCTTAACGTAACCAAACCATAATTATATTCCAATACTCTCTCATAATCGGATCGAAAGCAAATCAAATGGCCCAACTGAAAACAATAAAAACATAAAAAGAAGCGGCTTCGATCTCAGTCCACATACTTAGTCTAGCATATTTTGCTTGAGTTTTCCATAAATTCGCAATTTCGTTGTCGATGGTCCTGTTATCCCCATCTTCAATGTCGAATCTTCTGTGGGTGTTGAAAGTTATTCGTATGAAAAAAAAAGATTAAAAAGTGAATCACAATTTTTAAAGACCGTAGTCTTGCAAGGGAACAACGTGGCAGCGAGGACCGTGGTAATTTACTCTAAATAAAATAAAAAAACTACAATAACGAAGTGAAATTACAAAAATCGGAAAAAGCAATAAAAGAACATAAAAATGATCTTATGACACCGGGTCTCATTTACTTAATATATATATACAAAAGAGAAAAAAGAAAAACAGTTAAAAAGTCAAATTGAAAAAAACAAAAAAAATCAATAAAAAAACTTAAATATCTTCTTGTGGCACGGAATGTCTTTTACTTATATTAGATAATTTTTGCATCTATTTGTACTATTATGCACTTATTATTTCATTAAGCCTTTTGCCTTTTTTATTTCCTGTTTGAACTTGCATTGTTAACTAATGTTCACCTATTAATCAATTAACATTTAAATCTTAATTAAGTAATACTTATTGTTTACTCATCCATATATAAATATATATCAGCCGTCTTCTTAATTACCTTTTACTTTGTTACTTGTTAGTACTTGGTAGTTGCAACTTCACTACACCCCTTTAGAAGTTATTAATTGCATAGACAATCTATTCATCATCCAATTTGGTAGTTTACTGCTTATGTACTCAATGATGTTGTTGTAAGTAACAAGCAAGCCTTAATCTGTGTAAGTTTTAGACACCGACCATTCTCATGATAGCTTGATTTATTGTGTAAGTTTTCATAAGTAGAACCCTTGTATGTTTGGACAAATCAAAATATATTTGTTGAGCCCATGCATTTCATGTTCAAATATTTACAATATAACATAAATATTTATATTTATATAACATATATTTGAATTTACTAGTAATCATGTGTTATCATAATTCATATATATATGTTTTATTTTACAAAACTTTAATCACAAATGAGTTTATATGGTAAGCTACTGAATCCAGCCATCTTTTCCCTTATTGGCATTGCGTCTCATAATTATATGTTGATTGAACTTATGAAGGCATCAAAGATCTTAAGAATAAAATTTTTTGTTTAGAGATCCTAGCTAGCATGATTGTCTGGCAAACTAGATAAGTAAAGGAGAGTTTTGACTATGTGACTTCCCTTGACATTTAACCATCTAATATGTTGCAATCACATATGTAAGAGAAAACACAAGTTTTGTTTTCGTGTCTTTGAGTGACAATTTGATGTGCTGTTAAACTTTGATTATGTCATGAGTGAACATATTTTTCACAATAATTTTCTTGTCATTATTATTCGATTATGTCAATATGTTAGCAACTAGCAATGCGTGTAGTCGTTGTGACATTGAAAAGTGACTACTTAGCGAATAGCGATGATACTTGGTGGCCATGAGAAGGTGTGTGGTTACGGCATACATGTCATAAATGGTTCGCATGTTAAAGGTATATACGGCTTTATTTACAAGCCATTTTTATTCCTTTTTTAATAAGGTCGATAGAGGGTCTGTTTGAGCTATCACTAACTATCAGATTGCACAAAATAGTGAAAGTCGTTATCAAAGAGTCATGGTACATGCGTTATCAGGACTCTCGTGTGCAGGGCAATGGGCGTGGTTCAACCTTTAGACATTAGAGCATCCAGCACTCCTTTAAACAATAAAAAATAGAAACAAATGAAACTTCACTTTTGTAAATATTTGATTTTCATATTTAGTTGAACAAATAATACCCATCAACAATCTTTCTCTTACACAGTTACACTATAATTCATATAACTATTAAATATGATAAAAAGATCAACTCAAACACGTTATGAACTTATGATCCGTTGCCCAACTCTTTATAAATCAATAATGTGTTTTTGTCACTTTTATGTTTATCATTATTTTAATACATTAAATTAGTATGATTTTGAGTTAAAAACTTAAAATACGATTCTGATACCAAAACGCACGAGGGGTTCAATAATCTAAGATGGTAAACGACAAAAAAGAAACCAATTTAATATCTTGTGAGACTCTGTCTTCATTCTACATCCAAGGTGGAAACTTCAATTAAATTAATTTAATAAAATGCTCAAGCATTTAATCATTAAGGGGGTGTTTGGTACAGAGAATGGAAATGGAGAGAAAATAGAAATGGAAATGGAATTGTAGAGAAAGAGAATTGGTATGGAGAATGAGAATCATTTCTCTTGTTTGGTACACGAGAAAATAAACAGAGAACTCTACCATACCCAACCCCACCTCCACCCAACCTGACACCACTCACCACCGCAGCCCCACCACCACCAGCACCACCACCACAGCACCACCACCACAGCCCCACCACCACCACCAGCCCCACCACCACAGCCCACCACCACCAGCACCACCACCACAGCCCTTTCTTCAACCACAGCCCACCACCACCGGCTACCGCCACCAAACCCCCTTCTTCAACCACAGTACACAATAAATTAAAAATATTCAAATTTTTGAAACATAAGATATAGAAAAAGGAGGCTCAGATCTGTCATCACTGCCTCTTTGGAGATTTTGTGGTGGTGGTTGTGGTGGCGATGATGATGATGATAATCAGAAGCCACCTGCAACCACCGCCGATTTCCACCACCACTGTCACCCACCTGCGACCACAATCACCCGACCATCTGAAAACCCTAACCTACCACGAACCACCACTTGAAACCCTAATCTCCGTTCACCCGTACCACCTGCAAACCTACAACCGGTTACCATCTCTGTGCTCACCACTGCGAACGGCGGAGACGGGGTGGCGGTTGCAGACTTGGAGACGAGGTGGCGGTTGCAGACTTGGAGACGAGGTGGCGGCCGGAGACGGGGTGGTGGCCGGAGACGAGGTGGTGACATGCTATGAGGAGGCTGCTGAGAAATGGATTTCTCTTTGTTTTAAAGAGAAATGAAATTCTCTAGTTTTAGAGAAATAGAAAGAGAAATAGAAATGAAATGTGGAAAACAAACAAAAGAAATATTTCTAATTCAATTTCTCCCCAATCAAATCCCTCTACCAAACACCCCCTAAGTTCTAAGAAAAATTATTTGCTTATAATTATTTATTAAAAGGGTTATCTATAATTTCAATTTTCTCTTAAAATTAAATTAATAATGTTATTTGTTTATTCACGTCTATTATTGTTCGTAACAGCATTGCAAATAATTGTTTCTTGTTATTTTTGATTTTTTTATAATTCAATTTTGTTTTTAGAACTTAAATTTGACCAACATATTTCTCAAAATTTAAGTTACTTTTTTAGAGTTGTGACACCATCCTTCTTTAGCCGTCACTGTCCTCGACGAGGTTTGAAACATCATCCAAACAACAATAAAGTTGCTTTTATATAATTTGTAATTCTGGAAATCTCATACCCACCAATTTCGTATTTTGCTCTTAAATAGAAACTAAACTGCTTACGAGGCCACCCGTGTTGATACTATTCTCATTCTTCTATAAATATGTATTTAAATGTGAAGCTTTTGTCTCGTTCACAACAAAGGTGTTGTTAGATGGTGGTATTTTGAATCAAACTTTTGCTACAAACTCGATCATATCACTCTTGCAATATAATTTATGGTTACTTACATTATACAAAGTGAAATTAATCAATAATAGTAATGTTGTATAACATATAAAAAATAATGATCCTAGTTTCTTTAATTATTTAAGCGGTCAAGTTTAGTGTACGTGTTGTTATATAATTAATGGATGGATTAATGTTTCGATAAGATACGCAATTAAGATCGTTTAACATGCATGATTTTGAAATATATGCCTCACATGCGTCTTCTTCTTCTTTCGTTTTCTTTTTTTTTTCTGTGTGTGTTTTACATTTTAAGAACTGAATTCAAATTACAATTAAGTAGTTTCAAAGTCACCATTTGTAATACAGATTTAATAACAATTGATTTTGAAAATATAAACCATAAAATGAAAAGCATATTAAACTATGTACCATTCTTTTGTTATTAAAGCTAACTTTATTCTTTTCCTATTCATTGGACAATCACCATGTTGCTATACGTGTTGTAGATGATCGTCATAAGCCAAGGAGGCATGACCAACCGGCCGTTGGGTCATCATATGCTGCCAAAAATAAGAACATACATTACACATATATATATGAAGAAACACTAATCAACCCCGGGCAGATTACAGGTAATCTGGGGGCCAGGTAATGTTCCCCACGAAGGTTAGGTCCAGCAGAGTAGGTTGTACTTCCGGGAACCTGCAAAACAGACACCGTAAGCTCGTCACTGAGAAGGGGGGGTTCCTCCTTGTGACCACCCTCCGGCGTGAGAATCAGTCTATATTGCTCTTTGAATATAAAAGTATGTGAATACTATTAGAGCAGTTATCAAGTAAGTTATACGAGATAGTAGATGATCTTACCATTCCAAGATATTGGAGTATTTATAGCCGAAGGTAGGTTTTCTAGAAGGTACAGCCGGCTGAATAGTATTCCTGTTCAACCAACAGTGGATTACGCACAGGCCATACTGGTTGGTGGGTAGGTTACAGCCAACAGTAATAAAGTCGGCTGCACTATTCCACCAACTGTAGACCATGCACGTCCTACTGACTGTGGATTGTACGCAGGCCATGCTGGTTGGTGAATAGGTTACGGCCAACAGTAATACTATTCCACCAACTGTAGGCTGCGCCTGCTCCACAGTGAGAGTTGGTGAGTAGGCAGCGGCTAATAGTGACAAACAGTACTAGAGGGTGCTCCTCCTCGCACTGTTGTCGGTGAGCTGTCACCCTGTGATTGGCTCATGGGCTGTTCTGGTCAGATCGTCTGTCCTATCCATACCTTGGTAGGTATGGTACAAAAGATCTTTCAGAATCAGACTGGCTCATTTGGGCGGGATTGTTCCCGCCTTGCTCATGCCTTCACGTGACTGCTGAAGTAGCTAATCTTGTACGTGTAGCCTTGCTGTCTGCGGGTAGCCTTCCCTGATGGCTTGTATCCGCAACTGCGGGAACAGGCGGGGTACTTCACCATTGGGAGGCTTTCCCTGCGTGTACAGCTTGCGTACTGCGCGTAAGATTCTATGAGCATGGTGGGTCCTGCGGGAGCAGATGGCCTTTGCGCAGACAACCCTGTTCAAGGTGAGTCTTGCGGGACCAACTGGTCTCTGCTGGGACCTACCTCTTCAAGTCCCCCCAGTCCAATGTTCTTCTCATGCGTGTTTAATAAAGTGAGGTGAACTTTTGGACTTAAGCAAAGGGTTTTGAAAAGGGTTTTGTAAGGTTTTCCATGGGAAGTCCTTGTCACTTGCAGAAATGCCCGAGTTTCCTGCTTGGTCTCTGGGTATGATGCGGGTAGGTCTGTAACCTCCTCGCAAGTCAGGAGCGTTGAGTCCCAGTTGTATGTATTTTCCATGAGGTTTTGGTAGTTTTGAACATAGTGATCAATTATGTTAAGACCACCAATTCCATCTTGGAGCTTCAAACAACGTAGTTCTCGACGTTCCCGCTATGCGGGGATGTTACTTCCGTTTCCGCAAGCATTGCCCAGAAGATCCTTCTTGGTTTCAATTCCCAGCGGAGCGCTAGGTATGTGAAGGGTTTTGCCTTAACACTGTACCTGCGCTCGTCTTACGGTTACTTTACTTCCAAGGTATTCCTGGCGTCAATTCCCTGCGGGTGCTAGGTATGTGAAGGGTTTTGCCTTTACACTGTACCCGCACCCGTCTTATAGTTACTTGGTTGCCGGGGTACTTGGCTTCAATTCCCTGCGGGTGCTAGGTATGTGAAGGGTTCTGCCTTAACACTGTACCCGCAGCCGTCTTACGGTTACTTGTTTACCAAGGTTTTCTTGGCTTCAATTCCCTGCGGGTGCTAGGTATGTGAAGGGTTTTGCCTTAACACTGTACCCGCAGCCGTCTTACGGTTACTTGTTTGCCAAGGGGTAAGGGATATTTTCCCGCTTACTTTTTAATATTTTCGAATTTTGAATTTTGAAATTCGAAGAGTTGGTGAAAAGATAAGAACAGTCCAAACCTCTGAAACGTCGTGCGACAGTTTCTTCTGACTGTGTCAGGACGTGCAGGAAGTTATGGTGACGTGACAGAACATGGTCATTCCAGTCGTTTTTTCAGGCGCGTGGGCGTGATTTTTCAGGCGCGTGGCCGCGAAATTACTGGCACACGTCCTTTCAACAGCTGTTGCCAGCCTGCTTTTTGCCACGTGTCATAGTTTCATTGCACCTTTGATTTCTCTCTCCTCCGCATTAAATTCACCGCATTAATTGCGATTACTATATAAAGGGGGAGAGAGTTATCTGTAATTCACACTTTCACCTTTCTTCTTCTTCTTAGTGATTTCCGGCAAATACTCCCCTTTTCAGGCAAGCATTTTCCCGAAATCACTTTCTTCTTTCCACCATGTCTTCTCATGATACTGATGATCAGAAGACTGCTGGCGAGTGCCAGTGTTCTCTTCCTGTCGATCTGTACCAGTATATCGTCAGGAAGTTCATGCTCGAGTCTCTCGAGCCTGAGTTTCCTGAACCCCACCATACTGTGTACGATGCCCCTAGTGGCAAGATCGGGGTTTATGCTGCATTCTTTGTCTACGGAAACCTTAGGTTTCCGTTGACAAAGTTTGTGTACCGTGTCCTGGAGAGGCACGGTGTGCACCTGACAGAGGTGCACCCCATGGCCATTGCCAAGGTCCGGCACTTTGAGTGGGTGTGCCGGATACTGGGCCTTGAGCCCTTTGTTGACCGTCTGATGACCTTCTACACTTGGAGGTGCATCCAGGGGTGGTACACTCTTACAACCCGTATAAAGGGTTTAAAGATTTGTACCACCGAGCGGAGTCTTCGCTCATGGAGAAGAGAGTTCTTCTTCATATCCGCTCGCGCCGTCCCCATCGCCATGAAGTTTAAGAATGGCCAGGCGCTTCCGAACCTTCCCGCCCTTAACTACGAGGAGGCGGAATGGTTTTCGAAGATATCCCGGGTCCAGTCCCCGGTTTTCCGTTTTCCGGAGTCGGCGATGGTGATGCTGGGGATGAGCCGGGTGTGGAAGGCGGCGAATGCGGATAAGGTTCCGATCGTCCTTGAATATGGTTCGAACTCTACCCCTTATGGTATGTCTTGTTTCTTTTTTGCTGACTACGATTTTTTCTAACTTTCTTGTTGATTTCAGAGGGTAACGATCTTCAGTCGCTCCTGAATCCGCGGGAGGAAGATGGTCCTGCGCGGATGGGTACTCGTGCTCTGGACGAGAACGAGTTGCCCATCCTCGAGCAGACTGCGGGTCGGTTCGTGGAGGTTTACCCGCCAGGCCAAGAGATCCTGAGCCACCGACGGCCAGGTAAGCCTATCTTCTACCCTGAACCTCTCAAAGCTGTGCCTGCTGCTGGAGTTCATGACATTTCTTCTTCTGAGGAATCCGCAGAAGGTCCTCCACTGGTGCGGAAGAGAAAGGCTGCCGTCGCGAAGGGCAAGGAGAAGGTGGCCTCTACGGCCGACCCGGTAGTCCTATCTGACTCGGAGTCAGATAATGCAGAGGTGGCGGGGAAGCCCGGTGGTGAAGAGACCACCGCTCCGGAGGCTGCAGGTGTCACCTCCGAGGAGGCAGCGGCAACGACGGTTACCGGTGTCAAGAGGCCGGCTCCATCGGTTACCGGTGTCAAGAAACCCCGTAAGTGCCCCCATAATTCTTGTCTAGATTTGTTGTTTAAAATAAATTTTTCTAACACTTTTGCTTATGTAGGTGTGGATGTTGACGCATTCCAGGGTGGAGTTGGAGCAAGTATTCCCCCGCCAATGACGGTAGGCTCGGTCAGCCTTCCCGAGGCATCGACCCAGGCGTCTACGCCTGCTTCCGCTGGTTCCAGCCTTCCTGAGGCTGTTCCAGCTGAGAAGGTGTCTCCGCCGGCCGTGAGTGCAATTTTTACAGCATCTTTCACGGAGCCGGCGGTTACTGTTGCTGAGGAGGTGGCGCCAACCATGGCTACCACAGCGGCTGCCACTATACCTGCGCCACCGGCACCGACGGCCGGACCTTCAGGTATGCGCCAGGCTTCCCGCCGATCTATGCCACCTTCCCGTCTGCCTGACCTGTTGGATGGATTTCCTTTAGGTTCAGGTGATGGGTTTGGCGGCTATCGGCCTGTTATTGACCCTACAGGTACGTAGGGTTCTTTTTCCTTTACATATTTTTATCATCTTTTCCTAACTGCCTTTGTTTCTTTTGCAGTGTCGGATTCCAATGAAGTGTATGTTCCAAGATGGAACATACGCCGAGGAACAACCCTTCGCACCCCTGTGGAGTGCGTGGACTGGGCTCGCCACGCTGCTCCTCCTGGTGCGTTGGGGGAAGCCATGGCTAGCTACCAAGAGGGTAGGCTAACCAATGAGCTTCGGGTTCTCCAGGCCCGAACGCAGCCCCGCGTCGAGCTGCTTTGTCGTGAAAACGACAAGTTAAAAGCAGCTCGCGCCAAAGATATATCTGAAGCGCGGGCTCTTCGGGAGGAGAACCGGCAGTTGGCCGCTGCCGCAGCCGAGAAGGAGAAGGCATTCAAGGCCCTTGAGGTTGAAGTCCAGGCGCGACTCGAGGCCCGCTCCAAGGCTGCCCAAGCTGTGAATGAACAGCTTCGGCTGGCCAAGGAGACTGCGCGAAACTCAACTGAGAGGGCTGCCAAGGCTGAAGCTGTTGCTGAGCCACTTCGCGAAGAGAATGAGCAGCTTAAATGCAAATTAAAGGCTCTTCAGCATGCTCATGACGCCTTGGCAATGGAAGATGCCAAGAAGCTGCAGGAGATCCTTGACCAGAGGGGGGTGCTTGACCGTACTGAAAGGAAACTCAAAAGCGTCGAAGAAGCTGCCGCCAAGGAAGTTCAACTTGCCAACCTTGATAAAAGCGGAGCCGAACGTGCTTGTAAAGAAAGTCAAGCTACCCTCCAATGGTTGCTTCGAGAAGCGTTGCCTCAGGTATCCTCTTTTTCTTTACGCTTTCTGCTCGTAATTAGAAAATGTTCTAACTTTATTCTTTTGTAGGTTGTGCGTCAGGTCCTTTCAGAGACCTCTTATGACGATGCGATGAGCGCAGCCCTCAACGCTTCTCATGAGGATGGGCAGAAGACTGGCTTCCTGCTTGGTCTAGGGTTTGCTGAGAGAGGCTTTCCGCCCTCCAACTTCCCTTTATTCAATGTTAACACTGAAGCTGCTTATGACCAAGCTGTGAACCAGTACGCTGCCTTCCCGCATCCAGTGGTGGAGAAGGTGAATGAAGCTGCTGCTGCTGATGATGGGCTAAACATCCTTAAGGCTTTCCTTGGGCAGCCGCGCTCTGATGGTGCTGGCCCAAGCGGAGGTGGCCCTGAAGCCTGATCCTGAAGATCCCTTCCCGCTGGTAGGATAGACTTAGCTTTGTATAGATTTCTTTTAGGCGGGTAGTTACCCAGCCATTCTTGTAAATGATTGTGAAATATTAATCTCTTTGCGTATAAGATTGTTATTTCCTTCCTTGGGTTCTTTGCTTTATAAACTTATGACTTGCATACTTAGTTTAAATTAGCAATTTCCCAAGTGTTTAGAATAAGAACCTTTGAACGTGGTTGATGATGGGCTAAAGTTTCGCCTCCTCCTTCGTGATTGTGCGGGTAAAACCGTCACTTGCACTTGGTAGGATGGCTAACCTTTACCCTCTATCTGACCTGCGTGTAGGTTTTTCAAAATTTCTAAGGCATTAAGTTAAACCTTTGAACGTGGTTGATAATGGACTAAAGTTTTTGCTCCCTCTTTCGTGATTGTGCGGGTGTAACCGTCACTTGCACTTAGAAGGATGGCTTTAACTTTAGACCTATATCTGACCTGCGTGTAGGTTTTTCTTATCCTTTTAAGTGTTCATAAGTTAACCTTTTAACGTGGTAGATGGTAAGTTAAGTTTGGCTTCCTTGAATGTGATTGTGCGGGTAAGACCGTCACTTGCACTTACAAGGATGGCTAAACTTTACCTACATCTGACCTGCGTGTAGGTTTTCCTTAGAACTTTTTTAACATTTTGGCGTTGTGTTTATGCGGGTATTGCCGCCTTCCACACGCAACTACTTCTTCCTGTAAGGGAAGTTCATAGGTTACAAGCTATCAATACATCATGAAAGGAGAATCATTTCCATTAGAAGTGGCTCTAGGCCTTTCTTTACAAGTTGGAATTGATCTACATATAACATTTGCGTAATTGAGCTCCATTCCATGTTCTAGGGATGGGAGTGCCATCGAGCCTTTCGAGCCGGTACGCGCCCTTTCCCAGAACCTCTTTGATAATGTATGGCCCCTCCCAAATCGGGGCCAACTTTCCTGGGCGTTGTTGGTTCGAAGCCTCGTTGTTACGCAGTATGTAGTCTCCTTCCTTGAAGTTGCAGAGTTTTACCCGCGTGTTGTAGTATTTTTGCATTTGTCGTTTGTAGTTTTCTTCACGCACGGCGGCTAAGTCTCTGCGCTCTTCGGCTAGCATAAGGTCTAACCGTCTTTCCGCATCATTGTCTTCTGGTTGGATTAAGACCCTTGGTGAGGGTAAACCGATTTCGACTGGGATCATGGCTTCAGTGCCATAAGTGAGACTGAACGGGGTTTCTCCCGTACTGGTCTTCTTCAGCGTTCTGTTTGCCCAAAGGACGTGTGGAAGTTCGTCCACCCAACCGGATCTATGTTCCAAGAGTCTTTTCTTTATGCCTTCGACGATGCTCTTATTTGCTCTTTCCACCTCACCGTTACCTTGCGGGTGTGCCACTGAGGTAAAGGTGTGGGTGATTTGAAGTTCTTTCAGCCACTGCTGCAGCTTCTTGTCAGCAAAGTTGGTGCCATTGTCGCTTACCAAATTATGTGGAAGTCCAAAACGACAAATAATAAATTCCCAAATAAATTTTTTGATATGCTTTGCGGTTGTTTGGGCTAAAGGTTTCGCTTCTATCCATTTGGTGAAGTAGTCAATGGCTACCACTAGGAACTGAACATTCCCAGCTGCTGTTGGAAATGGGCCTGTCACGTCGATGGCCCACTTCTGAAATGGCCACGAGGAAGTGACAGGAACAAGATCATTTTTCGGGCGATGCGTGTTGGGTGCGTAAAGCTGGCAAGATCTGCATTTTCTGATGTATGCCAACGCGTCCATATGCATCCCCGGCCAGAAGTATCCCGCGTTGTTTAGCTTGGCTACCACAGCGCGGGGGCCTGCGTGTACTCCACAGATGCCTTCGTGAACCTCCCTCAGGAGGTAGTCAGCATCTTGGTTGTCCACGCATCTTAACAACGGGCCAAGAAAGTTACGTCTGTAAAGGGTGTCATTGACCAGCTGATAATTTAGTGCTTTACAGCGTAGTTTTCTTGCCTGTGACTTCGACTCTGGTAACGTTCCTGCTTCAAGGTATTTTATTATTGGGGTCATCCATGTTTCTGTACCGGTTTGGATGACACAAATTTCCTTGTGCGGGACTGATGGTGTTTCGAGGAGTTCCACGCGGATGTCCTTACCCAAGTGGGTGAAGGCCAGTGATGCAAGCTTGCTTAACGCATCCGCAGATTTGTTTTCGCTGCGCTTGACATGTATCACTTTACAATCATTAAAATCGCGCATGATGGCTTTGGCCTGGGCAAGGTACAGGGCCATTGTGTCATTTACAGCCGTGTACGTCCCGTTTATTTGGTTTGCCACTAGCATGGAATCTACATGGGCTTCCAAATTTTTTACACCCATTTTACGCGCAATCCTCAATCCGGCCAGGAATGCTTCATATTCAGCTTCGTTATTCGTACTTGGGAAATCCAGCCGAATAGCATAAGTATATTCCTGGCCTGCTGGGTTTGTTAATTTTAACCCTGCGCCTGAACCCTCGTTACTAGCTGCTCCATCAGTATAGAGTCGCCAGACCTCATCGATTTCGTGTGCTGGGGAGGGTTGAACCTCCTCCTGGCACTCTTTCTCCCGCGCAGCGGGGACTTCGGCAATAAAATCAGCCAGGACCTGGCCTTTAATGGCTGGTCTCGGCTTGTATTGAATCGCATATTCTCCCAATTCAATTGCCCATTTGGCTAGGCGTCCCGATAACTCGGGTTTGCCTAGAACATTTGAGAGTTTGAAGTTGGTGAGAATAGTGATTGGGTGACCCTGGAAATATCGTCTCAACCTGCGTGAAGCGTGTATAAGTGCCAAGACCAGTTTTTCCAGGGTAGAGTACCGGGTTTCCGCGTCTGCCAGCACGCGGCTAACATAATAGATTGGCATCTGGATGCCTTTTCGTTCTACAAGCAGGACTGCCCCGGTTGCTCTATCTGTTGCGGAGAGGTATAGGATTAACTCCTCTCCCGCTTGTGGTGCTGTGAGTGTTGGGAGTTCGATCAGGCGTGATCGAATCTCCTGGAAAGCTGCTTCCGCTTCTGGTGTCCAGCGGAAGTGCGTTTTCTTTAAACAATTTCTTAGTGTTGACACAAAAGGGAACGACCTATCCGCATGGTTTGCCAAAAAGCGGTTAAGTGCGACTAGTCGTCCATTAAGTGTTTGAGCCTGTTTTATGGTGGTAGGTGATTCCATTTTGACAATGGCTTCGACCTTTTCAGGGTTCGCTCTGAAGCCATCTTTAGTAATAATGACCCCTAAGAACTTCCCTTCTTCCACCCCAAATGAACACTTGCTCGGGTTGAGCTTCATGTTTATCTTTCTGAGCGTGTTGAAAGTTTCCTCAATGTCTTTCAACATCGTCTCTGGCTCGGGGCTTTTGATGACCAAATCATCCATATAGACTTCCAAGTTTCTCCCAATTTGGGCGTGAAACTCTTTGTCCATTAGTCGTTGGTACGTGGACCCCGCGTTCTTAAGTCCGAACGGCATCATTTTATAACAAAATGTGCCATCAGGCGTCCGAAAGGCGGTTTTGTCCTGGTCATCCACAGCCATGTGGATTTGATGGTACCCCTTATACGCATCCAAGAAGCATTTAAGGCGAAATGGTGCCACCGAATCCACCTTGAGATCAATTTCTGGCAACGGATAACAATCTTTGGGGCATGCTTTATTCAAATCTTTGAAATCTATGCACATGCGCCATTGTTTGTTATTCTTCGGTACCATTACGGGATTTGCAACCCATGTTTGATATTTGCTAACGCGCACGATGCCCGCATCAAGGAGTTCCTTGACTTGGGTTCTGCACGCGTTGGTTTGCTCGGGCCCCATTACTCTGCGCTTTTGTACGATCGGCGTTACGGCCGGATCGCATTTGAGCTTATGCTCTGCCTTTCCCCGGGGTACACCAGTCATGTCGGCTGGTGTCCACGCGAAGATGTCTGCGTTTCGCTGCAGTAAGCGCTTGAGTAAGGTGCGTGTTGGATCAACAATTGTCGGGCCAATGGTAACGGCCTGATCGGGATATTTCCCGTTGAATGCCCACTGTTCAGGCTCAGTGATGGTTTGTTTGGCCATCTTCGGTTTGGGTTTAGAGGAGACAGATGCGATGCATACCTGGGGAATGCCCGTGATCATCGCTACGCCTTCAGTTGTTGGCCATCCCATCATGCCGTGGACTGAGGATACCACAGCGTTGAATCTTGCCATCCCGTCTCTCCCGAATAGGATGTCATACGTATGATGTGGTTTTTTCATCACAACAAAATCCACATCCTCCGTGCGTGAATAATTCCCATCGGTGAGAGTGACGGGGAAAGATAGGATGCCCAAGGGAGTGTTCATGCTGCCGTCAAACCCTTCCATTGAAGCATAGACCGTCTCCAGGCGTTCTTTGTCTTCATCATCGAGCTTGTCGAAGAACTGCCTGTACATCACTGTCGACGATGCGCCATTGTCAACGAGGGTGCGGGAGGTGATGTAGTGCCCCAGCTGGCTTTTAATGACAATGGGGCCTTCTTTGTTTGGGCCTCCCGGCACTCGCGGGAAGCGCACTTCTGCTTCCTTCCATGCGCATGGTTCGGTCATTGGTCTCTTTCTTCCTCTGACCTTACCATGGACCATGTTGATGCTAATGTCGACGGGCTTCCGTCCGTTACCCCTGTACCTGTTGTCGTTCCTTCCTCCCTTCTTGATAGATGCCACGAGGTGTGCGAGCCTCCCATCCTTGACGAATGTCTCGACGATGTCCCTCAAGGATGTGCACTCCTCAGTGCTATGGCCCTTTGTCCCATGGAAGTCACAAGACTTGCTTTGATCCGCATTGGGTTTCTGTCGGATCACTGGGGCTTTTGGCCATGGCAGTTTTTCCGTGGCAAATATCTCCGTGACGCTCTTGGTGAGTGGCGTCCAACGGTTTTTCCGGTTCGAAGGGTGCGTTTTGTCCCTTCCGCCAACCAGAGGGTGAGAGCTTGAGGGGGTGTCAAAGTTTATCCTTGACTGCCAAATACCTTGCCGCCTCTTTTTGTTTAGCCGGGCGATTCTCACATTGTTCTCCCTTGTCCTCTGCGTGTAGAGGTTTGTATTGTGGGGGAGATCTCTTCCCAGCTGTTTCTCTGTTTCGGCAAAGCGCTTGGCTGCCGTCATTATGGCATCCCACGTGGATGGCATGCCGTCTTTACCCGTCAGAGTGCGGATGAGTTCTGGGTATTCAGCGCCCTGAATGAAAGCGGCGCGAACGAGGTCTTCACTGATGTTGCCCAGACTCACCTTCTTGGAGTTGAAGCGGGTGATGAAGTCCAGTAAGGATTCATCCTCTTCTCTGACACAGTTGAGGATCGTCCACTGCTCCTCAGTGTGTTTCCTCTGTTGACTAAACTGTTGACTGAACTTGTTCTGGAAGTCTGCCCAGTCATAAATGTGGTGGACCGGTAAACGGTCGAACCATGCTCTGGCTGCTCCTACCAGAGTCATCTGGAACATGTAGCACCACGTGGGTTCCGTCCAGTTACTGACGGTTGCCCCCGCAATGAACCTGTTCAGATGGTCATCTGGGTCGGATAGACCATCGTATGTGCCAATGTTGGACATTTGTTTGGCACTCCTCGGGGCGATTGCTTCTGCAATGTCCCTTGCAAATTTTGACCTTCCTGCGTTTGTAGCAGTAGGTCTAAAGGCCTTGGAGAAGTCACGCTCGCTTTTTTCTGTGACTGGTTGGAATGCTTCCCCAAAATTCCTTTTTGGCTGGGGATCCGTTTCCTTACGCTTCCCTTTCGCCCTATGGCGAGGGTTCGCATCGGTGTCGGAGTCTTCCCCCTCGCCGTCTGAGTACTCGTACTCACTACTCATGTTGAGGTGCTGACGAGTACTACCGAATTCCTCAGCTTGTTGGACTGAACGCAAGCGTTCGTCCAACTCAGCCTGAAATTCTCTTTGACGTGCCTCGGCCCATGCCTTCACTTGATCAAGTGTTTGGCGAGGGGCTCGAGGTCGTTTTTCCAGCTGGGCATCAGTGAATCCCAGTGGAATATTTACTCCACTTGCCCCTACATGAGTGACTGGGGTAGTGTTCGTAAAATGTATTTCACTTGCCCCAGCTTGGGTGGCTGGGGTAGTGTTTGTAAATATTGTGTTGCCGGTGTTTACCCCAGTGGCTGGGGTTGTGGTTACCGGAATTTCTCTAGTCATCTTGGAAGTTTTGAAAAACTGGAGAAAGATGTAGTTCTAGCCTTATGCACGGATGGCGCCAATGAAGAAACACTAATCAACCCCGGGCAGATTACAGGTAATCTGGGGGCCAGGTAATGTTCCCCACGAAGGTTAGGTCCAGCAGAGTAGGTTGTACTTCCGGGAACCTGCAAAACAGACACCGTAAGCTCGTCACTGAGAAGGGGGGGCGTGAACAGGCGGGGTACTTCACCATTGGGAGGCTTTCCCTGCGTGTACAGCTTGCGTACTGCGCGTAAGATTCTATGAGCATGGTGGGTCCTGCGGGAGCAGATGGCCTTTGCGCAGACAACCCTGTTCAAGGTGAGTCTTGCGGGACCAACTGGTCTCTGCTGGGACCTACCTCTTCAATATACTTGTACGAATGTTCAAATTATGTTTAGGGTTTGTGTTACAAATAATACGTATGGCATACACATACAAGCATAAACTTCCGTGACTCAATTTAAGAATTTGTAATATATGTACTTGTATAGTTGTATTTTAATATAGCTGAGCACGCAGAAGGGTTTAACGTCGTTTTATGGAATCTCTAATAATTAACACACCAATTAGAAACAACTCTATGCAATCCATGAGATGATATTCTATTTCATCTATAGAATTAGTTAAATTAACTAATGATTCGTATCTAAATTGAACCATTATATTTGGGAAATCAGGGAGATTAGAATATTAATTCAATTTGTATATTTATATTGCTTGGGTTGTTTGTTAACCTGAGACAAACTCATGATGACATAAGACCGGAATGTTAAATCAAAAGTTCAATTAAATTTGGTGTTTGGTAAATGAAGATGAGGATCATTTTGTATCATAGAAAGTATTATTCCCCTATTAAAGATAAAATTCGAGAAGATGGTCGACAAGGACTAAATTGAGTTAGGTTATCGTCGGTTAATTACACTACAAGAAAGCAGACCTTTGCGGGCGGCGCCTCCTATTAGTGGCGGAAGCCCCCAATCCATGTCATTTCTCATCAAGATGTTATCCAATATGTGTAAAAACGTTGTATGATGGTTTTGTTAATAAGTTGTTTACGTTGTATGAGAGTCTCGTTTGAAGCAGACTCTCTATCCTCAAGAATAAATATAAGATTAGTCTTCATCTCACCTTTTTTTGACTCTACCAATAACTTCATTATGGATAAGATTTGATACGGATGCTGTTGTTGTAGTAAACCGTCTAGAAATACTATATATTTTGAAACTATTCCATTTTATAACCCATATTTTGAAACTCACATTTGAGGGATAAGTTTCCATTGCTAATTATTTAGTGACTCCTTATTTAACATATTATATATATTGAGTTGAATAATGAGTGGTTTGATTGGATGGCTCGAAGTCCTATGGTCGATCTGTTTCCAGCAAGGCATGTATATATTAGCAAATCTTTTTTCAGAGATTTAATAATTTAAAAAGAATTAGAAAAAATCAGAAGCTGGTAAGAACCAAGATTCAAGAATCTGAAGTTGGAGATGTTATGAGGAGTCACGAGTTTCTATTGTTAGTTTAGTATTTATCAGATTTGCTCCGTGTTTCCAGACATTAAGCTTTTGCAATTTATTGCATCAGATATCTTTTCTTAATTAATAGAAACTTATAAAATATATGTAACTTAATTGCTTCAAGTTGGCATATAGGTATATTGAGTTCAAATCGATATGAAGAGCTAATGTAGTACAGTGTATATTACACATATGACAACGGATCGGTGGGGATCATTAAAGGCATTATCTGCTATTCAATGGCCATAAATTGTTAAAGCTTCCATAAAAGCTAGACTAAGCAATAAAGTACCTCGTATTTTTCCTTCCGCCTCGGGCTGTCTCGCGATACCTTCTACAGCTTGACCCGCAGCAGTACCTTGACCAACTCCAGGTCCAATAGAAGCAAGCCCTACAGCCAATCCAGCAGCAATAATGGAAGCGGCAGAAATCAGTGGATTCATGATAAGTTCCTCGTACAAAAAAAAATGGTTAATGATACATTCAACCAATGAACTATGACTTAATTATTCCATTGCTACGATTCATCCAGTCGAAGTAACTACGAACTTCGAATTCAAGTAATAACATTATTGAATTAATAACATTATTGAATCATCAAAATGACTTTGATATCTCTTTTTTAGTTTCTCTCGATAAATTATTTGTGAATCCATACAACTTTAGTTTTTCCGTTTTTTTTGTCCCGAATCGCTCTTTGAATTCTTCGATTTTTTGATTGACTTAATCCGTTTATTCATTCAACTCACAGTCACAGATGAGACAGAAGGACTTCTATAGAATCCCCATCTACATTCACATTCGATTAGTAGGGAAAATTAGATATATATTTAGCTCGTATATAACTAGTCAATATCTAATATCACATATACATGTCTTTTTTCCACAATGTAAACCAACTCTTTCAATTCAATTTGATAAGGATGCGTCTAGCCCTTGACAAGGGTTAACTTATAGCCATTCAATTCCATATACTTAGTTCGACCTACCCTCTACGAACCTTTTATGAACCCCGCTTTTTATCAATTATTAGGTTTTGATGCGCTACTATCAAAAAATTATATAATAAAACACAAACTTACATAATACTTAAAATAACTCTAGTTAAACATTAGTAAAAAGAAAGTCTTGTAACGCACTAGCACTCATTGCCCATCGTGATAAAACATTTAAACGTCTCATGTCCGATGGACATGGACAACACCAACAACGCAAACACATGCAAACTATATAGTCTAACGTCAATGTAAGTGTAACAACAAATCTGATCATTGTTATAAAGTGACCAATATAATTGTAACTGATCTAACGAAGTCTATAATATCGATATAAGCTTGCTAGCATTTTAAAGTGGAATGATTTAACTGAAAGCAAAAATGTTTTATGTCTACTAACATTCCATATGGGAATGATTGTCATTTGTCATTGATTGATATGGCTGGAAATACACTACTTACATGCTGTTGGGTCGTGGTCTGCCAAAATTGTGAGCTTAATAGAAACTGGGCCGGAATACTACTTTGGGCTAAGACACTATTGGGCCGCACCTGGACAGGAGAATAAAACTGGGGTCCGACCACCCTAGTAAAACATTTTGGCTTGGTACGGTTTGAAATTAAATGCATTAAATTAAGTTTCTTGTTTGATGGTAATAAGTAAACGATGATATGGTATTATAAACTGATGTGAGTGCTCAATGAAATGCCTAAACAATTTGAATTTCTTTTATAAACTAACGTTAAAAGATATTATTTTGTGCAACCAAAGATTTTGCAATGATATTATGAAAATGAAGTATTTCTCTCTAATGGTTAAAAAGGATAGTTTCGTTTATCGGTAACAGGTTAAACCGCAATGTTTTAGTCTCCAGCGGGTCAAACGGGTATTTCCCCCCTCTCGCCGGTGGGTATTATGGCGAACGGGTCAAATATGTATGTTTTCGTTTTTACATGTTTTCAGAATTTGAAAACATAATTTATAGTTTTTCACTTTAAATGTTAATTGACTTAATCTTGTCATTTGTTTGGGACTCTTAATTTAAAGATGCTAATTAATATCTTGTACCGATAGTCCAAGAATTATTTTATGATATATGCTTTGACGATATCATTTATATATTATTTTTAAAACATCTAGGAAGGTTGGTAAATCAAGTTGTATAATAAGTACAAAGTTTTTCATTTTCGTGGTGAGATCATTTTATTGATTTCTCCAAAAATGAAACATTTGAACCAACCATTTCCTTATAAAAGTTTTGGATAAACTTTAAAGAGCTTTCACCTAGCTTATTAACTTTATTGAAAGGTATATACTTTAAACTTTAAAGTCATCAAATGCTTAGTTTAAGTTTAAATTAAATCAAGTAGCCTTAACATTGATGATCCGGTGTAAACTTGAGATTTGCGCATTGTCATGAACTCATGTCTATTTTACAGCTTTTACCAAGACATGATGAATTGATGATCGAACCATCAACCCTGCATTGACCACTTTACACCAATAATTCTAAATTTCTCGCATTACCCCTGTGACTCCGATTTAAAAGATATGTGTTCAAGTAAGCCAACTCCACAAATGTATAATTTGTACACATAAGTTTAGCAAAAACAACAAATTTATGTAACGTGTAATATGCTCTAACACATGTCAAAGGTCGACCAAAAACCCAACCACGTGATTTCGACATTCCAAAAGTCTTACCAATGCCCATCAAAGTTTCTAACCCAACCATTTGACTTTGACCTCTCAATAGCCATAGCAATGTCCATCTAACCATCATTAACTTGATAATCCCTTTTGTTAACTCTTCAATCTTACATAATATTATCATTCAATCTTAGATTCAAAAAATGCAACACAAGTTTGATAATCTTTGTTCAAGAACCAACCAAGCCATAGATAGATCAACACTAACTAGATACAAATGACCATAACCTAGTAAACAAATAACCCATAAATCTAACACCAAAACATTGTGTACAATTACAGACAACAATATCTTACAAGACAATCCAACACTAACTCAAATCAATCATACTCACTTCCGACCAGATCCCGCTACTGCAGTCGATTGAAATAAATCATCAATCCGAGCTTCAACATCTTCAACACCAAACTTAACATGTTTATCCGCATACTTCCCGATATCTTGAACACTATTAAACCTCCCAAGAAAGTTCCTATAAGCGGGAAGCAAAGTACCCGCAACCGAAACCTTCAACTCTTCCCTCAATTGTTCATCAAACACAACCCATGTAGATTGAGTTCTACAAATCTCAACAAACTGCGAATTGAAAAGCTTAAGCTTTTCTTTCAACACTTTCGAAGCAAGATTCGAATTCGAAGACAGGTTACCGTTGTCAAGCTTCAAAGTGTTTAGAATCTTATGCCATGATGCCCTTTGATAATTTGCATGATGTTGTCTCACTTTCGATTTCTCCACTCGAACCCAATCGTCTCCGAGAAGAGAACCGAGCTCATCGTCTTTAACCTTTTGCACAATGTACCTCCCATTGTTCATCATGAACACAGACGCTAACGCAGGGTCTCGATACGCCTTCGATTTCGACTCCAAATTGCTCTCGAGAACTTCCATTATCCACGCAAGTTGAACCGACAACGAAGACGACGAGCCAGTCCCTGACTGGTCAACATTATCATCAAGAACTTCTATTAAAGTCGGTCTAGAACACGCAGCACGAAGGTAATTCATCACGTAACGAGCGATCGGGTGAAGACCGCCACCAGGGACTGCAGCCTTAGCCGGATCACGCCGAATCAAGTTCTCTAACTCAACAAAAATGCCCCTAATCGATTCACCTAACCTATTACAAACCGCAACCGCTTCATTCCTTATAAACAAACAATAATGCCCCGAAAACAAAAGATGAAACTCCGGTACCAACGCGTTCACCGCATCATACACATCAAGTATCTTAAACAACCGTTCGGGCGACCTACTCCCCATCGCAATTCCATTAGCGAAATTAAGCAGCTCCATAACCGAAACCCGACACGTATCCATAAACGAAAGATCCGCAGCCGCAGCCGCCGTGACAGACGACGAACCGAACACTAATTCACATAAGCGCTGCTCGCTCGGATAAAACACTCTAACTGCCATATTAATTGTTTTAATCCACTTCTCAATCTCATCATCATTGTTTTGTAACCCTAACCCTAGAAACCCTAATCTCGAAACGCTTTCGGCTATAAATTCTCTCCGGCGAGTACTGTAAGCTAGCGAACACTCCTTCCAGTAACCGGCTGCAATCATCCGGTTC
Source organism: Bidens hawaiensis (assembly GCF_021521415.1). NCBI lineage: Eukaryota > Viridiplantae > Streptophyta > Magnoliopsida > Asterales > Asteraceae > Bidens > Bidens hawaiensis. Next base: position 3,235,346 of record NW_027491095.1, on the reverse strand, counting down.
GATATATCGTGTAGGTTTTTCACCGTACCGGACGATAATGCATCAATCGTGATATTATAATCCGTCACCGGACGCGCCACCGGAACAATGACGTCAGCGTCCACCTCATCAAATCCGTCATCGGAATCCGAAACACCGTAGCCACCGCCGTCGTGAACTCCGGCGGAGTTACCGGAATCTTCAATCAACCGTTTAAACTCTTCCTCAAGCCTAAACACACACCGCCGGAGCAAATCCTCAGCTCGATCTAGACACGACGTGACGTCAGCATCGTCGGAGACAACGCTCCACTCATGAATCACGGTAATCAGCTCGTCAACGGAAGCTAAAAACAAGGAGTCGCCGGAGTTTGACCATATCGGTTGGTCAACGGTCAGGTATTTAGAAACCCTCCGGTCAATGGTTTTCAACGTCTGGTCGAGTGACACCGCGCCGTCGAAGTCAAGGCTTCCGGTGAGTTTTTCTTTGAATCTGCCGTCGAAGTTGGAGAAGATTTGGAGGATGTCGTCGGTGACGGCGGTGTCGGTGTAGCCTAGGGTTTTGGCGATGTGACGGGCGACGGCGATGAGCTTGTCTTCGTTGGTTTCAGACATGATTTGATTATGGAATTGGGTTTGTGAGAGTGATGAGTAATTATATATGTTTTAAGGCATATAATCTGGGTTATGAATGATGTTAGAATTGGATGGAGATTTGTATAGATTTAAAAATGAATTAGAAAATGTTAACGCGGTTGAAGAACAGTGAAGGGTGTGTGGGGGCTGGTTGGCGGCGGTGTGTATGGGAAGGAGGGAGGAAGGAGACCAATTTGGAAACCTAATAATAAACAAACAATGAGGTATAGACTCTTATTTTATGTCCAACTTTATTTTATTTTGTTTTACGGCTACTCGTACGTTGTTAGGGGTGTGTAAAGTCGGTTCAATTCGCTTATGAAAGATTGATTATAATTAATCAGTTGGTTATGGGTCAGTTTCGGTTACTTGTCCGATGTAATTTTGTGATTTTTTTCCTTTTGTTTTAGTTAAGATTAGTTTGTTTATGGTGTTTGAAGCTCATATGTGTAGTTTTGAAGCTATGTTGTAAATAGTTGCTAATATGGAGTATAAAGTGAAATGTTTGAAGATGGATAAAGAGGTATAAAAGATTGTAGTGGAGTTATAAAGACATTAAAAGTCGGTGGAAAACATAACATACAAGGTTCGGTTTGTTAAAGTCGGTTCACGAAGACATTAAAAGTAACCATAACGGGTTATCTTAGTTATGGTTCAATTTTTGCTTACACCTATCACGTGTTGTAATTGACAAAGCATTATTCAAGGTATAGGTATTGGTATCGCTAGCCAAAAGCCCTTTGGTGTAACAACATGGATTAAGGTTTATTTCATAAGTGTTTAGCTTGTAGGGAATACTTATGAAAGTTATATGCCGGGTGTTTATATGATTATTTACAAGGAATATAAGAGCAATAACAATAGTCGATTTTTAGACGTTTTTTTAGAAGAGCATTGCACAAAGGAAAGATGGAATAGTGATGCTCTTGTATAAGAACAACATGTCGCGGGTTTTGTGAGTGAATTCAAGAAATTGGTGGAGCATTTTGAAGTTGTTTTGTCGTAAGATGGGAAAACCCCGTGCAAGATGGGCATGTGATTATGTAGAGCCGGTTTTAAATCCTTCTATTTGGGATGGTCTGTACAACTAAAATGATTAACATGAAAATATGTGAAAAAAAAACGGGTTGAAATAATAATGTAAAACGAGTCAACTTCCTTGTGTGATACTCAAAATCAGCTCATTCGAATATCATAACACGCTAGCATCTAAAGTGAAGCTTGTTTAATAAACAATCACAAACCCAAACCTTTACATACAAAACTTAATTAGTCTCATGAGCCCTTATCTATAAAAAGATTGTCTAGGAAGATATATGCCATGAATCAAACATATTTACATCTCAGTATTAACTTCTAACTCACTGTTCATTAAATTTTGATGTCTTGTTACTAGTATCCGACTAATCGCATCAAATAATCTTCTTGTTACGTTTGTCTAGGAATAAGTTTAATCTTTAACTACTTGAAAAAAAGGTTGGATTCATCTATCTTAATCTATCCTATATAATAAAGGAAACCATTTTTGCCAGCTGTCATCTTCATATTCTTCCAAAATCTCATTTTCCCGCTCATTTTCCATCTCCCTTTCCACGGGTATCAATAGCCATTTCTTTTGCCCTTCAACAACCTATTCCTATATCTACTCCATAATAAACAAATCCCCTTCTAATTTTCAGGCTCGTCTAATCGAACCCTACCCATTTTCAATTTGCTAGCCCATGTTCTCTATACCATCGATACATTTTCTTTTAGCCCTACTCTCAATTAAACAAAGCGGCTACACTCTCCGATTCTCTTAGCGATCTCAGGAATCGATTCGCAAACATCATTGTTTTTCTTGCTTTGATCTTCGTAGGGCAAGTGTAGTGATCTGAATTTCATAAATGATTAGGTTTGTTGTTTAACTTCAACCAGATTATGTTTTTAATAGGGTTCAGTCACTTATGGCATAAATTGAATAGGGTTTTATAGATTATGTTTTACTGCAAATGCTAATGTGATTTTGTATCTCGAAGAACATTTGAGTTTTATCATTTACTGCTAAGGCTTTGAAATTGGATGGTTGGTTTTTTGTTAAAATGCAACTAACCATGTAACTGATTTATCTAATCAGATCATTTTGTTTATTGTTTACTACTAACAAACTAACTAACCATGGTTTACTTGTAGGGGTAACTCTTAACAAAGATGCTGCTCAGATGTCAGCTCGCTGAGATTTTTGTAGAAATAAAATGCTATACATAGGTAGTTTATTTGTGCCCTATGCATATATCTCTATGTACTTAATTCGACTTTTTTTCACATTGTTATATAATTAGTTAATATTTAAATTGTTTTTGATTTCACAGGATGGGCACATGTGACCTTAAACGTTGATCTTACAAAACCAGTTTCTTGAAACAAATGTTTGTATTCATACTATTTGCAAGGGATCGTTCACTATGGTTTTAATTTGTAGCAACAATTTGTGCTTTTGCAAAGAAGCAAATGCCACAATGCTTTTGGTCTTTAAGGAAACAACATATAAAACATTATCAGAATGGAATAGTGGTTTTAAAACTGTAACCCCTCAAGCTCATTGGGGATTCTGGATAAAAATTCCTCTTTTTGTGAAAAGAAGCACCGTTTGTGGTTAATTATTGACATTAGCAGATATCTGGTAAAAAAAAATGATGACATTAGCAGATATCTGGTAAAAAAATGATTTTGTTCATTTCTTTGAAGTGTATTAAGTTACTTCTAGCAGTATTATAGTTATAGATGAGGTTACACGATTTATAAACAATATCCATGTCATGTATGACGTCATTATAGATAGTAATCTAACGAGTTGTTTGTTTATTTATCTGCTAGATGAATAAGAAATTACACAAAAAAGACTCCAATTTATCTTTTGGCTCCTGATGGATTTACACTAAATATCATGCATTATATATTTGTTAAGCTGTGATAATTTTCTATGTGCAGTCTATGTCATTGCTTTTCAAAGTAAATGTGATTATTTAGGCATATTTTAAGTGTTTGAACTTGAGTATCTAAGTTATTATTATTATTATTATTATTATTATTATTATTATTATTATTATTGTGTCATTTAAAGAACATCTTTATGTATATTTCATTGTATCAATTATTCAAACCGTGTAATACACGGATAACTAACGTAGTTTAATATAAATAAAGACGACTTTGACTATGTAAACCATATTAAGATAGTGAAATAAATATATTTTGATTAATTAGAGTGTAAAATTAGAACGTAACTTATTTATTTAAATTGTGCATTGAGTTTATCTTGTAATAAACTTACATACTCATTATCTAACGTAATTAGTCACGCAAAAATAATAATAAACTGTTGATTAAATTCAGCAAACTATAAATCAGTCGAATCACGTCAAGCAACTCTCTATGTGGCATTGGTAATACTCAAGTTTTTTCCACTTATCTGTTAATTCAAACGAAATCCTCAATTCCTTGATACATTTCAAGATTCAACATGTAGGTTTCAAGTAATAATAGTGTGGTGTGGTCCTTGTGACTTGCTTTGTATTTGTATACACCATTTCATCAAGTGTGGCATGTGAAAACGATAAGATGCATTTATTTTTCAAAAATCATGAGAGGCCCGTTAATCTGGTACCACATCTTCGTTTCATGCTTTGATCAATCCATTACGAGGTTTCACAAGTGTTATCATTGATAAGCACCCATTCCTAAATTCCCACCACCCGTCTTACACGTCCGAACAGAATCAACAGATAATGATAATGATGTTTTTTTTCTAAATAGAATGAGAATAAGTTGATTTTACCATTGTGATTAGTTAGTTATGTTCATTTAATAAGTGTTTTACGTTGTACGATTATAGTTATAAATTTGTTACGTTAAAAGGTATGTTTAAGAGTATTAAATGCGTTAAACTTAGACAAATGATATTATATGTTTATGAAAATTTTATCTTATTCTCTATGTTCAATCAATAGAATCTGTCACTGCTCATGAAACTAAAATATTTTAAATATCGGAATTTATTTTATTTCTTTAATGCTAGCTTCATAAAGTTAAAGCACGACGGTGCCTTTAAGAAACAACGAGACAAAGCAGTCAAAATTGAAGAAAATCCAATCAATAGAAAGCAATCACAAGCAACTTTATAGAAATATCAAATATATTTTATATATATTTTTTTTTGAAAGACAATATATTTTATATTTTTAATTCTAACAATTTGAAGGAACTTCAGTTTTTCACTTTTTTTTATTATACTTACGAAATTAATTTGGTTTAGTAGTATCAACGATTTTTTTTATTTTATTTGTTTAGTTCAATTTTAAGATATTAGTTAATTATTATTTCAAAACGTATGAAATAAAAAATTTAAAAGAAATTGTTAACGCGAAAATGAAAGGAAATCACCATATATGAAAGGCATAAATAATATAATTTACGAAGTTTTGAAAACTCTTATCTTATAAGTTTTGACGGTTTTACAACATACCAAATATGAAATTAAAATGGAAAAATGTGGTAACAAAATCAAAATTTAAAAATGACAACAAATTTAAGTCATGTACTAACCTAAAACTTAAAATTCGAAGTAAAGGTTGTAGCAAAGCTCTGCAACAGAAGTATAAAGAACTAACATCAAGAATGGTAATGAAGCATGCTTAAAAAGAACAAAGATGAAGAAACTAAAGAATGAAATCAAGCAAAAGCATCTAGTAAAGAATATAATCACAACAGAATACTCTAATTTGCTTCTTACTATAATCATATTTTCGCCACTTGAGTTAAACGCCATTATTAATGTTTAACTTGAGATGACATGTTAAAATTTTAAACATTCATATTAAGGTAGTAAATACATAAAGACATTGGTTTTATATTACTTTTCTCTATAGAATGAAGAACTCACATGCTCTAACATTTAAATTAATATAGTTTAAAAAGAATTGGTTAATTTTACATGTATACTAGTTAAATAGTCATTCTAGTGATTCAGTGATAATAATAATAATAATAATAATAATAATAATAATAATAAAATAATATTTGAGGTGGATATTTTTAGAAACTAACAATAAAGTAGCATTAAAAAGTATAATAATCGTATTTTCTAATGTAACATGACTTGTAGACAAAATGGTCACTTCCAAAGTTTGTTGGTTCTTTCATGTGTCTATTAGTGACTAGTGAGTCTTCCTATTCCCTCACTTGGTTGGACTTATTTAGGTTAGGTACATTCTACTTCCTCTTAGCTTCTTTCCTTTCTTCTTATTTCATTTATTTTATAAATGTTTTTTTAATCTGCGTACGGTCACACATCACCTTTGAAGAAGCAGGAAGTCCATCACACGAAACCCTGAATTGTCTTCTTTTGCTTTTATACATTTGTAACCTAAGAAAGCTAGAAAGCAAGTTCACGAGGTTTTCAGTTTTCACCAACCTACCTAGTTCAGATAAGGTCAGTTCATCGTAGTTAATGAAACCAAAAATTTGTTGGTTTACGGTTTACCGGGTAAGTCTAATCTAATTTTCAAAATACTTACAATGTGAATCACTACTAATTATGATTTTAATTTTTATGTGTACACCAAAATTTTGTTTGCATCTTTCACTTAGAAGACATAGTATTATTAAATACCACTCGCTTGGTTCAGTTTTTGCCAAAGTATATCTTATGAGGGTTTACAGACAACCCTCTGTTCTCCCCGTTTGCCCCTAGTCAGGTGGCTTTCTCCCTCCCTTCACTGACACCTTTGAGTTCCCACCTCACGCCTCACAAGCTCCATCCACGGGTGTTCGTTTCCACATATTTCACTCGTCAAATTTTTCTTTACATAAAGAGTAATGGAACTTTATTTTTGTTTTAAGCTAAAAATGCCTATTGAAAGCATTCAATTTTGGAAGCATTGCATAAAAAAAAAATCATACTAGTATTTGCAAAGTTTTATTGCCTGATTAAGCCATTCTAATTAGTAAGATTAAATAATTATTATAATTGTTAGGTGATTATCTAGGGAGCATTTGTACAATTGGATATTTAAGTGTAAATATATTTATTTTAAAACGTTGTAGGAAATTGTTGGGAAAATGGCTTATTGGAAAGTAAAACAAAGTGCAACCAACCAAAGATGATATGCAGCAAATTATAAATTTTAGGTTGAAGGTCAATATCAATAAACCTCAAGTGTTACATATAAAAATTGTGTGGCGAAGAAAACTATGAAAAGGTCACAAAAGATATATCGACCGGTTTGAAATATTTGATACCGTATAACTCGTAATCTCTTAAGATTCTGAATACTTGCCTCTTTCCTCATGAGCTAACCTCATATGAACCATTCATTTAACCATTATATTTTAAGAAAATGAAGAAATTCGCAAGAAAATTCATATGAAAAACAAACTTATAAGAAAAGTCATATGAAGAACATGCTCGCAAGGAGAAAAAAAGCTAACATTTTGCAATTTGGAAGTTGATCGCCTACTTGTAGATTCCCTTTGATGTGCAGTATCCACTTTTGACGAGGGAAGTTCGAGACTATGATTTTAACAAAAATATGATGACAATATTCCATCCTTTTAAAGTGATTGTCAATAGGCAATAACTTAAAATAAAGCTATTTGTTTATACATTGAAATAAAACTTCGTGGGCTCTGGTTTTGAGTATGGACATGCCCAATACATGCTAAACTAATATTAGGTTAAGTCTTCTCCTTCCTCCTTTCTCTCTTTCTTTCTGTAACTTCACTAACGCGATGACTGGAAAAACGAGTCAAAGTTTCACTTGTGGTTCTGCGGAAGCTCATCACCCTTCTGATTTCGAAATTACACAGGAGTCGGTGTCAAAATTTCACAGTGGTCAGTTGGAATCTTAACACTATAATAGCATTATTTTTTTTTTCACAGGAGTCGGCCGACCCCCTATCTATAGGGTAGATCCGCCTCTGCTTACAAACGGCCTTTTGAAGGCTAGGACGTCAAATTCCTCATACTTTTCATTTATCATTTGAAGATTCTTCGAAGTAAGGACACTTAGTAAATAAGTCATTTTCTTAAATATGGTAGATCATTAAATCATTGCATAACATGTATCCATATTTATTATAACTAGATACACATCTACCTATCTATCTATCTATCTATCTATCTAGTAAAATGTTTTCAAATAACTTTTTTATAATTAACCAGGAGCCTTTAAACTGACACATGACAATTCCTAAATTTATAATGGAGTTCCATACACAATGGGGTTGCGATGGTGTACGTGCATGTTTTAAGAATACCCACGTTGTGGAAAGGCCAAGTGTGTCTCAAATGCGTGTACGTAGGACTCTATTATTATTATTATTATTATTATTTTGTGTGTGGATATAGTGTGGTGTTTGTTGAAAGAGTGTGTATGATAGTGTTGAGGTAAAATGAATTTGTGAGAAAAATAAATAAAAGGTCTGATATGACAAGTAACTAGACATATTTATAAAGAATAACGAGTTAACGACATAGCTTCATGGATGCTCATTTAATAAGTTTCACAACATTGTTTTACCTTTTCCCGTATCATTCCAAACCAAAATCCATCACAAAAAAATAACACTTTCTATTTTTCTTAGAAACAACCATACCGCGTAGAGATGGTCAAAAAAACCGGTTCGGGAACCGGTTTGCCGGTTTAAACCGGAAACCGGTTTTTACGAAAACCGGTTTTTTAAAAACCGGTTTGACCGGTTTACAAACCGCCGGTTCGTATTTCGGTTACAAGTTTTAGATCCAAAACCGGTTAACAAACCGGTTAATGAAAAAACCGGTTTTTTTTAATAACCGGTTATGGAAAAACCGGTTAACCGGTTTTTTTATAAACCGGTTTTTGACCGTTGTGGAAAAACCGGTTAACCGGTTTCTCCATAACCGGTTAACCGGTTAAAAACCGGTTTTTGACCGTTGTATAACGGCTATATGGCCGTTTTTTTTTTGACCGTTTTTTTTTTTTTTTTTTTATCATTTTACCCCCACAAACATCTATATATAGTTTAGGTTGGGTATTGGTTAGATCACACTCGATTATACAACTCCAAACGCTCTAAACGTTTATTTCATACGCGATTATTTTGTTATCTCACGCTCAATTATACCACATTACCACTCCATACGCTCTTATTTCGTAGTCGATTATCATGGCCTCCCAAAGTGCTGCTTCATCCGTCAACATGGGTGCCTCGAACACGGGAGAAACGGTCGTTCGGGTCATCCCCACGAAACGAAACCAAGATGTTTGGCAACATTTCGACCTATGCGAAATGTCTAACGGTAGCCAAAAAGCTCGATGCAAACATTGTTTGAAGTTTTATGGCAAAGATGCAAACTCCACTTTAAAAGCGCATGTACAAAGGCCCTTTTGCAAGGCCTTGAAGGACGAATCGGGAAGTAGTTCGCAGCCGGAGATGACGAATCAAGGAGCGGTGTTTACGTACGACCTTGAAGCGGTACGTCAAAAGTTTTCAAACTTTGTGATTCAACAAACACTTCCTTTCAACCACTTCGACAACCCTCAATTCACGGAAATGATGCAAAAGTATGTTCAACCACGCTACCAACACGAAAGTAGTTCGACCCTTAGAAGAGATTGTCTTAAAGCATGGAAAAACGCTAAATCCGAACTAATTTCATACTTTTCAAACTTACAAACTGGTGTAAACTTAACAATGGATGTGTGGTCGGTACCTCATGGTTCGCCCGACTCATACATTTGTGTGACGGCTCATTGGGTTGACCCCGATGTAACACCCCGACCAAAGGCGGATTATACATCGGGGCGCCACATATTGTTTCATTACTCGTGACACTATTGGGTGTCAATATTTAATAAATACATTCATTCGCGCACGCGCAAAGTAAACACAAGATAACATAAATCATCATAAATCAATATATCATAATATTCGAACAACAATAACTTGTCTTGATACATTTTAATCTAGGTCCAAAATAAAGAAAACTCCCTACGTGTCCTCGAACTCCAAAACAGCTACTGCAAACCTGAACATGTGTTAAAATAAACGTCAAACACTTGCGTGTTGGTGAGAAATCAAGTTTAATACAATACATAGATAACCATAAATCTGCGCGCAACATGTGTATGTCTGGTTTTCAACAAGGGTGTAATCTGATCGGGACCAACTCTAAGATTCATAGACTGCCAGTGCTCACAATTGAGCTCACAAACAAGACAAACTGTGCATGTGCAAACAAAAGAGAAAATCATAAACGATAGTTCTCCCGTGTTCATCTAATGGTACCATGAGAACTGCGGAATAGACCGACAAGACGGTTAATGATCCACACATACAAATAAACAGCCAAGTCTACGTCCTCAACACATGGGATACTGCGCGACTAAAGTTCATAAACAAGTTTAAGACTCTAAGTTTGTATGAACACATGAACATCCCAAAACATTAAAAGCAAAAGGGGATTAGGTACGAGATTACTCACTTGATAAACGATGCGGTGTAAGATAAAGCAAGAACCAACTTTAAACAAGCACAAGTTAACCTATAAATAAGATTATTGTTTTAATGAATTGATTTAAGTCTTGATTATAAGTTAGCATAATTAATAAGTAAATTAAACAAATTATTATATATAATATATTACCGGAAAACAGGGCAGAACAGGAGGGAAGACGAAGGAGACGGCAGAGGAAAAACAACGGCAAGGAGTAAGAGAGAACAGGAGAGATTAAGTGCTTTGTGTGTGTAGTGTTAGGAAATTAACATTATTATTTATAGAGAAACCCTAGGGAACACAATCCCTAGAAAAGGGGAAAAGATCTCAAAAAGCAAAAGATTCCAAAAGCAAAAGATATCAAAAGATATGGCAGCTGCAGGGGGCAAGATAAAGCTGACAGGGAACAGTAAAAAGGCATGGGCAGTTCAGAAAAAGGTACTGGTCAAGCAAGGAAAAAGCAGATCTCAAAAGATAATCTCAGTCACTTTTTCTGCCAACCAATGGGGTTGGTGCGCATGCTGCGCCGAAAGTAACTTTTCAGACATAAAGCAGATTAGGTCAACAGCACAAAAGATAAGACAACACAAAAGCAAACGGCTAGATTAAACGGAAGAAGACTCAAAGGGTTTAGCGCGAGAAGGCTCGAGCGCGAAGGCAGACACAGAAGGTCAAGAGAGCGCGAGCGCGAAGGCAGACAGAACCAACCTTAACGCGTCGCGGAAAGAAATACATTTCTAAGCGCGCCGCGGGAAGAATCACATTTCTTAGCGCGCCGCGGGAGGAACTAAAATTCCTAGCGCGCCGCGGGAAGAACTATAATTCTTCGCGCGTCGAGGGATGAACTACGATTCTTAGCGCGCTGCGAGAACTACAAATCCTTAGCGCGTCGCGGGAAGAACTACCGTTCTTAGCGCGCTGCGAGAAGAATTACAATTCTTAGCGCGCTGCGAGAAGAGTTCGTCTCGCGTATCGCTGAAACAGGTGGTCTTCACGCAGGATTCCTTGTAAGGGGTCTGGCGCGTGGAGCTGCGCAGACAACCTTAGGCGGGAAGGAACAAAGGAAAAGCAAAGAGTTAGAAGAAAAAGAGGGAAACAAGGCGTAAGGGCGGGACGGCGACAAGAGGGAAAAGAAGGCGAAAAGAGAGAAGGAGAGGGACGGGACGGCGGAAAGAAAGAGAGAGAAAGAGGCGGGAAGGAAAATATATATATTATTATTAAAAGTAAAATATAAGTATAAATATTAAATCATAAAAGAAAGAGATCGGGTCAGAGAAACGGGTACCTGGGTCGGGTCGGATCGGGGCAGATGTCACAGTCTCCCCTACTTTAAGAAATTTCGTCCCGAAATTTATCTCGAAGTAGGTTGCGCAGAGAACAGGTGCGGGTACTTGATCTTCATTTGATCTTCCCTTTCCCATGTAAACTCGGCTCCGCGCTTGGACTCCCATCGAACTTTAACAATAGGGATGCGACTGCGCTTGGTTTGCTTAACCTCGCGATCCATAATCTCAACAGGCTTCTCAACGAAATGCATGGATTCGTCAACTTGAACTTCATCAAGTGGAATGTGAAGGTTCTCGTCAGCTAAACACTTCTTGAGATTGGATACATGGAACGTTGGATGCACATTACTGAGCGCGGGCGGCAGGTCAAGTCTGTAGGCAACTTTTCCTACACGCGCGAGAATCTTGAATGGACCAACATAACGAGGAGCAAGCTTACCCTTCTTCCCAAAGCGGACAACACCTTTCCAGGGCGACACTTTGAGGAGAACAAGATCACCAACTTGAAATTCGAGAGGCTTTCGCCTGCGATCTGCGTAACTCTTCTGTCGGCTTCTGGCAGTCAGCAGATGATCACGGATCTTGGCGATTTTATCGGTTGTCTCTTGAACAAGTTCGGGTCCTGTGATTTGAGTTTCACCCACTTCGCTCCAACAAATCGGGGAGCGGCACTTACGACCGTAAAGTGCTTCAAATGGGGCCATACCAATACTGGAATGATAGCTGTTATTATAAGAGAACTCGATCAAAGGCAGGTGCGAATTCCAATTACCTCCAAAATCAAGAACACAAGATCGGAGCATATCCTCAAGAGTTTGAATAGTTCGCTCAGACTGACCGTCAGTCTGAGGATGATATGCCGTACTCATGTCCAAGCGAGTTCCTAACGCAGATTGGAGAGATTTCCAAAAGCGGGATATAAAACGGCCATCGCGATCGGATATGATGCTCAAAGGAGTACCATGGCGGCAGACAATTTCCTTGACATAAAGCTGCGCGAGTTGCTCAACACGGTAGTTTTCACGAATGGGCAGAAAGTGAGCAGACTTAGTCAAACGATCCACTATTACCCAAATGCTATCATGTTTGCTTGCTGTCAAAGGTAACTTGGTAATAAAGTCCATCGCTACACATTCCCATTTCCACGTAGGAATTTCTGGTTGTTCGAGCAAACCAAATGGGCGTTGGTGTTCAGCTTTCACTTTAGAACAAGTCAGACATTTAGCTACGAACACAGCAATATCCTTTTTCATACCGGGCCACCAATAAGTAATGCGCAAATCCTTGTACATCTTATCAGCGCCAGGATGAATAGAATACCGAGATTTGTGCGCTTCACTCAGGATATCAGCGCGAAGATTCTCATCAAAGGGAATCCAGATGCGATTAAGATAGCAGAGAATTCCACTCAGATTAGGGACAAAGAGTGCTTCCGCGCCACACGCTAACTCGGCGCGAAGGTTACCATTACTGATGGATGCGCGCTGCGCGTCACGAATACGCGATTCAAGGTTGCTTTGAATCGGCGCGAAGTGAAGCTGGGTGCGCGGCAAGATACAGTTAAGCTGGCAGGGTTTTCGGCTGAGCGCATCGGCTACCACATTAGCCTTACCAGGATGATACCGGATCTCACAATCGTAATCGCTGATGAGTTCGCTCCATCGGCGTTGCCTCATGTTGAGTTCCTTTTGATCAAAGATATGCTGAAGGCTTTTATGGTCAGTGTAAAGGATGCACTTAGTACCATAAAGGTAGTGTCTCCAGATTTTCAAGGCAAAAACAACTGCACCAAGTTCGAGGTCGTGAGTTGTATAATTCTTTTCGTGAATCTTGAGTTGCCTTGATGCGTAAGCGATAACCTTGCCTCGTTGCATAAGAACACAACCGAGACCTTGGTTGGATGCATCGCAATACACGACAAAATCATCATTACCCTCAGGTAGCGCAAGAACAGGAGCTTCACACAACAAACGCTTGAGCGTTAGAAAAGCTTCTTCTTGCTTCGAGCCCCAAATATACGGTTTACCTTTGTGCGTTAGAGCTGTTAAAGGCAAAGCGATCTTTGAAAAGTTCGAAATAAATCGCCGGTAGTAACCAGCTAAGCCCAGAAAGGAACGGATCTCGGTAGGAGTGGTCGGCGTAATCCAGTTCTTGATTGCTTCAATTTTGGATGGGTCGACATGAATACCCATCTTGTTCACAACATGGCCAAGAAACTGTACCTCCTCAGACCAGAATTCACACTTGGAGAGCTTGGCAAAGAGCTGCTCGGCTCTAAGCTTTTGCAATACCAATCGGAGATGTTGCTCATGCTCAGCCTTGGTCTTAGAATAAATCAGAACGTCATCGATAAACACAATCACGAATTTATCCAAGAAAGGCCTACACACCCGATTCATTAGATCCATGAAAACGGCGGGTGCGTTGGTTAAACCGAAGGACATGACCAAGAATTCAAAATGGCCATAACGAGTTCGAAAAGCAGTCTTCGGAACATCTTCATCGCGGATGCGCAACTGGTGATAGCCAGAGCGGATATCAATCTTGGAGAAACAAGAGGCACCTTGGAGTTGATCGAAGAGGTCGTCAATGCGTGGTAAGGGATACCGGTTCTTAATGGTGAGTTTGTTCAACTCGCGGTAATCAATACACATGCGAAACGATCCATCTTTCTTTTTAACGAACAACACCGGAGCACCCCAGGGCGAAGAGCTAGGGCGAATGAATCCTTTAGCGGTCAACTCTTGAAGTTGGCTTGCCAATTCTTGCATCTCAGCGGGCGCAAGACGGTAAGGAGATTTAGCTACGGGGGAAGCACCAGGGACAAGATCAATACGGAACTCGACTTCACGAGCGGGAGGGATACCAGGAAGATCATCAGGAAAAACTTCAGGGAAATCACGCACAACAGGGATATCGCGAAGCTTCTTCTTTCCTTCAGCAGGTTTGACCACATGGGCTAGAAATGCAATACACTCCTTCCGCATGAGTCTTTGGGCTTCGGCGCAAGACATAAGTTTAAGACCGCGGGAGGGTTTCTCGCCGTAGATATGAAGATCACCATTTTCTCGAGGTATGCGAATCATCTTCTTGGCGCAAATAACTTCGGCGCGATTATGCGTAAGCCAGTCCATACCAATAATAACATCAAAGCTTCCAAGAGGCATGGGGATGAGGTCGATCAGAAAATCGTTTTCGTTAAGGTTAAGCGTGCAATCTTTAATCACAGAGTTAATTAAAACAGTTTCACCGTTAGCCAATTCAACTGAAAAATCTTCTTTTAAGTTATCGCGCGGTCGCGCAAGCTTCTGCTCGAAGGCGCGAGAAATAAAACTTCGATCGGCGCCAGTATCAAAAAGTATAGAAGCATAAAATCCGTTAAGCAAAAATGTACCATTAACTACGTCATTATTCGCTTGCGCTTGGTGCGCGGTTATGTTAAAAGCTCGTCCGCGCGTTACTTGGTTCGAAATCTGGTTCACCGGATTCGCTTGCGTAATCTGAACTTGTAGTCTCGGGCACGCGTTCCGGAAATGACTGGGATCACCGCAGTTAAAGCACGATCTGGGTCGTGGGTTTTGGTAGGTTGGTTGAGGGTTTTGCGGGTAGACTGGTGGTGTTGGCGCAATTGGATTGGCGGGAAGGACTCTACAGTTTTCTACAAGGTGACCAGCGCGGCCACATCGGGTACAAAGTCGACATGGGACTTGAGGTGGGTGGTGGAGTCTACAGGTTGGGCAAAAGGGGTGGTTTCCTGTGTAAGGTTTCTTAGTTGGCGGGGCAGGGAGTGCTGGATTGGTTAAGGCATAGTTGTGGACTACAGGAGGTGTTGGGTAGGCTGACAGAGGGTTAGGCGCGTAAGCTGGGGGTTGGTAGATGGGTTGCTGGACAATGGGCGGGTTGGTAAGCGCATAGGCCTTGCGCCTGCGCTTGAGGTTGTTACGGTTTGAGGGTTCAGGTTTGATTTCTGTTGGTTCAGGGGCAGTCTTGGGTTTGGTCTTTTCTGTTCCCCGCAGGAACAGGGTTCCTGCTCTGACATGGTTGTCGCTGAGCACAGCGGCCAACTCAATGGCGTCAGAGAGGGTTACTGGGTTTCTGGCCCATACAGAATCTTGAATTTCCATGGGGAGACCCCCAAGGAATTTCTCTATGGCTCGGCGGGAAGGGGTAACAAGGTGAGGGACCAGTAAGCTTAGCTCGTGGAAGCGCGTCGCGTACTCGCGCGCTTCACCGCTGTATTGCTTAAGATTCCAAAATTCCTCCTCCAGGCGCATAACTTCGTTGGGAGGGCAGAATTCTCGCGTCAGAATTTCCTTGAATTCCTCCCAGAGCATGCTGGAAGCAGCTTCTGCGCCACGCGCATGAGCTACTCCATTCCACCATGTAAGCGCTCTGGATTCCAGGACACTGGAAGCATACAGGGTTCGTCTGTCTGAGGGGCATTGGGTGTGGAGGAAAGTGTTTTCTATTTTCTCAAGCCACTGGAGCATCACGGTGGCTCCTTCAAGACCTGTGAACTTTGGAGGGTTACCCGCGTTAAAGGACTTAATGTTGTAACCAGAGGTGTTGGTATTGTTTTGGCTCAAAACTTGGGCTATTGCGGCGGCCATTTCCTGGGAACGTTGCTGCGAGCGTCTGCGCGCGGCTTCTTTCTTCTTGAGATGGCGACGAGATAGCGGAGGCATTCTATAAAAGTTTTAATTTTAGTTAATATCTTGGTTTTATCGCAGAGTATAACTTTATAAAGCTTGGTTTCGCAGAGTTAGATACTATCAAAAGTTAAAGTAGATTAAATGACTTTAAATGCAGACTTAATAAAGGTAACAAATCCGAATCGAGAATCGACAATTCATGTATCACCATGACCTTCCAAATTCTCAATTTAAAATGTACGAGCAAACGGGTATTGGAGATTGACGATTCATGTATCACCATGACTTTTCAATCCTCAATATAAAATATACAAGAAAATGAGTATTGGAGGTTGACAATTCATGTATCACCATGACTTTTCAAGTCTCCAACCTCATAACATAATCGTAATTGAAAATTGAAAATCAACTATTCATGTATCACCATGACTTTTCAGATTTTCAATCCCAACAAACGAATATGTAAGTAAAATCAATAAAAATCGAAATATCGCGGAATAAAACATAAAATCATATACTGCGCAGGCGTGAGCATATTCATAAATAACGAGTAATTAACAATAAGCGCGCAAACATGAGATTTCTCTCATGCGCGAGAAGGGACTCTTAGGTATTCTAGGCCGTTACGTCTAACCACCTATTCTAAAGTCAACGAGCTCTGATACCAATCTGTAACACCCCGACCAAAGGCGGATTATACATCGGGGCGCCACATATTGTTTCATTACTCGTGACACTATTGGGTGTCAATATTTAATAAATACATTCATTCGCGCACGCGCAAAGTAAACACAAGATAACATAAATCATCATAAATCAATATATCATAATATTCGAACAACAATAACTTGTCTTGATACATTTTAATCTAGGTCCAAAATAAAGAAAACTCCCTACGTGTCCTCGAAAACCAAAACAGCTACTGCAAACCTGAACATGTGTTAAAATAAACGTCAAACACTTGCGTGTTGGTGAGAAATCAAGTTTAATACAATACATAGATAACCATAAATCTGCGCGCAACATGTGTATGTCTGGTTTTCAACAAGGGTGTAATCTGATCGGGACCAACTCTAAGATTCATGTAAGGCCCCGTTACCGGTAACCCTACTTTCGTGTTGGATTTACTCATAAACACAGTTCTAAATATCAGAGTTAATTAAAAACTTTACGCGGAATATAAAACTTTCATAAAACATTACATATCAATTCATAATCATGTCTTTAAACATTCCTCATGTCTTTCAAAATCAAAACGTAACTTATAAAACATATCGGATCTTCAGATGCCAGGCTTTAGTCTTCTGCCATGTGTCCTCCACTCAAGCCAGCTGTCTCAACCTACTCACCTGCGTGCATACTAAAAGTCAGCTACGCTGAGTGAGTTCTAGTTAATCATACACTACCATGCAATACCTTGTTACATACATACGTACTTAACCTCATAACTTTCTTTCATACACACATAAGTACTCATACCTTCATTCTTACTTACATACTTTCTTTCTTACTTACATACTTTCTTTACATTCATAATCATACGTTTTAAAGAGCCTTTCGCCCTATAACCTCACAGATATTATAAGGGTCTGGTCCCTAACATCACAGATATTATAAGGGTCTGGTCCCTAACATCACAGATATTATAAGGGTCTGGTCCCTATCATCACAGATATTATGAGGGTCTGGTCCCTAACATCACAGATATTATTAGGGTCTGGTCCCTAACATCACAGATATTATTAGGGTCTGGTCCCATGTTTTCGAATATTAGTAGGGTTCGATTCCCTCTTCGTTACCATACAACCATACAACCGTCATTTCCTTCTTTTATTAACTTTCTTACGTTCATACACATAAACATACATATCATACTTGCCATATTTATAACGTTACAACCTGACAGTACGTGCAATATCCGAAGATCGTTCACGAACCATCAAGCAATCATTCATACATATCACATATATCACCTATGGCATACACTTATCACTTTGGATAAATGTATTAACAACACATCAAGTATGCACACAGCCCCGAAAACATAACAAGGAATGGGGCTAGAAACTCACCTGGATCCTGTTACGCTCGCCGTTGATCGTAATTCCTTTCTTTAACTGGGCTCGGCTAACTGTATAATATTTACACATATCAATTAACTACTGCTACTCGTTTGTATTTCTATCTATATATGACCCACAACGAACGGGGGTCCGGGGGCAGCGCCCCTGGCAGCGGGGTTCTAGGGGCGGCAGCCCCTAGCGGGGTCCAAGGGGCAGAGCCCCTGGCTGGGGTTAAGCTGCCAGGTCAGCTTGGAAAAATTTTATTTTCGATAACTGCCTTAACACATTTTCCATTAGGTTTTTAATTTATTTTATAGACGAACTTCACTTCAGGCGAAGTTAAACCTTAGGCGAACTTGGAAACAGCTTGGTTCTGGCTTGATTCGATCGAATAGGAACACGTTCGATCGAATAGGAACACGTTCGATCGAATACAACACGTTCGATCTAATAGGAACACGTTCGATCAAACAGGAACACGTTCGATCGAATAGGAACACGTTCGATCGAATACAACACGTTCGATCTAATAGGAACACGTTCGATCAAACAGGAACACGTTCGATCGAATAGGAACACGTTCGATCGAATACAACACTCATTCGATCGAATACAAAACTCATTCGATCGAATGAGTTGGAGACCATTCGGTTGCTTCCCTATTCGGTCGACTGGACTTGTTCGATCTACGCATTCGATCGAATGGACTGATTCGATCGACTGGTTCGATCGAATGAGTCTGATTCGACTCCTTCAAGCTGGGCGACGGAGAAACCCACGGGTTTTCCAGATTTTCCAGATTTTTGACCCAAAATCGAAGTTTTTGACATGGAAATGCTCGGGATTGAAAGGGCTATCGATTCCTAGTACTTTTAAACACAAAAGCTTGCATTTTGACACCAAAACAAGGCGGTTTTTGACCCGAAAACTCAAGTTACGTTTTTGCTCGATTTGAGGCCGAAATGGTTATGAAAACGGATGATTTTCGAGAGGGACTTACCAAAAACGATTAGGAACAAGATTGTGGACTCGGATTTGTGATTTGAGAACTTTCTCTCTCTAGCTTCTCTCTCTAGAAATGAGAGTGTTTGGGTGGGTGTAAGTGAAGGAAGATGGTGAAAAATGGTGGAAGTGTCAAGAACTTTCGTTTATATACTACGGGTTTGGTTAGGCTCGGGTTGGCTTCCTACGGGTCGAGACAGGCCGAGTTCATAAAATAACCAAGCCCAAGACCCGTTCCTTACTCGACATTAAATAACTAAAACGTGAATTTACTAAACATAACTTTCTTTTATTTATCAATATAAAAATTTTAGGATGTTACAAGTCTTCCTCCCTTAAAGAGGTTTCGTCCCCGAAACCTAACTATTACATAAACAAACTAGGGTAAAACTTGCGCATCTCATCCTCGACTTCCCAAGTAGCATCAGATCCCTTGCGGTGCTTCCATATCACTTTGACCAAGGGTATAATCTTGTGACGAAGCTGCTTCTCCTTGCGATCAACGATCTTTATCGGTTGCTCGATGTAGTTCAATTGTTCATCAACCTCGATGTCCATTAAGGGCACGTGAGACGTGTCATCAGCTAGACACTTCCTCAGATGAGAAACATGGAAGGTTGAATGAATTCCTTCTAACTCATCGGGTAAATCCAGTTTGTAAGCTACTTCACCCACACGTTTTACAATCTTGAACGGTCCAATGTACCTCGGACTCAACTTCCCTCTTTTCCTAAAACGGATAATCCCCTTCCAAGGCGAGACCTTAAGCATCACATAGTCGCCAACGTTAAACTCAATTGGTCGTCGCCGCTTATCCGCATAAGACTTTTGTCTGTCTTGAGCGGCTTTCATTCTTGCTTTGATCTGATCGAACTTTGAAGACGTTTCTTGAACCACTTCTATACTTCCCATTTCCTTCTGACCAATCTCACCCCAGCACACCGGGGTTCTACATCGTCTACCGTACAGCATCTCAAACGGTGGCATACCAATACTCGAATGGTAACTGTTGTTATAGGAGAACTCTGCCAGATGCAGATGATCATCCCAACTTCCACCAAAATCTAAAACGCAAGCACGTAGCATATCCTCAAGGGTTTGGATCGTCCTTTCAGACTGTCCATCGGTTTGAGGATGATACGCCGTACTGATGTTCAACCTCGTCCCCATAGCTTCATGAAATTTCTTCCAGAACCTCGAAGTAAACCGTGTATCCCTATCAGACACGATCGATAACGGTACTCCATGCTTGGTTACAATTTCTTTAATGAACAAGCTTGCTAACGTTTCTGACGAGATGGCCTCTCGTATGGGCAGAAAGTGAGCACTCTTGGTCAAACGGTCCACAATCACCCAGATGGTATCATGTTGCTTAGCTGTACGAGGTAGCTTAGTTATGAAATCCATGGTGATGTGTTCCCATTTCCACTCAGGTATCTCTAGCGGTTGCATCTTCCCACAAGGCTTTTGGTGTTCGGCTTTGACTTGTAAGCAAGTTAAGCACTTACCAACATAATCCACTACATCGCTCTTCATTCCTGGCCACCAGTAATCTCTTTTCAAGTCTTGGTACATCTTTGTAGCTCCAGGATGGATTGAGTACCTTGACTTATGAGCTTCATCTAAGATTCGACTTCTAAGATCACCATGGCGTGGAATCCACATACGGTCAAATCTAGTTTTAACTCCATGAGTGTTTTCCATCAACTCATCTTGCTGGCCATAAATCCTTTCCTTCTTTACTAACCCTTCATCTATTAACACTTCTGACTGCACCTTGATGATTTCTTCAAAAAGACTCGGGTTCATGATCAACTTGTATGACTTCACTGTTGCAAGGACTTCCTCATTCTTCCGACTTAACGCATCAGCGACCACGTTAGCTTTACCGGGGTAATACTTAATCTCACAGTCGTAATCCTTTATCAATTCTAACCATCTTCTCTGCCTCATGTTCAGTTCTTTCTGCTCGAAGAAGTACTTTAAACTCTTATGATCGGTATAGATAGTACACTTAGTGCCGTACAGATAATGCCTCCATATCTTAAGAGCATGCACTACAGCTGCTAACTCCAAATCATGCGTCGGGTAAGTACTCTCATGGACCTTCAACTGTCTAGACGCGTAGGCTATCACCTTCCCTCGTTGCATCAACACGCAACCTAACCCTTGATGCGAGGCATCAGCACAAACAACAAAATCCTCATCACCATCGGGTAAAGTAAGGATTGGAGCTTGCGTGAGTCTTCTCTTTAATTCTTCAAAGGCTTCTTCTTGAAATTTTCCCCAACTGAATACTATCGACTTTCGGGTCATACCGGTCAGCGGTGCGGCTATCTTGGAGAAACCTTCGATGAATCTCCTATAGTAGCCAGCTAACCCTAGGAAGCTTCGTATATCAGTCGGATTCTGCGGAGTCTTCCAATTCGTTATCGCTTCAATCTTAGCTGGGTCCACGGTAATCCCCTCCGGATTAACCACATGACCTAAAAATTGCACTTCTCTTAACCAGAACGCGCACTTCGAAAACTTGGCGTACAACCTTTCTTTCTTCAGAACTTCCAATACCTCTCTCAGATGCTCGGCATGGTCAGACTCACTCTTTGAATAAATCAATATATCATCGATGAAGACGATAACCGACTTATCCAACATCGGTCGACACACCCTATTCATCATGTCCATAAATGCTGCAGGAGCATTTGTTAGACCGAATGACATTACAAGGAACTCGTAGTGTCCATACCGCGTTCGGAACGCTGTTTTAGGGATGTCTACCTCTTTCACCTTCAGCTGATGGTAGCCTGATCTGAGATCTATTCGTGAGAACCAACTCGAACCTTGCAGTTGGTCAAACAGATCGTCAATCCTAGGCAAGGGGTATCTATTCTTTACCGTAAGCTTATTCAACTCACGATAGTCTATGCACATTCTCATACTTCCATCCTTTTTCTTCACAAACAAAACCGGTGCGCCCCACGGAGAAACACTCGGTCTGATAAAACCCTTGTCGAGGAGTTCTTGCAGTTGGGACATCAATTCCTTCATCTCGGACGGTGCTAGACGGTAAGGCGCCTTCGCGACGGGCTGGGCTCCTGGTACTAGATCTATCTGAAATTCTATCTCTCGCTCAGGTGGCAACCCCGGAAGATCCTCAGGGAATACTTCTGGGTAGTTGCGCACAATAGGAACATTCTTCATTTCTTTCGTCTCGGCCGTAGCGTTGACAACATACGCCAGGTAGGCACCGCACCCTCGCCTTAACAAACCCTCGGCTTTTATCATCGAAATGACATTAAGTCCATAACTCTCCTTATCACCATAAACCGTCACCGCACTACCATCCAATGACTTTAACCTTATCATCTTACTTTTACATACTATCTGAGCCTCAAACTCCGACAACCAATCCATACCCAAGACTACATCGAACCCTCCTAAGGCCATAACATACAAAGTAACAGGGAACTCATGTCCCTCTAACTCTATCTTACAATTCTTCACCATTTTTGTTATTTTCACCGAAGTGTCACTTGCGGTTTCTACTACAAAAGTTTCAGACACTCGGCAGCCTTTCATTTTAGCTAGTTTACTAAACGTCGTAGCTACAAAACTTCTATTCGCACCAGAATCAAATAATACAGAAGCGGAAACATCGTTCACTAGAAACGTACCTGTGACGACATCCGGAATCTGCCTGGCTTGTTCCTGGGTCAGCATGTAGGCTCTAGTTCTGGGCCTAGCTTGATCGGCATCCTTCTTTCCACTACCTCCAGCTGCACCTTCAGTGCACTCCCTTGACATATGGCCTGTCTTGCCACATTTGTAACATGTTGGCTTCGCACTGCACTCATTGGCATAATGCCCTACCTTCCCGCACTTATAACAGGCATTCGACCCCATTCTGCATTCTCCACCATGAGCCTTTCCACATTTGAGACAAACATTAGAATTTTTACCCCACTTGCATTCACCACCATGCCTCTTTCCGCAGGTCTTACACGATCTCTTCTCCCACACTTTCTGTTTCTTATCCCTGGAGTTCCATAACTGAGTACCGGGTCGTTTAGCAGGAGTGACCCCTTTCTTCTCTTTCTCTTCGTCCCTTTCCACCCTATCATCCGCGGCCACGTCAGCATAGACCATTTCCGCGAGTCCAACAGCCGAATCAAAAGTAGCAGGTTGAACCGCCCTGACTAACATGCGGACCTTTTGTGGCAACCCCCTCACATAACACTTGATTCTCTTGACTTCAGTGTCAACCATGTCAGGCACCAACCTAGATAGTCGGTTGAACTCCGTGGTATACTCACGATGCGTCATCATACCGGCTTTTAAATTCTGGAACTTCATCTCCGTTCTTTCAACCTCGGCATCTGCACAGAACTTCTTCATTACCAACTCTTTCAAATCTTCCCACTTCATCTCTTTGATCTCTTCACGGGTCTTCCTCTGCTCCACACTCTCCCACCAATACATAGCCTCATCTACGAATGACTGAGTAGCATAGCCCACAGCTTGGTCGGGACGGCATTCGCTAATGCGGATAACCTTGTCCATAGCGGTTATCCACTGGAGAGTAGCGACTGCGTCTCCTAAACCAGTCAGCTTAGGCGGGTCACAACCTTTGAAGGACTTATAGCTGCACCCACCTTGTCCTCCTCTCCTATCATCGACTTTCACAGACTTATCCCCACTCGAGGCCCCTCTTTCACCTTCCCCATCCTTTCTACCATCACCACCCGCCCCTTCAGCAGTTCGTTCACGGCTTCCAGCAGATCCTTCGGGATTCAGGTTCTTCACAGCAGCAACTACAGCCTGAACAATGGCTGCTTGAACTGCAGGACTAAGTTGAACTTCCTCGTTGTTGTTCTGGTCTCCCCCAGCTGCGCTTCCTTCATCTTCGGTGTGGGAAGCTTCTTCTACCGAGGGTTGCCGGACAAGACGAGGCCTGCCACGACGTCCAGTGCGACCCCCAGCTTCAACAAATTCTCCAGCTCCAGCCATCAGTATCCTATATGAGAAAACACAAACATCATCACTCAAGGAACTATCTAGTACAAGGATAGTAAGGCTAACAGGTAATAACAGTGGCCAGTTGTGATTAGCTGATCACGTTACTTTCCGTGTCATATACACTTCCCTTTATGAGTCTATTTGTGCTGGTTCTACTTAAGCAGTTTGTCAATTTAAACAGTCAATTATTCCTATCCCTATCGTTCACATATCCTTTCTTCCTTATTAACATACATCATTTAATCATGCACTTTACCTTTACTGATCTTGCTTGAGCGACACATGGCATTCTTGAACTGGCATCTTCTTTCCTTTCTTACTTAAATCCCATTCTCTGTTCGAGTCTAAGCATGTAGGATGCTTAAATCTCTCGAACTTTGCTCTGATACCAACTTGTAAGGCCCCGTTACCGGTAACCCTACTTTCGTGTTGGATTTACTCATAAACACAGTTCTAAATATCAGAGTTAATTAAAAACTTTACGCGGAATATAAAACTTTCATAAAACATTACATATCAATTCATAATCATGTCTTTAAACATTCCTCATGTCTTTCAAAATCAAAACGTAACTTATAAAACATATCGGATCTTCAGATGCCAGGCTTTAGTCTTCTGCCATGTGTCCTCCACTCAAGCCAGCTGTCTCAACCTACTCACCTGCGTGCATACTAAAAGTCAGCTACGCTGAGTGAGTTCTAGTTAATCATACACTACCATGCAATACCTTGTTACATACATACGTACTTAACCTCATAACTTTCTTTCATACACACATAAGTACTCATACCTTCATTCTTACTTACATACTTTCTTTCTTACTTACATACTTTCTTTACATTCATAATCATACGTTTTAAAGAGCCTTTCGCCCTATAACCTCACAGATATTATAAGGGTCTGGTCCCTAACATCACAGATATTATAAGGGTCTGGTCCCTAACATCACAGATATTATAAGGGTCTGGTCCCTATCATCACAGATATTATGAGGGTCTGGTCCCTAACATCACAGATATTATTAGGGTCTGGTCCCTAACATCACAGATATTATTAGGGTCTGGTCCCATGTTTTCGAATATTAGTAGGGTTCGATTCCCTCTTCGTTACCATACAACCATACAACCGTCATTTCCTTCTTTTATTAACTTTCTTACGTTCATACACATAAACATACATATCATACTTGCCATATTTATAACGTTACAACCTGACAGTACGTGCAATATCCGAAGATCGTTCACGAACCATCAAGCAATCATTCATACATATCACATATATCACCTATGGCATACACTTATCACTTTGGATAAATGTATTAACAACACATCAAGTATGCACACAGCCCCGAAAACATAACAAGGAATGGGGCTAGAAACTCACCTGGATCCTGTTACGCTCGCCGTTGATCGTAATTCCTTTCTTTAACTGGGCTCGGCTAACTGTATAATATTTACACATATCAATTAACTACTGCTACTCGTTTGTATTTCTATCTATATATGACCCACAACGAACGGGGGTCCGGGGGCAGCGCCCCTGGCAGCGGGGTTCTAGGGGCGGCAGCCCCTAGCGGGGTCCAAGGGGCAGAGCCCCTGGCTGGGGTTAAGCTGCCAGGTCAGCTTGGAAAAATTTTATTTTCGATAACTGCCTTAACACATTTTCCATTAGGTTTTTAATTTATTTTATAGACGAACTTCACTTCAGGCGAAGTTAAACCTTAGGCGAACTTGGAAACAGCTTGGTTCTGGCTTGATTCGATCGAATAGGAACACGTTCGATCGAATAGGAACACGTTCGATCGAATACAACACGTTCGATCTAATAGGAACACGTTCGATCAAACAGGAACACGTTCGATCGAATAGGAACACGTTCGATCGAATACAACACGTTCGATCTAATAGGAACACGTTCGATCAAACAGGAACACGTTCGATCGAATAGGAACACGTTCGATCGAATACAACACTCATTCGATCGAATACAAAACTCATTCGATCGAATGAGTTGGAGACCATTCGGTTGCTTCCCTATTCGGTCGACTGGACTTGTTCGATCTACGCATTCGATCGAATGGACTGATTCGATCGACTGGTTCGATCGAATGAGTCTGATTCGACTCCTTCAAGCTGGGCGACGGAGAAACCCACGGGTTTTCCAGATTTTCCAGATTTTTGACCCAAAATCGAAGTTTTTGACATGGAAATGCTCGGGATTGAAAGGGCTATCGATTCCTAGTACTTTTAAACACAAAAGCTTGCATTTTGACACCAAAACAAGGCGGTTTTTGACCCGAAAACTCAAGTTACGTTTTTGCTCGATTTGAGGCCGAAATGGTTATGAAAACGGATGATTTTCGAGAGGGACTTACCAAAAACGATTAGGAACAAGATTGTGGACTCGGATTTGTGATTTGAGAACTTTCTCTCTCTAGCTTCTCTCTCTAGAAATGAGAGTGTTTGGGTGGGTGTAAGTGAAGGAAGATGGTGAAAAATGGTGGAAGTGTCAAGAACTTTCGTTTATATACTACGGGTTTGGTTAGGCTCGGGTTGGCTTCCTACGGGTCGAGACAGGCCGAGTTCATAAAATAACCAAGCCCAAGACCCGTTCCTTACTCGACATTAAATAACTAAAACGTGAATTTACTAAACATAACTTTCTTTTATTTATCAATATAAAAATTTTAGGATGTTACAATTCATAGACTGCCAGTGCTCACAATTGAGCTCACAAACAAGACAAACTGTGCATGTGCAAACAAAAGATAAAATCATAAACGATAGTTCTCCCGTGTTCATCTAATGGTACCATGAGAACTGCGGAATAGACCGACAAGACGGTTAATGATCCACACATACAAATAAACAGCCAAGTCTACGTCCTCAACACATGGGATACTGCGCGACTAAAGTTCATAAACAAGTTTAAGACTCTAAGTTTGTATGAACACATGAACATCCCAAAACATTAAAAGCAAAAGGGGATTAGGTACGAGATTACTCACTTGATAAACGATGCGGTGTAAGATAAAGCAAGAACCAACTTTAAACAAGCACAAGTTAACCTATAAATAAGATTATTGTTTTAATGAATTGATTTAAGTCTTGATTATAAGTTAGCATAATTAATAAGTAAATTAAACAAATTATTATATATAATATATTACCGGAAAACAGGGCAGAACAGGAGGGAAGACGAAGGAGACGGCAGAGGAAAAACAACGGCAAGGAGTAAGAGAGAACAGGAGAGATTAAGTGCTTTGTGTGTGTAGTGTTAGGAAATTAACATTATTATTTATAGAGAAACCCTAGGGAACACAATCCTTAGAAAAGGGGAAAAGATCTCAAAAAGCAAAAGATTCCAAAAGCAAAAGATATCAAAAGATATGGCAGCTGCAGGGGGCAAGATAAAGCTGACAGGGAACAGTAAAAAGGCATGGGCAGTTCAGAAAAAGGTACTGGTCAAGCAAGGAAAAAGCAGATCTCAAAAGATAATGTCAGTCACTTTTTCTGCCAACCAATGGGGTTGGTGCGCATGCTGCGCCGAAAGTAACTTTTCAGACATAAAGCAGATTAGGTCAACAGCACAAAAGATAAGACAACACAAAAGCAAACGGCTAGATTAAACGGAAGAAGACTCAAAGGGTTTAGCGCGAGAAGGCTCGAGCGCGAAGGCAGACACAGAAGGTCAAGAGAGCGCGAGCGCGAAGGCAGACAGAACCAACCTTAACGCGTCGCGGAAAGAAATACATTTCTAAGCGCGCCGCGGGAAGAATCACATTTCTTAGCGCGCCGCGGGAGGAACTAAAATTCCTAGCGCGCCGCGGGAAGAACTACAATTCTTCGCGCGTCGAGGGATGAACTACGATTCTTAGCGCGCTGCGAGAACTACAAATCCTTAGCGCGTCGCGGGAAGAACTACCGTTCTTAGCGCGCTGCGAGAAGAATTACAATTCTTAGCGCGCTGCGAGAAGAGTTCGTCTCGCGTATCGCTGAAACAGGTGGTCTTCACGCAGGATTCCTTGTAAGGGGTCTGGCGCGTGGAGCTGCGCAGACAACCTTAGGCGGGAAGGAACAAAGGACAAGCAAAGAGTTAGAAGAAAAAGAGGGAAACAAGGCGTAAGGGCGGGACGGCGACAAGAGGGAAAAGAAGGCGAAAAGAGAGAAGGAGAGGGACGGGACGGCGGAAAGAAAGAGAGAGAAAGAGGCGGGAAGGAAAATATATATATTATTATTAAAAGTAAAATATAAGTATAAATATTAAATCATAAAAGAAAGAGATCGGGTCAGAGAAACGGGTACCTGGGTCGGGTCGGATCGGGGCAGATGTCACACCCGAGTCGTGGCAAATGATGAAACGAACCGTTGCGTTTCAATTGTTTGATTACCCGCACACGGGTAGAAATATTTTTAAACTCTTGGATAAAGTCATTCGACAATACAAGATTGAACATAAAATCTTTTCAATTTCGTTTGATAACGCGTCCAACAATACGGCCGCGGTTGGCCATTTAAAATTAAAGTATAAACCTATTTGTGATGGAGCGTTTTTTCATAGCCGATGCATTGCACATATTATCAACTTGGCCGTGCAAGATGGGTTAAACGTGATCGAAACGCAAAGAAACAATTTTAAAAGAATGTTACGAGATGTTTTTAGCAACAATAAAACATTTTCAAGATACAAAAAATTTTGTGTAGAAGCTAATTGTCAATGGTTGGGGCCAAATTGGGATTGTCCAACAAGATGGAACTCGACTTGTGATATGTTTGAGAAAGCCATCCAACAAAAAGAATCATTAATTGCGTTTCATCAAATTTTGTCAAGTAGGGGTAAATGTGCACCGTACGATCCTAGAAACTGGTTATTGATTGAGATCGTTACGGAGGTCCTTCAAATTTTTAAATCTTGCACAACTAGTTTATCCGGGGTTTACTATCCAACAAGCCCCATTGCTTTACCAAAAATTGCTGTCATGTGCACAAAGTTGAGTGAACTTCATTGTAGTGGTGCACCTTATTTTGATATGGGTGTAAAAATGAAAGAAAAATTTAGAAAATATTTTCAAGAACTACCCGCTGTTTTGACATGTGCTGCTGCGTTAAACCCTTGCATCAATGTTGGTGGTGTTGAAGCTTTAATAGAAAAAATTTGTGATGAGCTAGAGTTAAACGACGATCAAAACCCCTATTATAGCCAAACTTTAAAGAATGCTTTCAACACCACCTTGTCAAACATGTATGATGTTTACCTTACAAAATACGGGTCGTCTTCCCAAATTCATGACTCGTTAAGAGCTGTTGCCCAATCCCAATCCCAAACCGACCTTGAAATGGGGATGTACTACATGATTTGGGAAGACGCCGGTAAACGTCAAAAGGTAAACACCCCAAGCAGTGAACTTGGAAGGTATGGTGGTACCAACTTTGTGAAACACGACTCCGGATGAATTTAGAAGTCTTGATTTGTTGGCTTGGTGGAGAGGTAAGGAGGATGAGTTTCCGATCCTTGCCGCAATGGCCAAAGATTTACTAACGGTCCAAGCTTCCACGGTAGCTTCGGAGTCTGCTTTTTCTGTTTCTGGCAGGGTTATATCGATTAGGAGGACTCGACTCACTCCACCAGCTATAGAGATGTCGATTTGCTACAAGGATTACTTGGACTCTTTAGATAGGGCACAACATCAACGCTCACTCGAGGGGGAAATGGAGTATGAGGCGGGCTTGTATGAAGACGAGGTCAATCAAGGACACACTAAACCAATGACCGATGAAGAAGCCGCGTACGACGATTACCTAAGGAATAGCTCGGGATCGGGTAGCGAAGAAAATTAGTTAAAGAAACAGCAAACATGGAGGCAAATAATGAGTAAGAAACAACAAGTTGTTCATGTAATCGTGTCTAAGCATTCTTTAATGTTTGTATTTTTGAGTTACGAATATGCGATAACGATTTAATGTTTGTATTTTTAATGTAAAAACTATAAATGAAAGTTATGTGTTTTTAATATTCCAAGCAAAGAACCCTAACAACGAAAGCAAAGAATGGCTTCGGTCAGTCCGTTTTGCCTTGTAGTTACCGGTTTGCCTTGTAGTTACCGGTTTGTTTATACTGTGAAAAAATAATGGTTATTTAAAAAAAAAAAAAAAAAAACCGGTTAACCTAAAACCGGTTAATAAAAAAACCGGTTTATTAACCGGTTCTAACCGGTTTCTAAACCGGTCCTAACCGGTTAGACCGGTTAGGGTTTTGACATACAAAAACCGGTTATTAACCGGTCCGGTTATTAACCAAACCGGTTTTTTTCCGGGCCAAAAAAAACCGGTCCGGTTAATAACTGAACCGGTTTTTTTAAAAAAGCCGATTTGTGCACCTCTAATACCGCGTACTTCAAAAAACACGTCAAATCCTGATCCTCCGATCCACAATCAACGGCCAAGATCCACCGATCAATCTCCAAAAAGCGATACCCCGTAACGTAAACACCAAATCCAAAACCCACCATATACATACCCTCTTCACCAGTCCAATTCTTTCAACGTCAAAAAACTTAAAAACCCATTCTGACCAAAATACCCCCAACTCTTTCCACCAATCCCCAAAATGTCCTCTCAAAATATCCCACTCTCAGACCCTCCATCCACCGCCACCACTACCACCACCGACGCCCTACGCGCGTACATCTCACGCTTAACCGAATCCACCCGACGCGCCTTCACGCGCCGCCGTCCATGGTACGAACTGGTAGATCGAACCGCGTTTTCCAAGCCTGAATCACTCACCGACGCCACGTCTCGCATCCGTAAGAACTACAACTACTTCCGAGTCAACTACATAACCTTACTCACCGGCGTACTCGCCTTCTCGCTCTTATCGCATCCGTTCTCACTCCTCACAATCGTCTCACTCCTCTGCGCGTGGCTCTTCCTCTACCTCTTCCGGTCACCGGATCAGCCGGTGGTTATCGGCGGCCGTACGTTCTCCGATCGAGAGGTTTTAGGTATATTACTAGTTCTAACAGTCTTCGTTGTGTTCCTCACTAGCGTAGGCTCGTTGCTGATGTCAGCAACGTTGATTGGACTCGGTATCATCTGCGTTCACGGCGCGTTTAGAGATCCGGAAGATCTGTTTCTAGATGATCAGGAGATTGCTGGTACTGGACTGTTTTCTTCGTTTAGTGGAGCTGCCACGTCAGCTGCCGTTGCTGACGTCATGGCGCGTGTTTGAACAATTGAACAGATGAGGTTTGGTTTTCATTCTCAGATGCAACTGTTATTGACTATTATTTCATCAATTTTATAGATATTGTTTTGAGATCCGTTTTGGTTGTTATAATTTTGTATGAGATCTGGTAGAATTCGATATAATTCGGTTACGTTATGGTAGACTGTTGGATTTGTACAAGTATTATTTTGCTGTTATGAATGAACTCATAATTCGTCAATGAAGTCATATATTCTATTGAGTTTCGTTTTGGTTGAATTAGAATGAGATCTGATAAGAGTTCAGTGTATTTCGGATACGTTATGGTAGACTGTTGGATTACATATGCAATTTCATGTTCTTTTGTTATTCATCATGATTATGTTAAACTCAAATCTAATTTGGCCAGACGCTCTTGATCCAGTTGATTTCGTTATAAAAAGATTTGAGATTTAGACTGCTTTAGCTTTAGATTGCTTTAGATCTGTAAGAAGGCAGTAGATGAAGTTGAAGGATGTGATCTTGATTTAGCATATGAACGAGTTTAAATATGAACAATCAAGAATAATTTAAATCATTAATTTTATGTTTAGGAGCTAGTGATTAAGTTTATTTCATTATTTGTTTTGAGTGTTATTAGGAATTAGAGTTGGAGTAGGAAACGAGCTTAGGTTAGTGTAAATAGTGGTGTATGGTTATTGTATATGGTGTGGTTTTCGTTTACTTAACAACATTGAAAGGGTCATGGTGAGTTACCTCAAAATTATCGGTGTCATTTATGTTGCTTGATCCAGTTAAGTCCAACAGAAATAGCAATTAGAGAACTCATATCATAATAGCAATGAACTGAAGATGAATTGCACTGGCATATGCTTTGAGGTGTTGGTTAAACTGGTTTAGCACTTAGATTCAAAATGCGGGCATAATGCTTGCATAACATTATGCGGGGATGAGTGATAAGATCGCATCGTGTGACACCATTCCACTATATGAGTGTTACATGATATGGTCTGACTGTGCAGTTTACAGTTTATATGAACAAATTGGACCGTTCAGTGCAAGTTGTTCAATTCTGGTTGAATAAATACATCGATTTAGGCTCATTTAGCAATGGGTTTGGGTATTTGAACAGTCAAATTAGACCATCGTTTGAAAAAAAATTAATCAGAGGTGATGATAACGAACGTTTCCTACATGTGACGTGTCATATATTTTGGTTGGTAAAGTGGGTGGCTAGTTAAAGTATTGTCTATAGAAAGTATTTTTTTTTATAAAGAAAGTCTCGTACGTGCGATGTGTGATCACATTGAATTTTGGGATTAAAACACATCGGAGTAGGCGTTTGAAGCTCCAGCTTGAGCTTGTTTAAAATTTGCTTTCATTAAACTTTAAATGAACTGATCTTGAGCAGTTTAGGAGTGGTTTTCTTGTTCAAAACTCTACTGGGCATTCTGCGGTCAAGGTTGATCGGTAAATTGTATGGCCCATCATATGAATAAAGATAAAGGGCAGAAGTTTTGATGGTATGGTAGTTTTGAAAGCACAAAATGGTTGATATAACACACAACACACGAGTGACATGACCACTAAAGGAAACAATATGAACTTTTAATTAGTATGAAGGCCAATAAGCCTTTTAAGATTAATGGCTTAAGATCATAATATTTTGATTGCCATTAGATTATTTTATGTAGTTTTGTTAATTATTATTATTATTATTATTATTATTATTATTATTATCATTATTATCTACCAAGGTAGTTTTTTGGAATTTTTTGGAATGGCAATTCACACTTTCTAAATCTACTTTTAAGTTAAATCTATATGTTGAACACGGGACTCGAGCCCTCACCTAGTGACGGATATGCCTTACGAGGAGGGGGTGGTGCACAGGGCCCCTTTAGAGTCTAGACCCTCTAGACCCAATAAGTTTAGTTAGTAATGCCTTGTTTTTGAGTTTTTTTAACCAAGGAAAGAACAGGAAATGAGAGAGAATGATAAGAAAAGTAAGGGAAGGGAAGAATTTTTTTTTTAATTAGGTGTGTTCTTGAGTTGTAAGGAAATTAGAGGGAATGAAAGGATAACTATGTTAAAAAATAGTTATCCTTAGTAATTATCTCATTTTTGGGAGAATAACTAATTGGGAAAATACATTAATTTAATCTCTCTTAACTCATCATACTCCTTTCCTTTCCATCCTAAAAAAAAAAACTCAAGAACATCTATTTTTTAATTATCCTTAGTTTTTCTTTCATTTCCCTCCTTTATAAAAACTCAAGAACAGGGCGTAAAAGTATTTGAGTGGCCAGGAAGTTGGTAAGTTTTAAGTTAGAACTCAACAAATATTGTTTTTTTCTTCCCAATTATAGAAGTAGAAACCATGCACCACTAAAGAATTCTCTTCCTTTTCATTTAACCTCTCTAACCGATCTAGTTTTGATGATATGGTAGTTTTGATTTAAAATATTTATTCAATCTCTCAAACGGAAATCACTTAAACCGAGCTTTGGACATCTCACAAATATTGTTCTGATATAGCATTTTACATAAATTTGCTTTGATTGTTGTGCATAACGCAAAATCGATCATATTGTTTGAATATGAAAAAAAACACTTGTAAAATAAATTAATAACAATAACAATCCATTTTAGTAAAATTTTGTAACAGTTTTCTTATTAAATGTTACAATCGGATTTATGGTTTTTAAGGAAAATAGCATATGCAGATAATATATTTAAAAGTTGATACATCAAATGAATCTAAATAACTTTTCTGAAAAATAGTCTCAATTTGTCAATGATTTAAACTTCAAAACGCTATCATGGAGCGGTGCTTTAACGGTATTTTGGTGACTTTTTTTAGTTACAATTTTCCGTGCGTGAGCCATGGGATCTATCATAGTAGGCCTCAAGGCATTAGGTTTTCTCTTAAAGATTTTGGAAGACATTGGTTATTCACACACCCTTTTTGATATTTATACACCCTTTTAACACACATTTTATCTTTTATGTACACATTCTCTAAAGAATCAAAGGGTAACCCTTTTAACACACATTTTATCTTTTATGTACACATTCTCTAAAGAATCAAATGGTGTATGAATAACATATCCCTTTTAGAATTGGTGGTGGGCCAGAATGCTAGATAGATTACAGGTGTTGTTGTGACGGGCTTAGGTACCTTTTGCCAAAGGATTATGAATGTACCATGGTTAGGCTTTGTTGGTTATATCAAATAAAAAAGAAGAAATACTTTATATCGTTGATGTGGACATATGGTTGCTTGTAGTTGTACTGAACTCAATCACTTGCTGTTCAACGCAAGTGATTGTTCAACACGCTTTTAAACAAGTTAAAATCATGCAAGTATTGTGTTGATAGTGACCCGACCACAATTAGCTTGCCTTGCCTAAAAAGATATAAATATTATTATCATATTGTATATTTTATACTAGCTTTTGAACTCGTGTATTACACGAGATTTGTCAAATAATAAAAAAAAATTATATTTTTTATTTCAATTGTGATTTTCAAAATACTTATAAATTAATTTAACGTAGATTTAATGGAAAAACAAACTGGGTGGTTAACAAAAAGTACTAAAATAGCATGGTTTTAATGGAAACGTCAAGAAATTTAAAAAAATAATATTAAAGTTGTGTAATTGGTCAAACCTCAAGTATGAAAATGAAACTTAATTCAATAATGAATAAAATCCACACTATATTATAACCCACTTGACAAAATGGTTTTGACCCATGACCCATGAATAGCTAGAATGAATGAGATGAGAGATTAGAAATTAAGAGAAATGTAGGCTTGACACCTAAGCTTCTAACATTTTCTTTTATTAGTATTGTAAGATTTTGTATTTACATAATAAATAATAATGTAAATGATAATAATGTTGCTATTAATGATAATAGTATTGGTAATACAAATACTCAGTGGCGGATCTAGAACTAAATTTCAGGGGTAACCTAAAATTTTTTGTTTTCATCATACATTCATGCAAAAAAAAAAAAAAAAAAAAGATAACAAATAAAGTTAACACACCTGCCTAATAGATGATCTCTCCTCTTCGGCATTTGATAGCTTGAAATCGAGCCATTACATCGTCTTCCCTTACTTTATCAAATGTTTCTCTTTCGACCGCACAAATTAGAGCATTGTTCAAATAATTATCACCCATTCGATTGCATAAATCCGTCTTGATAAGCTTCAATTTAGAAAAACATCTTTCAACGGTTGCGGTTGCAACCGGTAAAACCAACGCTGGCTTCAATATCCGATATACCAAAGGAAAAGAAAGATATTTTCCGGTTTCCACCATTAGGCTAGCAAGATCACTTATTCCATCCAGTTTTGCAAATCTTTCATCTTCTTTTACAGAGTGATAGAAGACATTAAGCTCACCCAAAAGACACCCTCTTTCTTTTGTAGTAAAATCTTTCTCGTACATCTCAGAAAATGCAATTATCTTAGACGTGTCAAACTTAGAAAACCGGTCACAAGGATTTAAACCCGACATGTTTTCTAGCAAAGTAGCTGTTACCTCGTTGAATCGATTTCCAAATTCTTGGATTTGCATATCCAAAACCGTATTAAAAATGTCAACTTCAAAATGATGTCGATTAGTGATGACATTCTTTTGGTTTCTAGCCTTAGCATACGTTTCCGTCATATCTAACATCTTGATATTGTTTTTTACACAAAAAGATGTTACTTTTTCCAACATTGAAGAAAACCCGTTTTATTATATTAATGGTTGAAGAAGGGGCCGGCGGTGGTGGCTGGAGTGGCGGTTGATTGGTTGGTCTGGATATGGTGGGAGCAGAGACACGATGGTGATGTTAATTGTTTTATTATATTATAATTTTGGTTTTATTTTATTTAAGTTGTGTGGGCTTTTATCTAATGTGTGGACTTTTAACTAATGTGTGGGCTTATCAAAATCTTTAAGGGGTAACCTAGTTTTCGTTTAGGGGTAACCCGATATATAAAACGACGAAAATAAAATTTTTTTTACACTACGGAATGGAAGTTAAGGGGTAACCCGGGTTACCCCTGCCTATACCATATGTCCGCCACTGCAAATACCGCAACATAGTTAAGATAATTTATGTATTTACCAAATGCCGAAGAGAGGTACCACACATTAGGAATAAAAGGCATGCCTAAAAAAATGGAAAATCATGATGCCACAGTTATTATAATTTCTTTTTTATTATTTATATAAAAAAAGGTATCTCCATATCAATTATAAGTAACTCAGGCGTTTCAATTATT
Source organism: Bidens hawaiensis (assembly GCF_021521415.1). Lineage (NCBI taxonomy): Eukaryota > Viridiplantae > Streptophyta > Magnoliopsida > Asterales > Asteraceae > Bidens > Bidens hawaiensis. Next base: position 3,198,704 of record NW_027491095.1, on the reverse strand, counting down.
TTTATGTTTGTGCTCATACAAATCAATGTAATTTGTTTAAAGTAACAGTTAACAGTTAATACAAATGAGCATAGATTGAAATAAAAAGGACAAGTGAAAAGCAGTTTTAAAAAAGGACGATGCTTATTTTATATGAAAACACAACATGTGTGAGGAATAAGAATGTTGTACATCCCACACAAACGGTAGGGATAATAACCAGTTTAAGGGTATACATGTTTATATAAGGTTGTATGTGTTGATGGTTCACATGCATTGTGGTGAAATGGAGTTTATACAAGATAATAACCAAGGTGGAAATGGTGCTGGTAAGATAGGAGTGGTTGGTTTTGGGGACAACATTGGTGGTGCCATCGGAGGACTAAGTAGCGGTGATGGCGGTTTGAGTGAATTACTTTGCGATAACATTGAAGAAATTGGTGATTATGGTAGTTGTAGCAATGGACTAGTGGGATCAGAACCGCCATGTCTAGTTACTAAGAGAATGGGAGAGAGGATAAACGACAACCATGGTGTACCCCCGTTCTTGATCAAACTATACTCGATTGTTGATGATAAATCAACAAGCTCCGTCATATCTTGGGGCTCGTCTGGCACCGCCTTTATTATATTCAACAAAGAACAATTTATTACATCGATTATGCATTGCTACTTTAAAACCAATTGTTTTGAAAGCTTCCTTAATCAACTCGATAATTATGTGAGAACTTGTTTTCCTCTTCATTTATATTTTTCATGATTATGTATATTTTTATTTAGATTTTGGTTGTATTTAATTGTATAAATTTAATTTCATTAGGGTTTCAAGAGGAAGACATGGAAACATCAATTGGAGTTTGAGCATGAACAATTCCAAGAAGGAAAACCACATTGGTTAAAATACATCAAAAGAAAAAAACAACAGCCTGTTGTTATTAACAACCATGAAAACAAACTCAAAGCAACTTTTGTTAAAGTTAGACATGAACAAAAACAATATAGCAACAAAATACATTTCAAATATGATATAGAACAAACCTTATTGGAGGTCCAAACTATCACTAAAGCCATGATCAACAAGCTTCTATCCACATTTTCTAAGACGATTGGGCGAAAAAGAACTTTCCTCGATATGGACCAAAAGATTAACTTTGTCGATATTGAAAAGATTTTCACTCAATGAGTGATCAATGTGAGGTGTCGGGGAATGATGTTAACTTTTTAAAGACGCTAAGTGAGTTGAAAGAAAAGGTTATTACAGGATATGGTTGTAGAAGTGGCGAGGGTGTTAGGCGAGGCAACAATGATGGTTTTTGTGTACCAAAGTTCTTGTACACACTTTATAAGATGATGGAGAAAGAAGAAATCAATGATCTTATATCTTGGAACTACCCTTCCGGTGATAGTTTCATCATTTCGGACATCAATAAATTTGAAACTGATGTTCTTCCCAAGTATTTCAAACATAATAATTTCAGTAGCTTCAATTCGCAACTCAACATATATGTAAGTGTCAAATGATAAAGTACATATGTTTTACTTTCGAGTCAAGTTATTGGTTTTAAAACACATATTTTACATGCATTTCTTTTATAACTATTTTCACTTTTAAGTAACAATATGTATTAAGTTTAGTCTTGGGGATAATAAAAGTCAATTTTGTAGATTTTTTGTGAACAAGGGAGTTTTTTTCTACATGAACTAGGGGTGTTTTGTGATAAGGGAGTTTTTGTACGTGAATTAGGTGAATTAGGGGTGTTCAATGAATTGAATTTTCGAATTAATCGAATTGAATTATTCAAATATTTTTACTTTTAATTTGTATCCGTATTCGAATAAGATTCAATTTATTTGATTCGTCTTTCGTATTCACCCAAAGTAATAAAATTATTTTTCTTTTATTTTAAAACGACTTTAGTTTCGAATATGGAAACACACGACACTGCTAATAAATAAAATAGGCTCGTATTTATTGAACTAAATGGTTGTTTTTGGTTAACAGTTTCTAATAAGAAAACATAAGACACTACTGACAAAATCGAATATAGAACTAAAGGGTTGTTTATTGATAACAACTTTATGCATCATGTGTGTGATTGTGTATATATGTATGTGTATCTATAAAAATAAAAAAGTAAAAAGAAAATATTAGAAAGAAACTATTGTATATTAATAATGATGAGTATAGTGAAAAGTATATCAACAAATACAAAGGACGTATGTATATATACATGAGATATATATAACTGTCAAATACAGTTATTATAGATAATATATATATATGATTTTATAACACTCCCCCTCATATATATATTACTATTCATTATACACTATCAACAACATGCTTTAGGATGATGCTAATTAGGTACTTCAGGACCTATGAAATAAACTGATACTACTGGACCAGTTCTACTGCCTCGTTAAAAACCTTACTAAGAAAACCCAATGGGATAACACTTAGTGAAGGAAAAGAGTACAGTGTGTATAATGCTCCCCCTCAATTCAACTAACGTCTTTCAATCTTCGAAGCCCGATCATTTGTGATAACTTCTCGAAACTGCTTCTAGGTAAAGATTTTGTGAATAAGTCAGCTAGATTGTCACTTGACTTGATCTGACAAACTTCAATCTCCCCTTCTTTCTGCAAGTCATATGTTGAGAAAAACTTTGGTGAGATGTGCTTTGTTCTGTCACCTTTGATGTAGCCTTCTCTGATTTGAGCTATACAAGCAGCATTGTCTTCATAGATAATCGTCGGGCTTTCTTGATTTGTTCTAATTCACATGCTTCTTGTATGTGATTAATCATTGACCTTAACCACACGCATTCTCGACCAACATCATATAGTGCTATCAGTTCCGCATGATTTGAAGATGTTGCTGTAAGTGTTTGCTTAGTTGACTTCCATGAAATTGCAGTGCCACCATAAGTAAATACATAACCTGTCTGAGATCTTGCTTTATGTGGATCTGATAGATAACCAGCATCAGCATACCCAACAAGCTGGGACTTGTCATTCTTTTGATAGAAAAGACCTAAATCTTGTGTCCCACGAAGATATCGGAAAATATGTTTTATTCCAGTCCAATGTCTACGTGTTGGATTCGAGGTGTATCTCGCTAGTACATGTACCGCGAATGCTATATCAGGTCGCGTGTTATTTGCAAGATACATAAGGGCACGGATTGCGCTTAAGTACGGTACTTTTGGACCAAGTACTTCTTCTCCCTCTTCCTGAGGGCGGTATGGATCTTTATGTGGATCCAGTGGTCGATGAACCATAGGAACGCTAAACGGATGTCCTTTAGTCATATTAAAACGAACTAACATCTTCTGGATGTAGTTTGACTGATGGACAAATGTACTATTACACAGATGCTCGAACTGCAGGCCGAGGCATAATTTTGTCGAACCAAGATCTTTCATTTCAAATTCTTTCTTTAATAATTCGGCAGCTTTCTCTATCTCTTCTGGAGATCCCATAATGTTGATATCATCAACATAAACTGCTATTATGGTAAAATTTGAGTATGATCTTTTTATAAAGACACATGGACTGATTACATCAGACTTGTATCCTTCTTTTTCGAGATATTCACTAAGTCGATTGTACCACATACGACCAGACTGTTTAAGACCATATAAAGATCTTTGGAGTTTTATAGCACACATATCTCTAGGTGTTGATTTTAATGCTTCGGGCAATTTTAATCCTTTAGGGATTTTCATATAGATGTCATTTTCAAGTGTCCCGTATAAATATGCGATGACAACATCCATAAGTCTCATATGAAGTCCTTCAGAGATTGTGAGGCCGATAAGAAACCTAAGGGTTATCGCATCCACTACTGGGGAATACGTTTCCTCAAAATCAACTCCCGGGATTTGGGAAAACCCTTGTGCTACTAATCGTGCCTTGTATCGTACAATCTCATTCTTTTCATTTCTTTTTATTGCAAACACCCATTTATAACCTACTGGTTTGACGTCTATGGGTGTTCGGACTACAGGTCCGAAAACATGTCGCTTTTCGAGCGAATTTAATTCAGCGTTTATGGCTTCTTGCCACTTTGGTCAATCATTTCTGTGCATGCACTCTTCAAGAGTTTTAGGTACATAATCATTTTCATTGATTACATCCGTTGCTATAGCATATGCGAATATATCATCAACACGTGTTGTATTTCGGTTCCACATTGTACTATCTTGTACATAATTAATAGAGATCTCATGTTCATTCGGTACCGGTGTTTCTTCTGGAATTTCAGTTTCCTCTTGAATTATATTAGTCTCTTCTGGGACATTCACCTCTTCGGGGGTTTCATTTGTTGCTTTTTCTAAACTTTCACAAACTGCATTGTTTTGCTCTTTTTGCTTTCGTGGGTTCTTATCTTTGGAACCGATTGATCTCCCACGTTTTCTATGTATAGTAATCGCTTCTGGGATTATTTTAATTCGAGCAGGTGCATTTTGTGACAACCGCCAAAAAATTAGACTAATCTGGTAATTATATTAACCATAATCGCGTATTAATTAGTAAAATAAATACATAGGAATAATATTTTTAGTCAAAGTTTTTGAATTTAGTTGAATTTTAAAATATGGAACCTGAAAAAGTTCAATTTTGTCGTGTAGCTGACACTGTACAGATTGACACCGGGTAATATCTCAAAACGGATAAATTCATGAACGTGTCAAGATGACCTCGAAAAATAAAATTTTATGTTAGGATATTAGAGATAGTGTATAAACTTAATTTTAGAAGGTTCGAATCGCGAAAATTAGAAAATAAGTAACCGAAAGCCAGTAGAGGACACCGTAAGAGCCCGACATTAAGTTTATCAGAAAATTATGTTTTTAGGCAGACATTGACTGTAATCTAATTTCGCTCAAAGTCTGATAAAAATTATTAGAAACGGAAGTCGTTTGGCTAGATAAATTACGAGATACGTTAAACGTTAATACCTAGTTTTTAGCACATGTCAATATTCAAATTACCTCTCCCTCTCCCTCTCTCATCTCTCTCGGCCGCCACCCTCACACAACCCAACCCACCTCCCAAACCCACCAATAAGAAGCTCACATGTATGTATCTCATGATTACTTAGGTTACTTGTAAACCCAACAAGCCATCCAACACACCTATCCTAGAATCCAACTCACCACTCTACTCCTCTCTTCCTCCCTTCATATAACCGGCCACCCCATCACCTCCCTACCATCTCACATTTTCAAATTATTACACACACAACAATTGATTAGGAGGTATTTGGTGGAGGTTTAAGCAAAATACAAGAAGTAGGAAGCCAAAGGAAGGATCATAGCCAACCCAAGGTCACATTATCACCACCATAGGCACCAAATCCGAAACCCAAGGTAACCCACTTCAAAGATTTGTGTATACTAGTTGTTATTTGATGTTTAAGGTTTGATTCTAGTATGTTTGGCAGTATACATGCAAGTATGATATGGATATATGCATGTATGTATGTGGCCGTGAGTTTACATAGGAATGTATAAGATAGGTTTTGTTGATTATAGGACTTGATATGGTTGCATTTAAGCTTGTATAGATTGTCCATATGGATGTTACTTGAGTTTGTTTAACAAATGAGTTTAAGTATTGTTTTAATATTGGAAGTAAATGTGAAAATGGTCAAAAGATTTGAAATGGATTATGGGTAAAAACACCCATTAGAACCATGGGTTTTGATTTTGGTATTGGATTGAAGTTGTAAGTTTGTTAAATGATAAAATGGTTAAAGAAGAATGATAATTTTGAAAACCCACATACTTGATTACTTGAAAAAGTTGTAAGTAATAATAATAATGGTGTTGAAAGAATCTTGGAAAAGGGTTGACAAAAGTGTAGGGATTTGACTTTGTTGGAAAGTCACTTACACATGCAAGTATTACAAAATTTGACTTTTGATCATAAAGCTCATACTTGACTTGTATTGATTTTATATGGATTGATAATGACAAACTAAGTGATTGAATGGGACATATGGAAAGGAATGAAATCTACTAGAAGTACTAGGATGCATGAAACATAATAACTTAGATAAACAAGAGTTTGTGTTAAACTTACTAATAAAGGAAACTTTGTAAATTGTACAAGATGTTTTGCAAAATGATTTGATAAGTGAACATAATCTTGTGTGGATGATTAAAGACTTGTGGTTAGGATTACTTTAGTAAACTCTATTGTAAAGATTGTTAGTATAATAATAAGGTTATTAAAAATTACTACTTACTAGTAATAGAAACTTTGTTGTTAAAGAAATCAAGAATGTGTTGGTTAAAAGATAGTAATGGGATGAAATAAGATGTTAATATGAGTTATTAAGATCTGGAAATTTTGGTACATAAACACCTTGTAGAGATTATAGAAACGACATGTTTATCGTGTAGTTAAAAACTTAAGCTAAGGCTTGAGCATGTGTAGTTAAAAATTTGTTTTATGTGCATACTTGGCGCTAGATGATCAAACATGTATATGAAGATATATTATTTGTTATTTTTTCTGTACCAAATGGTTTGGTTTTGACATTGTGACTTAAATAGCTTGTCGGTGACTTTAACGATCGGAAAGTTCGACTCTTAAGGTAAACCGACATGAGTTTTTGGAACTGAATTAAAACAGCTCCTAAAGTCATAATATTCTTATATTTAACATAAGTTAAAATATAAGAAAAGTCAAGAATAGCAAAACTTAAACCAACACGGTTCGTGTCGCGAAAACCGACACGAAAACGTTAAAAATTGGCATTTTTAAGAAATTGGCAACAAAATAAAAACCAAAACATTTTTATTGAAAAACCAATAAAACTTGACTAAAAACCATATAAAAAGTGTTTTAGATAATTTAAAACTAAAAGTTTCGTAAAAAGGGCAACCGGTTCGTTTAAAGCTCAAAACCAACGAAACCGGCAAAACCGACAAAACCGATTATAATAGAGTCAAAATTTTAAATAAAATAATAACTTAAACTTTTCCAAAACACGCCAGCAACTAAAGGTAATAATTTTTATAAATTTTAATAATTAAATTAAATTATTAAATAAAACAATTATTAGTTGATTATTACTTGTTTATATTTTTAAGTATAGAATTATAAGTTTATAAGTAGTAAACTTTATGTGTTATATGCTTGTGTGGATTTTTAGAATAAGAATATGTATATTTTAGTCAAATTTAAGATTAACGAACGTGTACTAATATAGGAACGAGCGTTTATTCGAAACCCCGAAATCAAAGGTGAGTTCTTCCTCCGAAAAGCATATTGTATATCTATATTCGTATTTATATATATGTTTTGAAAACGCATTATACTACAAATTGTCGTTATTGTGGGATGAATCAATTTGGTTAAATAACTGTTAACCGAGTGAGGGTACAGAAATGTTGGTAGATCTATCGGGGTGACGCCCCCCACTTCCATTCGCGTTGGGTTAAAAGTGGGAATATTTCGAGTATGGTACGTTTCGAGTTATCAAATTGGTAGTCATACACGCGTTGTATTCGTAGCTAATCTACAACTAACGCTTTTTGTGCTTAAAGGTAAAATGCGGGTTTCGTTATTGTGTGTACCGTGTATGATCGGTCTTTAATTGGGAGTATAATGGCCGTACACCATTATATTCATGTGTTGTTTATATATAAATTGTTTATATTTATATAATAAGTTTTTCTTCTCAGGAATAACTCACCAACATTCGTGTTGACCCAAATATTGTTTAAATATGCTTTGCAGGAAAGTGAAGGTTTCGAGGTGGCATGGAAATGAGAGCGTGGGGTGTTTGAACAAAAGTGATGTTTTGTAAACCGTGCATCAGCACGTGTAATAAACTCTGATGTTGTAAAATATTTCTTATAATAAAAGATGATGCTTTTATTATTAAATGGTTATTATTGTTGACTATCGGCATCTGTCATAACCCGAACGAATTAAAGTTAAGACTTCCGCTGTGTTAAGTTAAGGTTTTCGGGGTGTGACACATTTGAAGCTGGTATATGTGACTTTGTCACCCTATTTGAATATGTGAATACATCTGGTAATTCATTTGCTATTCGTTGCAAATGTATAATCTTTTGGACTTCATATTCACACTGACCACTTCGGGGGTCAAGATTTAATAATGACGGTGCATTCCAGATTATTTCTTGTGTTACCAGTCTTTCTATATTCTTATCTCCCCCTAAGCTGGGAACATTGTTTCATTAAAATGACAATCAACATACCGTGCTGTAAACATGTCTCCTGTCAGTGGTTCTAAATATTTAATTATAGATGGAGAGATAAAACCAATGTAAATGCCCAGTCGTCTTTGTGGTCCCAATTTAGTACGTTGTGGTGGCGATATTGGTACATATACCGCACAACCAAAAATTCTTAGGTGAGATAGACTTGGTTCTCTTCCGGAGACCAGTTGTAATGGGGAATATTCATGATCAGCAGTTGGTCTTAATCTTATTAGTGTAGCGGCATGCAAAATAGCATGTCCCCATGTAGAAGAAGGTAGTTTGCTTCTCATCAGGAGTGGTCTAGTGATTAATTGTAACCGTTTAATAAAAGATTCAGCTAAACCATTTTGTGTGTGAACATGAGGCACTGTATGCTCAACATTTATCCCGATCGACAAACAATAATCGTTAAATGATTGCGAAGTAAATTCTCCTGCATTATCCATCCGGATGTTTTTAATTTGATTCTCCGGGAAATGAGCTCTCAGTTGTATAATTTGAGCTAAAAGTCGGGCAAATGCTACATTTCGTGTAAGGCCCCGTTCCTGGTAGCCTACTTTAGCGTCGGATTTACTCATAAACACAGTTCTTACAAATCAGAGTTAATTAAAACTTTCGCGGAATATAAACACTTTCATAAAACATTACAACAATCCAAAACTTGCCTTAATTAAACATTCTTGTCTTTCAAAATAAACGTCAATTAACATTAAAACATCTTGAGTCTTCAGATGCCAGTCTCCTATTCGCCCACCATGTGCCCGCTCAAGCTAACTGTCTCAATCTACTCACCTGCGTGCATACTACAAGTCAGCTACGCTGAGTGAGTTCTAGTTAATCGGACGCCATACAATACATACACATACATACATAACCGAAGATACATATCCATACTTAATCCGTTACCCTACTACCATACATACATACGTACATATCTACAATCACTAACCTCAGTCTACCAAGAGTACGTTCATAGTCCGCCGTCTATACCTGTACTCAAGATCGTGAACACGTAAAAGGTCCGCAGTCGTTACCTATGTTCACCAATTATGGTACGTGCAAGGTCCGCAGTCCCTCCCTGTACCATCCTATATTGACAACACGTACAAGGTCCTCAGTCCTTCCCTATGTTGAAACCTAAACCATAGCACGTACGAAGTCCGCAGTCTTCCTCTATGCTACCACAACACAAACATAGCACGTATAAGGTCCACAGTCCTTTCCTGTATTGACGCCTATCTACATTACGTATAAGGTCCGCAGTCCTTATCTACGTTGGCGTCTATCTCCTATAACACGTATAAGGCCCACCGTCCCTATCTACGTTTACATCTATCATCTACATCACGTATAAGGCCCACAGTCCTTAACTACGCATCACCTGCCAAGTCTATGTCCAACAGAAGTTAGAGGGATTCGCTATCCTAACTTACTATGTCGAACGTAGGACTCACATACCATTAGTGTACCTGTATACACATACTTCACATATACAATAATTACATTATAGCATAAGAACACTCTAGGCGTTCTTTACATCATTCATTTAACAACCATACCCCTTGTCGATACGTGCAATATCCGAAGATCGTTCACGCCCCGACAAGTGTTCATTCGTAATGTTCATACATATATAATATTCATACCTTTATTTTTAACCTGACAGTACGCGCAATATCCGAAGATCGTTCGCGTACCTACAAGCAATCATTCATATCTATCACATATGGCATACACTTATCACTTAGGATAAATGTATTAACAACACATTGAGTATGCACACAACCCCGAAAACATAACAAAGAATGGGGCTAGAAACTCACTTGAATCTTGTTACGCTCTCCGTTAATCGTTATTCCCTTCTTGAGCTGTGCACGGCTAACTGTATAATATTTACATGTATCAATTAACTACTACTGCTCATGTTGTATTTCTATCTTTATATAACCCACAACGGACGGGGGTCCGGGGGCAGCGCCCCTGGCAGCGGGGTTCTAGGGGCGGCAGCCCCTAGCAGGGTCCAAGGGGCAGAGCCCCTGGCTAGGGTCGAGCTGCCAGGTCAGCTTGGAAAAATTTTATTTCCAATAACTATCTTAACACATTTTTCATTAGGTTTTTAATTTATTTTTCTAATTTTCTAATTCCAGCGAACTTATCATTAAGCGAACTTAACATATGGCGAAGTTGTCATCAGGCGAACTTAGCATATGGCTAAGTTGTCATCAGGCGAACTTAGCATGGCGAAGTTGTCATCAGGCGAACTTAGCATATGGTGAAGTTCTCATCAGGCGAACTTAGCATATGGCGAAGTTGTCATCAGGCGAACTTAGCATATGGCGAAGTTGTCATCAGACGAACTTAGCTGCAGCGAAGTTGTCCAGCTGCAGCTACTGTTCGTTCTTAAATCCCATAATCATCTTCGTTTCTTAACCAAATAACTCGATTTAGGTATCAACGGAATCGTCTGACCAGCGCCTACAAACCCCAACCATCAAATCGGCCTAACATCGATGTTTAAGGGGTGCGATTTAGGCATATAGGTTACGGGTTCTTTTATCAATCGATTAACCCATCAAATCTTAACCATTTTCAGTAAGTTTAGTTTTGTAGGATTCGTTTTTACCATACAAACACCGATCTATCATTTCTATACTAATCCAAACCTAAACGAATAAGTTCTCGATATAAACGTACCGTAAACGAGTCGAACTACGAACACACGAGTTGTTCTTTGATGTTGCTTTGGTCCGTCACGACGATCTAGCACCAACAAGCTCGGGTTCTCGTCTCCGGATCTTGGTTCGGGTTGTGTGTGTTTTGTGTGTGTTTTGGGTGAGTGTAGGGATTATGGAAAGATGGAATGGGAAGTTAGGGTTTTAGGATGGTTTAAGGGGTATTTATGTCCCTTAAAGCCCATGGACCTAAGGCTCATCCACCACCTTAATCCATGTAATTACCCAAGTCCATGATTCTTTCTATATTTAATATTAATTAAATATTAACACTCGTTTTTAAATCATGGACTTCTTTTATTTACTAATATAAAATTCGGGATGTTACATTTCGGGTAGCTAAAAGACTCACATGTGACCACCTTGAAGATGCGTCAATTAAGACCAAGAAATAACGAAATGGTCCACTTGCAGGGTGAATAGGCCCGCAAATATCCCCTTGGATTCTTTCCAAAAATGAGGGGGTTTCTTGTATCAATTTAGTTTGTGAGGGTCGAGTAATAAGTTTGCCCAGAGAGCATGCCGCACATGATAAATCTTGTGGTAGCAAAACTTTTAAGTTTTGAAGAGGGTGACCGCTTGCATTTTTTATTATTCGCCTCATCATTATGCTACCAGGGTGACCTAGTCGGTCATGCCATATATTAAATGTATCTTTATCTAATAACTTTCGGTTATTAACCATATATGATTCTATAGGATTGATATTAGTACAATATAAACCAGAGGATAAAGCTTGTAATTGTTCGACAATGGTTTCTTTACCATATTTGTTTGATATAATTTGAAGATACTCAATATTATTTTCAGATATTGTTTTTAGATGGTATCCATTTTTCCGAATATCTTTGAAACTTAGTAAATTTCTTCTGGATTTACTAGAATATAATGCATTATTTATGATGAGTTGGGTACCCAAAGACAATGTTATACGGGCTCTGCCGGAGCCTTCAATAAGGTTACTAACACCAGATATAGTACTAACAGGTGTCTCTGCTTGAGACAACTCTAAGAAAAAATATGTATGTTTGAGAATAGTGTTAGTACTACCGCTATCTATCAGACATTCATCACCAATCATAGCTCTTCTGGAGCTAGCATACATATTTCTTCGGGAAATAAAAATAAAGAAAAAGAATTAAAACATATTACAAAGTAGGAAATTAAAATATTACATAAGTTTAAATATGCATTACAAGAGTTTAAACTAAATCAAGTAATAAGTTAAAGTTTTAAGGTATAGACATAACATAACATTTAAACATCACAAACATTTTCAATAAAATCACATGCATCTAGATGAGTGTCTGATATTGTAGCAGGAGATGCTGAATTTGGTGCATGGAACGTAGAGAATATTTGATGCATGGAACGTAGAGAATGTTTTCTCAAGCATGTCTTCCTCGGCTATGTTTTCACCACATAACTTAAGTTCAGATGTAATGCGGAACAAGGCAGAGTTGTACTCACTTACGGTTTTAAAATCTTGAAGTCTTAGATGAAGCCATTCATAGCGAGCTTTAGGGAGCAAGACCAACTTCTGGTGGTTAAAACGTTCTTGAATATTTTTCCATAATTCAAGAGGATCTTCAACAGTCAGATATTCCCTTTTTAGATCTTCGTGAAGATGATGACGAAGGAAGATCATTGCCTTCGCTTTATCTTGAAGGGAAGTTTGATTATCATCATTAATAGTCTCTCCCAAATTATTTGCTGTCAAATGAATTTTGGCATCTAGAGTCCATGGGAGGTAATTGTTCCCAGATATGTCAAGGGCGGCGAATTCAAGTTTTGACAAATTCAACATTTTATCTACAAGGGAAAAAGTGGTACAATAAGTATGTATTTATTTTGAAAGAACTTCCGGTTCTTATTTAGAACTTCAGGTTCTAAACTATTAAATAGTTATTATGTAATAACGATTTGTTGTGATATATAAGTATGAAAATCCATACTATTATTAAATACCCAGATTTTATGCATACATTTGTAAATTCATTGTCATTAAAAAAAATGTACCATTTGTCGTTTGAGTATGCATTTTAAGTATGATTTAAATAATAAAATATTATATATTATTATTGTTTAGGATGACAGTTGTATCCCATAAAAAAAATCTCTTATATATTTATATATGTTAAGGTTTTCTTGATAATGCCATAAAAAAAACAGTCACCGTCTTCCATTTCCATATATTGGCCGGAAAACTCCCTTAAAATTCATACATAAGAGCCGGTCTTTACAATCCTAACGAAAAAACGCCAGACGTCGTAATCGATTCAATTTCGCGTCTTACGGTTTTGATTGTATAAATTAAATTATACGAGTTATCTTTTATTACATACGGTTTTAATTTCTTCATAATTTCCTTCGATGCTTTTAAGATTAATGAAATCAAATTTCGTTGTGATTTCTTGCCACTGAAGTGCCTCTTCCGCCTCTATTCTTAATGTTTCGATTACTATTTTAAAAGACAAATTAAATACATATCTATGTTTAGTTTTTGATTCAAAGTTGGGCAGGCTAATTAGGCATTCTAAATAAACAACCAAAAATCTAATATAGGTGTTTTTGATAACGTGAAGAGATAACAACTTACGAAACAGGGGATTGATATCTAAGTTTGGTATTCTTAAAATACTAATAAAAAATCTACCATAGATACTGTAAATGATGTAAAACCAGAGAGTTATTGATGTTTAGTACCCGGATTGATGAATGTAAACGTTGGAACTTGGAACTTCCTGTGATTAGAGCAATACGTGCGTGATAACGTAGAAAGAAACTATTGTATATTAATAATGATGAGTTTAGTGAAAAGTATATCAACAAATACAAAGGACGTATAATAACTGTCAAATACAGTTATTATAGATAATATATATATATATATATGATTTTATAACAAATATGTGTATATATAAAAGTAAAAAATATGTATAATTTGAATTCAAATTCGTATTCTACAAACCAAATTCAGTCGAGTTGAATTTCGATTTTTTTGAATCTACAGTCGAATATTGAATACCCCTAACTTGGAGCGGGGCGTTTGTTATTAAACAATTTTTTTTTAAAACTTTTCTATATGAGAACGGCGTCTAACTACTTTTTCTTTTTTTTTTCTTTCTTTTTTTTTTTTTCATATTTTCACCTTTTTTTTTATCATGAAGGGTTTCAAAAAGAGGGGTTGGGAGAAACATAAATACACCAATGAATGGTTTCGTAGAGGAAGATATGATTTCTTAGCGAATATTAAGAAGAGAGCCAAAAATCTACAACTAGTGGAGTCATGTTCCAAAGCAGAAGTAGAAGTGTTCAACAAACGGTTAAAAACAATACAAAACCACCAAGCGAATAAGGTTATCCGGCTATCAAACTATGAAGAACAAATTAAAAGCTCACTACACGAATTAAAAGAGACAATCATCAACATGACCAATGTTGTTGACAAAATGATAGAAGAAAGTAGTGAAAAGCTTGAAAACATTAAGAAAGGAAAATTTGATTTCGAAAAACACGTTCTAGGTAATTATAATTTGACCTTTTTTTTAATTTGCGGCATTCTCATGGAATTATTATCATTATTTTTTAGTTAAAAATCACTAAAACTAAAAACATATTGTATTATCTCCAAAGTGAGGAAATTCACCTAAAAGGCTAAATTGCATGTATTCAAATTTCAATAGGCATAAGCTTGAAATACACTTTTATTTAGAATTATATTATCATTACAGTAATATAGTATTATCATTAATTCATTACAATAATACATTCTTAACAATACATGATGCATTATCTTTGAATACCATTCAAAAAAAAAATCTCTTTGAAAGTCTTGTGTGACGCCCCGACCAAGCCCATACCGGCCCGGCCCAGTTTAGCTGTTACTAACTATGCTTGTTTTGATCCAGAATCCACTTTAAACTAGTTACCTAAACCAACAATTTGGAATCCCTTAATATTTTTCTTAATAATATTTGTTTTATCTTATGTTCACGATGATGTGTTATAGCCAATGGAGAAGAGCAAGAGCCGGAAGTTTCTGAACTCGATATGGCACCATGAGATAGCAATGCCAATAACCAGGAAGTTCAGAATTATTTTCAAGAATCAGAGTTAGAGGAATTGGGGATCGATCCTGAAGAGGCAAAAAAGTTCATGATAGAATGGAAAGCATGTGTTTTGAAGGATACTTCATGTTCAAAGGATGGGTAATTAACAAGTCACTTGATGGAGGTTATATGGTTTGCTATGTTTTATTTTATTAGTATTTAGTTTCATAATTATAATTATGTTTATGTATCAAGTATAGAATTACTCTACACGTAACTAGAGGTGGTTAGGACTTTACGTTTGTTACTTAAGTACTATTTATATAAATCAAAATAGTTAAAACCAAAGTTTATGCAACCCAACAAAGGGATGGTTATTTTCCTAATATTAACATTGTTTTACCAAAAAGTAGTAGAATATAAGCTGTTAAAAATATAGTTATTTTTAAAATTTGAAAATCAAAAAGCAAGATGCATTGAAGAATAGATATAATAATGAAGGAGACGTGACCTAACCGAAGTTAATTGGAAAGGAGTCAATATCCATTTTCACATTAAAGAGACCAAAACAGTTCCATCAAACAACAAACATTCAAATGATAAAATCTTAAATTCATTATACCATCAAATATTTAATATTATACTATTTAGTAAAGACTAAATATATAACTATAAAAAAATAAAAAAAATAAGAGGTGAAGTGTGTTTGGTTCACATAAAAAAACTTGTCTTAATGGTTCATTGAGCGTCTTGATGGTAAGGTTTAGAAACATATTGACGGATTCAGATGTTACTTCATAATCAGTCATATATGTTAATGGCTCAGCACAAGGTTGTCAAACAACTTCTAACCATGTTTCTCAAAAGATAGGATTCAAACAATATATATTTGAAATACCAGTATATATACACTGTAACGCATAGATAAGGCATTTACATCTAGCTGGAAAATAAATGTTTTTAAAAGAAACATAATAATATAATGAAAGCTATTCTCATTTATCATTTTCTTTTCAAGAAAACTATGTAGAGAGAGAGAGAGAGAGAGAGATATGATACTAGGCAAAATCTTGAAGGCATTCCAGTTTTGTAACTTAGTGAGAGATGTAGCAAGAAGAAGCCATGAGGCTCAGGATGGATAGCGCCATATAAACATAATTTGTGTGAAATATATGTATAGGCGTTATCCCTCCTGAGCTTTATAGATTCTTTCATACTGTTTTTCTATTTTCCATGTGCATAAGCACACAATCATCATGGTCGTTGTCATAGTCACCGCTACTGCCGCACCATACATTTGTCGCTGTCTCGGGACATACATATATAAATGTAGATAAACTGTAAAAAGCTAAAAGTGATGGATGGTGAAAGCAAGGGGCCATGGTCGATATTTATAGTTGGGGGATATGAACATTGAAGAGAGATGGAGAAGGTGATGGAGGGGTGTGAAAGGCAAGATTTCATACAAATTATTAGGTATCCAGCTGGAAACATTGAAATGTTTCTTATATAATAAGTTCTAAAATGATGAATTATAATTTGGAAAAATTACGTAATGTTAAATATTTAAATTGTTTTTAAAAGACGATTACATAAAATTGCATGAGTTTATTAACTATTTAAATAATAACGCAAACACGTACAAGTTGTGGCGCTACTATATTTCATTAAAAATAGTGTTTACATCGACACGTAAGACAGATGGTCAACAAAATACGCAGGTAGCCCTTTATGGATAGCAAAAATATTTATAAAACGGGGTATTAGATTAAAAAATAAAATGTTTAAATAATTTTTGTAACTGAAAAGATAAATTACATTCTTATCATAAAAAAATATATCAGTGAATAAAAACATGTTAATGCAAATTCATGATATTCATGTTCAAATATTTACAAAGGTGAGAAGCCTAGAAATAAAAATAAAGTTCCTTCTTTTGGAATTTAATATATTCCCAAACTTATGATTTTCGAATGACTCCTCAAGGGAATTTGAATGGTTGATATTTTCTATGCTTTTTATTATTGTTTTTTACGTAATTAGATGAGATTACACACGCAGCCGAGCTTAATCAAACTAATACTTTCTTATTATAGACATGTAACTATTTAGAATTTAGATATTGTAACATATTTTATGGTAACATATTGTTTGTGTTCGTTCAATTTGTTTACATTCCTATTATTTTTAAATAGTTTTTAGCCTAGGATATTATTCAATTAGGTGAGAACATATCAGGCATATGTTCGGGGTTCGTATATCTCGAGATAACCCAATATCAACTGTCTTGGAAGAATCCGTGCGAAAGGCCTCCATCCGATAATGAAGACGAAAGAAGCAACATGGTGTCGTCTTACCCGGCAACCCATATCAAATTTCTTAGTCGGTGCTTCTTCGATCAACACCAAGGTTTTGGAAGAAGAAATCCATGGTGAGTTTCAATTCGAATACGAATTTATGAATTTCGGTTTGATTGGATTCGAAATTCGAGTTCAAACAATTTTGAAGATTTAAAATTTGATTCCTTGAACAACCCATATACGTCCAATACTCCAATCGTTATAAATTGCATTAAAGAATTTATAATAGATTTTCTAGTTTTTACTTTTTACTTTTTTAGGTAAGAGTATATTTGTGGAAAAAGAAATGTAAAAGGTAGCAAAGGCCAAAGAGGAGTCAAAGGTCAAATGTGAGAAAAGTCAAAATCTTCTTCCTACGTGGCTTTGTCTTTCAACCCCCGAACATCACGTACTTGAAATCTCTCATTTCCATCAAACCAATCATCACTACGCTGAATTCCACTACTGTCGGCACCAGTATATGTCAAGTCACAAAAATAATACAAATTTATTATTATTATTATTATTATTATTATTATTATTATTATTATTATCCATCGGTCTAGTAGTGCCGGGCGCAATGTCCCATCTCATAAATGTAAGGTTATAAATTTCTTTTTTTTTCAAATGCAATGTGTAATCTTGATATACAACACAAATATTAAATGTTCTAGATCATGGGGTATTATAGTTTTGGTAAAAATATTCAACCATGAAATGTTCGGTCCATATATGACGCGTTAATGACGCTAAATACATTGTGCTCCAGCAACTAGGCTAGTGTTGCATGGAGTTGTGATACCTACTCCGGATTTAGTAGCTAGATGATGATGGTGATCTCGTTCTCCAAGTTTTGGTTTATACAACGCGTTCGTATAATTGTTTAGTTGCTATGTGAGGCATATCTCATAAAATAGTAACAAACTTTCAAAAGTATTCCAATTAGGTCACTCATGCATATTTTTCTCAAATCGAGTCACTAAATCTTCAAATCGAGTCTCACCGATTTTTTTGTTTGTTAAGAAAGAAATGGAGGATAATATGTGGGGGTCGGAATTTGCAATATATGTAGTTTTATTTTTAAAAAACTAAAAAACGTTAATTATATTAAAATTCAAAAATAAAAATTAAAATCCACGTCGCCACTCAACGTCAACATAAAAAAAAGATAAAAAGATTTCCTATGTGAAACAAAAAATAAAAATGTTAAAAAAACATGTTAAAACCTTTAAATTAATAAAATATGAAAGTTGAGTGACCTAATTGGAACACTTTTTAAAGTTGAGTGACCTAATTGAAATACTTTTAAAACTTGGTTACTATTCTATGAAATTGCCCATTTATTAATTTGATTCATTTAAAATCAATCTATTTCGATCTACAGCACAACCCACTTATATTAATGTTACCTTTGTATATCATTATCATTATGATCCTATTTTGTGTAAGTTGGTAGTTGCACTAAACAAAATTTTTGGGCCGTCAATGTGTTTTTTTTTACCAAATGTAGATTGTGATGGGTTAATGTTTAGTCTCCGATAACAGTTATTTCATACAAGTGGTGTTCGACCTTTTACCAACTAAAACTAAAAAGTCATAATCTTATAACTAATTATCAACTTTCGGCCACGGTTTTTATGTTGTTTGGTTGTCTTAATATTTTGATACATTGAATATTGAAGATTACTTAGGCTGAGGGGTGTGGGGCTTCAACGGGGGCGCTAGAGCCCCTCCGCTCGCGCCCCCAGGCGCTAACACCACACCATCGGGGCGCTAGCGGGGGCGCTAACGGGGCGCTAGCGTGAAAAACAATGCAGGCGTGAGCCGGTTAGCGGGAGAAGAGAGAGAGAAAGGTACATAGGTTTTAGCAAAAGAGCCGTTGAGCTCATATTAAATTAAAAAAAAATTATTTTCTTAAACTTTTATATATACCTTTATAAAATATACTCCATTTCACAATTATACACCTATCCTCCTAAAATCCTCTCAAAATTAACACAAAAAAAATGTCGTGGTACTCATCTAATTCCGACTCCTCCGAAGAGGATGATTTGCTTCTTCATATAGGGGAAGTTTTGACCGCAACCGTGGTGGTACTTTTGCAAAATCAAGCCCAGCAACCTCGAGTCCCGAGAGTTAGAGCACCACCTCGTGATCGTGATCGATCGGGTGCTAACGATACTTTGATTAGGCATTATTTTAGCCCTCAACCGGTATACGAGGAGTCGGATTTTCGAACTCGTTTCCGAATGAGCAGACAATTGTTCATGCGTATAGCAAGTGATTTAGAGGCACGGTATCCCTTTTTTCAACAAAGGAAGGATGCTAGGGGTCTCCCCGGTTTTACCTCTCTTCAAAAATGCACGGCTGCTATCCGTCAATTAGCGTACGACATTTCGTCGGACGCTTTGGATGAGTATTTACAGATGTCGAAAAGGGTTGCACGTGAATCCTTCATTTTTTCTGCCAAGGTAAAAAACATTAATTTTAGTTTTTATTAAATATTTATTACATTTTTTAATATATATTAAGTATTATTGTTTGTTTAATTTTTAGTATGTTTTTTTTTGTAATTTGAATTTTAGATATTAATGTGTTTTTTTATTAATGTGTGTTTTTTTAATAATTTATGAGTTTTTTTAATAATACGTTGTTTGAATATATTTATAAAAAAATAAAAAAATAAAAAAATTCGCTGGAGCCCCTCCACACCACGGGACAGGGGCTCCAACAGGGGCTCCAACACCCCCCTTATCCAGTTTCTCTCTCTGCCACACGTCATAATATTATTGGTTCTTGGCTCTTAGAGCCCCCATTAGAGCCCCCCATTAAAGCCCCCACACCCCTTAGTCTTATGGTTTCAAATCAATGATCCATTGAGGTGTAGTGGGCATGATTGTTTCTTATACTTGATGATGATGTCAAGTTGTCAACAACCTTTTAATTGAAATGTGTCACATAGATTTGCCATATGTGACAGAAACATGATATGTCATATGGGATCTTAGTAGTGTCATTGTCTGTCACCCTTACATTAACAGAAAATGTCCATGATATCTTTCAAGTTTTTATGGCTCGTCGGGGATCACCTAAATCGTAAAACAGTCACAACATATGTAACAACCCAAGTAAACCGTGCCAAATATTGTTTGATTTGCCCACTATAGATTGTCCATCCAGGAACTTACAACTTTGTTTCACTCGATAAATTGCCATTTGTAGCAGCCTAGGTAAACCACTTCAAGATATTGTTTGTTTTGCTCCAAATGGATCGCTCATAATTCGTGAACTTATGATCCTGTTTTCATCCGATGAATATCGTTTAGGCACGACGCGTCTTGATAGATATACTATTTCCACCCTAATAAGGAAAACTTCGTTCTCCATCTCAACCGATGTGGGTTTTATCGTAGAAGACGTAAATATATCAAAATACATTATTAAAATGCAAATGTTACTACGATTTAGATGGTATTTAATGTCAAGCCACCTATAATAAGTAATCCAAATGATTTTGTAGTTGTAGAAAACATAAGTTTGATCAAGAATTATAAAAACATATAACGAAATATTAAGATGCATGATACATGCACCATTCGCATTTTAATATACATACAACTTTCAAACTTTGTGTTTAAAATTAAATACACTCTTTTTTTCTTCTAAAATGGTGCCTACTGCCTAATAAACTTTCCACAAGGCGTTTACATGTCTTCCTATGACTTGTAAAACCTTTTTACCGCGAACGAATTAAAAAATGTAAAAAAGTTAAAAAGTAACAAAACAAAAATAAAACATTACCGAAGAGATGTTGATGTTATAGTTGAGGATTTTGTGGTCGTCGGCGAAGGAGGCACTGATGATAACTTGATATGTTGTATGATTGTACGGATGGTGGTTGCTATGTAATTTTCAACATCACTAAACTTATAATACGTTAAAATGATGCATTTCGTGATTCAAATTTATAATAATACGTAAAATTTTATAGGATACTCATCAGTGGCGGATCCAGGAATTTTTTTTGGGTGGTTCACTACTTTTATATGTTTCAATTTCACCGAGTCGGGTATATAAAATTCCGGGTCGGTTTGAGGTTCGGGTCGGTTCGATGGTTCGGGAAAAGTTCATTACATAATAAAAATACGATAAAATAAATTATTTTACTTTACTAAAGGCACTAAAATTACAAGACGGGCTCAAAGAACTCATATTAGTAAGCAATTTAGTGGTTACCTCATTAAAGCGGCTTCCAAGCTCTTGAATTTGCATGTCGAGAACCGTGTTGAAATTATTGATTTTTCCAACATGATTGCTAAATTTCTCCCGACACCTATTCCAACATCGCAATCCTTCACTTAGAAATGCATCATTTTGTCCACTTTCCTTAAACAAGTAACAATGCAAACAATACACTTTATCCGCTTTGACACTATATTCCAACCAATTTCCAAATTCACTAGTGTACCATTCCTCATTAAAGCGTCTTAATTTACCAATAAAATTTGTTAGAGGACAATCATGCACGGTTGGTTGACATGGACCTCTAAGTAGATATGCCCGTCTAATTTCATCTTTTTGACTTGGGTGATAAGATGAAATTGGTTGCCTTTCGGAAGGATCCCATGGTAGATCATCCAAATTTATTTTTAATGGTTTACTACTTGAAGATGATGATCCAAGGTTCGATGGTTCACTTTGATAATATCTCTTCATATTCAAAATACCTACAAATCAACAATTTCAAACTAACAAATTTAAAACTAAGAAACTAACAAAAACTAACAAACTAACAAATTAAAACCAATAATCATTAAGGCTTTATTGTAACTGCCAATGTGTGTTGTTTGATTGAGCTTTATTTGTTTTATTCACATAAGTTTATTTAGTGTTGGTGAATGCAGATGGTTATCATTAATCACAAAGCAAACTACTTTCAATAATCATTTCGAATAAATAAAAAAAATAAAGTTACAAATATCAAAACAAATTTTCAGAGTTAACATAAGTTACAAGAAGGACTGGGTTTATTTGAAATAAATAAAAAAAATAAAGTTATTCACATAAGTTTATTTAGTGAAATAAATAAAAAATAAAGTTACAAATATCAAAACAAATTTTCACTCAGACAAATCGTCGAACAGGTGGAGGGCATCCCTGGATTCGGGAATCGTCATAAGAAGGACTGGGTTGGATCAATATGAATCGGATAACTAGAATACAACACTCTCTTTCAAAAAGATTTTCACAAAGCAAACTACTTTCAATAATCATTTCGAATGGATTAAATAAAATGAATCATACAAGAAGCAAAAAAATACCTACAAGGAGCAGTGACTAGTGAGCAGGCAAAGGACACAAGTCTGCAGCGACGGACGACGGTGTGGACAACCGGGTTTAGTTTGGTCAATATCGGTTTTTGTTGGAATTGATTTTTATGGGGTCAAGGATTGGTTCAGGGGTTTGAAACCAGTTCGGTTTACCGTTTACGTGTGACTGATTCAATCAGAGGCAGAGGCGGTGTGCCGGAGTGGCTGAGCTGAGGGTGGAGTGGTGGACAGAGGCGCTGCAGCTGCTGAGCTGCTTTGCTTATGTTATAAAAAACCCTAACAGGCTAACATCAGTTAGGGACTTAGGGTAACTTAGTAAAAAAAAAAAAAACTGTTAAAAGACGGGAATAGAACTTGCGACCTCCGGGTTACAAAACCCACAAACTACCAGCCGGGCATGCACTTTATATGTTTTTAAGATGGTTCCTGTATAATTTATAAGGTGGTTCTTTTATTATTTTCTATATATAAATACACTATAATTTCGAAACTCGGGTGGTTCCGCGGAACCACCCGTTACTACCGTAGATCCGCCCATGGATACTCTTCCAGGAAAAAATATCAAAAAAAACATGATCATATTGTCTACTTTGTTTGGTCAACATACCAAAATACTGCTATTTGATTTGTCATTGCTAGTCACCATTATTACTATCTTTGTTTAGAAAACATGTGATATTTCATATTTGTTATGATCCGCAATTCAAAGAAAAACAATCACTACATTAATATGTACTTTAACAACAATTAAAATTAAAACTTACAGATAAATGTATATATCATAAATGAGTGCCGCTAAACGTACATCCTCTTACATCATTTTTACTAAATGTACACCCCATGAACATATTAGATTAATTATTATTACCCCTTAACATTATTTATATACGTGTTACTCCCTAGAACATTGTTTTCACTTAATAATCTCCATTACATATATCAAATTAAAAACTATCAAGTATTACTATTAATTTATTTTTTAGTATTAATATTATAAATATTTATAATATATTTTCTTTAATTTTAATTGTATATATTTTTACTAGCTTTTGAACCCGTGTATTACACGAGATTGTTAAAAAATAAAAACAAATAAGTTTCGTTATTTGAAAGAAATAAACAAAATTAAAGGTAAAAAGAAAATAAACTATATCGTACAAATAGAAGTTTAAAATCTAAAATTTATAAATTCATAAAAATCTTTTTATATACAACATTTGTCAAAATTGTTTTGACCCATCACCCATGGATTGCTATGATGAATGAGATGAGAGATTAGATAATTAAAAGAGAAATAATAACCTATTTATCAAAAGTTTTTGACCCACGAACAATGGATAGATAAGATAAATAAGATGAGAAATTAGAGAATTATAAAGAAAATTATAAATCACTTGTCAAAATTATTTTAGCCCATGACCCATGGATAACTATGATGAATAAAATTAGATATTAGAGAATTAGAAAGAAAATTATAACCTATTTGTCAAAATGATTTTGCCTCATAACCATGGATATGTAGAATCAATGAGAATAAAGATGTGACTAATAATGAATGTATGATTGCCACATCATCCTCATTATTTTTTCTTTTATTAGTATAGTTATATAATATCCTTATTTTACCTCTTTATCTTTTACAAAATAAACCCTAAACCTGAAACCTTAAACCCTAAACCATAAATCCTGAACCCTAAACCCTAAACCTGAACCCTAAACCCGAAACCCTAGACCCTAAACCCGAACCCTGAACCCGGAATCATAAAAAAAACGCGACTTGTAAAAAAAAATATGAAATCCTTAATTTTGTGCTAATTTGGTAATTATATGATTTCAAGGGGTAATATAAAAGTTGATTTTTCCAAGGGGAGGGTATGACAAGCAACATGAGTACGTTTAACCTGACCCATCATGAATTTATGAATCATTTAGTATTTTTTTTTTAAATAATTGATAACTAAATAAAAATAGAGAATGAAAAACATTACACAATAAAATATGTTGTTTTTGTCATCTACACCACAGAAACGTGACGAAGTTCACTACATTAGAATCCAAATAAAGAATGTTATATTGTCCCCATATAAATTGTCAAATTAAGCCTTCTCTACCATTTACATAAATGCATTACGTGTGTTATTAACTTATTATTATTTTTAAGTGACTACTCATACTCATCTATTGTTACTTATACTCCTAAACTACTTTAAAAAAATGTATATTTTTATGTTAGGTTTTGAACTATGATTTTTACTTTAAAAATAAAATCCTATACCACTCCAAGGCTATTTAATCATGTTATGATAAAATAACATTATGGGGGAGCAGGGCCAGCCTAGGGGTGTGTCCGGGTAGTCGACGGCCACATGTCCGACATTCTGCTAGGCCTGAAAAAAAAGTTTTAGAATATTTTTATGTATTTTATATATATATATATATATATATATATATATATATATATATATTCTGTAATGATACTCATCATCTCTCTCTCTCTCTCTATATATATATATATATATAAAATCAATGTTTCAATATAATTTCATAACCACTTGCTTGGTATAGTGATAAAGAGGTATGACATCTAACCAAGATCAGGTTGTGGGTTATAGTCTTAGTTGAGACTTTTTAATGTTTATTTTTATACACAAGTTTTTTACATAATTCAAATCATAACTAAGTAGTAAGTAAGCCACTTAAAATTAAATTGTTTAAACAAAAAAAATGTTTCTTTTATTTAAGGCCCAAAAAAAATTTCGCCTTTCCCCAAAAAAATTCCGTCTTTTCGGAGCCGGCCCTGCGGGGGAAGCATTGACATTAATATGTTCAACCTGATTTTTTTTAAATGTGGTCCATGTTATATATAAAATAAATATACTTATTTTAAAAATATTGTCGCCTTGGAGTCTAGAGATGCTATTGTATAAATATTTGTATACCCTTTTTACTTTTTTTCCTATTAATAACTTTAAATGGGTTGGTGAACACAGTATTAAATGAGCATGTCAAGTTTATACCAAATCATATTCCCACTTAATTTTTTGTAATAACATATTGACAAAACTATGACGAAATCTAACCACTTTCTTAATTTCCATATCATAGAATTTCTTAGATATCATCATTTCAAATTTCATATTTTATTATTACAATAAACATGCCATGTTACATATGAACATTACATGCCGACATAATTTGCACTTAATATTCAAGTCCAATGTACCTTTAGTTGGCGTAGCAAGTAGGCTAAAAGATTGTAGAGATCTTTGTAAAACAAATATACGAATTTGCAAATTAGTTTTAAATTTGTTATAACATTTTCAACCGCGAGTTCCAATCATGAGTTGGAGGTTGTGTGAAGGATACAATGCTAAGAATTTCGTGGTTTTTAAGTTAAAATTGTTGGCTAATTAAGGACAGTTCTTGAATAAACGAGAAAAGATAGTTCTGAAGACGTGACCGTTGTCAACCTCCGACTCATTATAGATGCTCGAAAAATATATCAAAATTATACTTCAAGCAAAAATTATTATTATTATTATTATTATTATTATTATTATTATTAATTGCCATATAGTAGAGCAACAGCATACAAATGATATTAATGGGTAAATGGTAGGTTTACCAAAGAAGAAAACTTAATTACATATTAGGGATTTAATAAAATTATAAGCCAGACATGTGAAACAGTTGTATATATTCTACTCATCCAAAGTCGAATGATCACATTAAAACTTAAGCATCACCATTACATATGAAAGGTAAACGAGCAATAAGCTGCGCTCTAGCCCATTTTGAATTGCAAAACCAAGTCTTTTGAAAAACCACGTTGATAGATCTTGGAGTCATAACATTACCATGCATGACTCGTTAGACTTGGCTAAGTAGCCCTGGTGCTTCAGTCGCGAGAAAACCAAAAGTATAATATGCAATGTGTACAAACACATGTTGGTTTTCAAGACACGAGAAGCATGAAATAGTTTTTAGAGCATCCTGGGGAAGCCCTGTTCGGTATACTAATGTATAGGTAAAAACCAGCTTGTTAGTGATATGTAAATAAGATAAGAAAATTTTCATGATTTTATAATTTATAATGACCTGATGTTCACATGAGTTGTACGATTATTTGTGACTCGAACTTGGGCCAGCGTGGTATTCGGAACCAGAGTACAATTTACGCTGAGGCAATGTATGCCCACACTCAGTCTCACTGACTGTTATCGTATCCCCTCATTCATAATTGTCTATGACCATACATAGGAAATAATAATAATAATAATAATTAATTATAAAAAGGACATTGATAGTAATATCTTTCACATGGCTAGTGAGCTACTATTTTACTGTTGACCGTCATTTACCACACACAAATATAGTAAGGACATAAATACTCTAGCTCTAATCATAAGCCATAACCATAAAACTGTGCTTTATGTTTGATTCATTTTCCTACATAGGGAAAGCACATCTTAATTTGGTTGTTTTGATATGATCTATAAAAAATAAAATAAAAGGGTATTTGGGTAAATTACGCAGAGGCTAGATTCGGATTTCGGTATGCCAAAGCGGATTTGTGAAGCCCATGTAGGCTGGTGACATCGGGTGTGTAGGGTGTGTTAGGTAGTTCGGTTATACACCCATAATACACCGGGTAGTTTTGAAAGTGAATGGTTAGCGCAGCTGGTTGTGGAGTGGTAAGGGAGAGACATGGTGTTTCTTGTAACGCAGATTCGATTCTTGCCCCCACCATTTAGTTTATGCGGCACCTGGTGATGATGGGAGGTTAGTCGAGTAGGCATCAATCACTAGTTCGATCCTACTGAACGAGTCTTATCTTACCGTAGTCAATTTGTCATGCCTTCGGGCAAGTGTTTACTAGGTGTCGGCCCTAGGTGAGGGTTTTCCCTGATTCAGAGACTAGTGTATTCCGATGTTGTGAATTTTATCAATAGCTCATTTGGAGTATTTGTTGGCTGTTAAAATAAAAATATTTGAATTTAATTTTAAAATGGGTTTGTATTGAAAATCAAACTTAATGTTGAATTTGATCACAATCATTTACTATGGTCACCTATAAAGTATGTGTGTCTATATCATGCTTAATAATAACTTGAATCATGTTCTGTATATTTCCTAAAATAAGTATTTTGATCTTGTTAGCGCTTATGATTATATGAAATTAAATTTTAAACAGCAATATAAAAAATTTCTTGCTTATGCATGAGCTTGATTCTCTTTTTTTAAGGCAAACTTGTATTAAATACAATACCTGGTTAAAAATTTCTATCTTTGATCAGTGTGTATCAATAGTTGAGATAACTTGGCCGGGTGTCACATGGACAAAATTGTAACGATTTAAATGGTTGAAGGGACAGAATTAGACAAGTTACGATTGTTGATTTTTCTATCCAATTCTAAGAACTTTTAAACGTAAATAATCTATCTATTCTAATAAATAACTACTTATTTTTGTCACTTGTCACTCTTATAGCTCTTTTTTTTCAACATTTTAATATTGATCTTTATATTTCAAGTCATTTCAATATATGATTTAAAGTATATTTTTCTTGAATGTAAATCCCATTCGATTCATTCATTAACATTAATGGTGAAAAATAATAAAATAAGGAAATATCAAAATTGAAGTTGCAGACCTATTAGAATAAAATTTTAAAATCATAGGTAATTAAAATCAAGGTAAACTATAACTTGTTTTTAAACTGGGATTTGAGCAGCAATGCATAATTTATTATATAAGATTGGTTCAAATTTGGATTTAATTTTTTCTCATATGTATTTGAACTCAGGAAAATGTGTATTTTCTTAATTTTCTCCAACCATTTTATATAAATATCACAAACATGAAGAATACACTTTATATATATATATTTTGGTGTTTAGTATTAAATCATTGAAGTTGAATATTATAATTATAATCCATATGAATCACGATTTACTATATGGATCATCTATCATTTGTTTATATGAATTTTTTGTGCAGTATAAAAGTTAAGTAACAAGAAGATCAATATTTAGTTTTCAATATTTTATTTAATAACTCAAGACAAAAATGCCCCAAAACATATATTTTATTACTTGATTTATATTTTTTTATACATTCAAATATATTAAAATTAATATGCCTTATAAGACAAATTACTTAATTAAAAGCATTCAAATTTTTAAACAAAAAAATTTGTTTCAATCCATTTCCACTATTTTCGCTTTTCAAAAATCATTTAGGATATGAAATCTAAAATATCGTTTTCATCAGTTATTCATTCAAATCATTTCAATATTATATTACTTAGTAATTTTATTTTTAGACAAATACAATGATTTTGAGGTTATGTTAGTGTTACCTGTTGGGTAGTACATAATTAAAGTGTCTATTATAGTTTATATTAAAAATAATAAAGCTATACACAATTTAAAAAAAAAAAATTTACTGTTATTTGAACATGAATTTAAGGTTAGTATGTTTTTGTCATTTTCCATTCATATGAAATGAAACAAATCATTTTGTTATATTTAAATTTTGGGTTTTTATATGTTTATTGATTATACAATTGTTAATTTTAATATATAAAATTAATTAAAATTTGTCATATGCAGAATATTAATAACAACAAATAATCTATCATGATCAACCAATTTCAGATTCTAAAGATTCTAATGATGATTATATCATCAAAGTTCAGGTAATATATTTTTTGGGATAATAATGTTTTTTTATAAACATGAGCAAATGATCTCAAATGATATCATATATATTAATTGATCAAAAGTTATGCTATTTTATGTGTATGAATATTTTTTTGTTTACTTTCATGGATATATATTATAATTTATCTAGGGTCGTGGTATGTATTTGAATAACCTTATTTGTCACACAAACAACTATACATGGCTATATCAAGAGTTATAAGCAGACATATATGTTACCCATTTAAAGAGTTACAAGCAGACATGAGCTAAAGATTTTGATTTTAGATAAACAATGTATACCAACCAATATAATCACAAATGTAGTGTACAAGGAAAGTTTTACTCCATCAGTTCTATTAAGAGTGTCAATGTTTCTTTTTTGTTTGTCCCATTAAAAATGTCAATTTTCAAAATTTATTAGTGAATTTTCAAATTTACCATTAAACACACACAATTAACATTAATAACCAACATTGATTGAACCAATTTCCAAGGCATTATTGTCATTTAGTAAGCAAGAAAGGCAATCATTCAATCTACCTTAAACTTTGTGTTTTTCAAACCATGACACTTCTAATGTGAAGGAGGGACTACTTATTTGTAGCATATTTATGTTATCTTAGTTATGTAATTTCTGTAATTTTCATATAAATTGTAATTGTATTAACAATATACGATCATTTTGTTGACTATAATTCACTTAATGGTTAAAGTTTAAAATTTTCAATAATTACCCGTGTAATACACGGGCCTCAATCTAGTTTATATATATACTATTATTTTTTTAAGATATACCCTACAATGGATATTAAGAAACGACGTGTGTTATACTTATAACATATGTAATTATGTATGTGCATAATTAATTATACGCATATGTTGTGTAATTATAAACATAAATTGTGTAATTGTGTATAAACATATATCACTCTCCCCAACTGGCAAGTCATGTGTCGCAGTTTGGTGGCTTCATGTTTTTGCTTTGATGAAAAAGCAAGTTGTGTCATATATAACGTTTATAATAATAACTGGTTTATGTAGACGGGATTATCAATAACCATTTAGTTAGATCAATTTTCAATAATTGACATGTGATTATTAGATTTTGATGATCATGTTAGAAAATTTGCCTTTACAAGATCATATTTGGTTTAAAACTTGACCGACATATAATCAGCTTACGTGAAAGCCAACTCAGTATGCTAAAGTTAAGGTGACTAATCAAATGGCTAGTGGAAGTTTACAAACACTAATATTTACTATATAGATAGAAGATATATTACTAGCCCTTTAGGTTATGTCGTTCAATGGGTATGAGATATTAGATTAGTTTATGAATGTGTCTTTGTGAATTCAGATATAGTAAAATAGTGGATTACACTAAATTACGAACACTAACTTCAAATCATGATAGGTTGTTCTGGTCATAATATCCATATGAATAGAGCTACACATGACCTGATAATATCCGTAAGTGGTAACTTAATCAATGGCAAGCCTAGGAATTCTTTTTCATTGGGGGGGGGGGGGGTCGGATTTGTCAAGTATAAATAACACTAATTTTTTATATTGTGGGCAACCACAATCCATCATTTGTGTGTAGGTTCGACACTAAGCTTAATTATCATTAATAGAAATTTTTACTAACACTCTCATGGATGGTTTCTACCGATGTAACTGTTGTAACTGCAAATATATAGTTATAACCGCAAACCACTAACTATATATTATGATGGTTGAACCCTCATATAAAGAGCCTCTTCTAGCATGTTTTTAAGACAACAAATTAACAATTATAGTTTTCGTAAAAGGAACATGTTATTTTTATATAACACTTTATGTCATATACGATTATCACATTTATGTACTCACGAAATACATTAATCCAAAAGTGAATGCACAATTCGGAAAACTATCCAACTCACAAGAAAACCAAAACCCACATCATACTCAATTAAAAAGAATAATTGCTCGATTTTTAGTAACTTTATATAAAATATTGAAGTATATAAACATTATATGGTTTAAAAATGACAGAATTAGATAAAATGTCACTTAATTGTGACTTTCACGCCTAATTTTCTAACTAATTGCAGAGTTGTCGTCGTTTTTCTCTTACTCATTGATTTTTCTTAATCAAGGGGGTCCATGTTACATCGAACACTTCGAGTCAAATTTCAACTTCGTATTTGATCCGATATATATATGTATTGTGTGTGTGAGAGAGAGAGAGAGAGAGAGAGAGAGAGAGAGAGAGAGAGTTGTTTGCTCTGCGGGTATTATGTTTGCTTTTCATTGATTTCCTTGTTCTTTAAAGCACCCACATCCATTATCTACACCTTGTGGCTTCTGCTACTAGACCAAACTTACAATTTCAATTATTTTCTAAAACATATGTTAACTTGTTATATAATCCTCTCTTGTTCTCAAGTGAGCGTGGACCGAGTAAAACACAATTATAAGGATTTTTATTTAATAGAATTATAGGTTGTAGTATTTAACCAACTATTGTATTGTTTTTTTTCAGTTTTATGATGATAATTTCAATTAGAAAAGTTAACCAAAGTATTTTGGCCGTCGTGCAATGGGGTTAAGGTGCAGGAGAGGGTGTTTCCCTGTGAGATTGGAAGACCGGTGCTAGGTGTGAAACTCCTCGGGGGAGCCGTTAGCCGGGATGCCAGGTTCATCAGTGAACTTGCTATGAAAAGGGCTTCGCGAGCTGTGGAGTTGATGAGCTATCTCCCGCATTTGCGGGACCCTCAATGCGAGCTCCTTTTACTCCGCTCATGTATGGGAGTTGGAAAGTTGTTTGGTCTCAGAACATGCCAACCTGTGTATGTAGGGGAAGCAGTTTCTGTGTTTGACAATGGCCTTCGGGGGGCGATTGAGGACATCGT
Source organism: Bidens hawaiensis (assembly GCF_021521415.1). Classification (NCBI taxonomy): domain Eukaryota; kingdom Viridiplantae; phylum Streptophyta; class Magnoliopsida; order Asterales; family Asteraceae; genus Bidens; species Bidens hawaiensis. Next base: position 3,166,421 of record NW_027491095.1, on the reverse strand, counting down.
GGTTTGTGGTGGTCCCTTCTTTGGAGATTTTCAATGGAGGTTGGCATCACTTCCGACTCGTTTTGGAGGTTTGGGTTTATGTTCAGCTTCAGACGTTTCTACTTATGCGTTTGTGGCCTCGAGGGCGCAATCTTGGGAATTGCAAGACCACATTCTTCGAGGTTGTGGTATTGATGGGTTTGACTCCGATTATGGGAGTGCGATAGATCGGTTGCACATTTCACTTCCCGATTTTGACATTAGCGGTTTCTCTAATAAAGACACCGCCCCCCTAAAGCCCAACATGCTTTGGCGAGTGCCCTTTATAGTGGAATCATCAAGAGTTTGGAAATGAAGTTTGATTTATCCCCTCGTCAGAAAGCGGTGTTTGAGTGTCTTCGGGCTCCTCGGGCTCAAGATTTCTTAAGTGTTCTCCCTATTGAAGGATTGAGCCAACATATGTCGGCTTTGGAGTACCGGGCCATCCTGAAGTATCGGTTAATGATCCCTTTGTTTCCGGTAGATGAGCCGTGCCCGGTTTGCCGTAAGGTTTGTTTGGATTCTTTTGGCGAGCATGCGGTTCACTGCAAAGAGTTGCATGGGTTTAAGTACATGCATGATTTGGTGAGGGATGTTCTATGCGATGTTCTTAAACGAGCCGGAATTTCGGCTAAAAAGGAAGCCCCGTAAACTTTCTTACGGATCCTCAAGAAGGAAGATCTACATTACGACCGACCGATATACTTGTTTTTGGGTGGGCAGGGGGAAAGCACGCTTGTGTCGACCTCACAGGAGTGTCCCCTCTTGTTGGGATTAGGGACACTGGATTTGTAGCAGGCCAGACAGCATTGAAGGCGGCATCGGGCAAGGTTGCTAAACACGAGAGAGCTTGTTTGGAGAATCAACACGTGTTTATCTCCTTCGCCTTTGACACTTTTGGTTTCTTAGCTCCGGATGCCATGGACCTTTTGAATAGGGTTCCGAAAGTTGTGTATAGTAACGTATCAGCCCATAAGAATCAAAACTTTGTTTTTAATCGGATTGGGTTTGCTATCCAAAAGGGGGTTGCGGCGCAGCTTGTTGCCCGCTTACCTGCCACTTCATTGTAAATCGTTTGGATGTTTCTATGAAAAGTGTAGATAATATTTATCTGTTATGCTTCTGTATGTTGAGAAGTGAAAAACTATTTGGTGATATGTTGAAATTAGTATAGTAAGGTAAATAATAGATTTTAGATTGAACGAATAATAAATTCAAAGCGGGTTGATGCAATTTGTTGTCCTTTTTTTCTATATTGAATATCGATGTAAACACTAATTTTAAGTTTATTTTATTTAAGTTGCAGTAATAACCTATACCTTGGTCCAAAATACTCAGTTACATGAAAATTTAAAGTAATATTAAGAAGACAAAGACATAAGTATTGTCTCTCTCTCAGTAGTTTATTAAATATATAAAAAATCGTACGCATCAATTATCTCAACCTATTTACAATAGCCAATGCATTTGATCTAAATTGAATCGTTAACCGAACAACTTTACCCTTCGAGTGTAAACAACCCGAGCCACTCACGAGCTACTCAAGATAGAATCGCTAAACACTCAAAAAAGAGTTGAGCTTAATCGAACTCAAGTCTATATTAAAATTCATTTGATAAATGAGCTCAAGCTTCACATGTTATGAGCTTTAATAGGCTCTTTAGCTTAAAGACAATATTATTTGTATAAATATAAGAGTTTTAGCTAAGATATTAAATATTTAATTATATTGATAATTAACTGATTTGATAAATTGTCTCATTTATAACTTTTATAATCATGACAGACAATTTTTTTTCTTGGAACTACCCTCAATACTCGAATTACATTCTTAGTTCATTTAATTTTTTAACCGGTAATTGCACATCAGTTACTTTTTTTTTACTAATAGTTAGTAATTGTAGCATTCGTTGCCTCGCATCTTGTTGTCTAAATTAGTCTTAATTAACTCTGTAGGAAAAAGAACTTTGGATAGTAATTAACTGGTTTGCGCAAGACAGGAACAGTAGTTTAATCTTCCAATTATGTAACTACTCTCAACTTTATTATTATCATCATCGGCAATTAAAAAGAACTTTGGGATTTGGGTTTTTTTAACAGAGAAAATTGCAAATAAGCACTTTTTACATATAACAATAATAATATAAAACTATGACAAACTATCAGATAATATATCAAACCAGAAAACAAACTTCATATAATCTATGAAATAAATACTTAAAATAAAAACAAAAGGAAAACATAAATTTGACCAACATACCTCTAGAGGGTCAAACAGTATTTTTAAAGCACTGTCTGCAATATGAACTAATTATGTTGTAATAAAAGATACTACAGTATATGAAAAAAATAGTCATATACTTACTGCATCAACATGTATTAAAAGATACTACAGTATATGAAAAAAAAATAGTCATATACTTACTGCATCAACATGTAACCAAATACAGTATTTTGCCTTACCATCTACGTATACTGCAGGTCCAAACTAAGAAAATTGTATATGTATCTAAATGTATGTATGTATGTATGTATGTATGTGCATTACTTGTTTGGTTTGTGCATCACTTGATGGTGGTGCGCATTCTGAGGACTTGTTGGATAGAGAATGGCTGCCCATAAGAAAGCCACAGCAAGGCCCACTATGCCGTTAAAAGGCTGGAAAGGGTCAACACCACTTATCCATAAAGGATAAGTTGTGGTATTATAAATCAAAAACCCGCCTTCTTTTAAGATGAAACTAGAAGCCATAATCCCTGCACGCAGACCAACGGGAAGGGAGAGCCTGCCTTGGCATCGCTGCCTAACACCTGCCAGCCCCACTGATAATAGCCAAATTCATGGCATTGCCTTTAGTGACCTACCATCAAAAACATAGCAACCATCATAAAACTTATATAATATATATATATATATATATATATATATATATATATATATATATATATAGGATCAGGATCATGAGAGAACTTTTTTAAAATTGAGAACCATTTTGGACCACAAAAAACCAAAAAATAGAAAAAATCATAAAATAAAAAAAAAACACAAAAATGAAAAAAGTAAAAAAAACCAAAATTCTTATTTTAACATCCTGGTTTCATAAAAAAAAACTCGGTTTAGCCAAATTATATACACATATGTATAATATATACATATATGTACATTTACATGATTTTTTTATACACATGTGTATAATTTAAGATAAATGACACTGTACATATGTGTATATTACGTAACTAAAGATTAAATAAAATTATACATATGTGTATAATACGACGCTTTTTTTTATTTTTTTAATGAAAACGGAATGAAATATAAGAATTTTGGTTTTTTCTACTTTTTTAAAATTTTTGTTATTTTTTGTTTTATGATTTTTTAAATATTTTTTTCAAAGGTGTTTTTAGTGGTCCAAAATGGTTCTCAAAGTTCTCAATTTGCAAATGGTTCTCTTAGGATCCTTACCCTATATATATATATATATATATATATATATATATATATATCCAAAGGAGTGCTTACCACTGAGATAACGAAAATGCAAGCCCAGAAAGGATTATTCCTTGATTGTATCCAAGATCAAATGCGATTTCTTCAGACAACCATGACCTGAAGAGCAATTCTTCAACCAGAGCAACAGCAAGCCCTTGACCAACAAATCTAATCACTTTCCCAAACAGCTTGAGCAAGGTTACAGCATCTCTAGAAGATGGAATGCTGGGCCATGATACACACACAAAACCAAGTAACACATTTGAACATTGTATCAACAAAACAAGCATCACCCCTCCAATCAAACCGTATACAAAGTTTTGGATCTGCAAGTCAACATAACATTAGCTCTTCCATCCAATTCAATTCAACTAAGTAGCAATAGAGTGTTGGGTCCATCAAAACATGTTCAAATTATACAATAATAATAATAATACCTGTCTTGCTGAAGTCAACTCAAGTCCATATCTCTCAAGTGGATCTTCATAGCCTCTAATCCTTTTGCCCCATAGCACCAGTATCATTATAGAACCATAAAGACCAATTATGCAAGCAAGTTCCGCATATCTTGAGGACTTATGTGCTGCCCAGTTCTGTAAAAGTGTTGGAAGCAAAGGGACCACAACTGGCGTCCACAGTACAAGCACCATACATGCAAACCCTAAAATCCTACGCAGAATAAAAGGATGGTAAGCAGATTGATACCGATCACAAACAGAAATATCTATATCCTAAAATAAAATAATAAACACACAATAGAGCAGAGCAGCATGATTGCGTATGTACTCAGTGCTCCATATCTATAAAATTAAATCTGACTTAATATTAATTACTATTTGACATATGTATTCATTGCTATGTTCCAGCTGATTAGCTTAATACAAACTAATATCTTGATAAAGTTGGAGAAGCACCATACACTTAATTATTAGAGACAACGTCATAAAGTGGTTTGTTATTAATTACCCTAGGTTTGTGGGTGGATGTTGGTATCCATAAGAATAAGAAACTGGGATTGCCTGTGAAATATGCAGCAGGAATTGTGGTAGGCCTTAATTAAGGCAATGGCTGTATTATTTTGGTAACAACCAGTCAAGCGTAGGCGTAGCCACTAAAATCCACTCATATCAATTAAGCACCTGGTCTGGGGAGGGTGCGATGAGAGCAAACCTTTCCTCTATCCAAGGAGATTGCTACCACCGAGACCGAGACCACTGGCTCCAAAAAATCTGATTTTCTTTTTTTGACATACATAATGATATTGTTTTAGTATTAATGTTATTCCCTTCACTATGAATGAAGGTCTACAAACGAAGGTTAGGGATGAGGAGAGTATTATGCTTGAATTTACATGCAATTATCTGAGCCACAAATGGAGAGCGGCCTACATCTCAAAAGTAGGTCATTCGGAAAGACGGTTACCTATCAAAGGCTTCCATTTATGGCCGTTTATTTTTATCTTTAACATAAAACCAATCACATTCTAACAAATTGTTTCTAGACCAACCAATTCTACTTTTGTCTCAATTCTACCTTACCAAAGTACCAAAGCATGGATGATTCAGTTCGAATTATAAAACACAAGTTTGCATGTACAGTGAGGTGAAATCCTAAATCTAAGGACGCACAGTATCATCTTGACTTACACCCATTGATGCACATTTTCACTAGCATCTAAATAGAAAGTAATAGAATACCCATGTATATACCTCTGAAACAGGGGTCGGTCAGCAAGGCGAAGAAAGGAGATGAGCTTTCCAGTCAAACTCATCGCACCACGCATTCCACCCCAAAGTAAAGCAACTTTACCCACCAACTTCAAAATCCCACCTTTTTGCCCCAAATCTGCCAGCAATGCAACCAGCCTAGCCAGCCACACAAGGGAAATGTTAAGCTACACAGTACACACATACTAAAATATGTTTATGCGCAAAGTTACATATGAAAACCTCTCTTGATCCACTGCACCATCTTCCTTGGTAGGCACTACAGGAGCAGCAACTAGCATGGCTTTCTCAGCAAGACTTGTGACTATACTATCACCACTTTTGAGCATTTCCTCCTCAACCTTTTCAGACTCCTCACGAGTCTCTTTTGACATAGAGGAACTTTCAAGTCCATCACTATATGAATTCTTCATACAAAATATAATCATTGTTCAGCATCAATGAAATTAATTGCATACACAATCATTCAATCATTTGTTGAAATACAATTTGATAAAAAAATCAATAACCTGAATTGATGATTTTGTTCATATATAGCACAATCACAATGAAACAGTAAAGAAATCACTCCAATAAAACTAATATTGAGCTAAAAAAAATATCCTAGGAGATTATAAAGGCCAAGATGGCAAGACAAGCATGCCATAAAAAGATTGTGATAGAAGGTAATTGTTTAAACTTTAAAGAATAGTTTCTGGTATCATGGATTATACATTTATACCACACATGATACAATTAGGGAGATGCGATTTGTTAGAGAGTAAACACCTATTTTGTTGCATGTAAATGAGGTTTAAGTAGAGCATGTTACATAAATACTAGCAAGAATTCATAGTAAAGTTCAATTTTACCCCCACACCTTCTCACTTGTTCAATTTCACAATTTTTGTTTGCATTCAACCCATTTACACTCATCTGCCCCGGTTCTGAATAATATGAATATGTAGCCAAGTTCACGTTAAACGAAAATGCACATATGCAATTTGGAAAAGAATGATCAGTTAGGTCACATTAAAGTTTAACAGAAAGTGAACCCTTACTTGTTGACGAACCAATAAAGCAGATGCTCCTAAGGCGGCAGTAATTGCTCCAGCCATGACAGTGTCACCACTAAGACTGCTTGACACAGTATCCTCTCCATCTTCATTGTACAAGTTGTCGTTCTGGTTTACTTCATTAACAGCCATCCTATCTGCTTGTAGATGATATCCTACCTGAGAATCACTAATTTGATTGGTTACGGCTTCAGTATTTTGTATAGAATATGTTGCATCTATAATGTCAATTTTTCTCAGAGAAGCTAGGATAGAGCCTACAACAATGCCAACTGGAATCACTTCTTTCATGTATCTAGTGCTTTGAACAGCTGAAAAGATGGTGTCTAGTATATGTTGATCCTGCAGATTACCAAGCCCAACCAATTTCTCACCATCCCATGATACTACATGGCGTTTGTCATGTACTACAGCCAATGAAATGGCATTTGCAACATCCTCTAGTTCTTTTTTCAGCATGACTGCCATGTTTGTTGTTTGTATTCTTCGGAAAAATTCAACTTCTAAAGATTTTAATATGTTCTTTTTGACAAACTGAAAGACCTGTACTGATGCAACATCGCCAATTTCAAGTTTTTCTTTAGTTGGGTGACAATCACCTTCAGCATCTAATATTACATAAGTTGGTTCGACGATGTCGCTGTTACATTCAACCTCAACATCAGATGGGAAATCATCAGCATAATTTGTACCATCTGCTGATTGCTCTAAGAGCTTCCATTGACCTTCTTCTAGAACATAGTCAAGATATAAAGCATCCGACTGAAGCAACTTATCATCTTTCATCTTTGAATAAAGATGACTTTGGACGTACTGATCGTAAAAAGAGTTCCTATATGGAAGTTTGGTTATGGAGTTCGGGATGTCTTCAGGATTCTTATAAGCTTCATCTTTTTTCTCAATGGAAATTGACATGGTTTGGTGATGATTTTTGGTGTAGAATCATCGACATACCACTTCTTTAAGCTCAGATGACATACTACTTTTTCCATCACCTCCTTTTTGTTCGCTCTTAGAGATTGTAGATGTGTTGTTATCATCGACTGCTTTGTTCCCTTCCAACTGAGTAATTACATCTTCAATTACACTAAAAACGTTGTTAACTGCTACTTGGGTAGAATCATCCATCCCTGTTAGTGCATCCAATGCCTGGGAAACACTAAAAGATGGAGAATTAGGTTGTGCACTTGATTCTCCCGTTTTCTGATTTTCACCTGCCATCTCATTAGAAGTTTTTTCAGTCCTTGGGGGGTTTGATATATCAGTAGAACGTTCTAATGCGTCCTTGTGTTGATTATCCTTCTCCACATTTGTCCCACCTTCAAGGCCCAAGTTGGCATGATCACTGTTATGTTCCTCAGACCTTTCCATCTTTCTAGGAGCGTCAGGAAGCATAACACTTGAATCAGAGTCGTGAGGTTCAACAACTTTTTCTTTGGAGAAATCATCACTTCCCAGTTGATCATGGTTGCTGGTGGCCCCGAGATTGGAAATTTCATCACCTTGATGACTTGTTGATTGCAACCTACTACCATCCACAAAAGTATGAGCTTGGGTGGGTTCATTCTTGGTACAAGGATGATTATTAGAATTTTCTTCTGTCAAATTAGTATTAAGATCCGAAGTATTTTTCTCTTTTTCTACATTTACGGGTCTTTCTTCTATCTTTGTGTTTAATGCTGCTGGTGTACCATTTAAGTTTTTCTTTTGGTTTTCCAGGATTGTAGTAACGGTGCTGGTGAGCTTTCCACGAACATCTTCAGGCACAGCATCTTGCAAAGCACTCACTAGGGTCTCTCCTTGACTAACTGCAGTCAGTACCTAACCAAAAAGCCATATTAGTTTCACACCCATTTTATTAATATCCTCAAATGCATTACCTTAAGTTTCTGTTCTTCTGATAGAGCTTCGGGCATCGTCATGTCAAGCAATTTCATCACGACTTCTGTAGCATGTAGCACCTTTCCTCTTTCACTATCCACATCTCCTTCCTGTAAATCTACAAGGTTTGTTTGCGTTGTCGTTCCATTGGTTGCATTGTTGTCTCTGGCTTTAGTTGTTTGTAACTCAAGAAAAGAACTTGAATTAACGTATTCATCACTTTTTTCAGCATCTTATTCCTAGGATATGAAGTGCTGCCACCCGACTGGTAAAAGTTTAGGAGATTACTGTTTCTGCTACTTGCATGAGATATCTGTTTTAAAGGACTAATGGTTACATCACTGTCCTCCAAAAGAGGATGTCGGCCCTTCAAAAGTCCTAGCTCGACAGCTGTAAGCCACTGCATGTAAGATTAAATATTACTCATAGTTGTACTAACCTAACAGAGTATATTTGAGTACTTCTCACATTGGAAGCTAAAAGGAAGTACAATTGTCTATTAGTAACTACCTCAACAACAAGTTGTCGACACCATGATACATTAGTAATACGTTGGTCATCTGATTGGAAAGTGCAGATAAGCAGGCTTGTAAATTGATTTTCTGATATTAAGTCGTGTGGGATGGAAAAAGGCACTGCATTGTTCTGTCACACACCATTAGAATACGAAGCTGTCAAATTCTATTACACACTTACCATAGAATGATAGCAGGTCCATGGGTTGTTCAATAGTGATGTATATCTTTAAAAAAAATATCTTAAACCAAAGCATGACCAGCTTGGGTCTCACATGCTAAGATAGGAAACATTCCACACTTCCGAAACATAGTTGCAAAAGGTACATGCCAAATTTACACACTAAGTTCAATAATACTACGACTAGGCTTTTTCCCTTGTGCTTTCCAAATAAGTTTGGAAATCAACAGCAGCTTAAATGCATATATCAGGTAGAATCAATTTCTATGCTTTTCAAAAGCAACCATTAAAAAGACATAATATAAAGGATGAAACCATGACTGTGGTATAAGAGTCTTTCCCCTAGACAAAGCATACATATTGCCTCACTTACACAAATGTTTTGTGAACTTGTGAAACATTAGCATGCAGAAAAGAAACATGCACAAGCATAGTTATTAAATGCGATAGGCGCACTTAAGGCGCGCATGCATCTTCTTGGTGCTAGGCGCAAAAAAAACGTGGGCAGAGAAAAAAAAGGCGCACTTGAATAAAAAAAATTCTCAACACTTTATTCAAATGCCAAAACATTTCAAAAGCATGTATCTACACTTTATCATTAAACCTCGGTGTCATATGTGTGTTGATAAGAATTTTTATCAACACTAACAGAAATAGGTAGCAAAACACACATATTAACCACTAACAGTTTATCAAGAGGTGCTTAACACTCAAATTAAAAGCATGCATCTACATCAGTTTATAAAAATTAAAAAGCATGTATCATTGTTACAACTTCAATCAGAACAATGAAAACAATTAATCAAGTTCTTAACTTTAAAACAGACTCATAATTAAATTCATAACTTTAACAAGCAGGTTAAAAAACAAAGCATCTTCATCATACATCTCCGTAATCTTAACAGAATTAGCAACCTAATTGAAAACAAAAATTAAAAAATAAATAGATATTCCTAACGTCTTTTCTTCTGGTAGCCTTTGTAATCGTGTTTTGTTAGTGATACCAATAACCAGATGTCGTTCATTATAAAGAACTAAGAGAGAGATTAGAGATAATTTTGGTAATCCTATAAATTTTAGTTTCCGTTTTTCCTCCTATAATTGCGACTTTAGTCAAAGAAGTCGATGTATGGTCGACTCGCCCTAAAATTGCGCCTGGGCGCCAAAACGCTGCGCTTTTCATTACTATGTGCACAAGTAAAATGGTTGAGCTAGACCTCAAAAGGCTATGATAGCATATTTTATTACCTGAATAAAGAGAAGTGGAATCTTTACATTGCCAACCACATCAGTTGTACCGGAGCTGGCATAAAATTCTTCAATTGAATCAAATCCATATGAAACCATAGATATTGCTTCCTCAAAATCTTTAAGTGACTTAGCTTGTAAAGCCTTTTCGACATCAAACCCTTTAGATCGACCCAGAAATAGTTCCTTCAAGCAATAACATACGTTATTCAAAAGCAGATAATTTTTTAAATCTGATGAAAATCTTTCGTAAAGCTTCAGAAAGTTAAAAGTCCTTTTGATCACCTAATAAACTATTTGACCAAAATAAATTAACTAATGCTAGGTCTTACGCTTCCATGGGCACATTCCTATACTTTACTTACTTTGTGAAAAACAATTGTCTCTTATAATTTAGTCATGTGAGTAAGTTTACAATTACCTTGTTGGACTGCAGCATATCAATTAAGCCGCTTGTAAGATCACGATCCATGTAAGGATGAGAAGAAGCCCGTTGTAAATCAAAAGGATTGTCTAGGCATATGGCGGCTGTAAGAGGTGTTTCCTCTCCAACTTGTGCTATATACTTTGTCAACATATTTGCACCATAACCAAAGCCAACAGCCATGAAAGTTGTCCACGGTCTGGCCCTGTTGATAAACTGTACAGCCGTGCGGATATCATCGCTGTCAGCAGCAGTGAACAGCCTGCATTGCATTGCGTTGCGTATATAACAAACATATCAGCTTACGGCAATCAATGAATAGAATAGAATAGGATGGATTACCGTGGCGTGGTGATGGGGGAACGTGCGCAGCCGCGTGGATTGATGACAATGGGGAAACAGCCGCGAGCTAGGAATTGAGAAACGTAGGACCTGACATTGTGATCCATACTCCCATCTGTGGTCCCAGGGACAATTAGAACGGTGGTGTCGAGTCCGTGTTCGGAGGTCAGGTCCTCCAAATTGGCAGGCCAATCGAGGGAGACTACTCCGCCATCGTCAGTCTCCACGCATATTCTCTGATATGATAACATGTGTGGTTGATTTCCCTCATCATCATCTACATGTTGAATGATTCGTCCAGAGGTAACAGCCTCATCATCTGCTGCTGCATTTGAATTTGAATAATAATTCAAAAGAATAGAGGCGCATCGCAGCTTGAGAAAAGTGTTGAACGGCGTGGGAGAGGTAAACAGAGTCCATTCGCCTTCTTCGATTACTTGACGATTGGATTTGACATGGAATTTGGCGAGAGCAGTGGTGATGGTGATACCTAGGGCTCCTTGAGAGAAGAAGAAGCCATTGCGTATTCTTCTTCTTCTTCTTCTTCTTCTTCTTTTTGGTTGTTGGAAACTGTAACTGATGTTTAATTGATGAGCTGGTGGTAGTTGTAATTGTAGTTGTGTGCCTGCCACTGAATTACTGCTGCTATACAGCCTCAGATTCATTGTGAGTGTTGAATTTGAATTTGAGTTCTCATGTTCGTCCGTACCGTACCAGAGACACGAAGAAGAAGAACCAACGCCACTAGCGCCGACTCAGATAAAGTCAAAAGTCAAACCTACACTGCACACAAGGGTGTCCAAAATACCCAAACCCGATTAAATAGGGTCAAAAGTGTTATTCGGGTTGACCCGACAAACCTGAATTATTAATAGGCTCTGGGTACGGGTTTCTTTTTGAAAAAAAAATCGGGTTTCGGATTAACCCGAATAAGTAGAAGTATAGAACTAGTTTACCAAATACCAAATGCCCACCCACCAAGCATTCTAATTATAATCTTGTTTGATTAATCACACGAGTTTTGACTTCCGATAGACTCAACAACTTAATCACATATATCTTTTACATTTCTTTATATGATAGGGTGAATAACCTCATAGAGTTTTAAAAATCGAATGTGGCTACTTACTAGTTTATTTGTAAACACAACAAACAAATCATTTAATCCATTTAATGATTACTAAGTAAAAAAAAAGAGAAAAAACCTTTAAAAGACAAACTTCAAGCAAACTTTTAAAAAACAGTGTAAATATCTGGATAGTACTGGTAATTGCATGCTTGCCTTTGATCGTGTTTTGTTGATATGTTGTTGAATGCAATTCTTTATGTTTAACTCGTAATTTTTTTCACAGCTAGAAAAACATCCGTTGTTATGAACTAGGACTAGAATTTAATAAAAAAAAATCTTTTACTTAGTTTAAGTGATTCACTAATTTGGATTTCGAATCTAATTTTGTTTGTTCTTTTTGTTTCAATCACATACAAGTATTTGTTTTTTGTTTCTTTATATAACCTTGGTTCAAACACCACCAGCGGCTCGAAACCAAACAATTCATAAGTGACATTTTCATATTCGTTATTTAACCTCAAAATATAGTGTAACCCGATAAATCCGACCCGATTAACCCGAACCCGACAAACCCGAATCTTAAATAGGGCCGGGTTACGGGTTAGTTTTAATTTTTTTTAAAACCCGATTAACCCGAAACCCGATCGGGTTGACCCGATTAACACCCCTACGACACAACGCAACCCCAATCTAGCCCACAGTAAAACTTTGAAATTATTAATTTATTATGCTTATTATATAAAATTAAAATTAAAATCATCAATCCAACTAAATTAACATAGTGTCAAATAAAAACAACAGGCAAATAGGGGTGCAACGAGTTGATCCTGCGAGTTATCAAGCAGTTTATGGAAAGTTTGTTTAGGCTCGTCTAATTTTAACGGGCCTTGTGTATCTTTAAATTCGACCTTTATAGGACTTCTATGTATTAGTTTTACACTATACAGTCGAACTTAATCCGAGTTTTGACTCGTTTAAGGTACTACACGAGCTTGAGTCGAGCTTAGGCTTGTTTATGGTTTTTCTCATAATATATAAAAATAATTAAAATCATATATTGATTAATAATAAACAAGCCAAACCCGAGCTTGAAATAAAAGCAACAGTGACTGAGAGTCAAACCTAAGGCGAGTCGATAAGAAATCCCAAAATTCTAGTTTCTCAAGAATTTTAGAACATAGAAAAATGTGATCGTTAAGTAGGCCAAATAAAGCTATTACAACAGCTGCACAAAAGTAATATTATATTTAAAGTTGTTGAACATAAATTACTGTTACACTTGAACTAAGCATGAAGTTTTGGTTTTAAATTGTTATGCTCATCTATTATAGTTTGTTCAAATTGTTTATAATACTTGCAAATGAGATATGCGAGTATATGCACTAACGGGTCAAACAGATAGATTAGTAAACAACATATTGTTTTGATTTTTGATTGATGAACAATGAGGGTGTTGATTATCATAATGGGATACAAATATTGAGATGAAATGATTATACATTATGCATCCTAATTGTGGTATACTGGCTTGTAATTAAGCTAGGTGTGTTAAAGCTTACAAGGCAACGGGTCAAAATGGAGAACAAAAGTATGGAGCATCTAAAGACTAATGTAAGTTATACTTGATTTATTAGTATGTTTTCATTAGTTTAAATTTATAAAGCGGTTACGGGCCTCTAAAGAATGATTTGATTATTATAACCTTATATAGTGGATACGGGGATTGTATTTTGAATTATTGTGACTTCAATAGAGCGGACGGGTGTAGATCGTTTAACCCGTTACAAGTGTAAGTGTTCATTTTTCAAATGGTTATTATATGAGATAAAGTGTTCATTTTATTAAGTATTTTATTTATGTGAACAATATGATCTAGTAAACTCATGTAAGCTTACTTCATAAAAGCTTTGTGAGCTTAAGTAATTAACTCACGTGTAAGATGGATTAGATGCCAAATGTTACATTTCACGAAAGATTGTATATTTACTTGTTGGATGTAACATTTATGATATTATCTAACTCGCTTTGATGAAAGGTCTGTTTATATGATTTACAAATGGGACCATCTCTCGACAACAGTAAAGACTCTTTTATATGATTTAAAAATGAAACTTCAAAATAATCGATATTTTACCTTTCCGGGTCCGAGTTCATAACTCTTTTCAAGCCCCCGTGATAAATATTGTATGCTCTTTGAGTGATGATTATTATGAGTTATTTAAGTGGTCTTTTAAGCTTCAGCTTGGAAACCATGCATCATTTTCATAGTGTCATGCTGCAACATATAATATAGTGATATTGCAGTGCGATGCATTTGGTAAAACACAAGTATAGGTCATTCAGACATTTCATCGAACAGGATGCGTAACAGGAGTGTACAGGTCGTGTTGTGAGTTGGTGGGTTGGTTCTGACATGCTTCCAAAAAACTTACACGATATGAGTCCGAACATTGAATCAGACACTTGAAGTCGAACACCATAAAGACGTGCATACTGTTGGGTTCTTAGGCCTTGTTGGCCCGGTTTATTATATGAAGTCAAAAGAGGAGACGGGTGTGGGCGGTCGGGCCCAAGCCCGGCCCGGTTTAGATTTCTTGCATAATAATTTACTAACCCTAGTTCAGTCTCTATATAAACAACATTATGTACTTGTAATATTTGTCACTCAATAAAGATATACCTAGTTGCCACCCGTGGACGTAGGTCAGTTTAGACCGAACCACGTTAAATCCTCGTGTTCGTTTATTGCTTTCGTGTGTGTGTTCGGTTTCGTGTGTGAGTTTAATCCTAACACATACACGGGTTGAATCTAACAGCATTATTTTTAGTGTAATAATTTTCTGAAATTGCAAATTGATAACCACAGTCCATATGCACAAGACAAATCATGATAACGAAAACATCTTCAAAAAAAGAGAACTTTGCTCAGAAACGAAAACACCTATATCAAAAAAAGACATTGCTCAAATTTGATTATTAATTCCATGGATAGAACTGCTGTAATGACCCAACATTACACTAAGCTCATTTTCTTCACTGCAACAAATGCACCAGCCGGGAATCGAACCCGGGTCTGTACCGTGGCAGAATACTATTCTACCACTTGACCACTGGTGCTTGGTGGTTTAACTTTCAAAACAAGAATAATAACAAAAAATTTAATCAACAAAAAAAACATGGGAGAATGTCAATCAGTTTCACAGGAGCGCGCACACAAACTAATCGTTAGTATTTGTGTCAAATATCAGCACAGGTGAACGACGATCATGATTTTGTATTGATGTCATTAACGGGTATTGTCCACCTCTAGTGTTGCAATACGACTATGGGTGAGCAACATGGGGGATCTATATATGATGGTGTGGGTTCACAAGAAGCCACTGAGTTTTGGATTATATATAAAATATGAAAGTTAACCGACATATATTTTCTGAATGAACCACACAAAAATTGGATCCTTGGCTTAGTGGTAAACATCTTGTGTTCCCAACATGTGAAGCTGGGTTTGAATCCCTCTTTAAGCATGTTTTTTTTATATTAACTTCACAATATTTAAGTGGTTAACTTTGATTCGAATATTTTGTTTATTTGCTTAAAATAGGATGAAAGAATGGATGAATGAATGATTATGTTGAGTTTCGTTACCTGAAATTTGTTAAAAAATATTGGTTTATTTGGTGTTTTGATTTTAATCCGGATATATATAATTTTTGTTATTATGTTGTATTTTTATTATGCTATAAACCTTAACTAACTAGAACCGTTGAAATAACCCGAACCTTCGAATCGACCCGAACAACCGAATAGTGAACCCACTGGAAATAATGCATGTGCAAAAACATATATGATATTATCTAACTCGCTTTGATGAAAGGTCGGTTTATATGATTTATAATCTAATGACATTATTTTCTTAAGTGTGTTCGTAGGTTGATGAAATTTGCAGGAAGTGTGTAAATGCAAACATGTCAGAAATGCAAACATGGGTTCAACTCTGCATACCAACGGTTTTTTTTGAACTTCTTATATCAATTATACACTATAATTGTTCTTGATGTTGTTAATTGTTAAGTTATTTATTATTAAATTTTAGTTTTAATTTGTTAGTTTGTAAATGTTGATAAAGGAACGGATATACATAAAAAAAATATAGAATCCGATTACATGCTTCGGTTAGACTTACTAAAACATTGTTGAATGGTTCGTTAGCTTTTCGTGGTCATTGGCGGTGTCTTTTTTATTATTTTATTGTATTATTATTATGTAATGAACTTTTCCCGAACCATCGAACCGACCCATAATTTTTCATACCTGACTATGAAATTGAAGCATTTAAAAATGGTGCACCACCTTAAAAAAATTCATGGATCCGCCACTGCTCATCTACCACCCAAACTCATTTACCTCAAACACTAACCCGTTTAACTAATAAGTCCATAAAATGCATGATTCGCAACTTGAAGGGACCAAAATTGCATATAACCGAGAAGTTAACAACGCAGCAAAGACTAAAAAAGTGAAGATAAAAAAATCGTGGCTGTAGTCGTCGAGTGTAATAACATTCGCCATTGATATTATTATTATTATTATTATTATTATTCAAAGGTTCAAGAAGCTCAACAATGGCGATGGCTTCTTTGTCCTTCAACTCATTACCAATACAACCTTCATCTCAACATGCTCGCAAGCTCATCGACGCGCCGCCACCAACGTCTGTTAACTACGGCGGCGGCACGTTAAAGCCTATTGTCATTTCCGGCGATCCTCCGACGTTTGTGTCTGCTCCTGGTCGTCGCATCGTTGCAGGTTAGTTATGTTTACTGTTAACTGATATCGGTTAATTGTTTTTGTTTGTTAGTTATAGGTTTTGAAATTTGAATTTTATTTTGATCTGAGCTCCATTATATTATTATTCACGCATTACTCGATTTGTATATTAATCGTTTGTTTACTGAGAGTTGTTTTGAATTATAGTTTCAATTTATGAAACTCAATATTAAAATAATTTGAATTAGCATATCAGTTATAGGCTGTGTGTTGTGGTTTAACTAGTTAAAGCGCCACGTCAATACCACGTTGGTTCAACTAATATTTAAAATCAAAGAAAAAAAAAGATAAGTAAATGTGTGTGTTTGCATGTGATTGGAGTTTGTAGTGGACCCCACCCACTAAGAGGGAAGTTGCCGGCATTGGAATGGCGCTGGAGGGCGAATAATGGTTCGGCGCCGGAATTGTAATGGGAGCGTTGACGCGTTGTGGTTTGGCTCCCGGGTGAGACCACAACCAACGGTCTTAATTGTAGCATAGTGATTATGATTTATGAACTAACATACATAATTTGATGAAATCCCTGACTTAAGAACCTGGGAGTATCTGGATTTTGGACCTGTGAATTCAGAACTATCATACCATCCGGCTTTAGTCTTTACCGTTTTTTTGTAAGTAGATTCTGGTTATGAGACACCAGGGTATTTTGTAGCTTATCTTGAGTTTTCCTAGGAGCTTATAGCATCTCTTTCCAAGTTAATAGCATATGTTCTTGGTTACATCAAGTGTTTTATAATTTAATCTTTTTAAACAATGTGTTTTGGACTTTTGGCTTAGGCAGATTTTGAACACATAACTTTTATGGATTTTGAATTATTGGCTTGGCACATAAGGAACTTTAGGCTCATTTTCTTAAGTCAGTTTCGCAATCTTAGGGAACACTATATAAGCAACTCTATGTAATTGTAAACCTTTGGACTAAAGTAGTTATCTAATAAAATACTCTCTATTTTGGTTGTGTGCTCACATCGATCGAGTGAGCTGCATTATATGCATGTCAAATATATTGATTTCATATTCCTTACATGAAACAATTGTTTTAGTTGGGGATTTGCACGGGGACCTAGCTAAAGCGAGATGTGCACTCGAGTTGGCTGGTGTGTTAAGTTCAGATGGTCGGGACGTGTGGACCGGTCAGGAGACGGTATGCCTTTGGTTTGAGCAAATATAGAGTATCATACTTGATGCATTATTTACAAGTTTACCCTTTGACCAGGTCTTGGTTCAACTTGGAGATATACTAGACAGGGGTGAAGATGAAATTGCTATATTATCTTTGTTGAGGTCACTGCAAAATCAGGCTAAAGAACAGGGTGGAGCTGTTTTCCAGGTGAGGTTACAAAAACTATACTTTTTGATCTCACACTTTAAAGGTCAAATGTAGACTTTGACTTACAGGTCAATCAGGTTGCTTTTCATGTTATAGAAGTTATTGTATGGTTTACAAGTGAATGCACTGTTTGATGATATTAGGTGAATGGGAATCATGAAACCATGAATGTTGAAGGGGATTTTAGATATGTTGATTCCGGGGCGTTTGATGAATGCTCAGATTTCCTAGAATATTTAAACGAGTGTGAGCACGACTGGGAAGATGCGTTTGCAAGTTGGTTTGAAGTATCTGAAAGCTGGAAACAAGAACGGAAAGTGTCGCATAGTTCATGGGGACCATGGAATCTAGTAAAGGTATGCAATTCAGGGAATATATTGTTAGTTATATAACTATGTTTGTGATGATCATGATGGCAATTCGGTAATACTGTATATCCGTCTTCGTCTCTAATAAAAAGTGATGGGATTTGATTGATTCATTTAAATATTAGGACAGCGACAAAAGGGAGTAATTGCAAGATCAGTACTTTTAAGACCGGGCGGTCCATTGGCAGCTGAGCTGGCACGACATCCTGTTGTTCTTAAAGTTGATGATTGGGTCTTCTGTCATGGTGGACTTCTTCCTCACCATGGTAAATATTTTATATTTTCTGGGTATTAATTTCTTTGTAGAGATAAATACTGAATAATGTTGCAGTTACCTATGGCATAGAGAGGATAAACAATGAAGTATCTAAATGGATGACTAATGTTAATGAAGATGATAACGAGCCACAAATACCTTTTATAGCAACTCGAGGATATGATAGTGTTGTTTGGAATCGTTTATATTCTAGAGACACTTCTGATTTAGAAGATTACAGTATTCAACAGGCAAGTAATATTCGTATCTTTAATGTCTTTGTAACCGGTTTTGTATTCCAGGCCGAAACAGTCCGGGTTGACCCTTATTTGTGCTAGTTATGATTACAAGAACAGCATTATTACAATAGTTATCTTAATCTTTGAATAAAAAGATTTAGGAGTTAGTATGTTATACAAAATATACTTTAAAGTGTCTTTCAACCCATTTGACACGTTCTGTGTTAAGGGGTGTGCATGGGTCGGTTGGGTCCGTTGTGGGCTCAAACTGAACCAAAAACCGAGGGTTTTTTAAAACGGTTTGGTTTTGGCTCTTTAGTTTTCAGTTTTCACAAAGGATTGGCTTCAGTTTCAGTTTTGCCATTTGGGTTTCAGAGTTTTGGGTCGAAAAGAAGGCCCAAAAATATGAGTTTGGGTCTAAAATTTGATGTTAATTAATGATTAATTGATTATTAAACATTTGGGCCAAAATTTTTGGGTTAAACCGTTTAATAAAAATTTTATAAGTTACTTAACATTAAAAAAATATTAGTTCTAATCTATAATTTAATAACAAAAGTCCGTTTTTTCGGTTTTTTGCGAGCTCAGTTTGGTTAACAAAAGTTGGGTCAGTCTGATTTTTTTCAGTTTTCAGTACATGCAAATATTGAAACCGAACCAGAAATTCTGTTTTAAAAAAACATAAAACCATACGGTCGGTTTTGGGTTGGGTTTGGTTATGTTGGTTATTTTGGCTACGGGTCGATTATTTTGGTTTAGAGATAATTGATCAAAATTGTGTTTGTTTTACAGATTCAGTCTGTTCTTGACAGCACACTTCAAGTAGTTGGTGCAAAGGCGATGGTGGTGGGACACACCCCACAAACCACAGGAGTCAATTGGTAAGCAGTCATCATGATATATTTATTTGCTAATTTAAGTAAAATTAATAATAACTTATAAGAGATTTACTTTGTAAGCCATGTTTCAACATTAATATAAAGGATATATTGTTTGGTATGCAGTAAATATAACTGTAGCATTTGGCGCGTTGATGTGGGGATGTCTAGTGGAGTTCTTGATTCAAGACCTGAGGTAAACCTCATTTTTGTTTCTATTTGATACCTTTCACATTATTACAAAATATGTTTTATATAATATTGTAAAATATTTAAAATGATATCATTCACCAGGTATTAGAAATAAGAGGCGATAAAACGAGGGTAATAAGGAGTGAATCAGATGCATTCAGTGAACTTCAAGCTGCTGATTATGTTTAAATAACCATAAGGTATAGTTTAATTCATATTTTTGTACTCACAACAAACTGCAATAGTTCAATGGACATGTTTGACCACTAGTCAAATTACTAAAATACCCTTAGTTACATGCTGTGTATCTTACAACTGGCTTGGTTGGTGACTTATGATCAGGGACTTCTGTAGAAGATGAAGGCCCGATATGGTTTTCGCCGGTAAAGGGAGGGCCCATGGGTCGATGGGCTGTCAAATAATATGGCATAAAATTTGGGCATATCTTGTACTCTACCATTAATTTCATGTCTATATTGGGGATTTGGGTGGTGTATGTATATAAACAAGGTATTGTGGAATAAAACTTGTTTGGTTGATGTACAGGCCAACATACATGATGTACAAGCTGTTAAGCATTGGATTATAGGGGACAAAACTTACATTTGCTTCTCTCTTTGATACATACATATTTTTTTTCTTCAAATGATTCACTTGTCATTTGCATAATGTAGAAACACATGAAGTGTGAATCTTAATGATCCTTTTTAAAAGATGAAATATGACCTTAGTTGTCTTATTTATTACATAAATAGATCAAAATAGCACATCTAGTTAGGGATGGCGATATCTCGGGTGTAGGATAGGTTTTGATAATCTATGTTTCATACTTGATCGTAAAATTTTACATATATGGTCACATATTTGTCAAGTAATAGAGTTTCCTCGCATGTATAAACTATCAAGGGATCGTTGTTTATAAACTTGCATGGTTAGGAATTAATTGCTGGGATACCCGTTACTCAAATGCGCTAACAAACTCACTCAATAGGAAGACTTGAAAATATTGTATGAAATACTCAAGTAGAAATGACACAAGTCCATAATTTTAACAATTAGAGGTTTATAACAATTAGATATATCCATTTTCAAACTCATTGCATCTATACCTTTCTATTGGAACTTGTATTAGGATAAGAGAGTTTGGAGTATAAGAAATAGACGGTATAATCGTCATATTACAAATTGTATTTGATAAAAAGGTTAAATATTAAAGTGTAAGCATTTTGAACTTAATAATTCATATAAACACTTTAGCTTGGATAAATATGATATTATGTAAAGTATAATTTATATACAAGAAATTGCCCCTATATTAGCATAATCGTTAGATGTAAATGAATTCGGGATTGGTTTCAAGTAATCAAGCGCACATCATCTATTACCACATTCGTCTCAAAACGCAAAATTTTACAGTTAATACTTGTACCCTGAAACATCGATTTTTCTACCGTTCTCCATGTGATTATACAACTATGTTATAAACTATTTCTTATAAATAAACTTAAAAGACTTCAAACTACAACAATTGAAGCATGGTGGAGACCTTGCAAAGCTTGGGCTTTCCAATACAGAAGACTTGGAGGCGGGCGGGAAGTAGGTTTTTCACAGGATAATTATTATAGCATGTTAGAGACTTTGGAAAGCGAGAAATTAGATTAAATCTTAAGGTTTTCTTTGGTTTAAAACCGATCTAAATGTAAAAGTATAGTTGGTCGAACTGATGTAATTTTAAGTTAACTTAGTGTGTCGGGTTGTGAAGGGGGTGTTGCGGTGGTTGTCAGTTTGTTTATAAAAGTTTACTGTTAAAAAAGAGAGAAAAATTGTGTATGACTTTCTAAAAAGGGTAACTTATTAGTAAAACTTATACATACATAGTTAGTTATACACAACACAATCACATCGGCATCATCTATACTCAACAGATCTTCACACCCAGTCTCGTAATCAACGCACTCCATTTATATAAATTATAAATTCAAAGGGACAGCCACTGAATGCATGCTTCTTTCTTCTCAGTAATAATAATCAGACCTGTTTCCACATTCAATCGACTCTCAACAATGGCGTCATCATCTCTAGTGCTTCCATCACTCTCACTGACTCATCATCATCAGGTATCACTCGTCATCCGTTTGTTTCTGCGGTTATAAAAATGAATTCCGACGGCTCCACGTGGAGAAAGCTAGGGTTTCGATGATGAGTGTGTCAGCTGGATCGGCTACTGCGATTGATGATGCGTTGTTTGTTGATTATAAGCCTACTACTGCTTTCCTGTTTCCCGGTCAGGTCAGGTTTATCAATTGAATCAAATTGATTAGTTGATTGATTAATTGGAAGTGAATTGAAGGAAGTTGTTGAATGATCTTTGATATTTACTCTTCTGAATTGTTAATTGATCATTTGGAAGCGAATTGATTAGTTGTTTTATATTGTATATTGTACTAGTATTATTTCATATTAAGTTAGTCTTAGTTAGTGATCCCGTCTTAGTACGAGCTCATCGGCTCGAGTTCGGCACGTTTAACTTATAGAGAGCTTGAACTCGGTTCGTTTCAACTCGTGAGTAGTTTTCAAGCTCTAGCTCGGCTTGTTTATTTTTGATATATATTGTTTAATTATAAATTATATATAACATAATATATATTATTTAGTTATTTTTACCATAATTTTATATATAATAATTATTATTAAATACATATATATAATAAAGTAATTCATATAGATGTTAGGCTCGTGTAGGCTCGCGAGTGGAGTGCTCAATAAGTGAAGCTCGGGCTTGGGCTCGTTTATTGAACAAGCTTATTTTTATGCTCGGCCTTGTTTAAGCCAGTGGCGGATCCAGAAAATTTTCTCACAGGGGTCGGGAATTTTTATGGTCGACACTAATACAACTGTCGGGTCGAATCGGGCCGGGTGGAATCGGGTCGAGTCGGGTCATATATATAAAAAAAGATTACCAAACAAAATATTAGAAAACAAATATATTAAAGTTTTTCTTTACGAGTTTTCATTTTTTGAAATCTAACCATTACATCATCTACTTTAACATTGACTAGCAAGTCTTTCTCAATGTAACAAATACGGTTGTCGCTTAAATTTTCATAACCCATTCGATTACGCAAATCGGACTTCACATACTTCATCGCCGAAAATGATCTTCCAACGGTTGCGGTTGCGACGGGTAATACGAGAGCCAACTTTAATAAACAATACACCAATGCAAAGTAATGGTGTTTCTTTGTTTGAACCATCAATTGAACAAGACTTGCTAAACCATTCAAGTTTATAAATCATTTATCTCCTTTCAAATTATCGATGTATGTCGCGAGTTCAACCAGGAGTCTTCTTTTATCACTTTCATCAAAATCATATGGGTACAAGTCGACTAATCGTAATATTTTTGGAGTAGAAAATGCCCGAAAATTATCACAAGGAGTCAAACAACTCAACGAAACAAGTAAGTCGGATGTTACCTCGTTAAAACGATCCCCAAACTCTTGCATTGAAGCAATCATACTCATAATATTGGCGATTTTTCATGTTTGTTTTTTTTCTTGGCATTAGTATGTTAATGTAGTCATCATCCATCGAAAGGACGAAGTGAGGCAGTACAGGCGGTCAAAAAAATAAATTTTAGAAGTTAGAATGGGATTTGGGTTTTGGACTAAAAATTGAGTAGGGTTTGAATTGGGTTTTGGGCTTAAAAATTGGATTGGATATTGGACTAATGGACTTGTTAATATTAAATTCAAATTTAATAGAAAAAATTGTTTATATAACGTTTATATAATTATATTTATAAAATTGTCATTGTATTTTTTGTTAGGGTTAGTCTCAAATCTCATGGGGTCGTCTCGAAATTATACAGGGTACGGCTTCAAAGTTTCATAGGGGTCGGTGCCAAAATTTTACAGGGGTCAGTCGGGAATTTTTCGACACATTAACACTAAAAAAAAAATTTCACAGGGGACGGGGGACACCCCTGGGGTGTTAGTGGCTACGCCCCTGGTTTAAGCTTGGCTCAGTTTGAGCTTTTTGCGAGCCGGTCTGGAGTAACATGCGAGAGGCTTGGCTCGTTTATACCCCTATTTTAATTCGTTGTGAATGCTGTCAAGGGTTAGATACCGGATGAACTTGCAAATTTGATTCAATTTGTTTAGTTCATTGCTCAATTGGAAACAAATTGAAGAAAGTTAGTCATTAATTAACAAAATGATTTAGGCCTAAATTCATTATTTTGGGCCAAAATTTTCAAGCTCAAATGGCAAACCATAAAAAACCACAACCGAAACCGAAAAAAAACTGAAACTAAACGGTTTTCAGAAATTCAAAACCAAAGTTTCGGTTTTTGGTTTAGTTTTAGCCCAAAGCTGAACCAAACCAGACCGTGCACTCCCCTAGTGAAACTTACTGGTCTAATTAATTTGTTATGAATGCTATTAAATACCAGATGAACTTCTGAGGTTGAATCAATTTGTGAATCCTTCTATCGAATCAGATGCTTTTGCTCAATTTCAAAATCATTTTGTTTCAGGGCGCACAAGCTGTTGGAATGGGGCAGGAGGCTCTCAAGGTACCAGCTGCGGCAGAGTTGTACAATAAGGCTAATGAAATTTTAGGGTGAGACTCAATAGTTTCTTCATTCATATATAAATGCTCAGAGTTTAGATCAGCTTAAGTGCTGATAACTCATATTAGTGAATGCATAAGTTAACATA
Organism: Bidens hawaiensis; assembly: GCF_021521415.1. Taxonomy (NCBI): domain Eukaryota; kingdom Viridiplantae; phylum Streptophyta; class Magnoliopsida; order Asterales; family Asteraceae; genus Bidens; species Bidens hawaiensis. The sequence continues at coordinate 3,141,661 of NW_027491095.1, read as the reverse complement.
AAGTTATACTTTCTTGAAGGTTTGACATCTTAGACGTGTGTATTAATGGGCCAAAAGAGAAGTTGGACTCCACTGTTTTAAGTCAGGCAAGTTTCTTATTTTTTTCGTGTAGTTATTAAGCCAAACGTCCAATAAATCAAGAACCATAAAATCAAATCAATTAACTAATTAACCAAGTAAAAGTTTACTTAGTGGCATATTGTTTTATAACTTTGCAGCCAGCTATATATGTTACTAGTTTAGCTGCAGTAGAGATACTACGTGCTCGTGAAGGTGGTCAACAGATCATTGACTCTGTTGATGTTACATGTGGATTAAGTTTAGGGGAATACACAGCTCTTGCATTTGCTGGAGCTTTTAGGTGAGTCAGTTAAACTGAATTTTGATATTATTGTTACTAAGCAATATCCTATTGACAAATGACAATGTTTATCTTTAGTTTTGAGGATGGTCTCAAGCTGGTCAAACTAAGAGGTCAAGCAATGCAAGTAAGGAAATAATAATAATACTTTATGTTAAACTGAATAATTATTTTTGAAAGATATTAATTTATGGCATTATAATTATTAGGAAGCTGCGGATGCTGCTAAAGGTGCTATGGTGAGTATTATTGGACTCGATTCCGATAAGGTTCAACAACTATGTGATGCAGCCAATGAAGAAGTCGAGGAAGCCGAGAAAGTTCAAATTACGAACTTTTTATGCACCGTAATGCAATTCTCACATTATTATTAATATTATTATTTTCATATTTAAAATGTGAAGTTTTGTTTGTTGTTAATAATGTGGATTTTTGTTATACAGGGAAACTATGCAGTCTGTGGAGGTGTAAAGGGGATTGAAGCTGTGGAAGCAAAGGCTAAATCATTTAAGGCTCGAATGACGGTACTACTCCCCCCCCCCCCTTTATTTGCTCTTTTCTCACAAAACTGTTATTTATGTATGTATGATAATATTCTGCAGGTGCGGCTTGCTGTCGCTGGGGCCTTCCACACCCGATTCATGAATCCGGCTTTATCCCAGCTGGAATCCGCCTTGTCAGCAACCGAAATCAAAACTCCAAGAATACCAGTTATATCTAATGTCGATGCACAACCGCATGCTGACCCTGAAACAATCAAGAAAATCTTGGCTCGCCAGGTCAGCATCCAAAAGTTTGAAGAATTATATCTATTGGTTATGATTTTACTAATTTTTGTTGACAATTGTTATGTTAGGTTACATCACCGGTTCAATGGGAGACAACAGTAAAGACACTTTTATCACGGGGGCTTGAAAAGAGTTATGAACTCGGACCCGGAAAGGTAAAATATTGATTATTTTGAAGTTTCATTTTTTTGAATTGAATGTAATTTTGGTTAAAAAATGCACTAATTTGGATGTAAATTTAGGTTATTGCTGGAATTGTGAAGAGAATGGACAAAACATCGCCAATTGAGAACATTAGCGCGTGATTTGTTGCAGTTTTACAATAATTCATGATTCAATGCTATTCCTTGTGGTAAGAGCATAGAAAAGGATTATGGGGCTTATATAGAGCAAATTAATTTAGTTGAGTTTTTGTGTATGATCAGAACTTTGTTAGTAATTGTATTCAAAACACAAATTATATTGTATGCTCTTTTGAGTGATGATTATTATGAGTATTTAAGTGGTCTTTTAAGCTTCAGCTTGGAAACCATGCATCATTTTCATAGTATCATGCTGCAACATATAATATTGCAGTGCGATGCATTTGGTAAAACACAAGTTTGGATCATTCAGACATTTTCATTGAACAGGATGTGTAACAGGAGTGTACAGGTCGTGTTGTGAGTTCAGCTTGAACACATATAATATTGCAGTGCGATGCATTTGGTAAAACACAAGTTTAGGTCATTCAGACATTTTCATCGAACAGGATGTGTAACAGGAGTGTACAGGTTGTGTTGTGAGTTGGCGGGTTGGTTCTGACATGCTTCCAAAAAAGATTTGAGTCCGAAATCGAAAGACACTTTTTAGTCTTAACACAATTATGACATGCCCAAACATGGGTTGAATCTAACAGGATTAGTTCAATCTAAAAAACATAAATTATTTTTAGTGTAATAATATTCTAAAATTGCAAATTTATGACCACAGTTCATATGCATAAAACAAGATTATTTTAACAAAAGTTATAAACATAAAATGGTTAGCCCGTGAACATGACCCGTCAATGAAACAAGCTGACGAAGTTAGCACTGACATGCCTCAACTTTTGAATAAACAGCCACAACAAAAAATAACTTCGCTCAGATTCGCATATTTAATTCTATAGATAGAACAGCTGTAATGACCCAACATTACAACAAGCGTGTTCTCTTCACCGCAAATGCACCAGCCGGGAATCGAACCCGGGACTGTACCGTGGCGGGGTACTATTCTACCACTAGACCACTGGTGTTAGATGGTTTATCGTTCGAAACAAGTAAGTATAAGCATTAATCAACAAAAGAAAACATGGGAGAATGTCAATCAGTTCCACAGGCACACACACACTGACTGACCTGTAGTATTTGTGTGTTAATATGAGCACAGGTGATCAAAGGTTGTTAGAGTCGGACGGTGGAAAACAACGATCGTGATTTTGTAATGATGTCAATAACGGTTCTTATCCACCTCTAGTGTTGCAATACAACTACGGGTGAGCAATAACCGCCTCTAGAGCTTTTACTTCAAAATAATATTTCTCACGTTTCCACAAAAGCATTGTTTCGACTGTCCATCTTAGTTGAGCTGAGGAAATGTTTGTAGAATTTAAAATTTTCATCCAAATCATTTGTCTACTCCTTTTTCCGTTTACATTGTATGTGTTATTAGTTACATAAATGACCATTTAACAACGTTACCGTGTCAAAAGTTATTTGATTGACAAACTACATATAAAACCACTTCAAATAAATTCATAAATGTATGTAAAAATTGCATAAATCTTTTATGATGTCAGTTGAGTTCGGACCACATGTCAAAATAAAGATGTTTAAGGCCCGAAACAATCTCCGAAAGTTGGTTGACCTGGTTAGGACAACAAGTGTAACTTAGTTTTGCCAACATGTTATGACTACTTAATTTAGATAGCTTTTTAACCTTCTTTTGTTAGAAAGATTAAACTTTGACTTTTCTTTTGTTATAAAGATATTTTGACTTCTTACTCTTTAACTTTTAGAGGGTGTTTGAGATTGCTTATTTTACCCTTCTAATGACTTATTAAGTTTCTGGTCACCGCTTATGGGTCAAAACCAAAACCCATCCCGAAACCCGAGCACACAACTGTCACTATGAGCAATTATGGTGATTTTTGCTATTGTGAAGGCCCGTATCTCTATAGGGATTGTCCAGTTGTTGCACAAAATCGGCAAGAGCGTTGCCATGGGCGAAGATATTGTGAGTAAGTGTGCACTTCGACCACCGTGAGGAATTCAGGTATTGTCGAGCTGTAGACATCAATTCAGCGCTAACCAGGAGACAACCCGGGGTTTGTAAGTATCTTTCCAATTTGTTTTTATTTGAGTTATTATCTGTTGTATTTTGATTTATTGTATATTGTGTTGTATTTGAAACTTTGTGGGTGTAGTTCACTATAAACCCTCACGAGACCTCACTCGTCCACCCGGGCTACCGATGGGGTTTAAAGGGCTTGTTGCATACGCTAAATGCAATCGTGATTCCTACGAAAGTGATTTAGGTATTTTAACGTTTTTAACATCTTTAACAAAATTTATTATGAAACGACTTAATTCGGCTCAGTAATTGTTTTAATAAAATTAACAGAAAATCATTTTTATAACTCTTGAAAGCCCTATATCTTACACTTGTGAGAAGCTTGCTTCTACACGTCTCAAGATTTTGCAGGATTAGTTGTCAGGTTTGGTATTTGGGTGTGAGACGAATGTGCACGAGTGTTTACGTGGGCTCGCGAGCCGATTGTTCCATTTCATTGTCAAGGATATCAGGTGATTTCAGTTTCATAATCTATTTTGTCTTATTAGTTTAGATGTTAAGTGTAATTGTATAATTGCTAGTAGAACCATCACATTAGAGCCCCAGGTTTTCAATTGTTAAACAATCATTTTCAACCCCGTCCCTCAAATGTTCATTAATTGTTTAAATATTTTAACATTGAAGACAATGTAAACCTCAAGTGTGAGGATGGGGGAAATTTGAGAATTTTAGCCCGATAGTACCTCGAAGAGTGTTCGGACACCAAAGTTGTTAACAGTTAATTATTGTTATTAATGCCAAGTTATAGGTTTCTGGTCATGGTTGGTTTTTCAGCTTCTCGATAGTCTTACTCACAAATGTTTTCAAAAAAGAGAAGTTGAAAATGGGGTCGTTTAGGCTGGGATAACGAGTCAAGGGGACGGTATACATGTTTCATATCGGCAGCCCATTATTCCAGACATATTGTGAGATGCCCCCTATACTTAATACACATATTATATCATCATCATCATCGTACTCAGTATATCCCACCAATAGCAAAGCTATGGTAGGGTCTGAGGAGGGTAAGATGTAGACAGCCTTACCTCTACCCTATAAGGATAGAGAGGCTGCTTTCGGTGAGACCCCCGGCTCGATAGTAGTTTTGAAACTGATAGATATAAATCATGTCTTACACCATTGATTGAGGGAAACCGGTATGTTTTACAGAGTTGGACTTGCTTGTCACATGCTTATCGAGATCATAATACCATCACCTGTATGGAGATTAGGACTTTAGAAAACCTTTACATACACTTTTCCTCCACTAAATAAAATTCCTTACCCGACATTATCCCTCTAGGAGCCCGTTTGGACCTCATTCCTATTTATTTGCTAAACCAGACATTACACACCATTTCAGCCTTGGCCTTCATTATATTTTAACCCTTTGTGATGAAATCTAGTTCGTTATCGAGTTGTATATAGTCAGTTTTTGAGCATAGTACACAATGTACGTATGTCTCGGTTGAATTGTAAATATGTGTTTGTCATAGTTGTATAATTATTTGCTTCAGTGTATTGTCTATCAGTTTGCAAAATAATAATAATAATAATAACAATAATAATAATAATAATAATAATAATAATAAGCAAAAAGCCAAAAAGAAAGTCAGTTCTTATTCAGTTATGTAATTAACAGTCTGTTTGTTTTTTATTAGTTGTCTGTGTATTTGTTTAATTGGGTTTCATCCACCTTAATCACTAAATATGCCTATTCCGCACCCAACCTAAGCCTCAGCAAAACCCTAGTCCGAGTCTTTATGCAACCGGTGGGTAATGGGTGGAGATAAGACTGATCTGCAAGCTTATTAAGTTGTGACTCATATTTGGTATTTGAGGGCAGAGACATATACTGGCACATCTTTTGCTAGTCCAGATATTAAACCGAGAGGAGATAGTGTGAGGGGTATGAACATGTATGCCTTGACCGGAAACAAAGTACACGCGTTTGGGCGGCTCTATTGTTTTTATAATATCATTTTTAACCTTATTTGTGGGATGTCAATCTAGAAAGTGTCAGTCTGGGAAACTGGGTATGACCTTAAACCTTTACTAGTATTAATGGTGATAATTTACATACCTATGATAGTGGTTGATGTTTACTTTAGAGTTTGCTTGAGGGCAAGCAAAAGATAAGTGTGGGGATGTGATGGTTGGGTATTTTGTATATATATTAGTGTATTAATTATGTAGTTTTAATGAATATATTGTTATAACTTTTGTACTTCATACGTGCTTTAGTATTTCAGGTCATTGATCATTAAAGATGCTAAATTGGAGACTTGTACGAGCATGGAATGATATCTCGGGAAGACCGAAGCATGATTTGATGTCTTGGGAAGTGTTACAAGGATTCGGGAAGAGTATGGATGAGAAATCATAAGCCGATGCTAAAACTGAACAAGATGGGTTGACAAAATGCGACCTTGAAGTAAAACGAGCATATCCTGAGCTAGAAAATGAGTTACGGGAGCCATAATATATGAATTTTGGGTTTTTTGACGATAGGAATCTGAAAATGAGGTTTTCTTAGGTCGCGATACGCGATGGGATGGTCATTTGGCCATCGCGTATCGCAATGGACATAAAAAATGGGAAAATTAGGTTATAATCATATTCTTTATCATAAACAACCCTAACTCCGTTTTGACGGCCAAGAGGCGATTCCTGCAGTCCAAGAAGGCGGTTTTCACTATCCTAGCTCGTGCCAAGACCCTACATATGATTCCTATCATCCATGTCGAAGATTCAATGATGTCAAGGCTCGGCTAATCCCCTAGGATCGCACCCGAGATGTATAGTTTGTAACATTTTTACAGTTTTTCTCATGTGATTTAGAACACTTGTGTATTGTTATTGATGATTGATATATGATTATTGATGTTTGGTATTTCTGTGTGTTCGGTCGGTTTAGGTTTACGTTGGTCTGAATGATCTGTTACCAGTTGCTAGATAATTAGTCATATAACTGTTTGGTTAGATTGAATACGATAAAACATACAATTGCCCTTAACTGAGTCACACTGGCAAGGACTGTTTGATAACCAGTGCCGTGTGTAAAGTAATTGTTGATGTCTAAGGTTTTGTCTGATTGATCAGTTTTCAGTTAATCGGTAATTATTAATCTGTTAGGTTGCATGAGATACTGTTGGTTGCTTACTTGAATTCCCGGGTGTGATTTGCTTTGTTAACTGCTTACAACTCGTTTATTTGTTCGTTGCTTAGTTCTCTACATTTACTAAAATTGCTTGTGTGATCAGCACTAAAAATCAGTCACTTCATAATTAGAAACCTGTTACACAAATACATTGACCACATACTCCTTGTGATACGATACCCTACTTGCTCTAACTATTTAGAATAATTAGGTTTTTGATTGACTCAAACGACGGTCATCAGCCGCCTTCAAAATTTCTTAGAAATATATGCATTAATTATAATTTCGACGAAAAGTGACATGTCGATAAGTAACAATTTCAACCATTTACATAATACCAGAACAACTCGTGTTATGTTAAATAACCAGTAGATAAAGTCATACAAAAATTAGACTAGACCCAAAACTATAAGCTTAAAAAGAAATGTGAAGTTAATTTTGTCCAAAATTGTGGTTTTAAAGCATTAAGCCTTTTAAGTTTCAAATCATTTAACTCAAAAAAATAAATCACTGATGAAATAACACACTTAAAATGATATAATTTACTTTGCAGTCATCTTTAACAAATAACTATGTATAGTTATTTGAACGGAGTTGTGGTTTCATACACACTCTTAAAAATCATACACCCTTGTGAGTTGTGAGTGTAGCATAAATAAAGACAAATTTTCTCTTATCATTTTCTTCTTGAAGGCGTGTTAAAACCATAACCCTATCTGAACAGGTTTTCAGTTACGTGAATCTGCATTTGTCGTTCACAAAAGTCGAAACTACACCTCAGCTGGTATGCCAAAAAGTCGAAACAAACCGAATTCTAAAAACTTATTTCACAACTATAACAAGTCTTTCCAATAACATTAGCAAAGCTTCAAAAACACCAGTGGAACCCAACAAATTACATACTAAAATAAACCCTACAAAAGTTGCCAATAAATCTTTATGACATAACTCCATAAAAATCTGGATAAATAATTTTGAGCCCATCAAACAACACATACATCTAATCTCAAAACATATCCCATAAACAATAACCTACACAAAGAAACCAAAACCGCACCTTATACTTTGCATCAAATCGTCACCGAGTGTTCGGTTTGAAGCTCAGAAAAAATAGGACAGCTGGAAATATGTGGGACCCTGATACTTGAAGAACTCGATCTGTGTTTTCTCCTATTGTGAGCGGTATCTCTCAAATACAACAATATAAAAATGTAAATGTCGATTATCGGGTCATCATGTTAACTTCTATCATTATCATGGTTTAATTCTTGAAAAAAGGATTTCCCAGCTTCATATGTTGACCAACAAATGGCGGCTGCTGGTGCATGAAACATCATTCTCGGCATCCATCCCCTAAATAGCCCTCTGTAACCGTCTTTTTTGACTATTGTTTTTAAAACATCCTTAATAGATCCATTAGCGTATCTATCACATCCACACACGCCCTGTAATCCAATAAATTGTAGTAGATTTAGTCAGGTTATGGATTAATAAGCAAGTCTAAAAGAATGAACCTATATGCGCCTAGGCTGCAATAAGTTGATTATGATTATATGACAAAAAGACAAAGAGTTCCAACAACATTTGGATAGACATGCAACTTCTAGAAGCTTTTGTATATAGAAAATAAACTCCCGATGAGAAGAAAGTCTTGTTTGAATAACAAAGGTTGGAGATTTTTAAAGCAAAATTATCAAACAAAATTATCAAACAAAATTATCAAAACACTCGCAAAGTAATAAACAGAAAAATAAAAACGTTACGCTTGTCATTTTAGGCTCTAACTAAAAGGTACAACTTAAAGCTAATTTTGCCAAACATACTCATTGAGAAACACTAAAACAGAACAATTACAGCATAAACTAGCCTCACCTAATTTTGCCAAACATAATCATTAACAAACGCTAAAATAAAACAATTTCTTTTTCAATTCAAATTTTAGTGCATTATCCGCTTGTAAATTATGCGCTTTAATTATTTGTACATCAGCTTTAGTTTTTTACTTAAATAATATTAAATATAGTAACTAGAAAAGTAACAAATGTATGTAATGTTTCTATTTGAAAAACAGCATTTACTTAAATTTAACACTTGTTTCAACTTTTTATAACATAACTTAGTTTATACAATTATTTTGTATCCTTTTCGCACTAAGTTATATAAACTTTTTAAATGATTTGATTTGGTTATGAAAATAATTTTATTATAAAAAGGAAGTGTAAAAAGTAGTGATAATGTGAAAATGTAAGGATTTTATGTTTGTAAGGATTGAGAGACAATGAGTATTTTTTGCAAGACATACCACATATCTAGGGAAGTGCATACTATTCTAATTCGCTTAGTTACATTTTATGTTATCAATATTTACCAGATTAAACAAAGGAATATGATATAAGGCTTGTAAAGCAAACATTTTGATGATGATAAAAGTAATTACATGAGATTTTTCGTAACCCACACCCAAATATATGCCCAATGATTGAGATTAATAAGCATAAATATTGAGTTCCAAACTTCCAAAAGCCAAATAAAGCAATTAACAGCAGACTAATAACAGTTTTCATAATAATACCTGACACTGCAACTGAGTTTTCACAACATCAAGTGGAGTAGTAACAGCAGCCGCCAATGCCCCTGCAACAGCACCAGCAGTAGCATGAACCACCAATCGCTCATCATTCGCACTCTCCATCGATATGCCCATCAATCCTCTCTTCGCTGCCTCATACGTCGCAAAATGCACCGCCGTAAAAGGCGCGTTCATCAAAATCGTAGTTTTATATGAAGCATAAAAAGCCCTAAATCCCTCCTCTCTCAACACCATCCGTACACAATCAAACACACCTTTATATGGACTCCCACTCCCCAATTGCAACCTATTTTAAGAAACAAAATAAATAAACAAATAATATAAAATATGTGGACTGTGAACATATTGATCACAAATAAGCATGTAAACGAACCTTTATCAAATTTAAAAGAACCTTTATTATAGTTAAATAAATATAACTACTTATGTATTCACTAAAGTTCAGTCAAATATAAACAGACAATGATTAACAAAATGTGTTCATGTTCATTCGTTTAATTAAATTAACAAAAGAAAAAAAAACTTTTTCTCATTAACGAACAACCCGCCGAACAATTCACTAACAACCCATAAACATTCAACTCATTGAAAACCCTAATCCCAAATAATAATAATTATTATAACAACCTCTGTTTAACCATATCCATGGGAGTAAACACGGCATCACTAGCCACCGTAGCCACCACACCCGCCGCCGCATGTGCCGTAGGGTTATTAGGGTTTCCTCTCGTAAACGTCTCCTTACACATCTCATACATCGAAAAATAAACAGCGTGGGCCGGTCCAGCACCAAGGCCCATGGCACCAATGCCTCGGTAAAGTACGGCGGGCCCATCGGACTTAATAATCGACTGGAGAGCTTGCCGGAGCCCCGCGGACTTGATGGGGCAGGACCCGAGAACCTGCATACGGGTCTTGATGGTGTCGATTGGGAACATGGCCATGTGTTCGACCATGCCGGCGATAGAACCTGCGATCATGAACTCCCAGAAGTGAAGGCCGTCGTGTGATGGTGAGACGATGAGTTCTGGGTGGTAGTCTGGTGGTTGTGGGATTGGGATTAGGTCTGATTGCTTGAATTTGGCTGCTTCAGTTGCCATTGAAATGATGAATTTGGATTTGGATGGATGAATTGGAAGAATGGAATTAGGGTTTTGACATGGTGGGTGTGTTTTGTTATTCAAGACAAGAGTTTTGATGAATAGACATACGTTGAGTTACTTATTTGCTCCTTGTGATATTCGTAGGTTTAGGATTTTGGTCCTTTGGTATTTTATTTATGTATTTTTTTTAAATGTCGGGCTCCTACAAGAAAACGGAGCCCGAATGAGATTAAACGCGGGTGTTCATTTTGTGTGTACAGTGTTGTGAGGTTTTGAAAATAAAATAACGGGTATCAGTAAGTGCAGTCTTATACATTGAGTTCTCGAGTTTCTCGGGTATCATTAATAAAGGAAAAACCAAAAGGGTGATCCCTTTATTAAATGAAAGAAAATGAGAGCAAAAAGAGAACAAAATGAGAAGAAAAAATGTATTTTCAAATTGCAAAGAAAAAGGAGAAAGGAGAATAGTGGAAAAGAACAAAACAGAAAAGGAAAGAAAATTTTTTTCTTTCTCTCGCTAATGGTAAAATTGTATGTGTGCTTGTTGGTTTGTTTTTGGTCTAATCTAAATGTTTTGGGTTTTGAGTAGTCTTGTGTCATTAAGTTTTTATTATGTTTAACAATTTTAGGAGATGATAAAGACATTTATTCGTAAAAACTTGAATCAAATGAGAGCTAGTGTCGCGATGCCAACAAAAGTGGCGCTGCAAGGGAGATATGGTGTTTCATCATGTGATGCTATTTGTCTAACTTGGCCTTCTAAGGGACGCGAGATGAGTACCCATTAATTGTGGTCTATCTCTCTCCTATGGTGAGTGGCACTATGGGAAATTTGGACTAATGGACACTTTAGTTGTTCCCAAATAATCCAAATTTGTTTTAATGTTTTCAAGGAAGGTTTCCGGTTTCCCAAATGAAATTCAATAGTTTGAGCTATGAAGTGTAACATATGTATAATTTTCCTTGAAAATAAGTTTAAGTGGTCACGACTTAATTCAACTAGTCCTGATGTTTTAAAGTATAGCCAAACTCACACAAATTAGCAATCCAATGGGCATTAAGTTAGTGGGAATATAGCCCGAACCATTGGAATAAACCACTAAATTTGATAAAAGACTTATACATGAACGCGACCAAATATAAAATGCAATTAGGAATGATAATGGGTTGGGTTCGTGCCAAGTATTAGCAATCCCAGTATCATACCCGTTTTTAAAATTGTGTCTCGTACATGCCCACTACCCATCGAGTATATGTTGGCTAATTACATGTCGGTTATTACATACCCAATACAAAACACGAATACTAAAGCTAAGGTAATGCTCGATATCAAAGTCGGCCCATTGATGTTCTCTCATGGCCTCATGTGCCAATATCTCATCACGGGCTCAAACATAAATCTCCTAATGATCTTATACATGGCCCAATAATAAACACGTCAATGTTTCTACAAAACCACAAATCAGTAGGCTGGTAAATGAATGGACAGTGAACTATTTGTTTATCTTTGGCAAGAAATTCATTTATACACTAAACGAACGAATATGAACAAAAAAATTTGTTCAGATTACACGAATGAACAAGAGCACGCCACGTTTGCTCATTTCTGTTTGTGAAACTTGCTTTATATATTCACTCTTTTCGTTCGTTTACGTTCGTTAGTTTACGTGTGTTTAAATTAGTTCATTTATATGTTCACGTAAATTTTTTAGACCATCACATTTATATCTAGTTTGATTAATTTTTCAGGCCACAAAGATTGATGTTTACCTTTAATTTTAACATATGCTTGCTCGGTTATGTTTGTTTATATATAATCAGTTTTATTCTTTAGTTTGTGTTCGTCTATATTCGCAAACAGTTTGTTATGCTAATAACAAACATAAACAAGCACACTCATTTTATTAATGAACAAACATGGACAAAAAAACCTCGTTAAATAGTTTGCCAATCAAACAATTAAAGATAAACGAACAAACATGAACATGTCTCATTCGTGTACGTTTAGTTCATTACACAAAACATTCAGATTGGGCTTGAACCCATAGGTTTCAATGTTTCATCATAAATAACCCGACTAACATCTTCGACTTCATTTGACTCTGGCCAATGTTGACCAAAAAAGTCAGCGCTTATTTTTTATTACCCAATTTCCAGATTTCATCCATTTTATTTTTTCTACCATCAAATGTCGCTAATGAACGAATCGATATCTATATAAGCAGACCCTCCTTCTGCGACCGCTTGTTGGCAAATCTTCCCAACTTCCTTTGCGCGTTTCCTCATCTCTTTTCCTTCTTCGCTTTCTGGATCCATGAAACTCCTCACGATTTTTGAAATTTCTTCTCGAGTGACAAAAATACCCTCTCCAGCCGACACCCTCCTTCCTGTTTTCCAATCTTCCACTATCATCTTACTATTCGGAACTTGATCAAAAAATATTGGAAAAGTGAGCATTGGCACCCCGGAGAAAGCACCTTCCTTCGTCGAGTTCCACCCACAATGTGACCAAAATGCCCCTATGGAATCATGACACAACACTCTTAATTGGTCACACCAGGGTATCACAAGCCCTTTCTCGTCATTTTCACAATTATGTTTAACCTTTTCCCCACGCGCAATCCACAAGTATCGTACACCACTATCGAGTATACCAGCAATGATTTCATCCAACTGGGCATCGGTGACCGAAAGAAAACTCCCTTGTGAAATATATAAAACTGAAGCTGTGGGTTGACGGTCTAACCATTTAATGTATTCAAGGGTGTTTTGGTCATTTTTCATGCCGTTTAAACTAAAGTAAGGAATTGAGGGTCCAATGGTGTAAACAGGTATAGAAAGCTCGGATTTTAAAGCGTCGATGGCTTGGGGTTCGAGCTCGTAAATCGATAAGAAAAGAAGAAATTGAGCTTTGGTCGCCATTGAAATGGCTTGTAAAGCTACCTGCCAAACTTCTTTCCCCTTGCCATTGAAGATTGTCACAAGATCAGCAACCCGAATCGGAGGAACTCCAGGTATGCAATCTACTACTTCCTCCACATTCCCTATAGAATTTCAATTTAACGTTTAGTGAAATCAAGTGAAAATCAAGTGTACATGTAAATCTATGATAATGATTCAAGTGAGATTTCCCTTACCAACAAAAGTGAAAGCTCATATTGTCATCTTTGATTATTATCATAAGTTGTGATTTGTTATATCAAAATCCATTTTACTTTAATAACAACACAGGGACTTTAAATTCAAATGTTTTGATTCTGGTTTAATGCATCAACTTATTATTCATCGAGCTTCAAATCTAGGGTCCAACTAGGGATACCCACACCCCTTCTATACGCCCCGTATAGGGTTATACTAAACAACTTTATTTTTAAAAAAGTAATTACAAAATAAAAGGGATCATTAATATGAAACCACCCGAACACGACCCGTTTAATTATACTCAAACTCGCGAAACTCACCCGAGAAGTTATCTCCGGCATGGCAGTTGTCAACCAGGAGGTGATAATAATAACACACACCGTGGCCGACATCGTAAACAAACTCGCGACGGGAACATTCATCCGACTACCCATATTCACAACCCACGTAAGATAAGTATCATAGACAATCACATTAACCGTTACTTCCAACCTCCTAATCACTTCCTCCACGGGTTGTTCCATTTTAGTTAACGTAGCATGAAAGAACCCGGGGAAATCAGCCGCCCGGTTCAGCTCGGATGGAATAACATTGGGGATAGTAGCAAACCGGATGTTGTTTGGTTTCGGTTCGTTTTCGATGAACCCGAGCCATTCCTCGGTGTAGGGGTATGGTACTAAACCCGGCTTACGACCTTAATTTATTATGTCTGGCTTATTTTATTATATGGACTAATACAATATTATTGGGCTGAGGGGGTTTTGTGGAGGTAACCCTAACTAGGTTAGGCCCATTAGGGTACCGTGATGGTGGCCATGAGGCTCCCTATATAAGGAGATCTCCACCTCCTTATTATGGGTGGTTGTTCTGAATAAGAGCCACCACCATAACCTTTTTTGTGTCTGTAAACAAGAGATCCTCGAGATTTCTTAGCAGTCACCTCCGCACCCCCAAAAACCATTGCAGGTCTCAAGCCACCGGAGAAGAAGATCGAGTCGTGGTTCGTTCATCTCGAAGACCGGGGAACATCGTCATGGATCATGTCAGATTCATTTCATGTTTCTTCATTGGCGCCATCCGTGGGACCGGCAACGAGCTACCCTTCGATCTTCGTCTCGGTTCTCAGATCTGTTCATCCATTATTCTAGATCTGTGATTTTCTTTTCTCCCAAGAAAAATCCAGATCTGGAAGTTTACAGAAAGATGCTTCAAGATTTGTTCTATTAAAGCTCAAAAAGATCCATAGATCTAAAAGATGCTTCCAGACCTGTGTAAAAATGAAGCTGAAAAAGATTTGTAGATCCAAAAAAGAAACTACCTGAATCGGACGGTCAAGCCTCCGGATCTGTGATGGTTTTAAATTCTCTCCACTTCGGATCTGGTTTACAGATCTAGATCTAGGTTATAGATCTGGATTTTAGGTTTAAAATTACATCAAACATTGCGCCATCGCCATCGCGGAAAAATGTGATGGCCGCACGTGCGCCATTGCAGATCAGTACTCCGTCATCACGTGCGCTCCAGCGAACAAGACTCCCAACGCCGTGCATGCGCGCCCGCGAGTCATCACTTCGCCGCCATGCATGCGCTCCCGCGGAAACCCAACATGCGGGTCGGAAGACGACTCCATGCCTTTGGTTTTGTGTAGAAGACTCCGCCGCCATGCGTGAGCGCCCGCGGAAACCACCATGTCGGTCGTGCCTTTGGATGTGTAGAAGACTCCGCCGCCATGCGTGAGCGCCCGCGGAAACCACCATGTCGGTCGTGCCTTTGGTTGTGTAGAAGACTCCGCCGCCATGCGTGAGCGCCCGCGGAAACCACCATGTCGGTCGTGCCTTTGGTTTTGCGCAGAAGACTTCACCGCCATGCATGCGCGCCCGCGAGTCACCACTCCGCCGCTATGCAAGGGCACTGCGGAGGATCAAGATTCTGCTACCATGCATGCGCGCCACCGGAGATCAAGTCTCCGCTTCCATGCATGCGCTGTGCCGAAGATCAAGACTTCGCCACCATGCATGTGCGCCCACGAGTCACCACTCCGCCGCCATGCATGCGCACTACCAAGGATCAAGGTTCCGCTTCCATGCATGCGCAGTGCCGAAGATCAAGACTTCGCCACCATGCATGTGCACCACGAGTCACCACTCCGCCGCCATGCATGCGCACTACCAAGGATCAACATTCCGCTGCCATGCATGCGCACCCGCGAATCCTCACTACGCTGCCATGCTTGCGCGCCGTGAATCAACATTCCGCTGCCATGCATGCGCACCCGCGAATCCTCACTACGCTGCCATGCTTGCGCGCCGTGAATCAACATTCCGCTGCCATGCATGCGCACCCGCGAATCCTCACTACGCTGCCATGCTTGCGCGCCGTGAATCAACATTCCGCTGCCATGCATGCGCACCCGCGAATCCTCACTACGCTGCCATGCTTGCGCGCCGTGAATCAGCATTCCGCTGCCATGCATGCGCACCCGCGAATCCTTAGTATGCCGCCATGCATGCGCGCCGTGAATCAGCATTCTGCTGCCATGTATGCGCACAGCCGCGGATCAACATTCCACCACCTATGAAAGATTCCAACGCCATGCATGCGCACGCAACCCTTCGCCATGCATGCGCACACAACCCTTCGCCATGCATGCGCGCTCAACTCTCGCCATGCATGCGCGCTCAAATTTCTGCCGCTATGCATGCGCGCCCGCGGATCACCACTCCGCCGCCATGCATATGCGACCTTGGATCACCATTCCGCCACCATGCGTACGCGCCACCGCGGATCAACAGTCTGCCGCCGCAGTCGCAGATCAACCCTTCCGCCACTCTACATGCGCACCGCCATGATGCTTGCGCGCAGTCGCGTATCACATTCCACCAACTTGATCCGGTGGGTAAAACTCCGCCGTCGCGAAATGCATGCGACCTTCTTGAAGTTCAGCGCTAACTCCGGCAATTACAAACTCCATGCAACCATCCCAAATGTTCAAAATGGTGGCAGGAACGTGCAGAGGCAAAAAGATTTAAAAGAGGAAGGAATTATTTCCAATTTTTCATAACAGCCCCTCATCCGCCCATGTGATTAAAACTCTATTAACAAGTTTATTATTACAAGTTCAATGCTCCTAACATTATTTAGCAGCAATGAACTGGGGGACTATCGTGGTATACCACCACTACATTATCGCGATGGAAGACATCCGAATCTTAGGTCGGGAGCCTAATAATATCCCATACGGCTACGCGCCACACTTAAAGGTTGAGAATCCTCATAAACCCATACGGCTACGCGCCACACTTAAAGGTTGGGAATCCTCATAAACCCATACGGCTACGCGCCACACTTAAAGGTTGGGAATCCTCATAAACCCATACGGTTACGCGCCACACTTAAAGGTTGGGAAGCCTAATAATATCCCACATGGCCACGCGCCAAACATAAAGGTCAGGATCCTAATAATATCCCACATGGCCACGCGCCAAACATAAAGGGCAGGAGCCTAATAATATCCCACATGGTCACGCGCCAAACATAAAGGTCGGGAGCCTAATAATATCCCAAACGGCCACGCGCCAAACATAAAGGTCGGGAGCCTAATAATATCCCAAACGGCCACGCGCCAAACATAAAGGTCGGGAGCCTAATAATATCCCAAACGGCCACGCGCCAAACATAAAGGTCGGGAGCCTAATAATATCCCAAACGGCCACGCGCCAAACATAAAGGTCGGGAGCCTAATAATATCCCAAACGGCCACGCGCCAAACATAAAGGTCGGGAGCCTAATAATATCCCAAACGGCCACGCGCCAAACATAAAAGTCAGGAGCCTAATAATATCCCACATGGCCACGCGCCAAACATAAAGGTCAGGAGCCTAATAATATCCCATACGGCCACGTGCCAAACTTAAAGGTTGGGAATCCTAATAATATCCCACACGGCCACGCGCCAAACTTGAAGGTTGGGAATCCTTATAAACCCATACGGCCACGTGCCAAACTTAAAGGTTGGGAATCCTCATAAACCCATAGGCCACGCGCCAAACTTAAAGGTTGGGAATCCTTATAAACCCATACGGCCATGTGCCAAACTTAAAGGTTGGGAATCCTCATAAACCCATAGGCCACGCGCCAAACATAAAGGTCGGGAGCCTAATAATATCCCAAACGGCCACGCGCCAAACATAAAGGTCGGGAGCCTAATAATATCCCAAACGGCCACGCGCCAAACATAAAGGTCGGGAGCCTAATAATATCCCACATGGCCACGCGCCAAACATAAAGGTCGGGAGCCTAATAATATCCCAAACGGCCACGCGCCAACGTAGGTTGGGCACACCTCATAATTTGCCCGATGATGGGAACCTTGTAATACATCCACTTTTAGTTGATATGTTTTTGCAGGTTCGGCTACGAGTCGCACAAGCACCTAGGACATTATTATTATTATTTGGCCGTTTGTGCCTCCATTATTATTTTGAAAACAAGTTGGGATAGTCATCCTGCGTAGAAGAGGCCCTTGTGGGCCAGTCATTATCATCATATTATAGCTCATAAGCCACAACTCGCGCATGCTTCATTATTTTATAGCTCTGCACCATTATTATCATAAGGATCACAACATGTCACCATCATGGAGAAAACCTCTGAAAACTCAAAGACAATAAAGACAAGGCCGAAGAAAGGGGAAAAAACCGCCTCATATCCTAACACACCTTATGAAGTCCAGCGCTCCACCTAAACGCTTGCACGTTTAGGAGCAACACTGGACTTGGGGGGCTTGTAGGGGTATGGTACTAAACCCGGCTTACGACCTTAATTTATTATGTCTGGCTTATTTTATTATATGGACTAATACAATATTATTGGGCTGAGGGGGTTTTGTGGAGGTAACCCTAACTGGGCTAGGCCCATTAGGGTACCATGATGGTGGCCATGAGGCTCTCTATATAAGGAGATCTCCACCTCCTTATTAAGGGTGGTTGTTCTGAATAAGAGCCACCACCATAACCTTTTTTGTGTCTGTAAACAAGAGATCCTCGAGATTTCTTAGCAGTCACCTCCACACCCCCAAAAACCATTGCAGATCTCAAGCCACCGGAGAAGAAGATCGAGTCGTGGTTCGTTCATCTCGAAGACCGGGGAACATCGTCATGGATCAGGTCAGATTCATTTCATGTTTCTTCATTGGCGCCATCCGTGGGACCGGCAACGAGCTACCCTTCGATCTTCGTCTCGGTTCTCAGATCTGTTCATCCATTATTCTAGATCTGTGATTTTCTTTTCTCCAAAAAAAATCCAGATCTGGAAGTTTACAGAAAGATGCTTCAAGATTTGTTCTATTAAAGCTCAAAAAGATCCATAGATCTAAAAGATGCTTCCAGATCTGTGTAAAAATGAAGCTGAAAAAGATTTGTAGATCCAAAAAAAAAACTACCTGATTCGGACGGTCAAGCCTCCGGATCTGTGATGGTTTTAAATTCTCTCCACTTCGGATCTGGTTTACAGATCTAGATCTAGGTTATAGATCTGGATTTTAGGTTTAAAATTACATCATATACTGCGCCATCGCCATCGTAGAAAAATGTGATGGCCGCACGTGCGCCATCGCAGATCAGTACTCCGTCATCACGTGCGCTCCAGCGAACAAGACTCCCGACGCCGTGCATGCGCGCCCGCGAGTCATCACTTCGCCGCCATGCATGCGCTCCCGTGGAAACCCAACATGCGGGTCGGAAGACGACTCCATGCCTTTGGTTTTGTGTAGAAGACTCCGCCGCCATGCGTGAGCGCCCGCGGAAACCACCATGTCGGTCGTGCCTTTGGTTGTGTAGAAGACTCCGCCGCCATGCGTGAGCGCCCGCGGAAACCACCATGTCGGTCGTGCCTTTGGTTTTGCGCAGAAGACTTCACCGCCATGCATGCGCGCCCGCGAGTCACCACTCCGCCGCTATGCAAGGGCACTGCGGAGGATCAAGATTCTGCTACCATGCATGCGCGCCACCGGAGATCAAGTCTCTGCTTCCATGCATGCGCAGTGCCGAAGATCAAGACTTCGCCACCATGCATGTGCGCCCACGAGTCACCACTCCGCCGCCATGCATGCGCACTACCAAGGATCAAGGTTCCGCTTCCATGCATGCGCAGTGCCGAAGATCAAGACTTCGCCACCATGCATGTGCGCCCACGAGTCACCACTCCGCCGCCATGCATGCGCACTACCAAGAATCAACATTCCGCTGCCATGCATGCGCACCCGCGAATCCTCGATGTTCAGGTCAGATTCATTTCATGTTTCTTCACTCGGTTACTATGAAGGTGATAAGAAGTTTTGAAGGATGGTGTTGAGCTAGGAGTTTGCATAGGTTCTCATGGGGTTGATGTGGCCTCTGCCTGGATAGGGTATTCCACCACATGGTGGATGATGGTGGATGAGTTTGATGGTTTAGACATTGGAGAGTTAGTTCAAGTTCAACAGACTAGTGAAATGGAATTTGGATAATATTATTATAGGACATGTGCCACCACCACATATTTATATATATATATTAATTTGAAAGTTGCGTGTATATGATGTATATATATGTGAACTCTTAGGTAGATAAAAGTGAAATTTACTAATTTTAACATTATTTTACTAATATCGTGAAAATAACGTTAAAAATGGCGGAAGGTTAATCAGCCATCATGTGGTGCCGTTGATAGCCGAAAGACAAGGGTACATGCACCAATCAGGGTGTCCTGATGATTGAGTGTTATGTGTCTTATGTCCAAGGCTTGATGTAAAACTATCATCGAGCCATGGGTCTCACCGGAAACAACTTCTCTATTCCTTTGAGTAGAGGTAAGGTTGTTTACATCTTACCATCCTCAGACCCTACCATAGCTTTGCTATTGATAGGATTTACTGAGTACGATAATGATGATAATGGTTAATTTAAAAGTGGCAAGTACCAAACAAAGTGCTACTGCTACATGTTTTAAAGCCCAACGTACATGTTTGTGTAGCGTCCAAATGTTGCCACATGACACGTCACTTTCTACTGTTTCTCTTACAATGAGTAACCACCCCACTACAGCTCATCTTTGTTTTTAATTTCAAGTTTTCAACATTCATATTTCACTTTGTGTATTTTTTGTTAAATAATTTGTATACCATACTCGTGTTTGTATGGAATTTTGACACATGGGTTCTTGTATCTGTTTGTGATATTATTTGGTTGACTTAATAGTAACATGACTTCTTGTTAACTTCCCGAATGAACCATTACACATTAGAGGTATTCAAGATGCATGTAGTAGATGTACTATTGGTGTGACTTACTATTAGTTTGTTAAAACTTAGTCAATTAATCAATGTAGTTGATGCTTATGTAACCTATTCAATACTCATATAAGGAATAGATGTTCACAAACATTTGAACGGGGTGTTAATTATGTGCGATGATTTGTATTCGTTTTATTGTGATTGATTTTCTTAAGTGTAAGTGCATAGATTAAGTTTTAGATTGATCATTTTAACAAGATAATATATGTCTATGTATCGAATTAAGCATTCTTATTACCAAATAAGTCATCATACTGGAAGTGATTGCTTGATTCTTGTCTTAGTAACTGATTCAACTTTTCTATTTTTATTTTTGTTTGCTTGTTACTTTTATTAGATTTCATTCATTACATGAATTCAGATTAACTTTGGTTTAATTCAATATTAAAAAACCACCATTTGGTATTTACATCTTATAACTGAAAAATACTTATAATAGTTTTTTTTAATAGCGTTTGGATCCACCATCAATACCCAAGTGAGTCTTTTGATACGAGATGTTAACCGTTCATACTGATTTTGACGTTTCAAGCCTGACTCACACAAGGAAACCCACCACTAAGAGAAAACCTCCATTGAGTTAGGTTTCGAACCTGAGACTTCAAGGATCTCAAGTTTTAACCATCATCCCATACCATCGAGCCTGAAGGCCAATTGCAAAAAAATAATAATAATAATAATAATAATAATAATAATAATAATACTAAAACTTATAATGGTAATCACATGATACTCGTGAATATGATATTAACATTAACATATTATATGAAAAATATAGCATATAATTATTACCATGTGAATGCGATATCATGATCTGTAAACAATAACTTAAAATAAAGTTGGTATTTTGTTTAATATTGTTTTTGATTATATATTATTGTATTCTTTTGCCACCTACTTTTGTCCTTACGCTGTGTTCCGAGTACCAATTATGGAGAGAATGAAAAGATTGAGTGTGTTCCTTAGTTTTTTTATGAAGAAAAGGGAAAAGAAATATAAAGACTCATGTGGATAAAATGTAATATTTGTTAAATATTTATAGAGATAATAAAATTTTATTAGTAAATAAAGGTTTCTAATGCATTTAATTTAAAATAGGTATGGGTCTTATTAAATTAAAAATTAATTTTTCAAATATTTGACATTGATGGTTAATAATCAAGCGCTGATTACTAAATGGCTTGGGAGATTTCTAAATGATCATCACGCGATGTGGAGAAGAGTAGTGTTGTCTATTCACGGGTCCTCGCACTGTTGGGGGCTTGCTCCGGTTAATAATGGGGTTCCCGGGGTTTGGAAGAATTGTGTTATGTTTTGGAACAAATTTAAGGTTGATGGTGTGGGTTTTAATAGAGTGATCCGGGCCACAGTTGGGAATGGTCGCCAAGTTCGGTTTTGGATGGATTTGTGGTTGGGTTCGGCGCCGATTATGGACAAGTATCCGTCCTTATATGCGGTATAAAAACATAAAAATGTCTTGTTAGCAGATCGGTTGATGGTCACTGGATCCTCTCGTCGCATTGTGTGGGATTGGCTTAGACCTCCTTGCTCCCAACAGGAGGTGATCGAGAAGCAAGAGTTGGAAGATCTCCTTCAAGGGGTGGTGATGGTTGACCGTGAAGATTCATGGTCTTGGGCGGTTGGTAGCTGCAAAGAGTTCGAGGTTTCGTCAATTAAAAGATGGATGGTGCGGTCCGTTGTGGATGCTGGGAGTTTCGGTTTTCAATGAAGCGATTGGGTCCCGAAAAAATGTAATATTTTTATGTGGAGGGCCATTCTGGATAGTCTTCCAACCAAGGAGGCTTTAGCTAGACGTCATTTGCATTGTGATGACCATAGTTGCGCTTTATGTGAGAGTAATGAGGAATCGCTCGAGCACTTGTTAACCGGGTGTTTCATTTCTATGGCCGTTTGGAATGCAATTGGTTCTTGGTGCAACATCCCTATATCTTTTGTTTTCCATGTCAATGATTTGGTGGAAGTGCATAAGGTTAGTGGTGCGACGGGGAACAAGAGATTGATTATTCATGGCATTGTCATCATTACTTGTTGGAGGATTTGGCGGGCTAGGAATGAAAAGATTTTTTCGGGCAAGAACACTAAGGTGGTAGAAATGGTTGCGGATATAAAATCTTTGGGTTTTCTTTGGTACAAAAATAGATCTAAGATAGGGGTAGTGGATTGGAAAAGATGGCGTTTATTTGATGTAACGTGATTGTTGTTTTTGGTTTTTGGTTTTCGGCGTCTTTCTCCGTCTTGGTGATAGTCGTTGGTTGTGTTTGTTTTTAATGAAAGTCAATTTTCAAAAAAAAAAATATTTGACATTGATATGAAAATCCTATTGATCAAACCAAAAGTGGCACTCATCTTTGCAAGTCCAAACTAGATTGGGCTTAACTTAGACAACTTCCGGTCAATCTAATATTTAGCCTACACCAAACACTCAGATTGGGCTTAACACCAAACTAGATTTCATCATAAATAATCTGCCTGGCATCCTTTGACTTTTGTTGATTCTGGCCAATGTTGACCAAAAGGTCAGCGCTTACTTTATT
Organism: Bidens hawaiensis; assembly: GCF_021521415.1. NCBI lineage: Eukaryota > Viridiplantae > Streptophyta > Magnoliopsida > Asterales > Asteraceae > Bidens > Bidens hawaiensis. Next base: position 3,118,281 of record NW_027491095.1, on the reverse strand, counting down.
ACTCGGTTTCCAAATTTCATCCATTGCCCGTTTTCTACCATCAAAGCCTCCAATAACTAAAATCTAAACTACGTTACACAAATACATTTTTTGTCAATTAATGACTCTAATCTTTGAAATGTCGCAAATGAACGAATCGATATCTATCTTAGCAGACCCTCCCTCTGTTACCGCTTGTCGGCAAATCTTCCCAATGTCTCGTGCACATTTCCTCATCTTTTTTTTCTTCTTCGCTTTCCCGATCCATAAAACTCCAAACAAGTTTTGAAATATCTTCTTGTGTGACAATATACCCTCTTGGGTTGACACCCTCCTTCCCATTTTTCAATCTTCCACTATCATCTTACTATTTGGAACTTGATAAAAAATATTGGAAACATGAACATCGACACCCCGGAGAAAGCACCTTCTTTCGTCGACTTCCACCCGCAATGTGACCAAAATGCCCATATGGAATCATGACACAACACTCTTAATTGGTCACATCAAGGTATCACAATCCCATTTTCGTAATTTTCATAGTTATATTAACATTTTCCTCACGCACAATCTACATGTATCATACACCACTATCGAGAATGCCAACAATTATTTCATCCAACTGGGCATATGTGACCGAAAGAAAACCCCCATGTGAAATATATAAAACCAAAGTCATGGGTTGACGGTCTAACCATTTAAAGTATTCATGAGTATTTTGGTCACTTTTCATGCCGTTTAAACTAAAGTAAGGAATTGTGGGTCCAATGGTGTAAATAGGATTGGAAAGCTCGGATTTTAAAGTGTCGATGGCTTGGGGTTTGAGCTCACAAATCGATACGAAAAGAAGAAATTGGACTTTTGTCGCCATTGAAATGGCTTGTAACATTGCTGGACTAACAACTTATTTCCCCTTGCCATTGAAGCATCTCACTAGATCAGCCACCCAAATCGGAGGAAATCCGGGTATGCAATCTACTATTTCCTCCACATTTCCAATAGAATTTCAATTTTACTTTTAGTAAAAACGAGTGAATATCAAGAGTAAATGTAATCTATGATAATTATGCAAGTGAAATTTCCTTACAAACAAAAATGGAAGTTCACATTGTCGTCACTGATTATTGTGATTTGTAATATTAAAATCCAGTTTACATTAACAACACAAGCAATTTAAATTCAAAATTTTGAGTCTAGTTTATATGTATGAACTAATTTATCGAGCTTCAAATCTATTTAATATACTAGGCATTCGGCTCATTCCGTAATTTTCCCTCACACATGTTACTTTGGGCGGGATGGAAAGAGTAAAACAAACTTAGGATGCTTATAATGATCACTATCTGGTAGAATTATGTCTTCTGTCTCTGTATATCTCCGTACATTGTGACACGTCAGCTCATTCCAGGTTGGGGTGTTGCATTCACAATTTCATACGAGGTTCTTTCATATATATTCAAGTACCCATCAAACGTATTTGGAGAACTGGAGCACTCTCGTATGCTACTTGGCATATATGTCTTGTGCACTTCAGTAATGAAGTAAAAGTCTTTTTCCGTCTAGTAGCCTAACGTGTTTGAAAATTTTTCAAAGTTACTATCCATATCACCAGTTACTTGTAAGAATAAATATCTTTACATATGAAATTAACCTTCACCTAAACATCTCATCGCCATATATATAGGATTTTTATTGAAGTAATCTTGCACGACACAATCTCGAGCTTCACGAACTCTTTACCTTGCATATTTTCAACTTCGTGACGTACGTAACGATGCATGAACAACGGTGGTAAGATTTCGAAAGTTACGTATAATCATCACAAAAAGACTTCATCCTGCTCGAAACTTGATGGAACTTTAAAGTAGATTCGGTGTATATATCTTTTGGCTCTTGAGGATAGATTCCCACATAGTTTTGCTCTTAAATTTAAAAATAATTGTTTGCTTTCTCAACGGATATCTAAGAAGGAGAATGCAAAGTTGCACGCTATTTACTCGTGGGAATGTAAGAGGATGTTGATAAAAGGAATGGAATCTAAAGAACTGTCCACCTTTGACTACGGAAATGGAAATGGAAATGGAAATGGATTGGATTGGATTGGGTTGGTGAGGGATGGCTTGGGACAATACCTATATTCGTACTCGTATCAAATTAATAAAAACGTGTATCAATACTCGTACCAATTTTTTCGGTATGATACGAGTACGGGTACGGTTATTGGTATGGGTATCTGGGTACGGTACCCGTTTTTGTATCACTTTGCTTTTTTATTTCCAAATCTTCGACAATCTTGAAACCAGTACTAGTACGAGTAACAAACAACCTTAATTAGTCCGGTATCGGTACTTGCACAAGTACGCGACGGGTACCAAATTAGTACAAGTACCAAATTGGTCGCCGATTTAATGATAAAATAGTATTGAAAACCCCTAATTCGACCGCCGACTTTAAGTGATTTGTTTGTTGGTTCGAGTCTTGGATGTTATATTATTTAATATTAAAAAAAACGTTTGGTACTTTTTTAATAATAACATGGTTGGAGAATTTACTTTATATATTATATATGAAAAATCCCAATTAAACCCATGTATATTCCAAACAAGTATAAAATACCAAACGTACCCGTACTTGTATCCGATTGTACATGTACCGAAATTCAACAAAAATGAGAACCAATACTCGTACCGAATAGGCTAAATCGGTACGGGTACATATACATGTACGGGTACGAGTATTTGAAACAAAAGCTCATCCCTAGATTAGTGTTTAGGGTTGGAGATGCCTTGAGAACGTTCCCTATTACATCACTGAGGAACCTTTTCATGGGTGTTAACATTGGGGGATCAGCATAATGTTTTTGTTTTGGTAAATTAGGTTCCTTTGAAGGTCAGTTGCTTCATTTGACGCATTACACACGATTACCTTCCTTTTTTGAGAAAATCTAAGGCGTAGAGGTGTTATAACGCATAATGCAAAATGCCATTTTTGCAAATCTCTGACGTGGTGGATCATTTATTTTTCTCTTGCGATTTCTCTACATCCTTATGGAATTTATTTCCTTCTTGGACGGGCTTTACGAATTACTCTCCGATCAACAAAATCAATCTACAAGCATTGTTCAAGGTTTCTTTTGATTGATTTGAAAGACGAAAAATACCAATGCATATACCTGTCATTTTCGAAAAACTGCGTAACATATTAAAATCACTTATTTAATTAAATTAGATAATAGAGATAATAAAAGCTCAGTGTCATTCTCCTTTTGTATTTAGCAGCTAAGACCACTCCCATTGGCAATCTCATAATGAGATTTGTGGGTCCAAAGTTAAAAAAAAATTGAAAAAGAAAATTTACCAATCTAGATTGGCAATCTGGGTTGACTAAAAAAAATAATTAAATACACGATATTTCTTTAAAAAAAATTATGAACATTCCGACATAAATTTTATTTAAAACAGATTTCGTTAAAAAATACTTTTTTTAAGTTGGGATTGGTTGTGAATTTGTGTAAAAGATTGGGGTGAATTAAATTATGTAATGTGAAATTGAGATTGTAAGATTGTTGATGGGAATAGTCTAAGCCTAAGCATACATTATTATTCATTCATTGTCATGCCCTCTCATTCGTCACGTCTGCGTCACCTTAATCATATTTTAGTGTTTCATATCTTTTCAACCTCACCCTCAGCCACATGGGTCATTTCCTTATTCACCATCATTTTTTTTTATTTTTATATAAAAACAATTCAAAAGTAAAAAATATTTTATTGGTTTAGAGCTTGGGAGGGTTTTATCGGCAACGTGGCATGCCAGCTCGGATTAACCTAATAAAATAAAATATAATTATTAAAAATGGAAAAGAAAAGAAAAAGGTTATAGGTTGACAAGTGACACCAGTGACCAGTGGTATATATATAAACGTTAAACCCACGCCGCCGTGACCACTGTGGCATTGCAACTAACAACCATAATCATCCACCAATACCCACACTCCGATCCACCAAAAATGAACCGACGAAACCACATTCCGCCACTACTCCCAACCAGGGGCGGACCCACATAGTGTGGATCGGGGTCCCGGACACCAATGTTTTTTAAAAATTTATTAGAAGCGGTATATTAAATTTTTTGAGGACCCCATAAGATTTAATACTTGGAACCCATACTATTAATGTTGATGTGGTCTGGTGGAAAGTCCCTTGTTTTATCTTTGAAAGGTCATGGGTTCAAGTCTTACAAGGCTCAGTTTTTGGTTTTTTGTGTTAATTTTTAGTGTTAATCAATCATTTGATTGCTAATGTTGCAATGATAACTTTGGAAACATTCAAACACCTCTAAAATACATATCATTGTTTTCAACTTTATGCATGGTTTTCTTTAGAAACATTCAAACACTTTAAAATATCAGTTTTATTTTTCACTAGTTTAAGTTAATGGTTTTCAACACATGCTTATGAAAGGGTGGATCTAGGTTCTATCTCAAAAATGTTTAAGAAAGGGAAAACAAAGTGTTTATGTGTTAACCCGACCCATTTTGACCCGTTCAGGTAGTGATGATTGAAAAGAAAGTTTTATTATGATATTGTTTTTTATTATGTTCTTCGCCTCGACCGACCTGAACAACGACCGACCCGAAAAATTTGAACACCGAAAATATGGGACCCCATTGGCAAAAAATCCTGGGTCCGCCACTGCAGTCCCAACTCCACCACCTCAATTCATGATCAGAAACCAAAACACCACCACCGCCTTACATCGCCACCAAACTCACCTCCTATTCACCGAAAACCAACGTCTGACGGCGGCCAACGCGTCTCTCTCGCAGTCACTCGCCGCCGCACAACAGGAGGTCCGCCACCTTTCGTCGGTGGCCGGGCAAGTGAAGGCGGAGAGGGAGGCGGCGGTGCGTGCGATGGAAGATCGGGCGGCGAAGGCGAAGGTGGCCGGTGAGTGGAATGATGAGCTGGCGAAAACGTTAGGTGAGGTAAGGAGGTTGGCGTCGGAGAACAAGGAGCTTGAGGAGAAGCTGAAGAAGGTTAAGGATGACGTGGTGGAGGTCGAGGAGTCTGATGAGTGGAAGCAGTTGCCGCTGGTCAAACAGGAGATTGAAATGATGAAGAAAGAAAGAGATTGAAAGAGGAAGGTAATAATAATATTATTATTATTATTATTATTATTATTATTATTATTATTATTATTATTATTATTATTGTGGTTATTATTATTATTATCATTATTATTATTATTATTTGTTTTAATAGTTTGAAACCCTAAGTCGATTATTTTGATTATGTTTGGGGTGTAACGTAGTTAATACTCGAGGCGTTTTTAGGACTGTAAACGAATCGAACGAAAATGAACATGACAAATTCATCTTTGTTTATTTAACTTTAGCCCAACACGAACGTATAATTGAACAGATTTTCATATTCATATACGTTCATTTAATAAGAAAATAGGCATGTTCGTGTTCGTTTGAATTACTGAACACAACTGAACAAGTGTAACTCTAATACCTCACAACTCATCTGAAATATATTTAAATTACTGGATTAGGATTTATGGTTAGATACTTTTATTTAGTCTGATAGACCGTATTCCCGTCAAGAATACAAACTTTAGTGGATGATCACGATGATTTATTTTTTTCAATAAAAATTAACCAAGTAAATATATATACGTATATAATTTAAACGAGCCCCTTTATGTTTATACGGTTATGTTCCTTAAAAAAAACTTTAAGAACTTTATTTATATTCATTTATATAAATATAACTACTTATGTATTTTTATAAAATTTAAATGAACATTCATAAACGGATGAGCATAATATATGTTCATGTTTGTAATAAAAGAGTTTCCCACATAAGAGTTCATGAACGTTCGGTTCGTTTACAGGTCTAGGCGTTTTGGTTTTATGTCAATATCAGTTAGGTGTTTAAATGTTATTATGTATTTATGAAGTCTGATCAATAAGGTAGAACATGAACGGTCGACGGGGAATCTTGCTGATATCTAAACTTAAATACGTTATGTCGCGTACTATGTAACATTAAGACATATATTGCTTTATTAGTTAAGTACTTAACGTAGGTTAACGGCTGTTAATTAATATATGACTGATGTTACAGTTAGCAGTTATGGGTTTGTTATCGTTAAACAGTTAGACATAACCACCATCGCGTGCATATTTAAACCCTTGATTGCATCTGTATTTACTTACCAAGTTATTCGATAATTCGTTTAACCATTTCTTCTGTTCACAATTTACTTTATATTCAAGACCGTCAAGTTATTTGATAATCCGTTTCTCGATATCAGTCGTATCTAATACGCTGTATGAATTAGACAATCGACTAATTTGTGATTGTGATTATGTTTGCAGGGCTGTAATTGAGCATGAGAGAAGAGTTTATGACTGTAGCGTCAACCAAGGTCAAGTCATGGAGAATTATAAGATCTTAATGGCTGCTGAAATCGTAAAGCAGCAGGTGGAAATTAGCGACGCAGAGAAGAGAGCAAGGGCTGCAGCTGCATTAGAAGCCGCGGAAGTTAGTGACCCAAGGAAGAGAGCCAGGGCTGCAGCTGCATTAAAAACCGCGGAAGTTAGTGACCCAAGGAAGAGAGCCAGGGCTGCAGCTTCGTTAGAAGCCGCTTTGATTCCATGTAGTTTTCTACTCTACATCTTCTTTATTCCTTTATTTCTAGTATTTGATTTGAGTCAATAAGCAAAAAAGTTAAGATTTGAGTTCTTTAAACAGGTACTTCAAAATCGACATAATGCAGTATACATCGCGTACAAGGTTGAAGGTTGAGTTGGTTAATCGATATCATGATGGAAGCATAGTTTTTGGTTAGTGATTACATATTACAAAAGAATACCGTAGTACACATGGTATATAACAGTCTTTTGACATATTACAAAAGAATATCACAGATTTTTGGGTTTTGGAATCAAGTGTTATGAACTATCTTGGTAATATTAGTTTCATATGTTTTATAAACTTTATATGAATACATATGAAATTATCCCTTTTATTAGCGTATTTAATATACGCGCGTGTTGCTGTTTTTAGTATTTTAGAAATCTTATTGCTCATGTTTCCTTAGCACAACATGCATTAATATCCTGTCTGCCATGGCAAGAAGTTAAGACGATGTTTGGCGTTTATATAATAAACGAGCGACTTTAAACACCTTTTCTTGCCCATTTAATTAAAAGAACGAACAAGAACACCTTTTAGGTTTTAGGCCGTTAGCTTATCATTATTATTTTATGGATATGATGCAGTCTGTTCTTTCAAAGTATTTAGGCTCATTAGCTTATCAAATTAGCCCATTAGGTATTTTGTTTATAGACTTAACGTTTATTCTTCAAAAGTTTGAAGTAGTTATTGGAGGTCCAAATCATAACCGTTACTTTAATCGAACCAAAACCAGTTATTAACTAATAACTGGTATGCTAGAAACCGGTTAGTAACCGATGGTTAGAAACTGGTTATACATATTTGAATTAGAACGGTTATAAGGTGGTTAACCGGAACCAGTTGATTTTAATAGGTTAGTAACTGGTTATAAACGTTAACATTAGACTTTAAACATTATGACCGTTTTCTAATGGCTATATAGCCGTTAGAAATCGGTTATTGACCATTATAACCGACCTAAGTTAGTATACGCCGCTGTTTTTCTGTCTGTCTTTTTACATTTTTGTTCATATATGTTTGTTTGTTATTAGTTTTTTAGTTTAATAAAGTGTGTTTATTAAACAGTTTCGTATTTAATTAACTTTATTTGATTTTTGTAAATAACGGTTATTGGTTAACTGGTTCGGTTAATAACCTGATTGGTTTTCATGATTATAGATTTGGAGCATAGAAACAGGTTACAAACCGTAACCTATTATTGGCAATATCTGGCTTTGATTGTTAGACCACAAACTAGGTTCGATTTGTAACCAATATTACAGCATTAATTTGCACAACTAGACAAGTAGTGGTTACCATTTGTAAGTGATTGCCAATTGAATAATAAGTTAGTAACACTTACAGAATAAACTCAAATATATAATTTTATCCAAAATGGTTGTTAATATCTTATATCGTGTTACTTCATTTATGTGTTCGTTTATTTGTGTTTGTTATGTTTATTTGCATTTGTGAGCAATTTGTTTAGGAAACGCACACGTACAAGAAAATATGTTAGGTTAGTTGTTCGTTTTTGTTTATTCAGTTAAAGTAATAACGGCCAACGCGGGAAAAGCGAAGAGTAACTGGCAAAAAAAAAATTGGAACATCAAGAATTTATTTGTTTGTTTGCCTTAGAACTTAAAGAGGTTTTTATCATTCATGCTAGGTTCATACATCAAGTTTATAACATTTTATCTCACATTGAAGCAAATGTTACGCTTATGAAAACTACTAGGAAAAAAGTGTGTAAACATGCCATTAATCTTACATAAACTTTCTTATGCCAACATGGTCATCCAAGAAGCTGCCATTGATGAGATGATTCCTGACAGTGTTGACTTTGACTTGACATCATCTTCCTTGTAGCATACATGATCGAACGGTTTTACTGCCTCATTTGGAGCGGTAATCGGGTGGGATAAACCGAGGCAAGTTTGCGGCACGTTAGAACCTTTATAAGCTTTACATATGTAACTTATGAAATTTACATAATCCTACAAGTACAAAAATGAATGTCATTAATCTAATTGCAAATAATGCTTACAATTTTAAAAATAATATTCAGTCTAGTCTAGTCCTGTGTAAAAAGCTCGTGGCTCACTCTCGCTTGAAGCTCGAAACCAGTATGTATATATTATATTCCTTTTGTAAAAAGATGATACAGACTTACAGATGTATTTATTAAATTTCTATTAAATAACTGAGCCGAGATCAAGCTCAAAGAGCCGGGCCCAAGCTTGGTCTGACTCGACTCGGCTCGGTTCGTGAACAACCTTACAAAACACTCACATCATAAAGTGGTTGACCGTCAACAACGACCCATGGCACATAAGCATGAGGAGGTTGAAGAGCCTTTGTTTCTTCTGCATATCGAACCTCAAGCTGCATAATAAATGCATAATATAATCAAATCCCATGTGAAGAAGCAAGAACTTATTAACAAGAAAACGAACCTCGTGTCCAAGACCGCTACTATAACAATCAGCAACAGGTTTTGGATCCAAATTCAGGGTCTCAAAACATGATTCCCACTCAGTGTACTTTCCTTCATGATTTAATCTTTCCACACAATAGACAAAAGGAAAGTGGTCGGTCTGCATTAAAGATTTGTGTTAGAAGGAGCATCTTTCTAAAACCGCCATGTCTTTGAGATTTCAGATGCCTTATGCGAATACTAAAAGTTGGGGCCTTATACATAACCCCCCCCCCCCTAGATTGATGATACTTCATCATCATCATCATCATCGTACTCAGTATATCCCACCAATAGCAAAGCTATGACAGGGTCTGAGGAGGGTAAGATGTAGACAGCCTTACCTCTACCCCATGGGGATAGAGAGGCTGCTTCCGGTGAGACCCCCGGCTCGATAGTAGTTTTGCATCAAGCCTTGGACATAAGGCACATAGCACTCAGTCATCGGGACGCCGGCTGATTGGTGCATGTACCCCTGTCTTTCGGCTATCAACGCCACCACATGATGCCTGATTAACCATCCATCACTTTTAACGTTATTTCACGAGATTAATAAAATAACGTCAAAATTAGTGCAATTTTACGTTTGCCCACCCGAGGGTTCACACATATATACATTATATGTGCGCACCGCAAGCAAGGCAAGTTGTGTATTAAGCAAAGATTGATGATACTTGTGATAAAAAAAAGTTATTTAGCCAGGAGGGGCAATGTTGGTGCCCGGCCGGTGCACTTTTTATGGAGGCCTTATAAGTTATAAGCCCACTGCCGTGATAAACTCATTCTAATACCATGATTTTGTTAGTTGTTATGTTTTTTACTATAACTTTAATCGTCATTAAAAAACTAGTTTACATTATTTAGTTTGTTAAGTCTGAGGGGCATACTTTTTCCGGCTTGGTTGGGATACGTGAATTCTCAAGGCCACCACTTGTTATAGCAATAAACAAAGCAAGGCTAAACAATAAATAAATCATAGTTAACTTGGCTATTATGTGTAACTAACTAATGGGTAACATGAGTAATGTTTTTATTTTTAATGTTTAATGAGGTATTTAGGATAATGCGTTATATCTGTATTGGGCTACGTTTGTCGTTTTTGAGTTTTAAATTAGACACTGTTGAATCTTACCACATCAGGCCATGCATGAATTGCACAAGCTTCTACAGTATTAAGCAAGCATTCCCATTCACCATGCTGCAACATTAAATAAAAATAATAATAAAAAGAAAATCTTTACACAAATCAAGCAGTATTTGTTGTTTCAGTGAACTATGGGTAACGAGTTGAGCCATTCGCGGAGTAATTTAATTAAATTTGATCAAATAAAAAAGTTCGACACGAGCCAAGCCTTATCGAGCCTGAGCCAAGCTTGAGTCTTAAATGAAGCTGGATTAGTTATCGAGCCCGAGCTTAAGCTTTGTATGGAAAGAGCGTTTCGTTTAGGCTCGTTGGGCCTTTACAAGCCCTGTACGTGTAATTTAAAACTTTAGCTCTTTGGGACAACTATGTAATAGTTTCACACTATACAACCTAGCTCGATTTAAACCTTAGCTCGCTTAAGGCATTACTCGAACTTAGGCTCGTTTAAGGTTTCTTGAAATATATAAAAATAATTAGAAATGTTAAAAATCAATAACTTAATTAATAAATAATATGTGAGTGAACATCAAACTTTTGAAAAAGTGCTCGAGCTCGAGCTTGGCTTGGTTCGGCTCGTTGCACCACAAATGTTTAAACTTTAAACCACTCAAAACAATATGCTAATGATAGAATAAACCACAAACCTGACAAACAATTGTCCCATCAGAGCTAATCTTAGCATTTCCATAAGGACTAAGCTTGAGATCAACGATCGAAATAAAGCCATTATCAAATATCTTGTATAGATGGTTGATTATGAAATCTTCACTAGACGGACACAAAGTTTCAAAGTAAACTGTTAATTTCACTTTTTCTTCATTAGCGACGACGATTTGCGACGACAATGCAAGTAAGGAGACTATTAGAAGAAGAGAATCCATCACGGTGAATTGAAAGTTTGGGTGTTTATTTCTAGTGGTTTTGTAGACAAGATTGCCAGGTTGATTGAAATACGTGCTATGCAATTCACTGACTCCAACGACTGAAAGGAATAATGACAAGCGGTGAGCTTATCTTTACTAGTGTCTCTCTAAAAGTTTATGTATTATGTTACGTGACGAATCGCTTGTAAGTTATTCAAGATCTACTCGTTAGAGCTCGAAAGCTTGAACGAATGAGTTTAAATGATCTTGAACTCGAGCTCAAGCTCATAGCTCAAACTTTACATAATAGATAATAGGTTTGATTAGACTCGTAAGTCTAAACTGGCTTATAATTCATATACTTATTATTGTATATTAAAAGTTTGGTGTCGCAAGTGACCTTATTGGTCCACTTGGCGGCATCTAATTGACTCTTTTTTTGTATTGTTTTAAATTTGATCTTTAAACGGTTATTCGTGTTGAATCATCTCCATAACTCCTGGACCGTCAACGATTGGTTTTACCGAAATTTTTGTTTTAATTCTGGTAACGTAATAACAATGTTTTCAGACCCGGCCCGGACGTCGACCTGAACACCTTACCGGGTCAAAGGTCGGACCAACCCGGGAGGGCGGACCGGTGTTTGACCCGGATGACCCATAAGTAATATATATTATATATATATATTTATATAAATAAATTGAAATCCTACAAAATTAAGCATAATGATTTTCCAAATTCAGATTCCTACATAATGAATTATATAAGTATGGCCCAGGTTAATAGCTAGAAAAGTGTTGGGTCATGCTAGATTATTTTGTGATGAGGTCCAGTTTCGTATTAATAATACTTCAAAAGAGGGGATAGGGTTTGTTTTGTGATGAGGTCCAGTCTCGTATTAATAATATACTTAAAAAGAGGGGATAGGGTTTGGAAAATTAAGCATAATGATTTTCCAAATTCAGATTTCTACATATTGAGTTGTATAAGTATGGCACAATGTTTTATTTATTCATGTTATTCTTGAGCATTACGTTTCATACATTTTGTTACTCTTAACCCCAATAATAATCTCATACAACCTGATAATAATCTCAACATATTACTATTAAGGAAACCGATAATATATAGTGGGATTTTCAGGCCAAACAGATTATATAATAGAAAAAATATTATTGATCCGGATCAAATAAGGTTGAGACCAAACTGGACCTAGGGTTTAGAGAAAATAAGAGTATCAAAATGAGCTGCAACCAGCAGGTGATGGCGACACACAAAGGCAGTTAAAAAGCCGGTACAATTAATGGCAGCGACACAATGTTTGCTGGTAGTGCTCGCAGCTTGTCAACTTAAAACTCATTTTAAATTATAAAGTTCTATCAAAATAACAAAGATAAAGACAATATATATAATTTGAATAAAGCAGCAAATTTGCCTTTTAATTTTCAGTAAACCCAAATGAGTTCTTAAATAAATCAACCCATTCTTGATGAATGATTAAGCATCGACTATAGCTTTAGAGGCTGAAAACAAAACGATTTTAGTTTATGAGCAACACAATGTTAGTAGAGGTAGTAATCGTGTCAAGTCAACCTCAAACACACTTAAAAGCATCTAGCGCAAACTCAACCCATTTATACGAGTTGTAGATAAATCTATAAATTAAACTAATTTTAAACATGACAAATTCACTTGCAAATTCTACAATAACATAAATACAATATGTTTATTAAATGAATTGAGCACAAACATTGCTGTGTTTGCCAACCCAAAAAACCTAATTCTTTTCTTAACAAAATGATAAATGAATTGTTGATAAACAGAAGACTTTATGTTTGCTAAGCCCAGGTTCTACTTAATCATACATGATGCAAGTCTGTTTACATTTCTAGGTTTAAGTGGTCAGCATGAGGTCAAAAAGAAACGATTAGGCATGTTAGTCGTGCCATTCAACAATCGTCATTGCTCCATTTTCTCCCAGCTTCACCACAAAACTAACAAAAAAACAACATAAAAATCTATGTACTTAAATATTAGAGAAAAGTATGGATCAACCTACAGTTAGCTCCCAAATCTAGTTAACTAATGTTTTAAGAGAATGATCCAATTTGACTCGTATAATTTAAGGATTGCAACACGACCCCATTAATTAATAAAAACACGTCATAATTGTCACGCTCAGATCAACCCTGTTTTGACCTTTCTCAACTACCTTTTGACATGCTACTTAACCCGCTCATCTAATCTTGTACCAATCCTTAATACCTAGAATCTAATCAAGATACTAAAAGTAGACACGTACGAATGGAGTTAACAAATGTCAGCCACAAAAGCCCAAAAAAACAATTTTACATCGACCAATTCAGGATACTGGTCTTTTGACAGATATAAGGTCTAAGGTTTATATCTACTACTTGTATTTGGTTATTCAAAGCAACAACACTCACCTGAAAATCTCAACCAACCTACCTTAAAGAAGCATTTGGAGTACATATATCATCCACTTGATCTCCTCCTTGTAATGAAATGGACTACAATAAATCCTTCTCGTTTCGTTCACAGTTTTACTCTAAATAATTGTGCTTGCTTAGTATGGACGAGAGCGGTTTCCTCCATGATAATTCCTATCTGGCCCACCATCTCTGTTGTTGTCTCTACGCCTATCACCACCACCACCATAGCCGCCACCTCTTCCACCGCCGCCGCCACTGTTTCCACAAAGAAGCAATATTAATAGTCATTTCAAACCTTTTTCTTGTACCCCAATTTGCATTTTTAATGCATAAAAACTCCTTAAATCTGACACGCTAATTATTCGTACAATGTTTAAAAAAGATATGATAAAAGATGCTCCAGACCAACCCAATCAATGTCAACCAGTGCTAAAATATCTTTTCCAACTCATTCCCAGCTTTGCCCAACCCACCCATTTTGTCACAGCTAAATTTCTATGAATGAAATAAAAGACTAAAGGAAAGATATTAAAATAATGATTAAAAAATAACAACTAGATGTTCATAATGCCAGAGACTGTTGAACATAACAAAATAATAACGAAAACACAATTGTTTGTGCCAATCAAATATGATGAAAACATATCCTCAAAAAGGGAGTTTGGAATTAGCATACAGAACAGAACACTAGAAACATTCATGTTAATGGTAGATAAAAAATGTTAATTTTTATAATTCATCAGCGTGTAATCAAGGCAACTGAGCTGACAGACAGTATAATAATACACTACAACCAAACACGTATCCTTTAGGCAATTCTGATCAAACTTAGCACAAGAACACATGTAATACAGTAAGAAAAAAAGATGAAAAAAAAATTGTAGAACATTTCAATTCAACTGATTGAAACTTATTATACCAAAACAGAAAACTGAACATAATAAAATAACTTAAACATTGACCCTTTAAATAGAAAAGACAAGAAACCCTAAAACCAATCAAATGGAAAACCAAATAGAGACAAATATCTAAATCAATAAATCCTAACATAAGACTCACTAGTCACCAAAACTGACCCATACTTATAAAGACTAAACAGCCCTTAATTTAATCTAACCCAAATCAGACTTGAAACCTTGCACACCAAAATTAATCAAATCTCCCCACTTCGCAGCTTTTCACCCAAACGGTCAAGTCTTAAAGCCATCAACTTGCAACAAACAGAAGCCTCATAAACCTAATAGCTTGCTGAAGCTTATAAACCGTTATTTTCTTACGAATTTATCCTATACAAGTCATGAATATACATGATGATATACGATTCAGGATTTATGTCTTACGAAGAATTCGACCAAAAAGCAATAAATAAACACACGAACTTAAACAAAACAATGCTCGCCTCTTTTCCAGTTTCAAAATAAAAAATATCAAAACCACAACTCACAAACTGTGACCTGCAATAATTGACCCTATTTAAACAGACCGAAAGCCCAAACCTACTATGACTAAAAACCCTCATTAATTAAACTAGACAAACCTATCTACCAATATCAATAAACATAACCCATTTAAATTCAAATACCAATCTAACAACTCAATAGTTGAAAAAAAAAACAGCTTTGTCTTCATGGTTTTACCCGTAACTGGTTAGGATTAATGCTTCAAGGTCCAGGTCATATACATGAAGAATATCTTAAAAACAGAATTAATGCTTATATGTCCAGGTCATATACATGAAGATTATCATAAAGCATTATCTTTGATTGCATATAAAACAGTAATGGAAGCATGGAAAGAAGCACTCTAATCAAAAGCTATTGCCTAAACACTGAATTTTCCCCATCCCCAATATCATGAATACATTAATTATATATGGTGAAATGTAAAATAACATGTATAATTGTATAAAAAGGTAAATAACAACATACCCTTGACCATAGGCAGAAGGGGGCCTTGGAGCAGATTTCTCAGCCATTCCAACACTAATTTTGTGACCTCTCAAATCATAACCTGATTAGCAATATAACAATTAAATTTAACCATATAATACAATAACATAAAATTAAAAGAAAAGTGAGGAAAAGGCCGCACCGTTGTAAAATCCGCCAGCCGAGTGTGCAGCAGAAGGATCCTCATAAACCAAAGCAGCATCTCCTTTGTTCTTCCCTTGTTCATCAGTGTAAATCTTAATGTTATAAGGCCACTGATCCTTATAACCTCGCTTCTGCTTAATTCTCCCAACCTATAAACAAGAGGTGCATGCAACTGTTACACCATAAAACCGATCTGTAACCGAAAAAATCAAAATAACTGAACCCAAATATAAACCAACAATTTGGTTTTTAAGAATTTGTAAAAACCAAAGCTTCAGTTCGGTTCCGGTTTTGCACGTAATTAAAACCAAAATAACTAAACCCAAACAAAAACTGACAGTTTGGTTTTATGTTTTCGTAAACACAAAAACTGGTTTGGTTTCGGTTTGAGTCTAACTAAAACTAGAAAGACCAAACCAAAATAATGAAACCCTAACAAAAGTCAACGGTTTGGTTTTGTTTTTTGTTCTCATAAAACCAAATTTTCTGTTCGTTTTCGGTTTTGTGTGTAATTAAAACATGAAATAACCAAATCAAACCTAATTTATATAACTTCCTCTTTTTATATCGAATGAAGAAGTAAATATAACAGTTTAAGAAACAATGTACCACAAATAGTTTAGCCCAAATGTATAATAAGCAATTAATCATTAACTAACAAAAAATAGACCCAAATTCATTATTATTGACTAATTAATTTCGGCCCAAAATTTTCAAGCTCAAATGGTAAAATAACCAAAACCAAACCAAACCAAAAACTAAAAAAAAAGGAGACGGTTTTCGTAAACTAAAACAAAATAATCGGTTTTTTATTAGGTGTGAGCCCAAAACCAACCTACACACACCTAAAAGTCATTAATAAAACTGAAAAACAGAGAATATTGCTAAATAATGTAAATATGTAATAGATATGAAAGTGATGTTTACTTGTCCAATGCCTCCAAAAAGCTCTCTCAATTCATCAATAGTAACATCCGGAGGCAGATTTGAAATGTAGATACGTGCATTATCACACGATTCATCACAATTCTCATCACACTGCTTGACCTTTGCAGATGCTTCATCAGTAGGACCACCACCATAACTGCCTTGATTCTGTTGACCACCACCATAACTGCCTTGGTTCTGTTGACCACCACCGTATCCACCAGTTGACCCACCACGATCGCCAGCATAACCACCAGCACCTCCTCCATAGGAAGGTGGATATGAAGTCGGTCCACCATTGTAGCTTGCAGGAGGAGGAACAGCATCAGTTCCATAACCAGTATTACCCACATATGAGCTCGGTGGTTGAGGGTAACTACTATCAGGTCCACCATATCCAGCTGCAGCACCCTGACCATAACCGCCGCTGCTGTCTCTACCCTGGTTGCCGCCATAAGAACCGCCACCACTTCCTCTGCTTCCTCCGCCACTTCCACCATCATAGTTACCCCTAGATCCTCTATCACCACCATATCCCCCTCCACCACCACCTCCTCCTCCACTGCCGCCCCTATTGTAACTACCGCCATCACTGCGTCCACCACCACCTCTACGGTCACCACCAGCACCGCCAGTGCCAGCAGGAGAAGGAGTGCCACACTTGTTGCATTCAGTTCTCCAAGAGAAATTCGAGTTGCCACAGCTGCAAATACAATATTAAAACAAAACTTTAAAATTATAATAATTGATAAAGTTCTTTCTGAACATTGAGATTTGTAATAAACATAAACGTATAGAACTTGAAATAAAACAAGTAATCTTCTATATCATATACGATAAAAGTAACTGAATTGGTAAAAAAAGAAGAAAGCATTCAGCAACAATATATGAATAAAACACACACTTTTGTGTAGACATTAAAACACATTATCACATCATTACAAAAGAATCATGCATTAGCATGTCTTGTTGAATTTACTTATTATAGAACATTAAAACATGCCAAAAAAAATAAAGGATAACCATATTGAAAGATACTTAGAACATGTTTGGGATTGACTTTGAAAACAAAGTATTGGCTTTTTCAAAAAGCCATTTTAAAAATCCAGGATTTGTGGCTTTTAAAAACAGCTTTTTAACCTTAGCAAAAAGAAATGAAAAGGTCTTTTGTAATTGTCAAAACACTCTTTTAACTTATCGTTTTCAAACTCAATCCCAAGCATGCCCTCGAAATGGCAAATAAAAAGATAATCTAAGTGTATTTGCCAGTATAACAAGAACTAGTAGAATAACAATACTTCCTCTGTAAAAACAGTCTATTTCTAAAATAACACACTTATACAAGACTCAAAATAGCTTTCAACTTAAGCAAATAAACCTAATGAATTGTCAATTAAATGAATCAAGTACAAAGCTTAATAAACAAATTAGTAGGTACAATTGTGCAAAAAAAAGCTCAAAAGATGGTCAAATTACCCCGGATTAGGGCATGGCCAGTCTCCTTCTCTACCACCTCTCCCACCACCGCCTCCGCCTCTACCGCCTCCACGTCCTCGGTCTCCTCCACCATATCCACCTCCACCTGAAATTAACCACAACAAAAACACAAAATTCAATTAAACGGTTCAAAAACACAATCACAACCGAAACTCGAACCGATTCACCGACCACGATTCTGCGAATTACCATATCCTCCACCACCGCCGCCACCACCTTCTCTACCACCACCTCGACTCTCATACCCTCCGCCACCGCCACCGCCTCGGCCGCCACCTCCACCGCCGTATCCACCACCTCCGCCACGGTTTCCGCCGAAAGATCCACCTCCACCACCAGCGTAACCGCCGCCGCCGCCACCACTGGCTCCGTAACCTCCGCCACCGCTGCCTCCGTATCCACCGCCGTAACCTCCACCTGACATCTGGTTGTTAGGGTTTGGTGTTTTGAGATAGAATATAAATAGAGTGAAATGAAAGGGGAAAGAGTCACGGGAATTTAAGCATATTTATAGTGGCCGACGACTATTGTAACTTTTTATAACTTTATAGTACACAAGGTTTTGTGGGAAATTTCCAGGGGTTCATGGTTTTGTTCGAAACTGTTTAAATCGGTAATTGGTTTGGTTTTTTAGTTAGTTTTTTTCATTATCGATCTATCAGTATCAAAAAATTCAAATCGTATCGAACGATTTGGTTTACGGTTTATAACAAAAACCAATCGTGTATAATCAGATCGGACTGTGTGATTTAATTATTTTATATTTTTAAATATTTATCTACTATTATAATAAACAAAAATGTTAGTTGAATCACAAACTTCTTAGTTGATCTAATAGTTTGCCAAATGACACTAATTTCTAATTTAATTTATTAATTTAAAACTAAAATTTAATTAAGATTTAAAACATTTCTTATCTAGCCCTACCATTATCCCATCCATTCCTTATATAGTCTTATTGTGGATTACAGCTAAAGAAGTTTGATTTATATTATAAAGTCATGTTCATTAAACCACCTCTTTTATTGATTATGATTGCCCAAATGACTTATTTACTTTTCTCACAAACATGAAGTATATTGACTCTTGGTTTATATTTTGTTCCAAGTTGCGTGCAATAGATCCGCTTTGTCAATGACAAATTTGGATGTTACCATGATAAAAACATGATCAGAAACATTAGCGAGTTGGGTAGAAACCAATTGATCAGATTATTCTAGGTTATTTTGACCAAAAAACCTTATTTGCAAGATCAAAAACATAAGCGGGTTGGGTAGAATGTCAAAGTGACGAATTTCATATGGTTTGTTAATGGTTTAGTAAACTGTAGCAATTTATTTGTATATATAAAACTTGCAACTTATTTGTAGTTTAGAGATTTATGAACTTTTCATTTTTCAATATTATATTTAATACGTAATTTTAATCATATAACGTATTTAAAGTTTATCAATTATAATGTTTTTATTGTCCAACCCGTGTAATACACGGGTTCCTAACCTAATATTTTATATGTATACATATGTACAGTTAATTACTATACATAATTAATTTAAAGTATATACGATATGTATTACAAAATTGAACCGGGATGGTTAAGAAAAAGATGGGCAGAGCCCAAATCCATACCGTTTTTTTACTTGGTAATTTGTGATTTAAATTCATGTTTTGCTTATTTCTTAATGCGTGTTTATTATTGTTAAATTAATCAAATGTATGACAACTTTACTAAAAATATATCATGCATTAATTTGGACATCTTATATAAAAATCCAACAAGCCCAAACCATGAAACCAAACCATCACTAAAGGTTTGGTTCGGTTTGGTTTAGGAGTTCTACGGTTCAGTTTTGGTTTACAAAAATAAAAAAACCGTTACCAACGGTTTGGTTAACGGTTAGACCAAAAACCGTGAAATCCGGACCATGAACACCCATATCCCAAAATATGTATTTTAAAATAACCAATTATAAGTTTTGGATACATATTCGATCTATATATTAATAATTTTGGGATCTTTTGTGCATTATAGGTTGTAAATCTTGTATTATCTTTTGTACACCACTATCATTCTCTCTTTTGTTTTTAAATATGTACACGCGGAAGTAAATTCTATGACAAATATTCAATCGGTGCGGTGAAAAAGATGGTGGATGTGAAACCATAGGCCTTGGGTTCGATTTTTAGAGTGGCTGGTTTTTGTTCTTTATTTTTCAAATAAATATGAATGTTCAAATAACTTTGTTTTTACATATATATACTCGCAAGTAAAATTTCAAACAAAGAATCCAGCTGGTGTACGTTGTGTAATAGTTGTTGGATGTGAAGCCATAGGTCTCTTCAACACTTAAATTGGTCGGTTTTATGCTTTATTGTTAAAGTAGTATAGACGAGCTAACTGGTAACAAAATGGTCGTATTGACTATTTGAGCTTGCAAACTACTTGGTCCAGTTAATCTTTTGTAAAACTAATCGGGACGATGCATTTTGTGAGCCAGCTACTCGCGTCAGTTAGCATGTAAATTACTCGTCCTTCCAAACATTTAAGATCTACTTATTACGATGAAAGCATTAATGCAGTAGTCGTGGGCGTTATTACCGAGGCATGCGTCTTCTTTGCTTATGACTATGTGGCGTATTTTTAGTGGTTCTATAAACTACTCATTTCGTCACACAAACTATTGGTCATGGCTAGCTTTCGATGCCTATTTTAGGAATATAATGAGAAATGTATCTAAAACTTGAAATTGTTTTTTTTAATACCTATTTTGGGACTTTTCGGGGTTTTATTTATAAAACTAGAATTGTTTTAGATAAAAAAAATTAATTACATGTATGTTTCCAGTTTACCTACATTACATGTTTGCGTCCTAATTTTATAAAATGATATTTATGATCTCAATAATGTTACCCACAGCAAACAAACTGTATGGATGATATTTGTTAGTTGTCATTTTAGAAAACGAGTAGCAAACATAAGAGACCTGCTATGGTGGCATGGTGAACTTAAGAGCTGTTTGGTTCATTCAGATCTGAATGAACATCTGTCTCATTCAACAACAACAATAAGTCTGAATGATTCAGGCCTAATTTTAACCATTCAGATCTGTTTGGAACCAAACAGTCTGAAGTCTGAATGAATTTTCATTCAGATGTAAACAAACCCTTAGGCAACCATGGAATCCTTGATTGTGACCCCATTCAAAGGATCTCGTCCCTCGCCACCAATATTGCGTTGAGACTGAGTGCAAAAATCAGTGTAGGGTTGTTGTTGTTGTTGGTCAGATTTTCTAGCCGCCTGTTCAAGGGTGTGATGGTAGTAACGGTTGGGAAGTAGCATGAAGGGTCAAGCTGGCCACAATGACATTATTGGTGGCTTGATGTGTTTTCTTGTTTATTATGGTATTAACCTAGACTGAGCCTCATAGAATTTCGTAAGAGGGCACACTTGTTGAATCGTCCTGCCTATACCTTTGTAAGATTTGTTGACTCCGACAGTTAGTTGGAGAACCAACCATCGGTTGGTAACTGGAGCACCCACATTAGCTAATTGATCTACTAACATCTCTAATGTGTTTCCAATTAGCAATGATGTTAGAAAAAAAAATAGTCAAACTTAGTGGTTATAAATTTGTGTTCCATGTAGACAACCCTAAAACTTGGATTACATTGAAAAATGACTCGCAAACTATACCCTATATTGGCAACATTGTTGCTACCTACTGGGCAACATGGCTCAAGGGATAGTACTGTGTGTGTGTGTTGAGTTGGTAAGCACTTAGGGTGAGCGTCACCCTACTAGTAGCGTCACCCTATTGAGTGAACAAACCTATTTACTATGAAATAATGAACTTTAAATATTATTGTGTTAGTTGACGTTTCACCCGCACATAGCATGTTTCTTAAAGTATTTTCATGTAATCATGCATAGAGTACAAGGATAGGCGAATAACATACTCTTAGAGTTTGAAGTTCATAGACGATGTTAGAAAACAACGATGCATAAATTAATATTTTAATCAATTTTGTTGTTGCGTAACATGAATTCTAATATATTTATAAAGTCGGTATCAACTATTGGGGTCACATATCTATGCTCCGAAGCTAGGTGTGACAATTTTACTGTTTCGTCTTCATATGTTTTGCAATTCTACATTGTAACCAATTATGTATGCATCGAGATCATTGAAGAAAACTCAACTCAGACACTAAACAGGCTGCTCTATCATTTTAGGTATAAAAAAACAAACAACATAAGTTCTAGAAAAATATATATTTTCATGTTTTTTTCTGTAACACACACTTGCTGTTTAATGTTCAAACATTTTTCATTGTTTTAGAAAAAAAAACTCAGGTCATTTTGCATGTTTTAGATAAATAACTTTCTAGCACATTTGATGTTTAAAAAAAAAAATTTCACATAACACAATAGGTACTGCTTGATATCTATATCTTTGTGTCAACAAGATTGGCACACCTGTAAATCTGTAATCAACACAATCAACCACCTTCTTCATCAATCCATACTTCCTAGAAACACCAAAGCCAAAGCATGCCAACGAGTAATAGACTAAAGAGAAATCTGCATTTTGTCTCCATGGTTTATAGTCACGTTCGATGGGTTTACCCCTGATAAAGAATTTGCGAAGTTTGGGCCCCTGTGTTTCTCCAGCGGGTTCCTCTGACTCCTACCGTCAGTTGACCCGTCGTTGACCGTTAATATCGAAGGGTAATATAGTCTATTCCCTATTTACACATCCCTGATTCAATAAAGCCCCCGATTTAGGGTTTTTTTCCCCAAACACCCAATTACAAACCAACCGTTCGAACATTGAACCCCTAATTTTTCTGATCACCGTTAAAATCAAACGTTAACTGCACACATCGCAATGTCGACCTCGTATTCTATTAGGCCGGACAGTGAGTATTGTGACCCGTACGATCTATATGGTAAGGTGTTACCGTGTGTTCAAAATTTTCGTTTTATTTACTTGTCTGTTGTTAACGGGTTGAATGTACTGTTGTTATAGGTGAAAATTATTCAAATGCGTTCACTATAAAACTTTTCCATGGAGGGTCTTTCGCTACCGAGGGGCAGCGAAGATACGAAGGGGGGAAGATCACTTACGTTGATGAAGTTCAAGTTTCTGAATTTTGTAAAAGTATGTTGCTTGGAATACTTTGTAAGTTACAATATGGTTGTGGTACAGCTTGTTGTTTTCATTACAAACATCCGTGTATTAGTTTGGACTTGGGTTTTAAGCCGTTAGTTGAAGATTATCATTTTCAAGGTGTTTGTGATATGATTAGAGGTAGTGATGGTATAGGTACTCACATTGTTGAGATTTTTGTAGAACATGGCATGACTAGTGGTACTGAAATTGTGGTGTATGAATCTGGATTTGTACATGGTTTTGGTTTTGAAAGTGTTCATGAAGTGAGTGGTGAAAGTGTCCATGAAGTGAGTGCTGAAAGTGTTGATGAAGAGAGTGCTGAAAATAGTTCTAGTGAGGAAGATGATGACAGTTATGATAGTGATCGATCATATGAAAGTGATCCTGAGTATACGGCTGCCTTTCAAACACCCTTGGAGGATGTAGAAGTTGACATGAGGTTGTATAAAGCTATTGTAGATTTTGATGTGGTAGAAGCAGCAGCTGATCATATTAGTGATGATGGTTTAAATCCTTGCATGGATACCTATGAGAGCTCTGATGATGAGCGCTTGAGTGTCTTGAATAGTATGCTAAGAAAGTTCAAGGGTAAGGAAAGGAATAATGATGATGAGTGTCCATTTTATGTTGGTCAGTTAATACCATTAAAGGAAACATTGAATGAAATGGTTAATAGTTATGCTATTCATGCTAGAAGAGATTTGTATATCAAGAAGAATGATCCTTTAAGGTTTAGGGTGATTTGTTTGGGGACCAATCCTAATTTGGTTGCTGGTGAGGGGTCAAATGTGTCAAGTCAGGAAAAGTTGAAGGTAAAAAAAAGGGAAATGAAACCCACTTGCCCTTGGACACTGCACATCTCTAGACAAACTGTTGAGGATAATTGGTGTGTGAAAGCCATTCCCAGAAAACACGACTGTCTAAGAAGTAGAACAATTGGTTTGTACACGATGCCTACTATTGCCAAAGAGATTGAGGTTGAGCTACAAACCACCCCCAACTTATCTGCCAAAGAATTGAAGGCCAAATTCTAGCAGATGCATCAAGTACAACTTTCTGAATCCAAGATGAGAAGAGTAAAGACAATAGCCTTGCAAAGGAAGGATGGTGATCACACCAAACAATACACCCACCTTAGATCCTATATTGATGAGCTTCTTAAAGCAAACCCAGGTAGTACCATTAAATTAGATGTTGAACCATGTGCTAACCCTAACCTTAAACCAAGGCAATTTAGAAGGATATATGTGTGTTATGATGCTTTGGTTAAAGGATTTAAATTGCTTGGTAGAGAACCTTGTTGGTTGGATGGTTGTTTTATGAAAGGGAAATACCCCGGACAGATTTTGACTGCTGTCGGGACGGACGGTAACAATTGCTTGTATCCTGTTGCCTTTGCAATAGTGGAAGCCGAATGCACATACTCATGGAAATGGTTCTTAGATCTCCTTGGAGATGATATTGACTTGCCTCATGATGCCAATTTTACTTTCATAAGTGACCGACAAAAGGTATGTACACGTAGGATATTTTTGTAATAGGCTAACTCATGTACACTAATTATGGTGATTTGACTGTTGTAGGGACTTATTCAAGCAGTTGAGAGTGTTTTCCCTAGGGCAGAGCATCGGTTTTGTTGTAGACACATCCATGAGAACTTGAGGCAAATCTGGAGGGGAGATTTGTATAAAGGCTTGTTTTATAGGGCAGCATCGGCCACTTCTGTCCCCTACTTCAACATGGCAATGGAGGAGACTAAGAAAACAAATCTTGATATGTTTCTCTGGCTTAGTGAGATCCCGGCAGCAAGATGGTCAATATCACATTTTTTTAGGAAGGGCAAAAAGTGATATGTTGCTGAACAACCTTTGTGAATCTTTCAACAAGCAACTTGTTGGAGCAAGAGACAAGCCGATCATTACATGCTTGGAGTATATTAGAGAGTATATGACCATGAGGATTGTGACTGTGAAGAAGATGCAAGCCACTGCAAGGGGCCCATTAACACCGCAAGCAACAAAAGCATGGGATGAAATCCAAACAAAAGCAAGCAAATTGTCGGTTATGATGGTTGATGATGTGACTTACCAGGTATGAAAGCAAATTGACTATGATATTACAATCAATCTTTTGTTAATATGCAAATATGTTCATAGGTTAAAAGTCTGAGAAGCCAATGTGTGGTGAATGTGGGGGATAGAACTTGCACGTGCAGGAGATGGGACTTGACAGGTATGCCATGCAAACATGCTGTGGCAGCCCTATATAACATGATAGAAAACAACATGTATGTCGGTCCATTGGAGAAGTGGGTTGATGAAGCTTACTGGTTAGACACTTGGAAGAAGGTGTATAATCACCAAATCAGGCCCATACCAGGACCTGATATGTGGACACCATCAAATTGCCCAACAATACTAACTCCTCCAAAACATCATACCCAGGTTGGCAGACCGAAGAAGAGCAGGAAGAAGGCACTAGGTGAGAAGAAGAAATTGGCAGCTAGCAAGAACAGGAAGAGGAAGATTGAAGAGGTTCAGGAAGTGTTTTCTGCAGGAGTAAGACTTACCAGGTTGGGGCATGAAAAAAGTTGTGGAAGATGTGGAGGTTACGGACACAACATCAGAACTTGCAGGGCACCGATTCAACGATAATGATGTCATCCATAAAGTTGTGTTTGAGTTAGATTGATGGTGTGTGTTTGAGACTATTTAAGACTTTTGTTTTGAATTTTCTGGTACCATGTCATGGTTTGTGTTTGAAACAATCTAAGACTTGTAGCATGTGTGTTTGATTTGGGACATGATAGTTTGTATGCTATGTTTGACAGTATTTTGGTTAATGCTTTTAAAACTAGTAGCATGTAGGCAAATAATGCAAACATTACAATAGATTTAATCATGTCAAATTAAAGTACAATTCAAATGCAAACAATACTAGAAACCAACTACAATGTTACTTCCAATGACAATCATCATTTGACCAGTCAGAGTCCCACACTGGATCGTCTTCATATGGATCATGAAAGTAAACTTCTTCCAGCTCACTGGTGTACTTGAAAGCTTCTTTCACAACCTCAGTGTAACATCCTAAATATTATAATGTTAAATAAAGAAAGTTACGTTTAGTGATTCGCGTTATTTATTAATTAACATCGAGTATAGAACGGACCATGGACTTGGATTAATTAAGATGGATTAAGGGTAATGGGCCTTAGGTCCATGGGCTTTAAGGGATATAAATATCTCCTTAACCCATCCTAAAACCCTAACTATCATTTCCATCTTTCATAAATCTCTACACACTCAAAAACACACACATCCATCACCTCACACGGCCGCGAGAGAGAGAGAACGGGATTCGAGTCCAAAAATCAAGCCAACCATTATTAGATCTTCAATATACGAGATAACCAAGCAAACCGCGACCACACCGAACGTATAAAAGGTATGTTCTTGACCTTTAAAGTTTACGTTTTATTGAACGTTTAGCCTTTTGAACGTCCTTAAGCTTAAAAATCCAAGCTTTATAGTATATACGGGATATATATACGAACGAAATGGTTAGGGAACGTTAGTGGGTGATGTCGAACCATAACAAGGGTATTAAAATCGTCAAAATGCTTGATAAAAACCAAACCCGTGGCTGAACTGGGCAACTTCGCCTGCAAACTGATAACTTCGCCTGCAAACTGATAAGTTCGCCTAAATTGATAACTTCGCCTAAGGCTAAGTTCGCCTAACTGATAACTTCGCCTAAGGCTAAGTTCGCCTAACTGATAACTTCGCCTGGCATAAGTTCGCTCAAGGTTAACTTCGCCAAACTTAACTTCGCTTGATGTTAAGTTCGCTTATTGTTAAGTTCGCTTATTGTTAAGTTCGCTTAATGATAAGTTCGCTGGAGTTAGCAATTTAGAAAATAAATTAAAAACCTAATGAAAAATGTGTTAAGACAGCTCGACCCCAGCCAGGGGCTCTGCCCCTTGGACCCTGCTAGGGGTTGCCGCCCCTAGACCCCGCTGCCAGGGGCGCTGCCCCCGGACCCCCGTTCGTTGTGGGTTATATAAAGATAGAAATACAACATGAGGTAGTTAATTGATACATGTAATTATTATACAGTTAGCCGTGCCCAACTGAAGAAATGAATAACAATTAACGGTGAACGTAACCGACTTCAGGTGAGTTTCTAGCCCCATTTATGTGTTATGTTTTCGGGGCTGTGTGCATACTCAATATGTTTGTTAATACGCTTATCCTAAGAGGTAAGTGTATGCCTTATGTGAATAATGTGAAATGTATGAATGATTGCTTGATGGTACGTGAACGATCTTCGGATATTGCACGTACTGTCAGGTTGTAACGCTATGTATAAGATAAGTATGATCTGTATGCTTATGTGTATGAACGTGATAAAGTTAATAAAAGAAGGAAATGATGGTTGTATGGTTGTATGGTTACGAAAAGGGTACCGAGCCCTAATAATACTCGAGGTATGATGTATGGTTGTATGGTAACAAAGAGGGAATCGAACCCTACTAATATTCGAGAACTAGGGAACCGAACCCTACTAATATTTGAGGAAAGAGGGTACCGAGCCCTAATAATACTCGAGGAAGGAGGGTACCGAGCCCTAATAATACTCGAGGAAGGAGGGTACCGAGCCCTAATAATACTCGAGGAATGTAGGGCGTAATGCTCTTTATAACGTAAGAAAGTATGAAAGTAAGAAAGTATGAAAGTATGAATGAAAGAATATAAGTTTATGTGTATTGTATAATGTATGATTAACTAGAACTCACTCAGTGTAGCTGACTTTTAGTATGCACGCAGGTGAGTAGGATGAGACAGCTGGCTTGAGTGGGGACACATGGCAGAAGAATAAGAGTCTGGCATCTGAAGACTTATGATGTTTTAATTTTAATGCTTTAATGTTGAAAGACAAAGGATGTTTTGAGACAAGTTATGAACTATGTAATGTTTTATGAAAGTTTTTATATTCCGCGAATGTTTTAATTAACTCTGTTATTTAGAACTGCGTTTATGAGTAAATCCAACACGAAAGTAGGGCTACCGGTAACGGGGCCTTACACTCAGGGTCATAATCATCACCAGGATCCGTTTCATGTTCTTCACTTGGTCTAAATAAGTCATCTTCTTGCACTAAATAAGCCATCAACTCATCTTCACCCAATTGATATTCCTTGTCTTCCATTTGACTTTTGTCTTGGTCAAACTGCACTTTCTCAAATATCATCGTTCCCTAACTCAACATTCTCAGTTTCATCATGGCTGCAACATGACTGATAATGTGGAAAACAAATTTAAAGTAAATAGATGAAACAAGAAGCTCTAAAATTTAACATAAACTTAAATAACAACAACAAAGATTACATTATCCCATACTACAAAGACAATGTTAACAGCTAATCAATAAAAACACACATAAACGAAGAACAAAAACCAACTAATTCCTAGCAACATCTTCAAGCTTGTTACTTCTTTGGTTTTCATTCTTGCAAAATCATCTTTCTTGTTCATCATCTTCACCATTGCTTGAATTACCTTTTCACAACTAGGGCATGTGGGATCATCAGCCCATTTTAGCCATCCACAACTCCCCTTCTGTAACGGACAAAATATATCAACAAACAAACAACCCTAATTCGATTCACAATTCACAGATTACCAAATCATCATCATCATCATCGATTAACAGATTAACAAACAAACAACCCTAAAATTGACCTAAGCAACACAACAGACCAAATCATCATCGTTTAACAAACTAGAACCCTAATTCGTGAGTAATTAAAGCTTACACAGCACAAGAATCGACGCCCCGGGTTTGCATCGGTCCTGGATATCCGGTAACATGTCGCAGCACCACATGAACATCTCACACAAAGCTCATCTGCACGACAAGGCTTGGAAGGTGAACCCGAGGAGAATTGACTTGACTTGGATTGAGACATCCGTCAATCGGGTCGCCGGATAATGCCGCTCAATTACAGGTTGAGAGAATCGCCGTAGATGGTAACGAATCAGGGAAAGACGGTAGCTCGAGTTGTTATAAACGAATCAGGGGTAATAAAGTAATTTCCTTTTTTTTAATGGGTCAACGACGGGTCAACTGACGGTAGGAGTAAGAGGAACCCGCCGGAGAAACACAGGGGCCCAAACTTCACAAATTCTTTATCAAGGGTAAACCCATCGAACGTGACTATAAACCAGGGAGACAAAATGCAGATTTCTCTAGACTAAAAGAAATTTACATATTTAAGGAACACTAACCAAAACATACCTAACCAACTATTGCCAAAATATCAAGGTTGAAATCATCAGGCCCGCTCGAGAGCAAAGTCACTCTAAATGAACTCAACAACAAGAATACCACAAACAACAAGGTAGCAAACTGTAATTAAAAGTGAACTTTATTGTCATGTTGCGAATCGTCTATGCCAATTTATTTTATACTTATTTCAATGACAAGAACCCAACTTTACGTGCATAGCCGTATCAAAGATATATATGCTCATTGTACACGATACAAATATGCATCGCTCAAAGTGACCTAGACCCCTAAACCAATAATACAATAACACTGTTTACTTCGCCTGTGAAGATCACGACGATCGTGAATCGAAATTTAAGTATCAATAGATATAGGCAAATAATACTTATATATATTTAGCCAATGATATTTTCCTACGACTCCACAGGTGTCGTGTAAACGTGTCCATCATAGATGAAAAAGAGACAACTAATGTCGTGTTTTAAGGACGAGGGTAAAAAAAGAGCGAAAAGATAAAAGACATCCGACATAAAAGATAGCCACCTCTTTTGACCATACAACAAGATTGCAACATACAACCATCTTTTATAAAACCTAGTAGACGCATCTATAAAAGCCATGTGAAAGCCTAGCACCTAGAAGCTCTCTAAAGACTAGACACCCTTTTTTTTGTCTAAGAGCATTCTCGTTCCATTCTCCATCCTCATCTTTATAATTACACTACAAAACACTACATTTCTCTCTTGTTCAATTAAATAATATTACTTTATAGTTTATACATTTATCATTACATTTTTATCTTTCCTCTACTCACAACCAATTCAACAAATATTTAAAAATAAATAGGGACAAACAAAGTTTCTCCAAATTTACAAAAAATCACTACATTTTCTCTCTCCACCCTATAATTTACACTTCCAACCACTCAAAATCTCGCCCTATAATTTACAAACTCTTCTCACATCAATATATAGGAGATGAAGCATAGAGTAGCTCAAACAATTTGGCAATTTAAAAAAAAAATAAAAATAAAAATGTGGAATATGCAACAACTTATCAATTATCATACATTGTAGGTTCGGCATGCATGGGATTAAAAAAACTAGTTATAAATTGTTTATTAAATTTTTCTTAGTAACAAATCTATATTAGGAGATGCCTCAATTTTTATGGAAAAAAAAATAAGATAGCTACCTAACATCATACGAAAAAAAAAAAAAAAAAAACAACTTGTTCATAACTTGATTGTTTTTTTTTTCTTTCACAAGGATTTATGTATATAAGTTATTTATATCATAATATAAGATCTAAAATGTTAAGGTTGATTTTGTATTGATTTGTCCAAACAAGAGCCACAAGCTCCTTAGTCCATGGATGCCTGTTATACACTTGTATATATTATTATTGTAATGCATGTTGATCAATGCACTCTACAGCGAAAGATAGAAGAACAACAGAAACACCCCTTATACTACTAATATTTTGATTTTTTGTCCTATATTGTCTTTGAAAGAAACACAAGAGATGTTTATAAACAATTATAATCTATCAAACCCTCTAAATAAGAATAAACTAACCGGATGATTGCAACTTATATGGCTCTACCAACACTTTACTGTTTGAAAAACAAAACAGATTTAACATTTCCATCCACTAATCGATTCTGTAAATACTAAATCAAATAATAAAGTTTCACTTTGTGTGTGTGCAAGATTCATAAATGAGCTTATCATTTTAGAAAGAAAAATTGCATTTTAATAATCCGTACTATAACTCATTGACCGATAATTATTCATGCTAACAATGTTTAATGTTATCAATAAAACTCCTAACTTCCACTTTTATTGCCAATGACAATCCCACTTTAACGAAAAACTAACTCGTCTAACCCTAAAACTTATTAATGTCGTTTCAAACTAATCTACAACATTTTGATTAACATTTAAATCAGTCAATTGTTCATCAGGGACATACAATCATACATAGTTAGTTTTCCAATAGAGTGTGATTGTCATTGTCAACAAAAGTTAAAGCTAGAAATATCATTTCTCACACTACTAGTATAAACTAATATCGACTAATAAGTTATATAAACTTTTAATGTTCACTTTGTCTTTTCAAAACATAATACAAACCAAAGATTTAAAGATAATAAATAAATAAAAAACACTTTTCATATCGAACCACGTTAAACAGTTAGACACGCTTGTTTGACTCGACCGGTTTGATTTATTATTTTCTAAAACCACATAATAGAAATCTTTCATCAAAATCGTTTAAACCGGACCGTAAAAGCCCGTAAAAATTAAAACACAAAACAAATAAGAGTTCAAAAAAGTACCAAAGCTGTAAATCCCCCAAACTACCCAAAATATCAGTACACCCACACTTTGTTATAATAATAACTACGACTCAAACAAAGCATTGACATTGAAGCTCCACAAAACTTGAGCCAACCAACCATGGAAGCTCGTATCTTCCTTATCTGCATAATCTGCTTACTCACACTCAACACGTGTTCATCTTCAACTGATTCTGTTGAGATCGTTCCTGTGCAAGATTTGCAGAACGTTCAAGTAACAGAAGCTGAGAAGGTTCAAGTTACAGTCTACTACGAATCACTCTGTCCGTACTGCGAGAACTTTATTGTTAATTATCTGATCGATGTGTTTACCGAAGGAATTGGTGCGATAGCCGATGTGAAACTGTATCCGTACGGTAACGCTAAGGTCAACTCCAACGGCAACATCACTTGTTTTCCAGATGATTATTATTATTATAATTGTGTAATTAGAATGTAATTTTAGGTTTTAAGCAGGGCTGTTTACGAGCCGAGCCAGGGCAAGCTTGGACTCTCGACTCGATTTTGAAACCTAGCTGAAAATTTGAACTCGAGCCGGCTCAGTTATAAAACAGAAATTTTATAAATAAATTTTAACCGAATACAAAATAAGTTCTTAATGAATTCAACCAAATACAAAGTACATAACGAGTTCAACCGAATACAAAATAAGTTTAACATTATACATAACAAGTTCAATTGTTCAGATCAAGTTTACACTAATACATAACATATAATTAAATATTAAAACATAAAAAGTTTAAAATATATAAATATATAGAAAATAAAATAAAAGTAAAATATCAGAGCTAAACAGACCCGAGCTAACGAGGGAGCCACCCATGGTTCGAACTTGGCTCGTTTACAAACCGAGCTGGCTTGTCTCGGTTGCAATCCGAGTGAGCTTTTTCCAAGCGAGCTTCGAGCCTTTTGGAATTTGGACAGCGCTGGTTTTAAGTAGGAATATAATAAGATCTAACTTGTTGCTTCTTCTGTGTGGATTCATTGCAGCATGGTGAAAATGAATGTCTGTTAAATACTGTGGAAGCCTGCGCGATTAATACTTGGCCTGATGTGGTAAGATTTGACCGCTTTTGTGTCTGTATGGGTTTGAATTTTAGGATAAACATGATTTCTGTGATGATTGAATGACTGGATTTGTTATAGTTTGGATTGGAAATCCAAACATACTTGAATATATTGATTTTTGTTCTAGTAGATTAGCTTGTTTTGATCTTATCGTGATTATTAGGATCAGTGTTGTAGGACTCGCTAGTCGGGCGGGGGGGGGGGGGGGGTACCGAATACTGATTAATCGATTGAAATTTTTATATATAAAATTTCAAATACATATATAATTTTGAAAAATTACATAAAATTGTTCACATAAATACTTCTAAAACATAACAAATCAATGAGAAAACCAAGGTCCGATTGCCTTTCAAAAAATAAATAAAATATAAAAATAAGAAATAGGTTCGATTTGGGCCGACTTTTGATCGGTTTGACGATTACCACCTAATGTCACCAATTAGCAAAAAAACAATCAGTAACCCACCGATTAGCGACTTGTCGCCGAGTAATTCCGATTTTTACTACACTGATTAGGATTGTAAATCGGGATTAGATATCTTTATCAAGATAATTAATATCTGCTTGTATGTTAAATCAGTAAGAGTACATCTGTGCAGTTCAATTTCTGACTGATTTTTCTTGCTTGTGGTTGAACTTTATTTGCAGTGTACTAAGGAGTAATAATTAATCCAACTGTGATGATCTATATGTTTTAACTTGTATAAGTGTTACACAATATGCTTAAATCATTTCAAGTGACAATTTGACACTCGTGAATATTATTTTTCTCAATCATGTAATATGTATGCAGCATGATCACTTCCCTTTCATCTTCTGCGTGGAAAGATACCTCTACTATGAAAAGTTTGATAAGTGGGAATCATGCTTTGAAGAACTAAGTTTGGACCCAACACCCGTGAAAGAGTGTTACACTAGCGGGTTAGGAAACCAGGTAAACACTTCTCACATGTTTAATTAATTATTTGAGCACTTAAAGTTAAAGTCCACATATTAACTTGAATTCACATATTGCAGCTTGAACTACAATACGCAGACGTGACGAATTCTCTTCAACCACCAAAGAAATATGTCCCGTGGGTTGTTGTCAATGGAAAACCGCTTTATGATGTTAGTTTCTTTAACTCTACTCTTAAAACCATCAATACTTTAATTTATAGTGGTAATATAGTACTCATGAATGGGTCAGTTTGGAATGTGTGTTATATCCTAAACCGTTGAAACAGTAATGCATTTGCTAAGACCACCCAAATAGGCTTGTAAGCAAACTGAATTAACACGAATGAAATACGAACTGTTCACTTAATGTTTGGTTCATTTAGATGCCCGCACCCAACTATTAAATTACTTTACAATTCATCCAAATAAAAGTCTCATTCAATCCTTTGGCGTTTGATAATTTTTTAATTCACATATTACAAAAAGTAACCACGGGTATCTTTGTTTGTTTAAAAAATCTTTAGGGTCGTATTCAATATTCATCACCTAGCTTGTTTTTGACTGGATTTGATCTACGCAAAACAACTTATTTATTTTGGTATTACGTAAAGTAGTTTCAATATGCACGTCATTTTTATGAAAAAGGTTGAATAGTTGGGTGGCCTATTTGTCAACATCCCTGAATAGACAATGTTTTGAATCATAATTGTTACGTTAATTATTTATAAAGAAAATATATATACAAAAATGTTCGCTGGTCAACCCGCATCATACTAAAGCTACTCATCCATCATAAACTCATTGTGATATGCGGTTTCAAGACTACATTTACATTATAACCAACATATGTGGAATGTACACGGGGCCCACTTTGCCTAAAGCTTGTTTGAGGTGTCTTGCGTCAGCTAAAAACCCGATTGTTGCCCCTCATGAAAGGGTCATCCCTCTTCATCCAGTTACTTATCCAGATGACTCATCAAGTCCTTTATTGTCAAAGTTAAGATCAAATCTTATGTCCTTAATGTTTAAGAGAAACAGGGCAGCATAAAAGAAGGTAACACAATCCACTGCAAGCAAATGAAAAATTCCCAATGTAAATTTGTGTAATAGTTCTTATAAACTACTCTCTGCACGGCAAAAAATGATGTTTGGACAACGTTGTTTCTTGACGGACGAGTTATGTGATTGAAGTTTAAATAGGGGTGGGTATGTTGCTATTTGAATATTTAATGTTGTATTTTATGTAGAGGACAAAAGCATACTATGGTGTATATTTCATTATTTCTATACTTAATTAGTTATAATGTATTATTAAGATGTTAAAAAATAAGCGGTCTTTTATTATGTTTCTTAAAACCACTTTTATCTTCATAGTATTCTACCAATGGTTGGCTTGTTTGAAAAATGGATCTTTATAACATATGGATTCTACAAAAAAGAAAGTGCATGACCGCATGGATATTTGCTTTGTGATTTTGTGGAAATGTGGCTTTCAATTAAGCAATGTAATGAGTTTAAGCCCGCTTCTACGATTCTCTACGACTTATGAAATTGTTGAAAATACGATCAGGCTATCTCTATAGCTTTCTAAAGAAACCATAAATATACCAGAACAATAGACTGAAGTACTGAACCATTTTTGTAACCTAGACTACCATGTAGCTTATAAGTTTAAAAATGCATTAAAATGGTCATTTTAAATTGGTTGGATCTGTAACTTAAACTACTCAAACCAGACCGTGAACATTGTGGATCAAGCCTCCTTCAATTAAAAAAATTCAACTTGTTGCGTTTTCACGTGCAAACAAAGTTCAAAAAAATCAATAGCGGTAAACATTGCAGCAAGGAGGTAAAAACCACTAATGAACAACCCTTTAACTGTGTTGGATGATTAATGTCTTAAAAGAACGAAAACTATGTTTCCCATATGCCCTTGCACATTCCTCAAAAGGTGAAAACTCCCGGCCCATCGTATAGATGTGTTAGTTCTGCATAAACCATTAGTCAGTCAAAAAGCATTTAGCGACCATCCATTTATAAACAATCAAATCCGTGTTTATGTTAGTTCATTTATTAAATATTAAATAAATAAACTTTTCACCAAATGATTTACTTCGGTTCACAGGGTGATATAGTGTAAAAGAATAGCTATAGATCAGTAGCATTTCGTTATATACTGACGGAAAGAACTTTTACTAACAAGAAACCTGATAAAATTCATACCTGAATGTTACGAACATGTTTCATAAAAGACGGAACATCTGGATAACGACATTTTATAGTTCTAGCCTGAAGAAGTTTCTGAAAGCAAATGATGTCCCCATCTTCAAGCTATAAACAGAAAAACTGTTAAAGATGACACTACGATTAAAAGATGAAACTAGAAATTCAAGTCCCGTATCGATAATCAACACACGAATTAAACGAATAACTCTCGTTTATATTAATCAGAAAATATCACTCTAAAAACTGATTACAAACTCTCAAACCCTAACTCGGTTTGACTCTTGATGAACCCTAACTCGGTTGCATCTAAATGAACCCTAACTCAATTACATCTCGTGTGTGCCTCTTGGATGAACCCTAACTCGGTTACACCTCACACCACACCATCTATAATGTCTAACCATGACATGTTTATATATGACTAACCTAACTTGCTAGCCAAGACATTACCTATTATAATTACACTACAATTAGGAAACATATTGTAATTAGGAAATATAACCAACTATGTTAGCTTGTCATTATTGGCGCCTCAAGTTCACCGACTTGTGACTTGTAGTCTGAAATTACTTTCAACATAAATAACATATAGAAACATGCCTGACTTTTCTGATATGTGAGCTCGTGATCAACATGTACACACATGACATCAGGTTGAAACTTCAATTCCTAAATGAATAAAATGTCAATCTAAATGATTCATATAAAAAAATAAAAAAGATTAAATATAGAGTGACCTCAAACAGTTGTATTTCTTGACCAGGAGCAAAGCCAGCCAGCTCATTTAGCTTTCTCACTATTTCTTTAGGCTTTCCTATACGATTCACAGAGTCGCCCGACATACCTTTCACACACACGTTAAAAATAATGGAATTGGTACTAGGTATTGAACACGAACTCGTTAATTTGGCTAACACCCAAACACGTGTGTTATATTATTGAGAAACTTCACAAAACTCAATTACCCAATTACAATCTCTAAACACCAAAGCACGGGTATTTATAATCTAACCTATCACGTTAGACTACAACTAGGATTGCTAAATAATAGGACATGATAATTATACTAACAATTAAATCTAAGCACATTTAATTGTTTATAATTATCCACTCCATATTTAAATCATGTTACTTAACCTTGCACGCCAAGTAATGCCTTGAACCGAAATTCCCAATAATCACCCCCGGAATTTCGAACTCGAAACCGACAAGTCTTCAACTCCATGTAATTCCCGCATCTCCTTGAATTTGATTCTCCCAAGAGCCTTCGTCAAGATATCGGCACATTGCTTAACACCGCTAACATGCTCGACACTTACTTCTTCACGATCAACACATTCTCGAATGTAGTGAAACCGAGATTTAATGTGTTTGGTCCTTCCATGGAAAACCGGATTCTTCACGAGTGCTATTGCTGATGTATTATCGATACGTAACACCACTGCTTGAATTTCCTTGTCGAATAACTCACTTATCAAGTCTCTTAGCCAAACCGCCTGACACGCGGCTGCGCTTGCCGCCATGTACTCTGCTTCACACGATGAGAGTGCAACCGTACACTGTTTCTGAGAACACCAAGTAATTGGTGAAGACCCAAGATAAAATACGTGCCCCGTAGTGCTTCTGTCATCGTCTTGGTCAATGTTATTGCTACTATCACTATAACCAACTAACACGTTTTTCCCACGAGTGTAAGAAATACCAAAACTGAGAATACCTTGAATATAACGAAGAATTTGCTTTATAAGAGTTGCATGAGATTGCTTCGGGCTTTGCATGTACCGGCTTACGACTCCGACCGAATACGCCAGGTCGGCACGAGTTTGTAAAAGGTACCGGAGACACCTGACAATCTTTCGATATCTCGTAGCATCAAAATCTTCTTCGTCTTCAAACTTAGAAACTTTTATACTCGGATCCAATGGAATTTGAGCAGGATTGCAAATCTCCATTCCCGCTTCTGCTAAAATTTTCTTCGCATACGCTTCTTGCTTAATTTTTATCCCATCCTTGCTTTGTGAAACTTCAATTCCGAGATAATAAGTTAGCTTTCCCAAATCCGACATCTCAAAGTTTAAAGCCATCTCGCGCTTAAACTCCATTAATAAGTTTAAATTGGAACCTGTCACGATTAAGTCGTCAACGTACACACCGACTATTAAGAGATCGATTCCAATTTTCTTTCGGTATACCGCTTGTTCTTCTATGCACCGGTGAAACTTCAAATTTAACAAAATACCGTTCAACTTTGTATTCCACGCCCTCGGAGCTTGCCTTAAGCCGTACAACGCATTGGATAATTTGTATACTTCGTGTTCTTCACCCTTTTTAACAAAACCAAGCGGTTGAGAAACAAAAACTTGTTCTTTTAACTCGCCATGTAGGAACGCGGATTTGACATCGGGGTGATGCAATTCCCAACCTCCATTCGCTGTGAGAGATAAAAGTAAACGAACCGTTTTGAGTCTAGCCACTGGTGCGAAAACCTCGTCAAAATCGATTCCGGGTTGCTGAACATAACCCTTTGCCACGAGTCTCGCCTTGTGTTTATTAAGCGAGCCATCCGCGTTTCTTTTAACCTTGAAAACCCACTTTAAACCGATCGCCTTAGCACCACGTGGTAACTCGGTCAACGTCCACGTATTATTTTTATTTATCGAGTCAATCTCGATACGCATTGCTTTCATCCACTTAGGTTTCGATTTTGCATCATCAAAACTAACCGGTTCATCATCCGCAAGCAATAGCAAATCTTCATCAATTATACTCGAATTCAAGACATAATCATTAAAATGTACCAGGGTAACAGTGGCTCGAGAAGATCTCCGAACAGTCGGCTCAGGTGTAACCGTGTTGCTTGTATCAGCCGGGCTTGTTGGAGCATTTTCGACTATCGGTTCTTCATTGTCTTCGTCACCCCCATCACCACTTGAACTCGTAGAGTTTGACTTAGGGTTCGACCCGATGTTTTCGGTATTAACGGTTCCTTCTCCGGTGTCAATTTCATCACCAAAATTAAGCCAAAACATGCCAGGTGCTCGATCCTCCTCGTCGATTGTTTCTGTACTTTTACCCCAATTCCAACTTTGCTTTTCATCAAACACCGTGTCACCTGCTCGACTCACAACAATTTTTCTAGTCGATAGATTGTATAAACGATACGCCGCCGAACTTTTCTCGCTTCCGAGATAAACTAAACGAGTCGAACGATCGTCTAACTTCTTAATATTTTCCGCAACTATTTTTGAATACGCAACACATCCAAAAACTTTAAGAAATTTAAGATCCGGTTTCTTTCGTTTTAACATCTCATACGGTGTTTTGTCTTTTAATGCTCGAGTTGGAATTTTATTAATCACGTCGGTTGAATGCCTCACCGCTTCACCCCACATGTAATTTGGAACTTGTCTCGCTTTTAATATGCTCCGATTCATATCCAATATCGTGCGGTTCCGCCTCTCGACAACACCATTTTGTTGAGGTGTATATGGAGCGGTTAAATGCCGAATAAACCCCTCGTTTTCAGAGAACCGATTGAAATCACGAGAAGTAAATTCTCCCCCTCGATCTGTTCGAAACGTCTTGAGTTTCTCACTATTTTCCGCTTCCATCATGACTTTAAATCTCTTGAAGGTATCAAACGCTTCACTTTTTTCCTTCAACAAAAAAGTCCACATGAAACGTGAAAAATCATCTATCAAGACGAACACGTACCTATTTCCGGCTATGGTACTAGGAGTAATGGGCCCGCATAAATCTCCATGGATTAGTTTCAAAGCTCGGGTTGCTCTAAAAGTCGCCGACTTCGGAAACGGTTTCTTCGTTTGCTTCCCTACTAAGCACGAGTCACAAATTTGATTTTCTTGATCAACTTTTGGCATTCCAACGACCATATTATTTTTCACCATTTGTTTCATAGACTCGAAATTTAGGTGTCCTAGTCTCGCGTGCCAAAGCCAATTCTCGTTATCAATCCGGGTTTGTAAACACACGGGTTTTCCCGTCTTTAACTTAATCGTATAAAGACGATTCTTGGACCGAGTAACGCGCATCAACAATTTTCCTTGATCATCATACATCAACAAGTAATCATCTTTCATACGAATATCACAACCACTTTCCGTTGCTTGCCCAAGATTGATAATATTACTTTGTAAACTAGGAATATAATAAATGTCGGTCAATAATTATTGCTCCCCCATTTTACCGACTAGCAATATCGAGCCTTTCCCGCAAATATCAACATAAGATCCATCTC
Source organism: Bidens hawaiensis (assembly GCF_021521415.1). Classification (NCBI taxonomy): domain Eukaryota; kingdom Viridiplantae; phylum Streptophyta; class Magnoliopsida; order Asterales; family Asteraceae; genus Bidens; species Bidens hawaiensis. Next base: position 3,077,839 of record NW_027491095.1, on the reverse strand, counting down.
CGAATTTAACTTTGCCACCAACACGCTTATTTAACTCAGAGAAAAAGGATAAATTACCCGTCATATGGTTGCTCGCACCGTTATCCAAATACCACAAGTCTTGTTCGTTCGAACCACCCTCGTAATCTTTTGGTATAACCTTCTGTTCATTCAAGGACACTTTTTCTTGAACGCACTGCACCATATAGAGGGACGAGTCTTTTTCTTTTGCGTCGGCCAAATGTGCTTGCCTTTCTTTCCTTCGTTCCGGACACCTCGAAACGAAGTGACCAAATTCATCACAACGAAAGCATTGAACTTCCGAGTAGTCCTTTTTACCCTTTCATTTATCCCCTTCGTTGGGCCCTCCTTGTGAACCACGGTTCTGACTCACACCGTTATCCAAATACCACAAGCCTTGTTCGTTCGAACCACCCTTGTAATCTTTTGGTATAACCTTCTGTTCATTCAAGTACACTTTTTCTTGAACGCATTGCACCATATAGAGGGACGAGTCTTTTTCTTTTGTGTCGGCCAAATGTGCTTGCCTTTCTTTCCTTCGTTCTAGACACCTCGAAACGAAGTGACCAAATTCATCACAACGAAAGCATTGAACTTCCGAGTAGTCCTTTTTACCCTTTCGTTTATCCCCTTCGTTGGGCCCTCCTTGTGAACCACGGTTCTGACTCCCACGTCCACCACCATGTCCATTACCACGTCCTCGATTCAAACCTTTCCTGCGCACCCTACTCGATTCGCGTGAAAACTGATTCGAACTCGAAGATGATTCATAATTATTAAACAAAAGTTTACCTTCTTCAGAACGTAACACGTGTCCTTTTATACGCTCCTCATAAGCCTTCAACCTCCCGACAACATCCTCAAAACCAACTGTTTTAAGGTCTAACATTTGCTCGAGGGATGCTACAACTTGGATAAACCGGCTCGGCAGGCTTGTGAAGAATTTATGGACTAGCTTCCTTTCTTTATACGGTTGTCCAAGTGTGGCTGCTTTAGAAGAGATCGCGGTCATTCTCGAGGCGTACTCGTCAATGGTTTCGGTTTCTTTCATCATCATACCGTCAAATTCACGTATTAACGTATGAAGTCTAGCATCCTTCACACATTCCGCGCCCATATTTCTTGACTTTATGGCTACCCACATCTCTTTTGCCAATTTAAAATTACCGTTTTGAAGTATCTGTTCCTCGGGAATCGACTGAAACAGAAATGCCTTCGCGATGTTATTTTGCTTCGCGTCATTAGAGCCCGGGTCAATCACATCCCAAACTCCATGAATCCCAAAAATAACCTCCATATGCATACTCCAAATCGTGTAGTTTGTTTTCGTCAAACGCGGACACTGAAACGACCCTGAGATCGTCTCCTTTTTCGCTTGGTTCACATCACCCATCTTGTTTTTACGACTGTAGGTTACCGAAAAATCACGTGATCTTGATTCAATGATTCCAACACATGATTTGTGCACAACCAAACCACCTTAATAAAGTATCTAATTGAATAATTATTTGTTCAATTATATTTACTTAAAAAAACCCCTTTCACCAACTTAAACAATATGACAAATAAGTCTGATGAAGCACCTGTCACTTTCTAACCTTGGTCAAAGTTGAATGGCTCCACCTCGTAAACTGCACCTCTTTACAAAACAAATTCTTAACCAGACAAATCAACCAAGATTCACTACAGGATGTCGACCAAGTAAAGATCTTTTTACGTCGGTCGTCGATTGCCGTTGCATCACCTGTTCGGAATTTCCCTCACGTCACGGGTTAGTTCTGATTGCAGGTCTTGAACGCCGCGGTGGAAGTTCCCTCACGTCACAGTTACTCCGACCAACAATTGCGCAGGTCCGACCAACACGTCGGTTTACCAGGTATGTCAATTAACAACGATTCCTGCCGACGAACCCAATCGATTGCTGCTGCTTCCCCCTCACGTCACGGGTTTGGATGCTGCTACTGTCGAATCAATTGAACGCCGGTTGCAGGGATTGAACGACAATAAAATTGTCCGTAGGAGATGTTCACGTCACAGGTTTCTCCGGCTTCAACACGGGTCCTTCTTCCGCTCTGATACCAAATAATGGAATTGGTACTAGGTATTGAACACGAACTCGTTAATTTAGCTAACACCCAAACATGTGTGTTATATTATTGAGAAACTTCACAAAACTCAATTACCCAATTACAATCTCTAAACCCCAAAGCACGGGTAATTTATAATCTAACCTGTCACGTTTAGACTACAACTAGGATTGCTAAATAATAGGACATGATAATTATACTAACAATTAAATCTAAGCACATTTAATTGTTTATAATTATCCACTCCATATTTAAATCATGTTACTTAACCTTGCATGCCAAGTAACGCCTTGAATCGAAATTCCCAACAAAAAAAGATGTTAAAACAAAACAATTTGAATATAATAACAAAGGTAATGTTTAATAGAAAAGCTACCTAAGCTCCTCTTTCGAAGGATCATAGAGCTTGAAAAAAAGTAGAATCTCTTGCTTAGTTTTCTTAGGTAGGGAAACTGGCCATGAATCCTACGTTAATAGGAATTTATAATATAAAGCTTTTAAAAATAAACCTAAAATATGAAAAAGCATATAAATAAATGCATATCAATGAAATATTATCACCTGTCCAAGTTCTACCTCCAAAAACAGCTTAAGTTCAGCATTGTTAGCCTTATTTAATAATTCTGTCAAATCTTCCACCTAAGAAACACATAAAAATTACAATATAACATGTTAATGATCACCAAAAACATCATTGGTAAAACAATATAAGCACATACAGATTGAGCTTCTTCTAGAGAAGTCAGAGGACGATTTGGGCGGTTGGTTTGACTTTTGCGTATTGCCCAAAGCAAGAAACGTTGACATTGTGCCGGTATACCAAATTCTTTAGCTACTTCCTCCTGAACATTTTGGGTAGTTATTAGAGTAAGTTACATTTTAATATATAAAGTGGATAAGTAACTAAAGGTTATGCCTTAAAAAGAGCGAAAGAGATTTGCTTTTTAACACGGAAACTATGAACTTTATCATGATCCACTAAATCAAAATATATATGTTTCCCTATTTGTTCACGAAGATCCTCGTCACGAGCAACCTGCCAGCATTAATAGGCATAATATAAAAAATGAAGTATAAAGATTAAACATATTTCAAACGGGTCAGTGAAAGTTGTAACCTTTATATCAGCATATAGATGTGCCTCCTCAACATCTAAAGTATTTGAGCATAAAATGGACCCTTGTGACTTCCTTCTCACTTCATTCAAAACACTATTTTTAACCAACTCCAGTGAAATAACACCGTATGGTGCCGAGTTTAATGATGACATAGTTCGAAATGTTTCCCATGAATCAGGTAGAGTACCAAGAAGACACAAGCCTTGAACCTCATCATCAATTTTAACACCGCGTTCAGAAAGCCGGTTAATAATTCCCTGAAAAATAGTCAAGTGATCCGACATCGCAGTTCCATCATGGTACCTCAGACCCATCAGTTGTATGATCAAAAACAACTTACTATGATATGTCTTTTGAGCACACAGCTGCTCAAGTTTATTCCACATAGTATGAGCATTTATTTCTCCAATAATATGATTTAACATGTTGTCATCAACCCATTGTCTAATATACCCACAAACCCGACGGTGTAACAAGTTCCATTCTTCATTAGTCTTGTCTTCGGGTTTTTCAGAACAAATAACCGGTTGATGAAATCCGTTAACATAAAGAAGATCCTCCATCCTAGTTTTCCACAAATGATAATTAGAACCATTCAGGCTAATCATTCCCGAAGCATTCGTCTCCATTGTTAATCACAAGCCAAAAAGCGAATGCTATTACTTGTGATAACCTGTTAACAAACATTTATGATAAAAAAAATTATGTTTCTGCTTACATGATTGAAACCATTTATTTCATTCAAAGGTAATTAAACATGTAAAACAAATCCACCAAAAATAAGGTTTTCACTACTTGTATGATTTTATATATTTCATATGATTTAAGGCTTTGACACACTATTGAACAATATAAAATAGTATTTATTGTTTATTAGTATCAAGCCCACGGCCCGATTTATAAATCTTGTGTTGGATTCATGATCAATGTTGTTAGCTTGATAGCCAATTCACCACCGTAAACTCGACAAAATAAACAGTAAAATCAACTCCACATACTATTCTTATAATACGCCAACAAATTCAACTTTAATCCATGTTTACCTCAAAATCAATACCAAAGAACTCATAAACGAGACCAACTATGATTTCTTGCTTCAAAACTAGAGGATTTTCAAAATTGCTTTTAGTGTTAAATTTGATTTGCTATCAAATGCATTGAAAACACGAATGTGACTCTCGAGTGGAACCAAGTAGGATACCAAATCGTTTTGTTATATTTTTTTCAAGCATAAGAGCACTCAAATAGACGTATTTAATAATACTTGGCTTTGAAACACTAAAAGTCAAATATGAGAAAAACAAGTGACGGACGAAAATAGGAGACAAACGTCATTCATATATGTTGTTGGTAATTTTAGTGTTATCATGTATTTTAGTGTATTGAATGAACCTGTTAGTTGAGATAATAAAATGTTAGTGATTAATCGAGTTAGGTGATGTGGGAGTATGATACGATTAACTCTAATATTATTGGATTTTGTAATTGACTATTATATTTGGATTTAAGAAATAATCTTATTTGGGCTTAAGTATAATGTAAAGTGGGCTTCTAATTATTTATTTCGGCTCATATGGGAATTGTCATTAATTACTCGCTAGAATTATATCTATTGAGTATCAATGTTTTGATTCCTTGTAAGTTCACTCTCAATCGATTGCATATAGGCATGGGCGGTTACAACAAGATACCATCGATACATTCACAATTATTTCAATATTTAACTTCCATCAAGAGTAATCTTTGTTTTATTTGATAAATCATTGTGTGTACTGTGTAACCAATAAATAGATTTATTAGAAAGTGATTCATGATTCACTAATCAATCCATCGTTCTGTTCGATTGCCTATTTGCCTACAATTATATACAACGTTACAAGGTATGTTTGTTTGATCAGTTTCTTGGTTTTAGCCTACAACATACAACATATGCATCATCTAGTTACCGCCACTCATGAAAAAAATTTATGGTCAGTCACTGTTTAAACCGGTTCGGTATTCGTGTGGGATCTGTGAACCGGGTTTTTTTCATCCCCGATCTGTTATGACTTATGAGTTACTTATGACTTGTGAGGATAAACTCACTATTAGGCCATGTGTAGTGGGGCTACAATTGGGGCGATTTAGGGCCCGAAGGGGCGCGAACACCGCCCCCCCTGGGCGATTTTGGGGCGAAAAGGGGCGGGGGCGAGGTCATCTCGTCGCCTGGAAGAAGGGGGTGGTGGGGCTGGCATGTATGGATGTATGTGTGTGTTATATACATATATATATACTATTATTATATATAAATATTATTATATTACTAATTGTAGCCCCTATATCATTACACCCAAAAACAAATTCTCACCCATTGCTGACTGGACACCACACGACGTAAAACGTTCCAAATTGTAGCCCCCCACTACACATAGGCTTAATATACTGTTTTTACTTTTTGATGTTTATTGGAGTATTCAACAAGAGGACAAATTTTACGTTCAAACTTTCCAAAATATTAGTCACATCACATGCACCCAAGGTCAAATGGACGATTTCACCCTTTTCGTACTTCACCCAACCTCTCCCCACACCGTAAATACTGGCAAAAACCAACACTAACTGAGTAATTTCAAGCCCATTATTATTATCTCTATAAACAAATAAACACATAGTTTTCAACTCTTCAATTCATTCACATTTCACAGTGTGGGGTAGGTACTAGGTAGTAAGCTCATCAACGATGGAGATTCATCATCGCAATAATCGCCGACCAGTTCTTATTCTTCTAATCGTAGCGGCAACTGTGCTGCCGTCGCCGGAGATAAAGTAGAACTGTCGTTATACTACGAAGCACTTTGTCCGTACTGTGAGAATTTTATACTCAACTATTTATATAAGATATTCGATAACGGACTGATTTCAATCGTTGATCTTAAGCTCAGTCCCTACGGAAACGCTAAGCTACGGTCCAATGGGACTATCGTCTGTCAGGTTAATTTAATTGATTCATATTATTAGGTTTTACCGTTCGTTAATTGTTTGCATGATCTGGATTTAACTCTTTGATAAATTAGAAAAAAAGTTGTAGTGCAATTGTAACATGATGGTGTATTAATAGGCAAAGCCAAGCTTGAGCTCGTTTAAACTCGAGCTTGGCTCGTTTTAGTTTTAGAAGGCTCGGGTCGTTCAGAGCTGTATTTATAAAGCCTTGAATTCGGCTCGTTTGTTATTTATTATTTATTTGATATTTTAGTAGTTTGAGAAATGTTTAGAAAAAAAGACCTTTTTATTAGATTATTTAGTTATGGAAAATGGAAAATATAATTTATAGGATAGTTAATAATAATTTTTTAGTCTGGGTTTTCTATTTTGATATGTTGTTAAACTACGGATGTTAATTTACTAAACTAAGACTTAGGCAAAATAATAAAAAAAATAGATTAAATTAATAGTTAGTAAATTTATGTGTATTTAATAAATGAATAATAATAAACTTTTAAAAAATTTGTGAGGATTAAATTTGGAGTGACAAGTGACAAAACATGTAGATTTTTATTAGAGAATATAGATATAGATATCGATTTTAACTTTTATATATATTATGATACAAATTGTTTAATTATTTTTATCATGTTTACTTTTAGTAATAGTTAGTGTATAAGTATGGTAAATTAAAATTATATAAATAAGAAGGTGGTTTAGGTTCCTGGGCTGAAACTTAGAAGTCCGGTATGTGATTTTTTTTTAATAAATTTAAATTAACATGTTATGTTCCGTCATTTCTCCTTATTGATACATGAAACTTAGAAGTGTGGTGTGTGATTTTTTTATTTTTTTTTTTAATAATTGGAATTAGTAGGTTATGCTCCGTCATTTCTCCTTATTGATACTTGAAACTTAGAACCGTCTTATAGCCATGCCATATAAAGTGGTTAAACGATTCGTATTCATGTTTGATACTTGTGTTAAGCGCGCCGTCTCTAACCTATTAAACACGTTAAGACACGAACTGACAGCCCTACGAGCTGCCTCAAGTTCGTGCTAGTTTATGAGTCTTAATAAAAGCTCAGTCTCAAGCTCGTTTAGGCTCACGAGCTGGCTCGAGCTAGTGCTAGTTTATCATATGAGCCTTAATAAAATCTCGGGTCAAGCTCGTTTAAGCTCGGCTCGATTCGATTTTTTAACACGTCGATCTCAAGTAACTCACGAGCGGGTCGGGTCGTTTACATCCTGAGCGATTAATCAAGATTAATAGGGATTAATCAAATTGGAATTCATGTGTAATTTTCCCAATGTATATACATACCAAATTTTATATATAAAGTTTTCAATTTTGACTGGTTTTAACCAAATAGCGATTAATTTTCAACTAGTTGGTGGGGTAGCAACTAGCGATTAATCGGCACGTAGTTGAGATTTTTACAACCATCTAATTGTATAGAAAATAAGTTAGCTGATTGCATGATGATCAAATTAGGGCTGTTTACGAACTGAGCCGAACCAAGCGAGCGTCTGCTCGAACTCGGCTCGTATTGAAACTGAGCGGCTCGGTTCGGTTCGAATATAGGGAAACAAGCAGAAAAGTCTTGCTCGAACTCGCTTGGTTTACAACCGAGCGGCTCGGTTTGGCTCGGTATTGCTCGTTCACGATTTCAGAAAAATGGTAACTCCCGTCCACCACTGATTCCATACCTAGTCCGAAGACATGGCATGACCAGAATTAGCGTTATCATTGCTGCAACGATGTTAATCAGTGACGATTTGAAAGGATTAATAACCTATAAGCGTTCACAAGCTAGTGTCGATTTGAGGGATAAGTGGAAACGAAGTTCCAGTAGCCCAATAGGCGTTCATAAGCGTCGTGTCTTCCTCGTTCTAGTACTTGTTTAGCGCTGAATTGAAACAATTAGTCTCCAATTGAGCAGGAGAATTTCTAGGGTTTGTGTACAGGGAGAATGGTAAATGAAAATATGGTAGCTGGGTGGAATGAAAATGATGCTGGGTGGAAAACCTAGATAACATATTCAGGATCAAAATATATGCAAAGTAAAACTCATTCAGGGACCAAAACAAAACTTTTTAAAATACAAAGGACTAAATATGTAAGATGTGTTTCATTCATTTGAATTTAAATAGATGATAATTATAAATTAATTATATATTTGTATATATAATTATATATCAAATAAATAAAAAAGATATTCGAGCCGAACCGAATCGAGCAAGGCTTTGCTCGTTGCTTGGCTCGTTTGGAAACCGAACCGAGCAGAGCGGCTCGTTTACAATCGAGCAAAAAAACGAGCGAACAATTTCTGAGCACTTTTCGAGCGAGCGAGTTCGAGCGACGAGCGGTTTGGACGGCCCTAGATCAAATATGGTTACAGTTAAATACTTAAACACCACAAATAAGCCAAAGATGACTTCATGTTGTTTTGTTGCAGCATGGAGAATGGGAATGTGTGCTTAACAATGTAGAGGCCTGTGCAATCCATGCGTGGCCTGTAGTGGTAAGATTCAGCATAGTGTTTTTTTACTGTAGTCAAACAACTTAATTGTTCTTCAGTGACCATTTCCCTGTTATCTTAATGCAGAGTGACCACTTCCCTTTTATCTATTGTGTGGAAAGTTTAATTAATGAAGAGAAATATGATGAGTGGGGAACTTGTTTTGAGAAACTCAATTTGGACCCGAAACCTGTTACTGATTGCGTTACTAGTGGGTACAGTTACGAGGTTAGTTACTTGATTACATGTTTATCCACATTTGTTGAATTACTAATTTGTGATTTATTAATCATACATTTTTTTTGCAGCTTGCGCTGCAATATGAGGATGAAATAAACGCCCTTGAGCCTCCTCATACTTATGTGCCATGGGTTGTTGTGGACGGTCAACCACTTTATGATGTGAGGATATTGGATTATTTTTAATAATGCAAGTTTGTAACATAAATGAGTAAATGGCATTTGGCATATCTTGTTTTGTGAGTTGCAGGATTACCCAGATTTCATAAGCTTCATATGTAAAGCTTATAAAGGATCAACCGTGCCCCAAGCTTGCCTCGGTTTATCCCTCCCGACTACCACTCCAAACTACAGTGCGAAACGTTTCAATAATGTATGCTATAAAGAAGACGTTAATGCAAAGTCAAAGTCAAGACTTTCGGAAACCATCTCAGCAACCGATGCTTCCTACTTTAGCTTGAAGGATTCTATGTAAGGTTAATGTGGTGTGTTTTTACAACTCTTTCTAGCAGCCACTTTTTCTCGGATTTGTGGACTTTTAAGAGGTGTATTGGTAACTTATAAACATGTATAATTATGATACCGATCTGCACGATGTTTGTTGCATGCATGCGGTTAGCTTTTTGAGGGCACACTTTATATTTCACTGTTATATGATCCAATGCTAAGTAACAATTTTTGGAAGTAATCCATCTGAATATAAATCTTGATTTCACAAAAGTAAACTCTTAAAATACAAGTTGGTATTTGAACACCTGATTGATACATACAGGAGGTGGGAATCTAATGTGGGTGGAGGTCTGAGGATCAAATCCTGGCACCACTCGATTTACTCCGGGACAGTGGGACCGGTTAGTGGGGAAGCCCACTGATGACGTACATCATATAGTAGTACTCAGAAGCTTAAACAACCTCAAAGAGAAATACCCATGGAACATGCACTATTAACAAAGCTTGTGTAAGCTTCCATGGCTAGAATAAAGATGAACGCGGAAAGCGGATCACCTTGATGGACCTCACGTTGATGTTGTAATTTCATCGTGGGTGACCCTTGTTTACAAGACTCGAAATCAAAGTCCTATTAGAAGATTGAATACCTCTAATCTATGCAAAATCGAGTTGAGAGAATTGAAGGCATTCTCAAAGTTTATTCCGAATAGCAAAGTACTCGAACTTTGAATTTTTAGCCATGATATCGTCTCGTTGATAACAAGAGGGCCGTGCAGTGTATTTCGTTTAGAAAACCTGATTGTGTTTCCGATATAAATGACCCATTAACAAGATTAAGTCAATTCACAACACCTTGGAGATAACCTTAATCTGATTAGGTTTATGGACTGGAATTTGTTTGAAGAGGTTCGGTCAAGAACTTTGGGGATATAAAGTAAAGTAGGAGCCGCATTCTCGGTTAACGATTACATTTAATCGGAATTGAGACAAGACATTAACAAAATCTCGTTCAAGAAACTACCAATAATGCTTGATCAAGATATATAAAGTTAAAAAAAATCCGATTCTTGGGGGCGGGGTGCATGCACATTAAGGACATGACATAAATCTAAAGAGATAGGGTCCAAAACCCACCCACAGAACCAAGTAGACCACAGGATGGCCTCATATATTACCCGCATGTCATCCCTTATTATCCGCGGAATCAAGTAGACCACAAGATAGCCTCTTATCATCCGCGGACAATACTTGTCACTTATAGAAAGTCCGCTGATACCACCCGTAAGCAGAAGACCTGTCACCCATGGAGGAGACATACAATAAACAACGGCCAGTGATTGAGCCAATTACAAACCAAGATTCCGGGAGGGCGACAACCAGGAAAAAATGAATTGTGACCACACGTTAAGCCTATCATAGGACGCTAGCACTGTACCTCTAGGTGACAACCATCCACAACCGCCGGCTGTCACATCCAATCAGAGGCCTTACATGTGCTCCCCTATGAGAATAGAAGGTTCTCCTGATAGTGACAGCTCGGCCAATCCTTCTCCACCCCTCCGGTTATAAATACCTCACTTGGACCAACCGTTTAAGAATCTTTACTCTCTTGCTCTTACGATTACTCTCTAAGAACTTGTACTAGTTAACACGGCGGGAGGTGGTTACGAGAAGACCCTCATCTTCCCCTTATCGTAACGAGCTCACGGTGTTCGGTTTTGCGGGTTGAATCGGTATGCACTTCTGGCAATCAGATTGAACCATTAACCCGCCCAAAACTAAGGCTTGGCTCTCTTGAGTTGAACTAGTGTTACTTCAAAATCTGAATAATCCTTGACTATCCCACTAACTTGTAATAAACTCTTGTTCTTTACAGAACAGTGTTTCATAAAGCTACCAGGATCCCATAAGCAAGCCAGACCCTCGAATCGCCCAACGAATAACCAAATTATATTCGATGGAGTTTCCCTAAAATCTTTTGAAGAGGATTTTTAAACAGTCACATTATACATAGTTTCATCAAAAAACAAACAAAAATAACACCATGAGTTTGTTTTTTTGATCCAGGATACCTTGTTCTATTAAGGCCCAAACAGGTTAGAGTTTTACATAAGATTTTTAACATATGTAATAATTATAGAAGTACAATATCTTATCATATAATACTTTCTCTCGGGGGCGTACACCTCGTGTTTTAAGCCCAAACCGGATTGAATCTGGTTGGGTTGGGTCAACGATTTTCAAACCTGGTTTTTGATCAAATCGGGTCTAGTTGAAAATGGGTTTTAACCGGGAAAGGACCAGGTTGCAACTGAGTTTGAAATGTTCAGGTCGTGTTTGACCTAAACTATATATAGATTAGGTTAGAATTATTTTCTTTAGAATACCACAAGATTTATTCAACAATTAAATTCACCCAAGTTCTTTCATGTGTGATGTGACAACAACAATTTAATTGCAGACCAACAAAGCTTAATTAATATGAAACAAAGATACTCAATTATACGCCAAATCACAAAGAAATTACAGAAAGTAATAATACAAACAACATTAGCACATGCTTCCAGATGAAGTGAAAAGCACGAAAACAGAAAGAACAACTTCAATCATAATGAAAGTGAAAATGGACTAATTTTTCACCTTACTAAGAAAACTTAGAAGGAGATATCCAAACCATGAAACTTTTCTTCAGTGATTTCATCTAAAATACGACTCATTTCGTCGGTTAGATGATTGTTCCAATCTCCAGCTTTACCTTCTCTAAAGAAAGCATTATTAGATACACCCTCAGCAAACATCCCATGCTTATTAATCTCACTTAAGTTTTCAAAACTACATAGTTTAACAATTCCTTGAACCGCACCTTCGGCCTCTTCCTCCTCTGTGAAGGGGTAGCCCAAGAACTTGGCAAGTCGCTTCACATTGTTCACGGTATCTTTTGTCATCTCCTCATACGTTAAGAATAAAACATTTTGGGGGTGTGCTAAACTACTCCTATTGATAATCTCATAATGAGATTGGTGTGTCCAAAGTTAAAACAGAAATTGAAAAAGAAAATAATGCAATCTAGATTGGCAATCTAGGTTGGTGGAGCAAACCTAGATTGTAATCCAAACTAACTCCCAATAACTTAATTATTTAATTAACTTTTAATATTCTAACTAAAAAAAATAATTAAATACACGATATTTCTTAAAAAAAATTATGAACATTCCGATATAAATTTTATTAAAAACGGACTTCGTTAAAAAACATTTTTTTTAAGTTGGGAAGGGTTATGAATGTGTATAAAAGATTGGGGTGAGTTAAATTATGTAGATTGGAGAGAGAGAAATTAATTTTATAATGTAAGATTGAGATTGTGAGATTGCCAATGGGAGTAGTCTTACGATACCCTTTCACATGGTCCCAATAGGGTCCGTATGGCACGATACCTTTAGAAAACAGCTTTAATGACTCTTCAAATGTCAGTAAACCCCTTGATTTGTCTCTTAACTTATTTGCAAAATGAAACCAAGAGACCAAAACATCTTTAGGGTCTCTGCATATGTAGACTAACCGACAACCCTGATCAAGAATGGACTGTGGCAGTAAAGTGTAGGCCATATGGGTAGCGAAGAGACGTGGCGCATCTGCATCTGCATCTGCGTGCGCGTAAGTAGGTGTGTTTCTAAAAACTTCGGTTTCAACAAAGGGTACACAGTTATGGGGGTTAAAGACATGCAACGGGTGAGTTGAAACGGAGTTGTTTTTATATCGGTTTCTGTTTACCAAAGCAAATGCTAGCGCCTTGAGCCATGTGGTGCCAGATTTAGGCGATGAAGCCAAGTAGATATCTGTTGGAAGAGCTTTGAAAGAGTCTTGTAAGGCCATCACAGATTCAACCGAGACCACATTACCAGATAGATGCCAAAAGCCTTGATACATGTATAGATGTTGATCGGTTATCCAACCTTTCACCTTTGGAAGAGCTAAAATTCTTTCTTTGTATCTATCATAAATGAGAGCCATATTCGCCCAATCCTCATCTTCATCTTATAACATCAGGGCAATTATTGCATGCTAGAAGTTTTATTTATTTATTATCGTAGAACAGCTCTTGATCTATACCTAACCACTTATATATGTACGCTGCAAGATTTGAACTCTCAACCTTCAAAAGGAAGCCATCTTACCACCAATATGTGTCCTTTGCAGACGACAAGTTTTATTTAAAATATGAAAAACAAACATTATTTTATATAACTCATTACAAAATAAATTTTATCAAAAATATTTTCATTAAATTTTCCAAGCACTTTCATGCAATCATGCTAGGTGAGAAAGCACAAATAATAGATAAGTGGTGCATATATCTAAAATTTTACAGAAACTATAAATAAGTTAACCCTTTTCAAAGGTTATATCACAAGGACTTGTATAACTTGTTTTTAGAGGTTATGAAAGGCTTTTGTAGTCCAACAACATTAAGGTGTGCGGCAAAGATGTTAATTTATAAATGCTTGTGGGTATAATCAGTAATTTTATAGAGTGTGTGAGTTAATTGCTATATGATTAAGGGTTCGTTTTGTTCACGAAATTTCAAGGGATTGAAACTGAATTTAATTTCACATAGAAACATGTGTCCGATTGGTTAACAAAGAAATTGAAATCACCTCCCTCAATCGATTTTAAGAATTCTTCATCTAAGTGAAGGAATGTGCAACTTTCCGATTAATGTCTTAACATTACCAAAATACAGACTGGCTAACCATTTTTCAAGGTTGTGTCATTATTCGATATAGCCCAAGGTACTATTATGCAGAGATACCAAAACAACACTAAAGGACAAGGACAATCATTTTTACTACCTTTTTTAGAATTGTCAAATTATGTAGAACGTATAACCATGTTAAACTAATAGGTTGTCTGATGACTAAATTGTGAAAAACATGAAAGTGGTTCAAAAGATAGAACTATATATATCTACATTGCTAAGTCACGGAAACGCCAGTAAACGTACTCGGTCAGATGTCAAATCAGATTTTTATAAGTTTATAAGTATTTCATTAAGTTTTCCTAACACTTTTATGCCATGCGAGAAAGCACACATGATAGATAGGTTGGTGCATATATCAAAATTTTACGAAAAATATAGACCAACTAACCATTTTTAAAGGTTGTGTCATTATTAGAGTAAATGTGGTAGTTTAATATAAAATAGGGAAATTGTTTCGTCTTGTAAGTATGCATGCATGCATGCTCTTGCTAACTTTTAGATAAAAAATGGCTAATTGTTTAACTAAGTTAAACAACAAAATTAATGTTCATTTATTTTTATTTTTAACAAAATGTGAGTGGTTAAATTTGAATGGATGGAATTGTTGCTAGTCCCACTCCCACACATTAGACATTAGACCCTTTGTTGTGAATGCAGTGACGCCCAAGCAGTACCTTCATGTAGACCAAGTGGACTCGTCTTCTTAATTTAAAGTTTCAATTATAGAGGCCAGAACGTGATACAAAAGTTTTTTAAATCTTAAGGGTAGACTTGATGCCACGTTTACATAAATCTTTTTAAATTAAAAGAGTAGATTTACATACATAGGGGTGGTTTTTGTACAATAATTAATTATCATATTTTTTATCTGACATGGCATTTGAAATTTTACATCAATCGACTAGCATTCTCAATCTGATTAAACGCACTAAAACATCAGTTTGAAATTTGAAAATGTAAGTTTTTTTACGAATGAAAACAATTAGTGTGAAAGGTGGGACCAGTGAACTATTTTCTGTGGTGGGATTATTATCGTCCAACTGTAAAAATGTGAGATTATTAAAATCCAATTAGCCAAAATACTTAACTTAGTAAATAGTAACCATAACCATTGTTATTTAAAAATAAGTGTGAAAAGTAGGCATGCAAACGAACGGAACTGAACCGGACAAGGGCTTGTTCATGTTTGTCCATTAAGCTTTTACTGGACAAATGAACTATTCACCACGAACAGCTAACCGAAAAAAATTTAGCGTCTATGTTCGTTAGGAAATGAACTTGTTCGTTAACGGTTCACACACACAAACGAACAGGCACAAATGAACATAAACAAAGTTTTATTTGATTTTGCTAACTGAGAATCGCCAATACCATTGGTCCCGCTATTAAGGTTGTGTTAGCGTTTTTTTAACGTTCATATTCATATATTAATTTACATATAAATTAATCGCATAGTACTCATATATTTTTTATAGTATTTACTTTCGCTTAAATCTATATGATAATATTTAAAAAATCATTTAAAAAGTATAAAAAACCTTTAATGAACAAACAAACATAAGTACGCTAACGACACCTCACCGAACGTCCACGCACACAATTAAACCAGCATGCCACTGTTCGTGTTCGTTCATTTAGCTAATTGAACAAAATTCTTTGTTCATGTTCATTCATTTATTAAATGAACAACATAAAGAAACTTTCCGCCGAACGTTGGGTTCGTTCACAACCCTACCCAAAGTTTACATGTTTAGACAATAAGTTTAACAAAATATAAAATATAAGAAAAACATAAAAAAACTTTAATGAAGAAACATAAACAAACAGACATGTATGAACGTGAATGAACGGAAATAACAAACACGTTACCGAACGTTCACGAAAATAAATGAACGAAAGTGTCATTTGTTCATGTTCGTTCATTTTATTAAACCAATGGAATTGTATTGTTTATCTTCGTCCAATTATTAAACAAATGAATGCAAATGAACTTCCCAGCTCCCGCCAAACTGTTTATGATTTTGAAATTGATTAGCATAAAGGATGACCTAATAAATGATATTTAATTAAGTTAGCTGGTTACATGATGATCAAAAGGGGAAAATTCTTTAAATAGTCTAATGGATGAGAGAGAATATCAAAATAGTCCAAAAGTTGTGTAAATTAAAATTTTAGTCCATCAAAAATCATCTTTGTCGATGCATTTGGAATCATACTGCAAGTTTTCGATAACCAATGAGGTACTGACACGTGTAAAGGTGACGACATTTTTAAGTTGAAATCTGTCTGGGCTATATTTTTTAATCTAAATTCATCTCCTCAAAAATCATTGTTTTCTACTTAAATGTATATGGCCAGTGATTTTCAAAAAAAGATGATATTTGCGTTTTATTGAAATTCATTTACCCGGATGCATTTCAGGTTAATTTAATCTTCTCAGATAACTTTCGAAAAAGTATGAAAAAAACGATAATTTTCCAGTGAATTTAGTCTCCTCAGAGGATTTCAAGAAAGTTTGAAAAACTGATAATTTTTCAGTGAATTTAATCTCCTCAGATGATTTTCAAAAAAGTTTGAAAAAAACGATAATTTTGTCTGTTAACTTTGTCAGATTATATTTTCTCCCCCTTCTATTTGTGTCTGGTATTTCTTCTCTTAGTGTGGTTGAAGGTGGTTGCCAGATCTGAATTGCAGATGCTTACATGGTGGTTGACAGTGGTGGCTAGAGGAGGTTGAAGATGGGGTAGTGGAGGTGCGACGGTTGTCTCCATCATAAAACAACCCAGGAAATCAAGACCCATATCAACCACTTCAATCCGATCGCCTCTCTTAAATTTCATTCTTCTAGTTGAGAGCAACCATCCAAAATTCTCGTTACTTATGAGAACTGCAAGTAATGAAGAGAATTGATAAGTGAGAGAAAAATAAGAGAAACAATATATCTTATTGCATGTTTTTTCAAAAATCATCTTGGAAGTCTAAATTTACTAAAAATTGATCTAAGAAGTCACAACTCAGTCAAATTTGCGGAGATGGATTTCAGTCCAAAACAATCGGTCAAGATAGATTTGATAACAAAACCCACGGGTTATGTGAAGTGTTTTACACATGGCAAACTTTTATTGGAAGATGAAAACCATCGGCGGAAATCCTAATGCATCGGAGCCGATGATTTTCATGGACTATATTTGAAATTTTGAAAAGTTTTGGACTAATTTAGGAATCTCTCTCTTGTTTTGGACTATTTTAGAAATTTTATGCACGAAGTAAGGTGGATTTAGGCCATATAACTTATTAATGATCGAATGTTGTTACTGTTGGAGCATGGTGAATGGGAATGTGTTCTACATATTGTAGAATCCTGTGCAATCCATGCTAGGCCTACAGTGGTAAGAAACTGTTTGACTGTAGTCAAACATCTTAATTGTTGTACAGTAATTACAAAGTGTAATTTTTAATCCTTTAAAACACAAAAAAAATCTTAATACAGAATGACCACTTCCCTTTAGCTATAGTGTGGAAAGTGAAACTTATGAAGAGAAATATGATGAGTGGCAAACTTGTTTTGGGATCAAATTCCGGCACCACCCGATTTCGTTGGTGTTGGACCAGTTGGCGGGGGACGTCCAATGATGGCGTACATCCTATAGTGCTCCGAAGCTTAAGCAAACTCTTGAGAAATCTAAGTTTATTGGGCATTGAAAAATACCCATAGGACATGCACTATTAACAAACAATTAACATTGCTTGTGAAAGCTTCAACGGCTAGAAAAAAGGTAAACACGGAAAGCGGGTCACCTTGATGGACCCTGCGTTGTGGGTGCCCCGATTACAAGAATCGGAGTCCCAAAGCGGTAGAAAGATTAATTGACGCAAAACAGGAAATCCCAGTTGAGAGAATCGAAGGCGTTTTCAAAGTTGATATGGAACTTGGATTTCTTTAGCCATGATATTGTTTCGTTGATAAAAAGAGGCCTGTCAAGTATATTCCGTTAGAAAAACTGATTCTACACCCGATATAACCGACCCAATGACAAGTTTGAGTCGATTAACAACACTTTGGAGATAACCTTACCGATACATCCGATTAGGTTTATAGGCCGGATTTACTTAAAAGAGGTTGATGTAAAACTTGGAGCAACACCAACTTGAAGGACCCGAATGGTTAATATGAAAAGTATAAGGGTGGTATGGAAGATCTCAAGGGGCGGTTTGGTGGAGATCCAAAGTTCAGGGACCAAGTTGAATAACTTAGTGTCATAGTTATCTTTTATTTATTATTAAATAAATTAGAAGTCTAGTTTGATTATTTTTCCTAGTTTGAGTAAGATTAGAATTGTGGGTGTTATATAAACTCATCAAAGGTTTTATTTGTGTAGAGCAGAAATAGTAGAAAGTATTTTGTTCTTGTTTTCTATTAATGAAAATAGTCGCATAAACGTTTTATGCAATATCGTGTTTGGTGTTCTTGATTCACTTGTCTAAGGTTTAACAGTTGAGTCAAGAACTTTGGGAATAAGGGCAGACACTAAACAAAATCTCGTTCAAGAAACTCCCAATAATGCTTGATGAAGGTAAAGCCCAATAAGTCCTTAGCAGCCGGTTCTTGGGGACGGGGCGGGGCGGGCGCGTATATATGAAGGATATGAAACAAATCAGAATAACCCTTAACCATCCCACCAACTAAAGCTATCAGGATTCAGGATGCCATAAGCAAGCCAGACCCTCGGATGGCCTTGTGGAATTAACCACGAAATCATATTAGATCGAAAAGCTTCCCCAAAATCTTTTGAAAGGAATATTTGAACCATCAGCATTATACATACATACATACATACATATTTTTTTTTTCTTGATGTAATAATGATTCCATTCCAATATGTAGAAACATAGATATTACATCAACATATTTTCTTGAAAACAAACAAAATTAATACCATGTGTTCTTTTAAAAATTTGATCCAGGATGCGTTGTTCCCGTCCCTCGCTTGCTTATGTTAATACTTAAAAGTAAACTCCGAATTATTATCATCATCTAATGGATATGGGTCAGAAACCTGAGTCCATCATTAAAACATAGGCCCAACAATATATTTTTCTCCATGAAGTTGCCATTGGGCTCATTTGACACAGGGCCATCCCTCTCATGTTATTGAAATAAACATTTAAACTTTAATTTTCTTAAAAACATTAAAACTTTGTTTTCATCGACATTTAACCAGTCTTTTTACCATTATTTTACAACACATTTTTTACTTGATTTTTATTTTTATTATTCTTATTAATATTTTTTATATTGTTTAAAACCTTTTTTTTTAATATCTACTTTATTGCAATGTGGGCTTATGCAAGAGAACAATAAAATAGTATTAAAAAGGCACATAAGTATGTTCGTTTTGTGAACAAAGAGATTCAACAAGCATAACGCGAGAAAGAATGTTATTATTTTTGATAAAGAGCCTAATAGGGATCTTATTTGAATGAATATTTAATAAATTGATACACTAGATTGTTTATTAGTATTTTTTTTAATGGTAACCATACACCCCTAAAATCAATCTTATGCTCCATTTGTAGGACTTAAATACGCATCACTTTAATAAAGGATACCAAATGGGGCTATTAAGCCAAGAAGCTATCGGCATTTATTGCACTAGAATTACCGGTACTGTGTGTTTGGGTCTAGAATGTACAAAAAAATCGGTTTGGTACCGGTTCACTTCAAACCGGTTTTAACCAAACTGGGTCCTAAACCAACCTAGCCCGCCAATACTATCACCAGTTCCCCTTTTGAACTACCAAATCGGCTTTAAAAACCGGATAGATTTGAGAAAAAACCGTTTTAAACAGGTTTCTAAACGAATCGATTTGGACCATTTTGACCTTTCATGCTCCTAAACCGGTTTGAGTCAAAAAGACCTAGAATACAATTTTGATCAACCCCATTCGGTTTGACCAAAAGATCTAGAATACAATTTTGACTATGGCCAGACCTTGGTTAGGCGTTCGCTCTGTCACTCTTGTCGTAACCAACAACGGCCCAAAAAGTCTATACATAAATCATGACGTAAACACACAGAGTCACAGAGATACACCTACAATACAATTTTGGCAATGTCAATACGTTAAGTTGAGGTTTAATGTAATTGGGCCTAGTGCCAGGATTTGGCTGTTGGGCTTCGGTGAATCACTCTCTTGTTATAATTAATTAACCAATCTCCAGTCTCCACCCAGAAAATTTATACTCACAGGGCCGTCCAAACCGCTCGTCGCTCGAACTCGCTCGAAAATTGCGCGAAAAATGCTCGCTCGTTTTTTCGCTCGATTGAAAACGAGCTGCTCTGCTCGGTTCGGTTTGTAAAAGAGCCAAGCAACGAGCAAGGGTCTGCTCGGTTCAGTTCGGCTCGGATATTTTTAATTATTTTTTATATATAATTATATATGAACAAATATATAAATATATAGACAAAACACATAAATATAAGCTTACAATTATTTTTACCCCTTTAAATTTTTCATCTTCCATCAATTTTATAGTTTTATTTGTTCGATTCAAGTTTTTAGAATACTAAAAGTTTGTTTACGTTTATATCTCACTCTAAACTTACTTTTAATAAAAATTTACAATATATTACATGTTTGTCTAAAAACTACTAATTTATTTATAAAATATATTATTTACAACATTCAATTTTGTTTCTTATTGAAAATTTAGATTGAAAAATAAATAAATAATGCTCGAAATCGCTCGATGTTCGATCGAAAAATGCTCGATTCGATTTTGGCTCGTTTCGGTTTTCGCTTGGTTCGAATTTCAGCCATTCGGTTCGGTTGTAAACGAGCCAAGCAACGAGCAACCCTTTGCTCGGTTCGGCTCGGCTCGTGAACAGCCCTACTCACAAGTAACAACATAAGCCTACATAGATAATATAAGGATGTAACGACTTATGTTGAGCGTTATCTCATCTAAATTCGAGCTTGGCCCATTTAAGTTAAAAGAGTACAAGCTTGACTCATTCAAACACAATTTTCAAAACTCATTCTCATGATAAAAGTAGTTTTTTAAGCTCCAGCTTAATACGTTTAATAAAACTAATTATCTAATTATATTACTTATCTATATTTATAATTATTACAAGCCATATGGAAAAAAGGATAACAAAACCTCATTCTAGAATTGAAGACACATAAATGTTTGGCTTTTTTTTATTTCAATAGATAATTACTACATTTAATTCCGGATTCTAGCCGTTTGCATTCTTTGTGTTCAATGAACGACTATAGTTACATTCTATTGTTATCATAGATATTGCGCAAAGTTACTTGGAGTTTTACTATCGAAAAGCTTGTAGACACACTGGAGCTCAACTCGTACATTTACTAACAAGTTTTATGTATGTATCTAAATTAGAAACGTAGTTGACCGGAATTGAGAAAACACTATCAAACATATTTAACACAAATAACTCACACATCCATTAATCCTGGTTGTAACCTATACATTAGTTCACTAATGGACTTGAACCCTCAATATGTGAGGAACATCACTACTATTTAGAGTTTCAAAACCCTTGATACTAGTATGCTACAAACCGTTTAACGACCTTTATATTTTAATCAGACTTATGAACTCGATGAAGCTTCCTTATCCGTACTTCGTGATTAGACTCGATCTATTGATACTCTTCATTTTGATACAAACTAACCGTTCATGGAATCACGGGTTCATGAGCCTAAAGAGTAAAGACCAAAGAGTAATATGTGGAGAGTACTTGGAAAGAAGAGGGGCATATTTGTTAATATAAGAAAGTGAAAGGTCAGACCACATCTTGTCTTTTTAAATTTATTACCCACCCCCTGATTTTATTTCCATGTCGGAGTCTTCTACTACATTTTGTCAAATTTAACTCCTTATCCATCTACCCAATTTTGTTTTATTTCAATTTCTTTTTGTCTTTAGCTAGTGGCATTTTCCGTGTTATGCAAAAGGCTTTCGGTCGGTATATGTTTGGTTCTCTAAAGTATTGGAGCGATACATACGCTCAATATAGCAATCGACACGTCTTATATATTGAAATGTTGAATGGAGCCATAAAAATGAATACCGCTATCGGTATAGGGTATAGATTTTGTTTGGACAATATCGATTCGTTTGGTCACGATACGGGCACGGTTTCGGCACTCCATATAGGCATATACGGGCAGATTACGGGTAATCTGGGGGTTATATAGATGTTTCCCACGAGGGGTTAGACCCGGCAAAGATGGTTCTTCTGATAACCTGCAAAACAGACACCGTGAGCTCGTCACTGAGAAGGGGGGGGGGTACCTCCTTGTGACCACCCTCCGGCGTGAGAATCAGACTAGATTGCTCTTGAATATAAGTGTATATTAAGAGATTGCTAGAGCAGATATCAGGTATAAGATATAAGATGAGATGATAAGATGATGTACCATTCCAAGGTGTTGGAGTATTTATAGCCGAAGGTAGGTTTCCAAGAAGGTACAGCCGGCTGAATAGTGTTCCTGTTCTGCCAACTGTGGGCTACGCACATGCCATGCTGGTAGTTGGTGGGTAGGCAGCGGCTGATAGTGACCAGGCCGGCTGTGCACTATTCCTGTTCCACCAACTGCAGGCTATGCACGTCCTCCGACAGGTTGGTGAGCAGGCAGCGGCTAATAGTGACATACAGTACAAGAGCGTGCTGCTCGTCATACTGTTGTCAGTGAGCTGTCGTATCTTTGGTCAGATCTTTTGTCCATACCTCGTCAGGTACAGTATAAAAGATCCTACAGTATCGTACGGACTGGCTCATTTGGGCGGGAGTTCTCCAGGCTTTGTGCGGGAGAGTTCCCGGCTTTGCTCATTCCTTCTTCAGGTGACATTACTGAATTATTATGAGTTAAGTGCCTTGTGCGTGTAGCTTTGCTGCGCAGGTATCCTTCCCTGATGGCTTGTATCCGCAGCTGCGGGAACAGGCAGAGTACTTCACCATTGGGAGGCTTTTCCTGCGGGAACAGCTTGCGTACTGCGCGTAAGGACGTCACGTCTCTGAGCATGGTGGGTCCTGCGGATCCAGTTGGTCTCGGCGCCGACGTCCCTTTTAAGTTAAGTCTTGCGGGTTCAACCGCGCAGACGTCCGTTAAGGAGTCTTGTGGGTTCAACTGCGCAGACGTCCCTTTTCAAGGTGAGTCTTGCGGGTCCAACTGGGCTCTGCTGGTACCTACCTCTTCAAGTCCCCCCAGTCCAATGTTCTTCTCATGAATTGTTAATAAGTGAGGTGAACTTTTGGACTTAAACAAGGGGTTTTGAAAAGGTTTTAGTTTTAAGGTTTTCCATGGGGATTCTTCCCGCGGAAGTCCTAATGTCACGTGCAGAAATTCCTGACTTTTCTGCTTGATCTTTGGGTGTGATGCGGGTAGGTCTGTAACCTCCTCGCAAGTCAGGAGCGTTGAGTTCCACTTGTGTAGATTCTCCATGAGGTTTTGGTAGTTTTGAACATAGTGATCAATTATGTTTAAACAACCAATTCCATCTTGGAGGTTCAAACAATCTAGTTCTCGACGTTCCCACTATGCGGGGATGTTATTCCCGTTTCCGCAAGCACTTCCCAGAAGATCCTTCTTGGTTTCAATTCCTTGCGGAGTGTTAGGTATGTGAAGGGTTTTGCCTTGACACTGTACCCGCACTCGTCTTATAGTTACTTTACTTCCAAGGTATTCCTGGCTTCAATTCCCTGCGGGTGCTAAGTATGTGAAGGGTTTTGCCTTGACACTGTACTCGCACCCGTCTTATGGTTACTTGGTTGCCGAGGTGTTCTTGGCTTCAATTCCCTGCAGGTGCTAAGTATGTGAAGGGTTTTGCCTTAACACTGTACTCGCACCTGTCTTATAGTTTCTTGGTTGCCAAGGTAAGGGGTATTTTCCCGCTTAATTTTGAATCTTTTTGAAATTCGAAGAGTTGGTGAAAGGATAAGAACAGTCCAAACTGTTGAAACGTCGTCCGACGGTTTCTTCTGACAGTGTCAGGACGTGCAGGAAGTTATGGCGACGTGACGGTATATGGTCATTCCAGGCGCTTTTTCAGGCGCGTGGCCGCGAAATTAATGGCACGTGTCCTTTCAACAGCTGTTGCCAGCTTGCACTTTGCCACGTGTCATAGTTTCATTGCATCTGCGATTTCTCTCTCTTCCGCATTAAATTCATCGCATTAATTGCGATGAGTATATAAAGGGGGAGAGGGTCCTTTGTAATCCACACTTTCACTTCTCTCTTCATCTTCTAAACGATTTCCGGCGAATACTCACTATTTCGTCGAGCATTCTTCTGAAATCGCTTCTGTTCATCCGAAACATGTCTTCTACCCGTGATTTCGAGGCTACTGCCGAGGAGTCGGAGTTGTTCGTCGAGAACCCGATTTCGACGTTCGAAAAGGACGACAAGAGCACTGCTGGCGAGTGCCAGTGTGCTCTTCCGGCCGAGCTTTTTCAGTACATCATCCGGAAGTTCATGCTCGAGTCGTTCGAGCCTGAGTTTCCGGGGCCACACCAGACGGTGTACGATGCCCCCAAGGGCAAAATAGGGGTGTATGCTGCATTCTTCGTTTATGGGAATCTCAGGTTCCCATTGACGAAGTTTGTATACCGTGTCTTGGAGAGGCACGGTGTGCATTTGACGGAGGTACACCCGATGGCGATCGCCAAGATCCGCCACTTTGAGTGGGTGTGCCTCATTCTGGGCGTGGAGCCACATGTTGACCGGTTGATGACCTTCTACTCCTGGAGGTGCATCTAGGGGTGGTACACCTTGGTCAATCGGATCAAGGGGTTGAAGATCTGCGCTACCGAGCGCAGTCTTCGGTCGTGGAAGCGGGAGTTTTTTTATATCTCCGCTCGCGTCGTCCCTCTTGCGATGACCTTTAAGAATGGGAGAGCACTCCCCGCCCTTCACGCCCTCAACCACCAGGAGGCGGAGTGGTTCGCCAAGATCTCCCGGATCCAGACTCCGGTGTACCGCTTTGCGGAGTCTGGGATGGTGATGCTTGGGATGAGCCGGGTGTGGAAGGAGGCGTCCCAGATTCCTATCGTCCTCGAATACGGTTTGAACTCTGTCCCTTACGGTATGCTCTATCTTCTTTGTTGATATAGGTTTTTCTTCTAACTGTTTCTTCTTTTTATTTCAGAGGGAAACGATTTGCAATCTCTCCTGCAGCCGCGGGAGAGTGATGGTCCCGCCCGGATGGGTACTCGTGCTCTCAATGAGAACGAGTTGCCCATCTTGGAGCAAACGAGGGATCGGTTTGTGGAGGTCTACCCGCCAGGCCACCCTATTCTGAGCGCCACGCGGCCAAGTAAGGAGTTATTCAACCCTCGACCTCTCAATGCTGAAACCTCTGCTGGAATTCCTCTAATCTTGTCATCTTCTGATGAGGAATCCGCAGATGGTCCTCCGTTGGTACGGAAAAAGAAGGCTGCCGGCGGGAAGGGGAAGGCGAAGGTTGCCTCCACTGCCGATCCGGTGCATCGGTCTGATTCAGAGACCGAAAGCGAGGAGGTGGCGGGGAACCCTGGTGGGGATAAGACCATTGCTCCGGAGGCTGAGACGACTGTCCCCTCCGAGCAGCCCAGGACGACGACGGTGAGCGGCGTGAAGAGGCCGGCTCCATCGGGTTCGTCCCCGCCTGTTCGCACTTTTAGGCTCAAGAAAACCCGTAAGTACAAACTTCATTCACTTTTAACTTCATATCTTTCCGCCATTATACTTATATCTTCTTTGTACAGGCGTGGATGCTACCGCATTCCAGGGTGGAGCAGGGAGGAGCACCTCCGGACCCATGACGGTAGGCTTGGTCAACCTACCTGAGGCGGTGACCCAGGCGACTGCGCCTGCTTCAGTTGGTTCAGTTGCTCACCCAGTTGAGCCAACTGTTCCAACTGTGATGACATCTCCGCCGGCTGTCAGTGCCATATTTACTGAATCTTTCACTGAGCCGGCGGTGACTATTTCTGCGGGCTTCTCCGCAGCGGCGACCACGGTTGTGAGTTCACCTCCGTTGGTTTCTACCACGGCGGCCTCCATGCCTCCTCCGACGTCGGCAACTGCGGCCGATCCTTCAGGTATGCTTGGGGCTTCTCGCCAACCTCTGCCTCCTTCCCATCTGCCTGACCTCTTGGATGGATTTCCCTTGGGTTCAGGTGATGGGTTTGGCGGCTATCGGCCTGTTGTCGACCCTACAGGTGCGTAGGGTTCTTTTGGCCTTTTTTTTTTTTTTTATATATATCATGTTTTCCTAACTGCTTTTTGTTTTTTGCAGTGTCGGATTCCAATGAAATGTATGTTCCACGATGGAACATCCGCCGAGGAACAACCCTTCGCACGCCTGTGGAGTGCGTGGAGTGGGCTCGTCACGCAGCTCCCAGTGGTGCGTTGGGGGAAGCAATGGCTAGCTACCAGGAGGGTAGGCTAACCAATGAGCTTCGGATTCTCCTGGCCCGGATGCAGCCGCGCGTCGAGCTGCTTTGTCGTGAAAACGACAAGTTAAAAGCAGCTCGTATCCAAGAAGCAGCTCAGGCGCGGGCTGTCCGGGAGGAGAACAAGAGGCTTACCGCAGTGGCTGCGGAAAAGGAGAAGGCCTTCAAGGCCCTCGAGGTTGAAGTTCAGGCCCGGCTCGAGGCCCGTTCCAAGGCTGCCCAAGCTGTCAACGAACAGCTTCGGCTGGCTAAGGAAACTGCAAGGAACGCAACTGAGAGGGCCACCAAGGCTGAAGCTATTGCTGAGCCTCTACGCATTGAGAACGAGGAGCTTAAAGCCAAGCTAGAGGGGCTCCAGCAGACTCATGATGCCTTGGCTATGGAAGACGCCAAGAAGCTCCAAGAGATCTTGGACCAGAGGGGCGTGCTTGACCACACTGAGCGGAAGCTAAAGGGCGTTGAAGAGGCTGCTGCTAAGGAAGTGTTGCTCGCCAACCTTAACAAAAGTGAAGCCGAACGCGCCCGTAACCAAGCTCAAGCCGCCCTCCAGGAGGCTCTGGTTGCCAAGGAATGGCTTCTTCGAGAAGCGTTGTCTCAGGTATGCGTAATTTCATATCTTTACGCTTTTCTTTGTACATAGAAAAGGTTCTCACACTTGTATTTTTTCTTGTAGGTTGTGCATCGAGTCTTCACGGACACATCATACGACGATGCCATGAGCGCAGCCCTCAACGCTTCTCATGAGGATGGGGAAAAGGCCGGCTTCCTGCTTGGTCTAGGGTTCGTTGAGAAAGGCATCCCGCCTTCCAACTTCCCTTTGCATGATGTGGATACTGAAGCTGTTTATGACCAAGCAGTGAACCAGTATGCTGCCTTCCCGCATCCGGTGGTGGAGAAGGTGAATGAAGTTGCTGTTGCTGATGATGGGCTGGCTATCCTTAAAGCTTTCATTGAACCGCCACACTCTACTGATAGTGCGGGTCCAAGTGGAAGTGGTCCTGAAGCTTGATCCTGAAGATCCCTTTCCACCATTAGAGTAGATTTTTATTTTTGTATAGCTTCTTTTGTATGCGGGTATGTACCCAGCAATCTTTGTAATATTTGAATTTCGATGGAATAAAGATTATTTGCTAATGCCTTGCCTTGTTTATTTCATGCATATTTTGATTTAACTTAGCAATTTCTTTAGTACTTAGATAAGTTAACTTTTCAACGTGGCAGATAATAAGTTAAAGTTTTGCGTCCTCTTTCGTGATTGTGCGGATAAGACCGTCACTTGCACTCAGTAAGATGGCTAAACTTTACCTATATCTGACCTGCGTGGAAGTTTTCCTCATCTTTTCCTTTGAAATTTTCTAAGTGTTTAGAATAAGTTAACCTTTGAACGTGGTAGATAATAGGTTGAAGTTTTGCTTCCTCGTTCGTGATTGTGCGGGTAAGACCGTCACTTGCACTTAGTAGGATGGCTAACCTTTACCTACATCTGACCTGCGTGTAGGTTTTCCTCATCCTTCTGTTAGAAATTTACTAAGTATTTTGAATAAGTTAACCGTTCGACGCGTGGTTGTCAATAGGTTAGTTTGGTTTCTTCTATCATGATTTGTGCAGTTAGGACCGGCACTTTCATTTAGTGGGATCACCAAACTTTACCTATGACTGACCTGCGTGAAGGTTTGTCGTTTTTTGTGTTTATGCGGGCTTTGCCGCCTTCCACAAGTAACGATTTCTTTACACTTATTTATGCGGTGAAAACCGGCATCAGTGTTGAATAAATTAACCGTTCGACGCGCGGTTGTCCATAGGTTAGTTCAGTTTATCATGATTTGTGCGGTTAGGACCGGCACTTTCATTTAGTGGGATCACCAAACTTTACCTATGACTGACCTACGTGAAGGTTTGCCGTTTTTTGTGTTTATGCGGGTTTTGCCGCCTTCCACAAGCAACGACTTCCCCACTTATGTATGCGGTGAAGACCGGCATATCAGTGTGGAAAGTTCATAAGTATAAATGTAAGATCATTAGCATCAATGTTCTAAGAAGAATCATTTCCATTAGAAGTGGCTCTGGGCCTTTTCTTTACAAGTTTGGAATTGATCTATATGCAAACTGTGTAATTGAGCTCCCTTCCATGTTGTTGGGATGGGAGTGCCATCGAGCCGATATGCACCTGGTTCGGGATCTCGTTGTTTACGCAGTATGTAGTCTCCACCATTGAAGCTGCAATTTTAGTGTTTTCCCCCAACTGGGGTTCTACACGCATCAGCCTGCTCAGCGTTCGTTACGCCACGAGGTGCGCGAACGTCCCATCTCTGACAAATGCTTTGACGATGTCCTTCACGTCTGTGCATTCTTCAGTGTTGTGGCCTTTTGTCCTGTGAAAGTCACAGTATTTGCTTCGATCGGCATTGTGACGATGTCGGATTATTGGAGCCTTTGGCCATGGGAGATTCTCAGTGGCGAATATCTCGGTGACGCTTTTGGTGAGTGGCGTCCATCTGGAGTTCTGGTTCGACTGTACGTTATCCCTTCCGCCTAACCGATGTTGCAAGCCGGATGAGGTGTCAAAGTTTACCCTTGACTGCCAAATGCCTAGCTTCCGCTTTTTGTTTAGCCGGGCGGTAAGGACGTTGTCTTCTCTTGTTTTCTGGGTGTAGAGGTTTGTGCTCTGGGGGAGATCTCTACCCAGTTGCTTCTCCGTTTCCGCAAAGTGTTTAGCCGCTGTCATGATGGCATCCCAAGTGGATGGCATGCCATCTTTACCCGTTAAGGTGCGGATGAGCTCTGGGTCATTCGCGCCCTGGATGAAAGCAGCGCGAACAAGATCTTCGCTAATATTACCCAGACTTAGCTTCTTTGAGTTGAAGCGAGTGATGAAGTCTGGCAAAGATTCATCTTTCTCTCGAATGCAATTGAGGATTGTCCATTGCTCTTCGGTATATTTTCTTTGCTGGCTGAAGTGTTGGCTAAACTTCTGCTGGAAGTCAGCCCAATCGTAGATGTGGTGGACCGGTAGACGATCGAACCACGCTCTAGCTGCCCCAACAAGCGTCATTTGGAACATGTAACACCACGTAGGTTCCGTCCAACTACTGACGGTTGCCCCCGCTATGAACCTATTCAAATGATCGTCTGGATCAGATATACCATCGTAAGTGCCGATGTTGGACATCTGTTTGGCACTTTTTGGGGCGATTACTTCCGCAATGTCCCTTGCAAATTTGGACGTTCCCGCCTTTGCAGCAGTTAGTGTAAATGTTTTGGAGAAGTCATGTGGGTTTCCACCCGCGTTTTTTGGTTTGAAGGTTTCTCCAAAACGCCTTCTCGGTTGGGAGTCCGTTTCCTTACGCTTCCCTTTCGCCCTATGACGAGGGTTTGCGTCACTATCGGATTCCTCCGAATCATCGTCCGAGTATTGTATGAATTCATCAGCCTGTTGGAGTGAACGTAAGCGTTCATCCAACTCAGCTTGGAATTCTTTTTGACGTGCTTCCGCCCACGCTTTAACTTCATCGAGTGTTTGGCGGGGGAGCCTCGTTCGTTGTCTCTCTAACTGGGTATCGGTGTATCCCAGTGAGCGATTTACTGCACTTGCCCCAGCTTGGGTAACCGGGGTAGTGTTCGTAAGAACTGTTTAGTCGCCGGTATTCCCCCCAGTAGCTGGGATTGTGGTTACCGGAGTTTCTTTAACCATCTTTCCAGAAGTTTTGAGAAAACTGAAAAGGAATTAAGTTCTAGTTTTTTTCCCACGGATGGCGCCAATGAAGAAACACTAATCGACCCCGGGCAGATTACGGGTAATCTGGGGATTAAATAGATGTTTCCCACGAGGGGTTAGACCCGAAAAAGATGGTTCTTCTGATAACCTGCAAAACAGACACCGTGAGCTCGTCACTGAGAAGGGGGGGGTACCTCCTTGTGACCACCCTCCGGCGTGAGAATCAGACTAGATTGCTCTTGAATATAAGTGTATATTAAGAGATTGCTAGAGCAGATATCAGGTATAAGATATAAGATATAAGATGAGATGATAAGATGATGTACCATTCCAAGGTGTTGGAGTATTTATAGCCGAAGGTAGGTTTCCAAGAAGGTACAGCCGGCTGAATAGTGTTCCTGTTCTGCCAACTGTGGGCTACGCACATGCCATGCTGGTAGTTGGTGGGTAGGCAGCGGCTGATAGTGACCAGGCCGGCTGTGTACTATTCCTGTTCCACCAACTGCAGGCTATGCACGTCCTCCGACAGGTTGGTGAGTAGGCAGCGGCTAATAGTGACATACAGTACAAGAGCGTGCTGCTCGTCATACTGTTGTCAGTGAGCTGTCGTATCTTTGGTTAGATCTTTTGTCCATACCTCGTTAGATACAGTATAAAAGATCCTACAGTATCGTACGGACTGGCTCATTTGGGCGGGAGTTCTCCCGGCTTTGTGCGGGAAAGTTCCCGGCTTTGCTCATTCCTTCTTCAGGTGACATTACTGAATTATTATGAGTTAAGTGCCTTGTGCGTGTAGCTTTGCTGCACAGGTATCCTTCTCTGATGGCTTGTATCCGCGGCTGCGGGAACAGGCAGAGTACTTCACCATTGGGAGGCTTTTCCTGCGGGAACAGCTTGCGTACTGCGCGTAAGGACGTCACGTCTCTGAGCATGGTGGGTCCTGCGGATCCAGTTGGTCTCGGCGCCGACGTCCCTTTTAAGTTAAGTCTTGCGGGTTCAACCGCGCAGACTTCCGTTAAGGAGTCTTGTGGGTTCAACTGCGCAGACGTCCCTTTTCAAGGTGAGTCTTGCGGGTTCAACTGGGCTCTGCTGGTACCTACCTCTTCACTTACATTACCTGGGAAAAGGAAACATTATGATTTACAAATTTATGATATTGTTTAGACGATATAATTAGTTAGGTTCAACACGGTATAAATAAATAAATTATATTTAACCATTAACCCTTTCAATCTTGAACAAAGCTTTTATCAAAAAGTATTACAATGATATATTCAGAATTTTATAAGATGTTATATTATATTAATAGAATCACGAAAAGGTAATCATAATAAATAATAAGAAATAAACTCAAGCAACCGCTACAATACAAAAAAAAAATAAAGGAAAAACTGCTATGGGCAAAAGAGAAGGATAGTGATGCCATTTTTCTTCAACAGTGTAAATTTACTTATTTTCGTCCGTAAGTTTAAACTCTGACCCCGTATGGTTCGACAATTCAAATTCCCCTCCCCCGCGTTTTAGTCTAAGTTTCGGCTCAAGCGAACTTCGGTTATGTAGTATATATAAACTAGTTTTTAAGCTGTAACCCACACGTTTGACGAGAAAAAATTAGAGGTTCGTAGAATAAAAAAATACTTATTCTTTTCATCAAATGAAAAGTAAGGGCTCGTTTCAAATAATGGAATGAAATTGGAATTGAAATTTGCAAAGGACTTGGAATTGGAAAAAACTGAATTTGAAATCTGAATATTTCAATAGGAATTGAAAAGAATTGAAATCCAAATCCATTCTTGATATGTTCGTTTGACAAATGAATTGTAATTTATCACCACAAATGAATTGGAATTAGATTTTTTTAACGAGGATAACATCGGAAACATTTTAGTTTTTCTTAGCTTTTTTGTTTTTTATTTATATTTTGCATTATGATTTTTTTATTTTTTTATTCTATAGGGGTTTTCTATTAAGACTAAAGACCTCTCAAAAAAATATTTAAAAATAATGATACAAAATTCATAACTCAAAATATCAATCAAAAACAAAAAAAAAGTAAAAAAAAAAAACTAAAATGTTTATTCGTTGTCCTCATTAAAATATAATAATAATAATAATAAAATAAAATTTGAGAAAAGATTCTAATGAATTTACTTGAATTCCTCCACATTTTCAATAGATTTGAAATTCCTTTATTATAGGAATTTGAAGGAACTAAATTCTGATTCTAATTCCAGTTTCATCGAACCGAACACATCAAAATGAAATTAAGATTCCAGCTTCAACGAAACGAACACGTCATGCTATGTGATTTTAATTTCGATTTCTTTGAATTCTCACAAATTCTGTAAAACGAGCGCGCAGTTAGTTTTTTATGGTAGAATAAGACCTAAAAACATAACCATTTTATGCATATATAAATTCAGTTTATAGAAATTAATTTGGTAAAAAGAAAGAGAATAAGGGAACGTGGGAAAAGGGAGACCGAGTCACCTGAGGTCAGGTCAGGTATTGTCAGAGAAGAACAAGACGTAGTCGCACACGTGAGCGTAAACATGTATGTATCTGACCCGAGTCTTCAAATTTCAAGGGGACCATGGTTCAGTCCAGCTTCTGTAACTAATTAATAAATGTGGTCCATTCTACAATTTGTTTTCTATTCTCTCCAGATTATATTTTTATCTTACACTGTTTTACGGTTTATATATAATTTCATTATTACATATATGATGTTAGTATTGCCAATTGTGTGAACATGTATTATGTTGAGTTTAATTATTTTTCTAGAAATGTGGAAGTTGCTACAATAAACCAGCGGCATCACCATACGAAAAGGAGATATTACTTTGTGACTTATGACGTGAGAATAAATACCTTTTTGTTGTAAGATACTTATAAGCTAGATACATAAAATTACATGTAGCTCTTTTGAAAATACATGGTCTAAAATTTAATTAATTTAAACGCCTTGTGAATTTATATATTATTATGCTTACGTATTGTTGGATATAGTCATTGGGTGCTATAATGAAAATACTTGTTATACATAACATTAAGTATTACGAGAACACGTTAAATCAATCAATCAATCAATCATGCCCAGTAAAATCCCACCGACAGCAAAGCTATAAGTAGGGTCTGGGGAGGGTGGGATGTAGGCACACCGTACCTCTATCCAAAGGAATAAAGAGGTGGCTTCCAGAGAGACCCTCGGCTCTAAGTACATGTGTATGAAGCAAAATAAAGGAAATCAAAGTTTAACAGTTATATAAAAACTACTACTAATTATAATAATATTAATAATAAGATCACAGTTTAACAGCGATATAAAAGCTAATAATAATTATAATAATAATATATGTAAGGGAAATACCATTATGGTATGTGACCTAAATAAGTTAAGTCTAAGCCCTAAGGTATTCAATTCTCTCTAAAAATCCTTAACTTTAATTCTACTTCTCTATGAATTCCTATCCTCAACCATGTCCTCGGAGAGGTTTAGGTCTATCAAATCATGCCTAATCCTCTCATCCCAAGTCAATTTCGGTCGTCCTCTACCCCTCCTCCCCTCTATAGTAATGTTTTCTACGGATCTAACAGGATTCGTCGTCTGTCTTCTCTTTACATGTCCGCGAGAACACGTTAAATAAAATAAATATTTCAATATTATAGTACTAAAAAGAATAACATTTATGCTAACTTTGATCTCTGTTCTTTTTTTATTTTTCGCAACAAACTCATTAATTTTTAGATTCACTAAATTTACGCAATTAAATGAGCAAACACAAACATAGTTGTTGAAAAATTATATATGGATAGATGGAAAGTTTTAAGTCATGATAAAAGGATTATCGGACTAGACCGGGTTTTCAAGGGCGATATATGATCGATATGAAGTTAAGTTTAGACTCGAGTGGTTTTATTTGTTGTGGTATTAAGACTATTTGGTGGTCTCCAATCGAATTATTATGATAAGTAGGTTTTTCTGCTATGTATTGATAGAAACTTAAATTTATTACAAGTTTAGAATTATTAGACTTGTAAACTCGACTGCCTAAAATCACAAACATAGGCACATGTGAATCAACTCAACGCTAAATGATTAACCATGTACTCGATGAACATAAGAGCAAAATTAGTCCCCGTCGTGTAGCTTAGTTGGTTAAGGGGCGTAAGACTTGGAACAATAACCTAGAGGTCGTGGGTTCGAAACCGATCCTAAGCGTCAATCACCTTGCTGCTGAGTGAGGCTGATTTACCTCTCACGTTATTTTATATTTAAGCAAAATATAAATAGGGTAATTTATGAAAAAACATTATTTATATTTAAGCAAAATATAAATAAATAATAGGCTTATCGTATATTGTTAAGAAACGGTCTGTTGTACAATCATGTTTAAACAATTAAAAACAAAAAAAAATCACTAATAATTGGGTTACTACATTCATATTCTTCTCATCAATTTTTAAATTATTAAATTAAATCCACCATCCAAATCTAATATTAATGGATTAAATTTTTTCTCATTCTTTTCATTTTCATTGTAATTTGTATTTTAACTTTACCCTTATTAATATATAGATATGTTATTAAATTTTATAGATAGGAAGAGCATTATTTGAAATGTATTTTAAGAGCATGGTCGAAAAAGAAAAAAAAAATGACAGAAAGAATAAAAGAAAAGAGATCTGATACTTGACTTATGTTTATTACAATACATTTGATAAGATTTGTAATTGAGTCGGCTATCACTCAACAACCATCTATTTTGTTGGCAGAAGTTTGAGTTAGATGATGTGTTATTATCATGTGAGTGAAAAAGAGTGATGTCATGTTTACATAAACGATTGCATTCTTCAAACTCACTAACATGTATTATGGCTATGTAAGTGTAAGTCGGTATTATAATTAGTGAAATAAAAGTTAAACAGAAAAGAACGTCGTGCAGGGTTGTAATTGAGTCAATCAATTAAATGAGCATCTAGAATGCGGGTCATGCCCCCATGCTCGTTCTTCTCTTCACGCTACTACACCCACGTTTCTTTTACGATGAAGGAGATGTTCCACAACCTGTAGTTCTATGTGGATGCCAGCCAAAGACATCTCGAGGAAGTGGTGGCTCTCGGCACGATCACCCAGGGAGGCTCGAAATTCTTTTAAAATTGTTTATATATATTTTTTGAAACACAATATGCATTCTTAAGGTTAAAACCCTGTTACCCACTTCATTTCAACCTTTTTTTTAGAAAAAAAATTGTACACAACTTAAACCATAACCTAATAAATCAATTTAAAATTTTAATGGTTTAAACTAAATAAAAAATCTAAACATAGCTTTCGTAGCCTTTAACCCAAATGTTTTTAATAATTATTGACGACGCACTGATGGCCCCAATTCTGATAACACAACACATAGTTTAGAGTCTCATAGAGACTCATTTAACTATCCTAAAATAATAGAAGTATTTAATAGCCTAAAATTTCTATCAATATAACTATTCAATAGGAAAATTCTTAGACACAAATTAAATCAAAACACGATAATAAAACTTACCTCGTTGCAAGGATGGAACAACTAGCTAGGACTGGTGTGTTTGCTGAATCGGATTGTGTTTTGTTCATCAGGTCGAAACTCTCATTGAAATGCGGTGCCCGATGTGCCAGCCCTGTCGTCAAAATTATTAATAAAAAATATTAATTAATATTTTTAGTTTTTTATTCAAAAAATTATTAATTAGTTTTTTATTTGTTATATATAAAATATAATAATTAAAAAAAACATCTATATATGTCACATATAGCAATATAAGTGACAAAATTTTCTAGAATGTCCCATTAATGTAGATAGATTCAACTTTTGTTTTGATAAATAAAAGTTTTCAAAAATGTCTCCTACAAACACGTCTTTGACAACTTGTTAGGCTTCAACGCGTCTTTCACGACCTGCTTGGCCACCAAACACGTCTTTCACGACCTGCTAGCCTCCAACACGCATCTTTTACGACTTTTTTTGCAGGGCTTTGGAGATTAGAAAACCATCTTGCGCTTTCATATTTGAAGATGAAAATATGATCAAAGGAAACACCGGGAACGGTAAACAAAGTACGTTTTTGGATTGACACTTGGCTTGTCCCGGTGCCTTTTAAAGATGTATTTTCAAACTTGTTTGACAACAGGGAAAATATCTATGTGATTGCAGACGGTTCTGACACTCTGAATCAATCCTGGAAATGGATCAAGGTGGAAAAGAACCCTTTTAAACGCGAACGAAACCTCCGAGTTGCCCGACCTATTAGATTTATGCCAAGACATTATTTTTGGATCCTTAGGATAAACGGGTATGACTAGAAAACTCATCGGAGAAAGTCACAGCGGCATATATGAAAAATGTTATGTTAAATGCTCCGTTTTAATGAGTTGGAATAATTGGGTCTCGGAAAAAAATATATATTTGTGTTTGGAAAGCGGAGATGATCGTATCTCGACCCTGGAAGATCTAGTACAAAAAAACATCCAAGTTTAGTCTTTCAAATGTTCATTTTGCAATAAAGCCTCTGAAAATGAAATCCATTTGCTAACTTTCTGTCTCATATAGCTAATCGGATATGATATTTTGTTAGCTCGTAGTGTAAAATTCCTCTCATTTTCGTATTCTCGGTTCTTGATTTTCTTATCATTCACAAAACAGGTCTCTTCAATGGATTATTTGGTCAAGTGTAGTGGGTGATAAATAAGGGCGAAATGGGGGGAAATAGGGCGCGAACACCGTCCCAGGCTACAAATGAGGCGAATTGTGGGTGGGCTACAACTATATGTCGCCTGTGTTGTGTGTGTGTATTATTATTATATATGTGTGTGTGCGTATAGGGCTACAATACCATTACACTATAAAAATAAAAACTAATCATTTACTGATTGCACGTTACATGACGTAAAATAACCCATTTTTTAACTCTTTCAATACACATAGCCTTACGAGTTATGAGTTTTGCCTTGTTATATATACACCAAATTTGATTTAGTTATGTTTATTGAGTTTTAAATATAGAAAAGGTGGCCAATCGTGTAAGTGTATTTTGTTTGATAAATAGGCATCCAAGGGAAGGTTTCACGTGGTGGGTCCCATTCACCATCCTCACGTCCCCACCATCCTCTCTCTCCGTATCTTCCTTTCACTTTTTTATATTTTATTTTTATTTTATATTTCCTTTTATCTTTCTTGTGACTTCAAATTTTTTTTTCC
Source organism: Bidens hawaiensis (assembly GCF_021521415.1). Classification (NCBI taxonomy): domain Eukaryota; kingdom Viridiplantae; phylum Streptophyta; class Magnoliopsida; order Asterales; family Asteraceae; genus Bidens; species Bidens hawaiensis. The sequence goes on along the minus strand of NW_027491095.1, from coordinate 3,040,277 downwards.
TTATTGAACCTTTATTATATCCTAGACAGAAGGTTGGTCCTTGTTGAACCAAGGAAACCACATAACACTAATACAGATGTATTTGTGACAAATAGTATCGAAGCTTGTTCGACCCCCTAACTACGTTGTTCCCTCAAGTTGTTCTCTAAAGCTTTTAGTTGCGACTACAATTAGTACAACGTGGGATCGTTAATCTCAGTTAAAGGCTCACGTATGTTGAGCTATACCAGTGAGAGATAATTATCCCGGACGTGTCATGTGGAGTGGCATGATGCAGTGTTGAGATGTGTGCTTCGTTGTATTGTTATTGCAAATGGTGCATGAGCACACAAAGTAGGTTGATACATGTTGGAATCGTGGTCACCAAGAGAATAATGGACTAGTTTAAGGATCGTGGTAAGATTATATGACAGAATGGATTTTTTCCAAGGAGAGCAATGGACCGATTTAGGGGAAATGTAAACACTACATTATTCGAGAGTTGGGCCACTCTTCCAAATACTTTAAGATATGACGAAACCAATACACCTTTGTTGAACACAGTTGCTACACAATTAAGTTTGCAACTTTGAATATATATATATATATATATATACACTTTTATTTTGGTATATAAAACAAACTTAACAAAATTGTCGTAACATTTCAAAAAGCAAATACCCAAAAGAAAGTTGCTTAGTATAAAAAGCGTTAGTTAATTATGATTTATGAGATTAGAATTTTCATAATTATTCATAATACCTCAACAATTATTTTATTCAGTTACGAAATAGAATTCTTGGGAATGACTCGTTGAGAATACAAACAAACGTTGATGATAAATACAAATAAAAAAACGTTGATCATAATGAAACCGGCTTTATTAAATTTGTGTTTATGAATTGCTGAATTTAAAAATGATGGTGAATGATTATAGACAATCCACTCACTAGATTAGTAGATTAGGCGATCATGTCACATTATTATCACGGATTACCCAAAAATAATAGTTGAATCTTTGTTGACATCATAAATCAAATCTTATAATGGGTGCAAACAAATACAAAAATAATGCCCTCTTTGTCTCTATGATAGGAACCTTTTTTATTCGACAGGATCAGCAGCCCGAGTTCTCATCGGTTGAGCCTGAATATTTGATTGGCTCGTATCGTTACTCGTGTCTCCAAAAGCGACCTCGTCTTTATATCTCGCTGAAAGTGAGGGCACTCTAAAGCGAATACATCCCTAACCCTCCCATGTGACTTTGGTTCTTTCTCGGTTATGCCATTGAATTAGCAGTTTGACGTGACCCTCCTCATTTTTGCGTTTGTTTAGAATGGCCTTAGGAAAATAGGATTATGACAAAGTATCATCGTTGATATACAGGACTTAAGATACACAAGACTTAAGAAATGTTCCGCTTCAAATATCACAAACGTATTTTGAGTAATTTTTTTAAACAACACGTGAGTGACTTTTGCAAAACTGTGAACAAAAAATTTTTCATCTAAAAATTATATTAAATTTTATTAAGTAATAGTTTTCGTAAGTTAAGAATTGACAAAAAAATTTATACTTAATAGTCTTATGTACATATTACTTAGATTTGTTGAATTATCAATAAATGATTATGCAATGGTGATGAAATATACAGCAAATAAGGGTTGTGATTTGATATTTCACTAACCCAACATTACAATTATGAGTAGAAGATAATAATTTCCAATGAACTCAGACCCGGCTCTGAGAACGGTTAAAAATTTTGGGGCCAAAGGCGAAATTTTTTTTGGGCCTTAATAAAAAAGGATATCTTGTTGGGTTTAAACAGTTTAATTTTTAAATGACCCTTAATTTTTTGAGCCTTATGACTTGGTTGTGTAAAGAACATTTTTTTTATAAAAATATGGTTAAAATGACTCAAGTGAGGTTAGAACCGACAACCTCTTGGTTGAAAGTCATACCCCTTTACCACTAAACCAAGCTAATAGTTGTGTAATTAAGTTTAAACATTATATATACATACTGTTTTTCATAAAAATATATATATAATTTTTTTAAAAAAAAATCTGGGTCTATCGGGATGTCGGGCCTGGGTCCGTCGACCACCCGGCCCTCCCTTATAGCCGGCCCTGAATGAACTCACAATGTATACAATAAGGAACCGAAAGTAATACAAGATATATAATGATTAGACAAGGGGATGGGAAATCATACACACAGAGAAATGATGAGAAGCATACACACATTCATTCATAATTTTCGTTATTCCTAATATTTTCCTCTTGCTTATATCTTCGGAGTTCTTTGGGCCATTGGATTAGGCTGGGGTGTTTGGATATTATTTGGGCTAGGTCCTGTTTCATAACACGAGGGAATGACTAATGAGGGATACAAAAGTGGCTATTTAGCTATTAACTAAACCGGCAAAGCCATTTAAGCAGAGTAAAAATATTCAGCTTCTCCTCTTGGAAACGGATTACGTTAAACGTACCCCTCTCAATTACTTGTCGCAACCTCTTCACTGTACTTTCAGTCTATTAACAATTTTATTTGACATATTATTCCCTGTGTTTTCATATTGTGGTCTCCCTTTAAAACATTATATAAAAAACTATATAGTTTAATATTGTTTTGTGTTTTCTCTCTCTTATTTTATGTGTTTGTGGTTCCTGATCATAATAATAATATTTATTATTATCAATGTCAATGTATTATTATATTGTGTGTATGTGATAATACTAATATAGATACTATTAAAAACAAAAAAAAATTATTAATAATATTTACCATATTAATAATAAAATAAATTAATTATGAATTACATCTTAATAGTTTTGATTTTATATATTAAGTGGACAATACTAATTGAAACAAAAAATATTCGAGGGACTACTATGTATTTAATTAATGTTAAGGGAAAAACGTAATCAGTTTGATAAGATCAAGGGTGTACATTTAATAAAAACAGTACGGAGAGGGGTACGTTTAGCAGTAGCCCTCATAATCCTGTGCCAATTCCAAACCCAATTTAAATTAACATAATTATCCGTAATAGAACATCCATTATCCGGTTCAAGTTGTAGATTATAGAAAATTTGTTCTTTAAGAGAACACCTCCCAACAAAAACTCGTTCCAAATTCAGTTTTCCTCTCATTCCAACTTTTTTTTTTCAACAAATCAAAAGAATTAATTTCAATTTCCTCAAAAAATTTGATAGATTTGGCAATTCTCGCCCAAGTCCCACTAACATTACCCAACTAAAATAATATTTAACTAATATTTTTTTATATATTTTTTCAATTTTCGTCCTATTTTTTTTAATTAAATATTTTTTTTATATATTTAACATTAATTAGTCATTCACAACCACTTTCAAAAGGTACTAAAAAATTATAGGATGATACATAAACTTTTAAAATATATAGAAAAATCATTATTTTCTCTTTTTTTACCCACAACACCTTAAACCACTTCATATATTATAAAACCCCCACTCGTATAAAATGATGAATAGATTGTGTATTCTAATATCTCTTTTAAATTATTGTTCATTTGGTTTACTTTTTGATTCCTATGTTATTATTATTATTATTATTATTATTATTATTATTATTATTATTTTCTTGCATACTAAAAGAAGTTAGTTGGTTTTCCAGTCTTTTGTATGCATGCATCTTTTTAGCCGTGTTCAAAGATTGAGGAGTCGGATCAACACGAACGCGACAATCTTGTGAAACACATAAACCTAAGTACGTCACGAGTTCGCAAAAGTTGACTCAACTATAATTCTTTTAACCCGTATATATTTTAACATGTTGCTACTTACAAATAATTACATTGAAACTATAAAACCTAATCTAAGTTATAGTTTTATCTTTTAAAGTTGACGTAAATAATTCAATCTTTTGAGTTTATGGCATAAAACATATATTTTCAAATATATAAAAATAAACAGATAAACCCAAACACTACTCATTTAAACAAAAATGTTTTTGATTCGATCTAAGCTACCCAAATTCGTTTAAACTAAGCCCAAGCCCATGAAATTCATGTTAGTTCGTTTCATGTTGTACCAAAAACTCACACTAATACTTAATACAATTGTCCCTTAGGATCAATTTGATATGAGACATAAAAATTCGAATAGACATAACTCGATATGCTCATCTTGTTTGCCTAATCCCTATCTCCCCGGCAAAAGATAATAAAATTCAAATTTCAAAATGAATTTGTAAATTGTATCCCACCAAAACCCTTATCCCCTAATTCCACTATATAACTACCCTAATTAGGGTTCTCATCACTTCATTCAATTCAACTCTCAACACATCAATAAATCAATAATAATAATAATAATAATGGTTTCAAGAAAGCTCTCCAATCTTTGATGAACACATTCTTGAATCCTTCTCAGATTCAAGATCAACCCGCCCTCGACTCGTAATCGATCAAGACCTCCCATTGTTTCTCTTCGTATCACCCGAACCATTGCCACCGCCACCACAACCACCACTACCACCACCGCTTAACACCGATCAAGACGACCCGAAAACCAAACTCACCATGAGTTTCTACGTCGACAACACTGATAATAATATTAATAATGATAATAATAATAATAGTTCAGTGTTGTCGACGCAAAAACCATCATCATCATCACCACCACCGCCACCCGAAAACCCACTTATTATCCTTCCACACGCCCCGCGACGCATTCGTAAAAAACCCTCCCATGCACCACGTCAAGGCAAACCCGCGGTGATCACCGCTGTTCCCATGGGCAACCGACCGCCGTTGCAAAGTCCACACGCTAAAACACCTGACCCAAACCCTAATGATCAAAACCATCACGGGTGACGTGGAATGCAAACGCTGCCAAAAAGGATACCAGATTGAATACAATCTTGAACAAAAATATAACGAAGTGTCCGATTACGTGCGCATGCACTTGTACGACTTTCATGATCGCGCTCCCGCAAAGTGGATGAGTCCGGTTTAACCAACGTGCAAGTTTTGTCATCAAGAAAACAGTATGAAGCCGGTGATTAATAAGAAGAAGTTGATTAACTGGTTGTTCTTGCTTTTAGGGCAGATGGTTGGGTGTTGTACGTTAGGGCAGTTGAAGTATTTTTGTAAGCATACTGGGAATCATCGAACCGGAGCGAAAGATAGGGTTTTGTTCTTGGCATATCAAGAGTTGTGCAAGCAGATTGATGGTGAAGGTTCTTGAATATTGTTAGGTATTTGTTTTGGATGTGTAATTAGGGTAAATTTGTTTGTTTTCTTTTCTTTTGTGTGTTTTCTTTTGTTTCATCTTATGGTTCATAAGTAACATTTGTAACATTTTTCTTCTAAAAAAACTTGCAAGTCATTTACTTGTTGAGATTGTGATTTGGTATTGTTTTCCAATTTCGGATAGATATTCTAAAGTTGGATATGTCTTGAAAATCGAAAGATTCTGATTTAGTGATGCTAATATCAGATAATTATCTTAAGTTATATAAGTTGAATAAGTATCATCATGTGTTAAAGGTAATGCACTAATGCATAATCACCTTATGTGATTAAGCTCTTAAGGTTAACCGTAACTAAGAGCATGACTCAGGTTGTATATTGATATGTTTTTGTTATCGAACACCATGTCGTTTCTAGACCGCCAATTATAAACAAAATAGGTGGATATGAGACCCATAAAACCTTGGTATGAAACTATGAACAACAGATCGAACTTGGCATTGGTTAATTGAATCCAGCCTTTTTCCAATTGATATTGATGCATGGTGCTTGGTGGTTGTGGTTTGCGCAAATTTGGCAGCGAACGAGTGGTGCTTGGTCAAAAGAGGCTAAACGAGATGCATCGCTTTGAGAATGCCTCTTCTGTCGAGATTCTATCTAGCAATGCTCTCCAAATTAAAGAGTTGATCGTTACCGGGATAAACAGGCCAGAACTGTGGTTGTGAGTCTAAATGAGCATTCTTACAAGCAATTGTTTTTTTAATGGAAAACAGAAATGGCCCCTAATGAAGTATTTGGTTGAAAACTCAAACTATTGTGTTTTATAGATTTTAATATATATTACAAACTTAATGATTAACGATATGCATTAGATTAACTAATTGTTACAGTATTCTATATAGCTAATTGTGTTATAGATTTGAAGATTCAACACTATATATACATAATTGTTACAGATTAAAACTTAATGTGATGCTAATAATATGTTATATTCTTTCCAAAACTTGATATCGGACAGTCGATACGACGATATCTAATCATGTATGGATATAAAATAGCTATTAGAGTTATATAACTTTGAACACATACTAAACTACTAATGGATTTTGAAGGATGAGAAGGCTGTTCCCAACATAACGTGGTTGAGAGGTTTGACATTGATCGATTTGGGAATGGGATGGGTACATAGGCCTGGTAAGTGTTATTGGATAATCAATAATGGGCTTAAGATGAATGTTCTAAATTCTCAAAAATGGGTTATAATGTTAATGGGCCGCCTAACAGGTTTATAAAAGTTTGAATAGTTTGCTTGTTTATTTAATAAGGAAAAATTTTGTATAATTAAAATATTTTATAGTTAATTTTTTTTTTGGTGTCATTGTATATGCATAGACTTTTTCAGCGTATCGATGTAAAAAATTCATGAATCTTCTCCAGGTTTCTATGACATATAAAAAAATAGGTTGTTACCCGGCGCATTGCGCCGATGCTGTTCTATGACGTTGTTTCCGTAAGTTGGCGTGAATCCAGTTGCTGTCGGCTAGGTTTTTTTACGGTACTAAAACAAAACCCAAAAAATAATTAATCAAACTAACGTATTTAAAAAAAACAAAAGACTACACCACCTTTAATTTTTTATTTATTGATTTAGTGTGAAATCTATAAATACAAAAACTATTTCTATTTAAAAAAACAAACAAAAAAAAAACGGCTTCAAGAAGGCTGGAACTAGAGACCCTGTAGTTGCAACCATGTAGCGTTACCACCACAACTTCTTCTTTTTTTGTTATCGTTGTTACTTCTAAATCAATAAATACTAAAAAATATTTTGAGATAATACAAAAAGTTAAACTTAGTGGCTCTTACTCAATAAAATTTGATCAATCATTTTTTCTGTCGTTAAGGTGGAGAACTGAACAAATAATTCTCTTTTTTCATCATCAATCGAATCACTGTTTGCAACCCAGGATTCTATTTTATCATCAATCCAGTCCTCGTTCACGTTTTTTCTTTTTCTTATTAATGAATAGATCTCTTTACTTGTATGACTTAGATGTCTCGTATTTCTCGCAAAAGTGATTCGATTGATGGGATTTGGTATGATACTTATGAGATCGATGATATCGATGAGATTGATATTCAAATATTTCTTCTTCTTGGTCCGAGTGGGGATAGCATTTCTCTCCTGCATGTCCATGGAGTTTTGAAAAATCCAAACATCTCAGAGATAGATAGAGAGGTAGGAATTTATCGAACGAACCGCACTCCTTCGTATACGTCAGGAGTTTTAGCACCTTTTTCCAATACTTATTGAAAGTGCATTGCTGTGTCAGAAGAAGGATAGCTATACTGATTCGGTATACTCTAAAGACGCCCTCGGTACAATATTGACGATCTCACAATCTCATGTGACAATAAGTGATTGAACCTCTACTAATGTATATGTTTCCTTTAATATATACTATATAATATGAACATCAACAAATGAATTTATGGGTGTCGTAATTGCTACAAAAACGAATTGCTAGATCTGTATTACAAGAAATGCATGCATAAAAAAAAGAGAAAACAATAAAGTAGAATTCATAGGCTTTCCACTTTTATGAAAGATGAAGATGCTTAACAAAATATTGCGATAAAACATTCAATTAGGCTAGCTATCAACCTACTAATCTTTTTACCATAAAATATCATACAATTTACACATGAGGAGTTAGTTCCTACCACTAAATTTCACACCTCACAATTAAAATTCACTCCAACACTATGTGTGTATAGGTCAAGTTATATCGCCAATAAGCATAAGAAGCAAAAACTAGAAGAATAAACAAGGCATAACGTGCATACAAACTACAAAGAGGATTTTTAACCGTTCGAGAAGAGAAGATTCATGTTATTCTAGCTTAATAAATTCATGACACTAATAATTTACTATCTAACTTTTATATTTAGTCATTTCAAAATCAACCAAACCTATATTTTAACGTTGTATAATAGTTTAACACTTACTACATTATCAATTTATTTCATTTGCATGTAATTATATTTGACATTCGTGCCCTTAAGAGCCAAAGACCTAAAATCATTTCTTCTTATAGAACAATTTTTATAGAACAATTTTTGACTTGGGATGAGAGGATTATGAGTGATTTGATAAACCTAAACCTCTCTGATGACATGGTTAAATATAGGAATTCTTAGAGAGATGGGATTAAATTTAAAGATTTTAGGGTAAAAAGAGCATTTTAAGGCTTCTATTTATCTTATTTTGGTCACACAGCATATATTATTATTATTATTATTATTGTTGTTGTTGTTTTATTATTATTATTATTATTATTATTATTATTATCTCCTTTCATTTATATTGCCTCATACATTTGTATTTCAGAGCTCTCTAAAAGCCACCTCTTTATCCCGTTGGATAGAGGTACGGTGTGCCTACATCCCACCATCCACAGACCCTACTTATAGCTTTGCTGTTAGTGTGACTTCACTAGGTATGATTGATTGAATTCAATATATGATCATTAAACAAAGAAAAATTGATTCATAGAATATATTTAGAGCAAATTATCAAAATAGCTCATTTCATGAGAGAGAAAACATCAAATAGCATGTGAGATTTCAAATTCCCAAAATAGCCCTTCAAATCTAACGTACACGTGAGTTTGTGAGATTCCCCATGACTTTTCGTGGACGAATCAGATTCTGCCAAGTGTGTTCCACTCTCACCTACCCCGATATTTTTTATCTCAATTCTGTCGGAAACGTAACTTTTGACACCAAATATAACCTGAAAAAAAACAACTGTAACGTGATGTTTCAAGTTGTTTTTATCGGCAACGTGAGTTTTCAAATAAGATGGATTTGAAAGGTTTTTGAAATTCATCTCCTTAGATGAATTTCAAATGAATTTAAACCTTCGAGACGATTTTCAATTAAAATTCATTATCTTCTTCTATTCTAAACCTCTTTCAAAACTTTTGTATGTTTTTCATATCATCACAACCATCTTCTTCTTCTCCCACTCCCGTATGAAGCTGTTCGGGTTGGGTTGTTCATATACTTGTTGGTCGTGAATTCGGTGGCCTTCTCAACCTTGCGTAAATCTGAATCTGATTTGATAATTAAAAATTAGTTTGTTATTATTTTCAATTAGTTGTCAATGAGTTACATATTTTCAATGATGTGTTTATTTCTTGATATTTGTTTTCAGATGGCTGGGTTAAAGAGCCGGCAACCAATGTCGAGGATCTGCGATTTCCAACCAATGGCTAGGTTAAATTGCCGCCAACCAATGGCTGGGTTAAAGTGCCGCTTAGATTTAGGTTGAACCAATGTCGAGGATCTTGTTAACGGTTAAAGTGCACATATAAACTGGGTATAATTAAACGTTGAACATATTTTTGGACCATTATTTAACGTATAACATTAATTTGGTTCTTATATTATCGGTCGAGCCAATAATTGACTAGCAACATATTTTTGGGACACACTTTAATGTAGCACATATAAACCGGGTATACTTAAACGTTGAACATATTTTTGGATCATCTTTTAACGTAGTACATAAATTTGGTTCTTATTTTATCGGGTCCACCAATAATTGACATGCAACATATTTAGGGGAAACTTTAACGTAAAACATATAATCCGGATATATTTTAACGTTGAACATATATTTGGGACGTCTTTTAACGTATAACATAAAATTGGTCCTTATTTTTAGCGGGCCCACCAATAATTGACATGCAACATATTTTTGGGAAACTTTAACGTAAAACATATAATCCGGATACATTTTAACGTTGAACATTTATTTGGGACATCTTTTAACGTATAACATAAATTTGGTTCTTATTTTATCGGGCCCACCAATAATTGACATGCAACATATTTTTGGGTAACTTTAACGTAAAACATATAATCCGGATACATTTTAACGTTGAACATATACTTGGGACATCTTTTAACGTAAAACATAAATTTGGTTCTTATTTTATCGGGCCCACCAATAATTGACATGCAACATATTTTTCCAATGTTGTTGAGACCAGACCGAACCGGCCGGTCGGACCGGTTCAACCGGTATTCGGTCCCCTGACCGGTCCGGTCATGTGCAGTTCGCTCGCTCCTAGTGAACCGGCCGATCCGAACCGGTTCAACCGGTCCGACCGGAAAACCGGACCGGTTGAACCGGTTTTATATAAAAAAAAAATTCTAAAAACTTTTTTTCGGCCTTTCCCCTCATTTTTTCCCCCGAAATTGTTCGGCCGGTCCGACCGGTTCGACTGGTTGAACCGGTGACCCGGTTGCCTCTCCGGTTCGACGTCCGATCCGATTATGAAAACATTGTATTTTTGGGAAACTTTAACGTAAAACATATAATCCAGATACATTTTAACGTTGAACATATATTTGGGACATCTTTTAACGTATAACATAAAATTGGTCCTTATTTTTAGCGGGCCCACCAATAATTTAACGTTGATTACATTTTTTGGGCCACATTGTAACGTAAAATTTATATTTCGTTCAAAATTTATCGGTTCTACAATAATTCATATTTAAAATCTTTTATGTCAAATACACAACAATTTTTCCTAAAGTTGCATAAACTCATTACAATGTCAACATCGATCTTCAACAATCCAGAAACAAGCCTTCTCCCTAATGTTGATAAGTTCGACGACATTGAAACCTTCATACATGTTTTCGAAGATATGCACGTCGAAGCAAAGAGGGTTTTGCCCCCACCCGAAGTCAACGAAACAACAGATGATCCCTTTGCCATATGGGATGGTGATGACTTTGACATAGATGCAGCTTGGGAGGAAGCATTTAGTGGATTGAAGATCCATGAAAATCAGGTTGGAAATAAAAGTGAAACCGATTCAAAGAAAGAAAAACAAGAAGACGAAAAGGGTGTTGATTACATGGAAATCGACTAATGTATAACTTTGAAATTGTAATTTTCATTTCGTTTCTTGTAAAAATGTAGTTTGATGAGATTAGTTTATGTTGTTTTATTGGCTAATATTTTTTATATTTCGTTACCACTGCATACACATAAAACACAAAATAGCTTAAAAAACATACCATTAATTAATTAAACTAAAACACTAAGTTTAACTTAGTGTTAAACGTTACATTATCACCTAACATTGAACCACACCAACAAAACAAAAGATGTTTCAACTACACCACAACAACGATTACACAAACTATTACACCATCAAACAACACAAACATGCACCACATACCTTCAACTTCTCCAAACACCATTTAGTTACAAGAGTACACCCAAACCTTATTTGCAGCATCCCAGTCCTGATGAACACGAATGTCAGAAAACGGGTAAAGGATATCCTGGTTCGTGCTGTCAAAATGAACTAGACACTCACTTTCTCCAACCTTGCTAATAATGCGACCAACCCACCAACCATCGTTTGCAAACACATCAACTTTCTCACCAAGATCAAAGGCACTAACAAGAACATCAAATGGTTTCGGTCTGATTTTGTTGGCTTTCACAAATTCTCGTAACAAGCCGGATTGATCAGCTTCTAGTAGTGTCCGGAAAATCACGATGTATGTCTCCTTCCCAACTCGTGAAATAATGGTTCCATCATAAAATGATCCCAAGAAACCCGGCCCCATATCAACAACTTCTATCGGATCTCCGCGCTTAAACTTCATTCTTGAAGATGATATCACCCAGATTTTTGTTTGATTTATGAGAAGTGAAATGAAATGAAAATAATCAACACGTTATATAATGTATGAACAAAAGTTTAAAGTCCAATGAAAATCATCTTGGCAGTTAAATTGTAAACTAAAACTAAAATTGTCTCGGAGGTTGAAATTCATTTGAAATTCATCTAAGGAGATGAATTTCAAAAACCTTTCAAATCCATCTTATTTGAAAACTCACTTTACCGATAAAAACAGCTTTAAACATCACATTACAGTTGGTTTTTTTCAGGTTATATTTGGTGTCAAAAGTTACGTTTCCGACAGATTTGGGATGAAAAATATCGGGGTAGGTGGGAGTGGAACACACTTGGCAAAATCTGATTCGTCCACGAAAAGTCACGGGGAATCTCACAAACTCACGTGTACGTGAGATTTGAAAGGCTATTTTGGGAATTTAAAATCTCACGTGCTATTTGATGTTTTCTCTCTCATGAAATGAGCTATTTTGGTAATTTGCTAAAATATTTATTTAAATTTTGAAGTTTGATGACACAAATGTGGGACGATTTGACTTGATGCCTTTGATTGACACCTTAATGGTCATTTGAAGTTGTGGTGCACGCAAATAATATTGCCAATGATTACTAGCCTGCACAAGTACTATTTTCTTCGGTTGATTTCTTTTGTTTATTATTTTACAAAGCAATATTCAGTAGGGGTGAGCAGAAAACCGAAAATACCGAACCGAAGCATTAACCGACGGTTTTTTTTTGTTTTTTTGGAAAACCGAAATTTCGGTTTCGGTTCGGTTACCCATTTCAAAAATACCGAAAAAACCGAACCGAACCGATTAACTTGGTATATTAAAATAAATAATTTAAATGATTGTTAAATATATTTATACTAAGCCATATGCGACAACAACCGAAACAAATTAGGAGTTTGTTGGTTTCAATATATTTGTAAGAGAAATTAGAGTTTGTGAAAGGAATAGTAAATGTTAATATTTATTTTTGTACATAGAAACTAGTTGCATAAAACAATTAATAGAACAAAAAAACAAAACAAGAAAAAATAAAAAAAACCAAACCGAAACCGAACCGAAACCGAAAACCGAAAAACCGAAACCGAACGGTTTTTATATATGAAAAAACCAAATTTTCGGTTTCGGTTTCGGTTTCACCTAAAAACCGAACCGAACCGAACCATGCTCAGCCCTAATATTTAGTCATTTGGCCAATACGTTAAAGTTATCCATTAAATTATTCCTTTCTAGCAACAAATTTACGAACTTCCTTCACATATTTATGTTTTGAAGTGTATAAGTGAAACATGAGTTATTCTGTTGAATATGTTTCTTCAAAAAAATAAATAAACTTTTAAAGTAGTATCTATGACGAATTCACTTTTAAACCATAAAAAAAATCAAATTTTACAATGCCATCTGTGGTAACCAACGACCTATAAAATTATAATTAATTATGATAAGATTATGTTAAACACATTTTAGCCGTTGTCCTTGAAACTCTTAATAATGAATTTGAAAGTATATATGAAGGTAAATCAGTGGACTTTACATCAAACACATACCATTAGTCTATGGATGACTTGTTATGACCTAAAATTACTTAAATAATCTAAAACACCATAATTTTAACACAAGATCTCTTAACTCATTGTGTTAGCCGTTGAGTCTACAATGTTACTTGCATTTCATTTGCGTTTTAAAGTTATTGCCATTCATAGTAGAGTCCCTGACTAATAATATAAGTAACATCTGGCAGCATCTATAAAATGTTTAAAGATAAAAGCAAGTTATTACATCTGGCAACATTGTCCATGGACATAAGCCCATGTGTAGTGGGGCTACAATTTGGGTGATTTTGGACGCGAAGGGGCGCGAACACCGCCCGCTAAGCGATTTTTGGGCGAAATGGGGTGGGGGCGAGGTCTTCTCCTCGCCTGGAAGAAGGGGCGAAATGTGTGGTGGTGGGGCCGGCATGTATGGATGTGTGTGTGTGTTATATATACATATATTATATATATATATATATATATATATATATTATATTACAAGTTGTAGCCGCTACACCATTACACCCCAAAAACAAATTCTTACCCCTTGCTGACTGGGCGCCACACGGCGCAATTCGCCCCCAATTGTAGCCTCTCCACTACGCATAGCCTAATGAATCAAACATCACCAGTGAGGCAATTAGGCGTGGCACATTGAAGTGAAAATTGATCTAATAGTTTCATCGAGAAATATGCTAATTGTTATCTTGTTAGTTATTGACATAGTATCACACAATAATATAGAAATATAAGAAACACAACTTTTTATTTTTAATACTTTGTTTGAACTTGTTAAAAATCATTAAATCAAATAAAATGTAATGTTAATATGAGTTTTAAGTTACTTGAATTTAGTAACAATACCTAAACAGTATTAGTGTTAAATTATAATCTAACCAAAATATTAATGGTTTAAGTATGAAGGAAAGTAAATAAGTAATAATAATAAAAGTAAGAAGACACATAACTAATCTAATTGTGTTACAATTGTACGTTACCTTGTCACCTCTTGTTAGTTTTTCTTATGATACAAAAGGTATACTTGTCGATTCTAAACAAAAACAAAAGGCTTACCTTTTTATTTAAGATGTAGAAGTCTTTCTATAACCACGAAGAGTATTTAATTGTAAATAAAAAGTATATATGTAACGTTACGCAACATCTTTTTTTAATAAGATAATGATCTTATAATAACTAATATGTTATGAGTAGTTTTACCCTCTCTTTAGAGCATTCATAGTCCATCCCACATCCATATCCTTATAATTACACTACAAAACACTATATTTTTCTTTCATGTTTAATTAAATAATACTTTTTATACCTTTATTATTACGGTTTTCTCTATCCTCTACTCACAACCAATTCAACAAATATTAAAAAATAAATATGCGCAAACAATGTTCCCCAAATGTTTTCCCAAATCTACAAAAAATCATTACATTTTTCTCTCCACCCTATAATTTACACTCACAATCATTCAAAACTATACCCTATAATTATCCAATCCCCTTACATAATTATGGGGGATGGGTTGGGAATGATCTTATTAGAGAAATAAAAGTGTAATTGTAAATTTTCTTCACTATATTTACCAGTTTTTTATTGTTACGGCCATTTTGTCTTTTGGGTAATAAATTCCTGCTGGTGTAACAATAGGCTTGCTTGCTCTCATGAGTCATGACCGATGAGGTAATCTGCTACGATCGGATTTCCGGCCAGGAGTGAGGAATTGACTAATTATTTTGAACCTATTATATTTTTAAAATATCTATTAAAATCTAATGTAGTTTATTAATTATTATAAATTTGTAGAGACATAGTATTAGTAACGTTAATCCAAGATTTTAAATAACGTAGAAACTATAATACACAATTCAGAGTTTAAAACTAAGTTTATTTACCTATGCTAGTGACATATCACATATGAAATGCTATGATTTTTTTATTAACTTTTATATCTTATTTTGGTAATACTAGTTTTTATCAATGTTTTTTTTCCATTAAACTATACTTTTTAACTACAACTTACACATTATATGACAACAAAAAAACATAAAGTTTTTATTAATTCAGATATTCTAATTTTAACAAGTTATACCTTTTCAACTAGTAATAAAATTACTATTACTAAAATAGTACATGTAGTTTTTTTGTTTTTCGAACGGTGATTTTCACAGTTAAATTATCTCATTACGCGAACACGTCGTGCCCAATCACCCCACTCAGGCTAACTATGTTGACATGATCGGGATCAACCCTGACATCCGAGTTTGGCTTTGCGTTCACGGTAGAACCACCCATCTCTGTATTAGAAAATAATAGTAAAAGAATTAAATTTCAAAAATAATTCGAGGGGAAACAGTTGAGTACATAGTACTGTCTAAAACCCTATACTTGCAGATTTTTGTCCATTATGTACAACAATATCCACTGATACCTGCCTATAATATCACACCTCCTCACTAAAAAAATAGGTCAGTAAAGCGTTTTCCCCAGCTGAAGCATTTCAGGTTTGAATACTTATTTATTTTCTCCCAATGTTCATCATCAACCCATTCATATTATTTTTATTTATAATTAATTTTGTTACTAACTATTTATCATCAACGTCCTAGGGCTTAACTTGTGTATCAATGGCGCCTAACGGTAACATGAAAAGACTTGAAACCTTTCTGAAGAAGTTGTTTCCGCCGCCGCTAGCGGTGGAAGTGGCCGCCGCACCGTCGACACCGCCGCCTTAGGTTTCGCCTTTACGTTCGTTTTAGACACTATTTACTCCTATGTTGTTAGTTTTCCTAGTACACCCCCCCCCCCAACTCACTGTTCTCAAGATTCCGAGAAGGAGTTTGATTCGTGCGCGTGACACGGGTGTTTTGCTTGGAGCTACTGCTGGTTTAAAGTCTGGTGAAACATGTACGAGGAAAGGACGATGTTCATACTAGGTAATTGTTGGTTAACAATATTGTTTTGTTACTGTTTATAACTAGGTTATGATTATTTGTTTTTTTCAGTTTAATTTGGTGGCAAACAGGTTATTATTATTATTATTATTTTGTTTTTGGGTAGGATGATGGCTGGATTTGGAGCGGGTTTGCTGATGTCGATGGTTCGACGTGATCTGCCTGCTATAGTGATGGCGTGGGCGCTTGCTGAAGGTGGAATGTTTAAGGTGATCATCGTATTTGTTACTTTTAGATAACAGAACATGTTAGGTTGTGTCTTTGATTAATTATGGGTTGGATATTTATGAAAAGAAAAGTTATGGTGAATTGATTAACTGAAACGGTTTTAATTCCAACTTGTTTTTGACAGGTGAGGGGGAAATGAGGAAAGCCTGAGAAATGTGGTTTTTGTTATCTGGAAAAAACTATTAGTATTACTTTCCTATTTGGCATGTATTAAATGAAGCTAGTTATATATTTTGGATTGTTAAATTATCTTTATGCAAGTATGGACATGGATATGTTTGATATTTACGGAAATCGACATCTTTAACTTGTTAAAATGCCGATGTATGAATTTAAGTTGCTTATATATTTTGGACATGGATATATTTAATTTTTACAGAAATAGGCTTAATGTGGTAGAAAAATTTGTCTAAATTAAATCAGCTTGTGTATTGATCCAACAATAGTCAGTATGATTTTTATCAAAGAATTGAGTTCAATAGGAGCGCATGCATATGTTGAATATAAAAGAATAATAAGATGATAGGATCCAACTAGGGTTGTTCAAAAAGCCCGAGCTTCGATATAAAAGAATAATAAGATGATAGGATCCAACTAGGGCTGTTCAAAAAGCTCGAAGCTCGGGCTCGTGGCTCGCTCGATAAAAGCTCGAATAAAACTAGCTAAAAAAACTTGATTTGAAACATTCTGAGTTAGTTGGCTCATTTTTGTAATCAAGCTCGGCTCGGCTCGATCATGGCTCGGCTCGTTGTATCGATTTAAATCTCGTTTAGCTTCAAAATCAAGCTAGAGCCTTAGCTGAGATGCCTCGTTTAATTTCTAGCCCGAGCTAGAAACCACCTTGGCTCGACTCGGGCTCGACTCGTGAACAGCCCTAGATCCGACTAGTCTAATTTATTTTAATCGATCAAAATTGAGATTCAACGCCGCATGCTTTGACACTGATTACATTGATGGTGACATATTAGTACTTCCAACCTTCGACACTGGTTAATATTAGAACTATTGGGGGGGGGGGGGGGGTACATAACGTTGAAAGTGACACAATAGAAACTTCAAGGGTGTCTAATACATAGAGATCTTTTTGATATTGGGTTAAAATACAAAAATATTCATTTCATAAAATTAATAGAATTATATCCATTTTCCATAGTGACGACAAAAGTTGTACGAGTTGGGTTGTTAGTTGTTACTCATATAACCTTAATAAAAAGATACAATATCAGATTAAATATTTATTATGTTATTAATTTGTCTTTAGCGCAAGAGAATTTGGCTTGCCTATTCTCAGCACCACAAGCTACATTACATATCGTTATTTCCATCTAGTATTTGTATATATCAGTGACGGACTCATAGTTTTCTCCTACCCAGCTCGGGTTTTCTCCAATATTCGTATGTCATTTAACTAGATGTTGGAATATTTAGTTGGTGCTGGGTCGTAACAAATATATATTGATACGGGAAACCTTGAGATGATTATGACCACCAAGTCAATAGACCGTTCAATACTCATTTAGAAAACTAATTGATATAATTAATCAAACTTCAAACTTTTTTTCACTTTGTTCTTCAACTACATGTGAAGGTTGTTTGCTTTTAAGTTTAAAATAATCAAGAGTATGCGTTCAAATTCTCATAGACAGGCTGAAAAACCTTCATATATATTGCATATAAAAATAAAAAAAAACTACGCTGTTGGCTATTGGCTAACCTTGCACTCTTTATAATGGGTTCATATTTGTATATATTTTGTAATAGATCATGACTTGTATGAAAAAAATGATTTATTTGTATTATTTTGAATTTTAAAAAATTGTAACATTATCCTTTAAAGAAAAAGTACGGCCAACAACACAAATTATTTGAGATGCTATAGTGTGTTCTCTTTAGGTCTTAGTTTCTCCTTTTGACGATTGATTAATATTTAATACAAACTCACAGGTTTACAAAACGACCAAATGCAAGCCGGAAAGAAGAAGAACCAGATGAAAGCCCTTTATTGTAGTTAAAATGTATAATTTGTTGAAAAATATTAATTTAAAAAACATAAGTTTTATATATTTTTAAATTAATTAAGTATTGGTTGTAATATAATATTATTAATAATAAAATCAACCAAGGAAATGAGTACGTGGTATATTATATGAAATTAGTTTTTGTTTTAAGTTATTTTCACAAAAGCATTCAACGTATGTTCAAAAAATATCATGTTAGCAAGAACACAAACGGAGTTATGATCAGTCAAGTTTGAGAGTACCAAAAACAAATACAATGAAAGTTCGAAGTGATGGGTAAAAATTAAAAATTGAGAGTAATATTAGACATGTAAAATTTAAGAATATTAAAAATGAGTATCCTAGAAATAAATCAACATAAGAAATTGGTGATTTTTTTTAAAATAATTATTTAAAAATACAAAAAGTTTTAGGAAAATTGTTTCCTTTGCCATGAGTACGATTGTGACACAGTTACTAATAGGGTTTTTTAGATACACCATGGGGTGTTTTCTAAACACCCACCCACTAAGCTGCGGATCGGCTAATCCGCCGCATATTGGTTGGGTGTTTTGGAAACTTGTGTTTTTTTTTGTCATTTTGCTGTCTTTTTTTCTTATTTTATTATGTTTTTGTCTTTTTGTTGTCTTTTCTTTTATTTATTTTCTTTTGTTTGTTTTGTTTTTTTTGCATGGGTGTAACCGTTTTTTGATCGGTTTTGGAAGGTGACAACGAAACAACAATTTTAAAATTAAAAACGTACAAAATAAAAGGAACGAGATTTATATAATAATAATTAGTACATAACGACTTATGTTTGTTTTCTTTTTTTGTATATCGGGTGTAACAGATTTTTGATCGATTTTAAAGTAATAACGAATCAACTATTTTAAAATTGAAAACGAACAAAATAAGCATAACGCATAACCAGATTTATAAAATAATAATAATTATTACAATACGAGTTCGAAAAAAAAACAAACGAGTTCGGGAATAAGTAACAACATTAATATAATATAATATAATTAATATAATATAATATAATATAAAAAATAATAAAAAAATTGTGACGCGACACTGGAGGGGCGACAACACCATTACACCCCAAAAACAAATTCTTACTATTTGCTGACTGGGCGCTACGTGTCGCAATTCGCCTAATTTGTAACCACTCCACTACACATAGCCTTAGTGGTGGGTAACCAATTTTTATTTTCAATAATTTTCTTGTTTTCAATCTATCGGTTTTAAAATTACAACGAAACAACAATTTTAAAATTGAAACAAAACAAAATTTATATAATAATATTAAATACATAACAACGAGTTCGAAAAAAAGAAACAAAACACAAAAACAAATCTAAACTGCAGCACCACCCGCGCCGTCGTCTCATCTGCGTGTGGTGGGCTTGTCCCAAGCATCATCGTCTTCGTCGTTCTACCGTCGTGACATCTCGAATTTTTTTATTTGTATTCGTTTATGTTTACCCGACTCGATAATGTAATTCGGAACTTTCTTATTAATAAAAACTTGTATTTATGAGTTTTTATTTTGTTTAATTCATTTTATATATTCGTATTATTTAAACTCATCAAACAATACTGTTTATTATGAATTACTTCAATAAAACCAGTAGCTTAAACTAGTTTGAGAATTTTTATTAATGAAAGTCCCAAACTCGGGTTTAAGCGGATGTAAATCCACTCGATCTTGACATTAAACCAAGTTTGGTTCCAACACATCACAAACTTAAAATTTAAATAATATAAAATGAAACATAAATTAAAGATGTTAGGAAATATTTTTGTTGATTTGAACAGTGACTAGCTCGTTAAAACGAGAAGTTTGACGTTTACTCGGTTTTTACCCGAAACTTGGTTTAAAATGAAAAATATTTAAAAGTATTTTTTTTAAAGATTACTAATACAAAATCATAAACAAACAAAAGAAAAAGAAAAAATAAAAGAAAAGACAACAAAACAATAAAATAATGAAAAAAGATAACAAAAAGACAAAAAAAACACATTTTTCTAAAAGACCCCACCAATATGCGACGAATCGCCCGATGTATGGCGGATTAAGTGGGTGATTTTGATTTTGGGGTGGTGTCTCTAGCAGGACCCTACTAATACTAACACTTGGTCAGCACAAATAGTCCATTGTTACCATAAACAAGCAAAAGATTATATTAATTTTTCAACACCTTTTCTGAAGTAACTATTAAAACAATGATAGTTTTAGAAATAATTGGAAAGGAAACATTCAGAGTACACAGTTGACGGTACTGTCTCTGGTATCAGACATCTTTCATCAAAAGAAACAGCTGACCATTTTCTTGCAATTGAGGGAAATCGGGAATCGATAAAGATTTTATTATAAAATAACTTAAAAAATGAAATGGTTATTAGAACAAATTATACGGGGGAAATTCTTAAAATACCCTTATGGCGTGTTCGTTTCACAGAATTAGTAGGAATTCAAAGGAATTGTAATTAAAATCTGAAGAAACGTAGATCGACTCACTGGTAGACGATCAACTTTCCTCGGGTGTGATTATGCTATTTCACCGACGGTTCTCTGGAATCTGGATTCTTCCACCTACAAAATGAACAGCACCGTAAACTTACCCCTCAGAAAGGGACAGAGGGGTCCTCTTTGGGGTAACCCTCCGGTGTGAGAATAAGAGTTTGTAGGAGAAGATAATAATCTGAGAGTAAGGAATTGGAGTGTATCAGCTTAATATTGCGTGATACTGTGTAATAGGACATACCTCTCCTTGTGGAGTTGATGTGGTATTTATAGTGCTAGGGTTTCCAATGATTGGGCTCAGACCCAATTAGGGCCTTTTTGGCCTCCTCCTATTGCTTCGCGCCACGTGTCCTTGGGACACATGGTGCTTTTTCATTGATTATTGCACATGGGTTTTGCTGAGTTGTCCACCTTTCATTGGCAGCTGTCAACATCAGCATATTCTTATTCCTTAAAAAGATACCTTCTGGAAGGTTGTCTGACGTGCACAATCAAGGTTGTCCTTATCCTGATTTGGATAAGGACGAGGTTGATTATGTGCATGTGTGATATGCGCCTATCCTGAGGATGCGTGAGGTCTTCTCTCTATTCTCACGCGCAGATGTTTCATGCGCAGATGTGATATGCACAAGCATGTGATATGCGCCACGCGCAGATGTGATATGCGTGAGCATGTGATATGCGTCACGCGCGGATGCGTCACGCGCAGATGTGATATGCGTGAGCATGTGATACGCGTGAGCATATGTGATGCGTGAGCATATGTGATGCGTGAGCATGTGATGCCTGAGCATGTGATGCATGAGCATATGTGATATGCGTGAGCATATGTGACATGTGCCATGCGCATAGGTTTTGGCTTTGTGCTTTCATAATGTCTTGATTTCAAGCCTCTTGTCTATATCTTGTGGGTTGACCCGCCTCGCTCGGTGTTGAGGCGGGTACATACCTCTTCAAGCCCCCCCAGTCTAATGTGTGTCTTGTTTCGCGCGAGCGAGGTAAGATAGATATTAGACTTAATAGTTTGCTCTTTTAATAGGGTTTTGTCTTTTTCTTCTTATTACTCATCGTTGCGCGAAATTCTATCCTTTTGGTTGAAACGAATCGTCCATGTACGTGGTTGGTTGTTGCTGACATGCGTCAGTGATGGAGACGTGTCAGACTTTTCGTGTGCTCGAGGTGCTACAGTTGCCTTTCATGTCCCCTCACATAGTGTCAGGAACACGTGTCGCGCTCGCGTTGGTCCGTACCTGCGAGTGGTGGCGCGTGAACTCTGGCCGCACCTGTATCGTTTCTTTTCGTGTCCCCTCACACAGTGTCAGGGACACGTGTCGCGCTCGCGTTGGCTTACACCTGCGAGTGGGGGCGCGTGAAGTCCGATCAGTACCAATTTTTCTCTCTCCTGGGCCTATAAAAGCAAGGCCTTAGAGTTTTTATTCTTCATCTTCTTTGTTGTTTATTCAGAGCTTTCCTTTCTTTCTATTCCGATTAAGTGCCTATCTTCCAGATTTCCGTTCTTCAGAAGCAACTTGTGCCTGACTCTGTTGTATGTCTGATAGCCCAGACAACACAATCTCCCCCAGCAATCGCCGCGTGAAATCGTTAGTAATGTCTACGTTGAAGAAGACCGGCAAGGGGAAGAGGGCTGCTGAGGCCTCATCGGAGGAGGTAGGGAAGACCAAGGCAGTGAAGAGGTGGGATGAGATCCCCTGTAAACTGAGGCAGTCCGATTTTGACAGCCTTATCGCCTCTCAGGGTTTTCTCCCTGAGTATGGCTGCATGCTGCCGGCGGCCGGGCAAACGGCGGCGGACCCGCCCACCGGCTATATATCCCTTTATTGCCATTTTTTCACCCACTGCAACCTTCGTCTCCCGATGACAAGGTTTGTGGGTGCGCTGCTTAGGTTTTATGGGATTCATATATCCCAAGTCCATCCGTTTGGACTCGTGCGCATGACTCACTTTGAGTTCATGTGCAAATCTCAGCGCGAGGAGCCCACCCCTCGGCGCTTTCAGTTTTTTTATAAGCCCAAGATCTAAGATTCTTGGTTCTCATTTATTCCTCGCAGTCAGAAGGTCAAGTGCTGCACTGTTTCATTCAAGAGCCTTCATGACTGGTCTGAGAGATTTTTCTATATCAGGGCTGGTGTGATCCCCATCCGCATGACCATGCGCGCGATCTCTTCTGCGCCTGCGGATGTGGGTGTCTTCAAGAACCCAACTGGCGCCTGGGTAAAAAAGTTGACTGCCGAACCATCCCCCGCCAAGAACATTTGCGAGGAGGCGCTGGTGGGGGTTGGTATGAGCAGGAGGTGGGCCAACAGCGCGACTGAGCCCGTTATCCAAGTTGACGGCTTGTGTAAGTTAATCTCATTGCATTACTTCTGCGCGAATATAATTCGTTTTGCTGATATCATTTGACTTGTTTTGTGCAGTCAGCAAGGAGTATGTTCACGCCGCCTATGATGAGCATATGGAGGGTGGTTCCGTCGCGCTGGGCGCTGGGGAGGTTGGCTTCCCCGATCGCTTCGATGACATGTTCATCCCTGTTGATCTGGGATTTCGCTTTGACTGCGACGCGCCTGGTAAGCCTTTGTACTTATGCTTATGCCTTTATAATATTAGATTTGGCTAACCTTTCTGTTGCGTGTATTGTAGACGCGCTTGAGAACTACGAGTTGGAGCTCGCGGAAGAGGAGGAGGCTGAGGTGCCCCAACTAAAGCGTAAAGCTAAGGGGAAAACTGGCGCAGGGGCCAGTAAGAAACAGAAGAAAGATGTTGCCCCTGTTGCTCAGGATCATCCTACTCAGGCGAGGGGACTTGAGAAAACCCAGGAGTTTACCTCCAAGTTTTCCTTGTCTTCCTTGCCTCAAAATGTGGGCAGACCTCCTGTCCACACGAGGTATGGTGCCGCCACCTCCTCCCTTCGCGCTGCGGAAAAGGGAAGCGGCGCTGCGCCTGTCGTTTCCTCATCGACAGGTATACTTTATACTTTATGGTTTTATGAGCGCAACTCTGATAGAATTACTAATGAATCTTTGCTCACTCAAATGTTTGTAGAGCCGGCGACCTTGGTGGATCAACCTCAGGCGCAACAAGGTGCCGAGGCTGCGCCGGATGTCGCTTCGAAGTCCCCTGTTTTACCCCCAAAAAGGGGAATAATGGACTTCATGGCGATGTTTAACTCGCGAACGGCGGTGCGCCAAGGTATGTAATGCACTTTTATTTTCTGACTTCTCTTTTTAGATCAAGTCATGAACCATTTCTCTTTGTTGATTTTTTATAGGAGTCATAGCTGGCGTACAAGCTGCTGGCGCCGGTGCCAGCGCCGTTGGTTCTGCTCCAGCTCCTGCAAGCGCTGAATCTCCCCTCATCGGGATTACTAAGGAGCAGGAGGCCGTTTTACGCGCCGACCTGGCGGCGTCGAGACCTCCCTCACCTCCTCCTGCGCGCAGCCCCCCTAGCGAGACTGATTTTGGTTCTTCTAGGTCGCAGGAGAAAAGGCCTGTTTCAGAGGAGGATGAGGAGGTTCAAGTTGAAGGCTCCGACAGTAGCCGCGCCAGCCCTGCAGCGCCACGAGATTTCGCGGCGCAGTCTTCTCGTGGGGCTGGCGCTGACTTTTCTGCTTCATCCCCGCAGGTATGGGTTCGTTTTTGCTCCGCTGCGCGGACTTCCATATTAGTGTTTTGATGACTTAGATCATTACTTTGTGTTTGCAGGAAGCCGATCACATTTACCGCCCGAGATGGAATATTACTGAGGACAGCTCATTTCAGTCCATGGGTGTGTGTGAGGACTTCTGGGCTCATTCTGTGCCTCCAGCTGAAAGGAGGTTTCAGGAGGACCGCGCTCGCGAGGACTTGCTCAACGATCATCTGTTTGCTGGGTCGGCTTTCTTTGCTGCCTCCCAAGAGCTTCGCTATGATTACGTAAAGGTACGTGATGCTCTTGCGGAAGCTAAGCAAGAGGCTAAAGTGTCTGCTTGGAATCTTTCTGATGCTCGAGAGAGAGCTGAGAAACTCCAAGCAGAGCTCAGCGAGAACAGAGCAAGTGCCAACACCGCCTTCGTGAAGCGCGGGCATGAGCTACAGGCTGCGCGGGAGAAGCTATAGGCGGCCGAGGCGGACACGGCCAAGTACGCGCGTAGAGTGCGCGACTTGGAGCTAGACGCGGAGGCGCGTGACCAAGCTCTTGTCCAGTCTATAACTGACAAATCATCATTGGAGAGTGAGGTTGCGCGCCTGAAGAAGGAGCTGGCGGCCGCGCGGGCCGAGAAAGATGAAGCCTTGGCGACGGCAGCGTCTAGCCAGGAAGCACTCGATGTTGCGCGAGCGGAAAAGGAAGAAGCCTTGGCGGCAGCAGCGTCCGACAAAGAGGAGCTGAAACAGACTAAGGAAACTGTTGAGTTGTTAAACTCTCAGATTCCTGCTCTTGAGACGTCTGTTTCTTCCCTCGCGCAGGATCGCCAATGGCTAATCTCACAGGGTATGACTCGTTGCGCTTACGCGATGAAATACTCAGACGAGTTTCAGGCCCTTGTGATGGATTGCAACGCTGCCGCGCGCTTGGTGGGTCGAGCTGAAGGGTTTAAGGATGGCTGTGAATATAGCATGCTGAAGAAGAACCCATCCGACTACCCTTATCAGCTCGACGTTGCCTGCGCGGACATGGCCGAGATGGGGGAGAAGTATTTGAATACTCCCATTCCCATCCTTGCGCAGGTATTTTAACCTTAATGAGATTACCTTGACTTATTTTCCAAGTCTTTTTGTACTCATATTTTTCCTTATGATTTGCAGATATCTGCGCTTGCTGACCAGCCCGATCTCGGCGCGCTAAAGAAATTACTTGACGAGTGCGAAGGGGCTGGTGGCGGCGATGATGGCGCGGGGAATGCTGCCCCCGCTAGCGGCTCTGGCGTGGCCAAAGGACCCGCTCCTGACACTATTGTGATAGAAGACTCTATTCAGGACGAACAACTTGACTATGGTCAGTTTGGAGATGACGAGGAGCGGGCTGCGCCAGATGCTGAGGGCGGTGATGAGGACGATGAAGAGGCTGACGTCGACGTGGAGAATTGAGAAGCCCTTCATGTTTTTTTTTTATTTGTAGTTTGTATCTAATCATCTTGTAAACTTGTAAATTTCAATGCTTTGGAATGAAATTTTGTTTTTCCCTTATTCGCATCTTGCGCATTCCCCATTCATCTCTTTATGTTGCATGTTTGCTTGTTGAATATAAGATATGCTTGCACGTTGAAATAAGAACAAGGTTGTAAGGAAATTATTATACTTAATCCTTGTCATATTGTAAGTGATTTTGCCATATCTTGATTATGTTGACACGTGCCTTGGCGTTTCATTATTCCTCTTTTGCGCGACGTTATCGCGCATTTATTATAGGGAATTATGAGTTTTTTAGCCTTTACATGTCAGTATGTGTTACTCAGATATCCATTACAATTTCATGCGCGACCTCGACCTGAGACCTTAACAACTATGTTTTGGCATTTGCTTTGCCTTAGTTGTGCTTAGGTATTTTTATGGTCAGGCTGCGCAGCATGTAGGATGGATGTTGTGAGTGATTTGAGCTAAGGCTCACATTATTGGGCTAAGGCCCCGAGCTAAGGCTCATATTATTGGGCTAAGGCCCTGACGTTTTAGAGTTAAGACTCGTTAACGCGTTTGCGTATGTATGTTTTACTTCGTTTTATTTTGTTTTGATGTCAATACAATGTTGTCATATTGCTCAAAATTAATAAAGGGAAGTGTGAAACATGTATGCAAAATGTAATAGAATCCACATTAAGAGAAGATAGCGCGTATCATTATTCATAATGGCTTAAAGAGCCTTGATTATAAATTTGACAATTTTTACATGAAACATTTTCTAAGCGGTGCTGCGTTCCATGCGCGCGGGATCTTCTTTCCATTCAAATCTTTTAAAGCGTATGCGCCTTTTCCCAATTCCTCCGAGACTTGATAAGGTCCCTCCCAATTGGGGGACATCTTTCCCGGGGGAATCGCGCGGCTAGCTTCATTGTTTCGAAGGACAAAATCATTCTTCTTGAAGTGGCATTCTTTCACGCGCTGATTGTAATATTTTTCCAGTTTTTTCTTGTATTTGGCTTCACTGATGATAGCCGCCTCTCTGCGCCCTTCAAGCAAGTTGAGATCCAACCTCCTTTCGCGCTCGTTATCAATCTTGTTCATCATGAGCACTCTATGGGATGGGCATCCAATTTCTGCTGGAATCATTGCCTCCGTTCCATAGGTTAGGCTGAACGGGGATTCGCCATTGCTAGTTTTGCTTAATGTCCTGTGCGCCCACAGGACATTAGGTAGCTCGTCAACCCAAGAATTGGATTCTCCCTCCAACCTTTTCTTCAGCCCATTTAGCAAGCTTTGGTTCGCGCTCTCCACTTGGCCATTCCCCTGAGGGTGGTATACTGAAGTGAAAATTTGGTTGATGCGCAATTCCTTGAGCCAGCTGGATATCTTCTTGTCAGTGAATTGTTTGCCATTGTCGCTCACAATTTCCATGGGAAGGCCAAAACGGCATATGATGTGGCTCCAAATAAACTGCTTCATCGCCTCGGCTGTAATTTTTGCTAGTGGCTTGGCTTCAACCCATTTTGTGAAATAGTCTACTGCCACTACCAAAAATTTTACTCGCCCTTGCACCTGCGGTAGGGGACCCACAATATCGATTGCCCATTTGTGGAAAGGCCATGCGGAGGTCACCGGAATCAAGATGTTCTTTGGCCGCATGGTGTTTGGCGCATAGCTCTGACACGCTTTGCATTTTTGGATCTCTTTTAAAGCGTCCAAGTACATGCCTGGCCAATAGTAACCTGCGCTCATTGCCTTGGCAACCACCATGCGCGGGCCAGCATGTATTCCACAGATTCCTTCGTGTATCTCTCTGATTACATAGCTTGCTTCCTCAGCATCTAAGCATTTCATGAGTGGCCCAAGATAAGAGCGTCGATATAATGTGCCATCAAGCAGTTCATAGTTCTGCGACTTGTGTCTTATCTTCCTCGCCTGTGCACGATCGTCCGGTACCTTTCCCTCCTTCAAGAATTCCATTATTGGAGTTATCCATGATGAAGGGGTTGTATGAGTTACCAGGACAGACTTCGCTCCCACCGACGGGTTGCTCATTACTTCTACCCTGACATCTTTGCCAAAGTGATCGAAGCTGGTTGATGCCATCTTGCTCAGCGCGTCGGCAGATTTGTTTTCACTGCGCGGAATATGAATGATTCTGAAGCAGTCAAATTGCTCGATGAGCTTTTTCGCCTGCTCTAGATACAGAGGCATGGTGTTCTCCTTGGCATCATAAAGGCCATTGACCTGTGCTGCTACCAAGTATGAATCAACATGGGCCTCTAGCTTTTTAACTCCGAATTTGTGCGCGATGCGCAGGCCAGCCAGCAGGGCTTCATACTCAGCCTCATTGTTGGTGCTCTTGAAGTCCAACCTGATGGCGTAAGTATATTCATGATTCTCTGGATCCACCAGTTTGAGGCCTGCGCCGGACCCTTCGTTGTTTGAAGCTCCGTCAGTGAACAATCTCCAAACATTTTCTTCATCATTGGCTCGCGGAGGGTCTACCTCGCGCTGAGCCTCTTCAATTTTTCCTTCGGGGATTTCTGCGATGAAATCAGCTAAAACTTGTCCCTTTATTGCTGGACGGGGCTTATAGGCGATCGTGTGCTCTCCTAATTCCAGCGCCCATTTTGTCAGCCTTCCTGAGAGCGCGGGACGCCGCAAGACTTGCTGGATGTTGTAACCAGTCAGAACTTCAATGGGATGACCATTGAAATATCTATGAAGCTTGCGCGACGCGTGTGTTAGTGACAAAACTAACTTTTCCATGATGGAGTAGCGCGTCTCAGGATCTATCAGCACCCGACTCACATAGTATATTGGCGTTTGGATTCCCTTGCGATCCACCAACAATACTGCGCCGATGGCGCGCTCTCCTGCTGATAGGTACAATGTCAAAGTTTCACCAGGAAGTGGAGCTGTGAGCGCGGGCAGATTTATTAAACATTCTTTTATCTCACTGAAAGCTTGCTCGGCCTCAGGAGTCCACTTGAATTGGCTTTTCTTTAGGCAATTTCTCAATGTGTTGACGAATGGGGTAGATTTGCTTGCATGGTTCGCTAGGAACCTGTTGATTGATACCAATCTCCCATTCAACTTT
This sequence comes from Bidens hawaiensis, assembly GCF_021521415.1. NCBI lineage: Eukaryota > Viridiplantae > Streptophyta > Magnoliopsida > Asterales > Asteraceae > Bidens > Bidens hawaiensis. The sequence goes on along the minus strand of NW_027491095.1, from coordinate 3,010,856 downwards.
TGGACTTCTTTCATGGTGGATGGCGAGGGCATGTCAAGGACGGCCTCCACCTTCTCAGGGTTCACCTTGAAACCATCCTTGGTGACCATTACACCTAGAAATTTTCCCTGTTGTACGCCGAAAGTGCATTTGCTCGGATTGAGCTTCATGTTAACTTCCTTTAGGCGCCCAAGGGTTTCTTCGATGTCTTTGAGCATTTGTTTTTCCTCCCTGCTTTTGATCACCAAATCATCCACGTAGACTTCTAGGTTTCTTCCAATTTGCTCGCTGAAAACGGCATCCATAAGTCTTTGGTAGGTGGCTCCCGCATTCTTCAAACCAAAGGGCATTTTTGTGTAACAAAAAACACCCTTGTCGGTTCTAAAGGCAGTCTTGTCTTCGTCTTGTGGTGCCATTTGAATCTGGTGATAGCCCTTGTAGGCATCCAGGAAACATTTGAGCTTGAATGGCGCCACGGAGTCCACTTTTGCGTCGATGTTTGGGAGGGGGTAACAATCTTTTGGGCATGCTTTGTTGAGGTCCTTGAAGTCAATGCACATCCTCCACGACCCGTTACTTTTCTTTACCATCACAGGATTGGCTACCCATGTCTGGTATCGTATCGGGCGGATAATGTTTGCGCGCAGTAGATCCTCAACCTGCTCATTCATGGCCTTCGCCTTCTCATCCCCCATGACTCTCTTCTTTTGAGCAATTGGCTCTACAGACTTGAACGTGTTGAGAGAATGTTGCGCCAGGTCTCGCGGAACCCCAGTCATATCAGAGTGTTGCCACGCGAAGACCGACATATATGCTGTGAGCAATCTCTTCATTCTCAACCTCGTGTCGTCTGAAATCGTAGCGCCAATTGTGATTGTTTGCTCCGGGAATTTTGGGTTGAGAATCCATTCCTCTGGCGCGTTGTCTGCCATTGGAAGTTTCATTCTCCCTTCCCGCGGAGTACTTGTCACTGCACACAAATGATCTCGGTATACAAAAGTTACACCTGTTGGTGTTGGGAACCCCAACGCGCCGTGCGCTGGCGACGGTATGGCGTTGAATTGGGCAATCGTTCCCCTACCCAAGATCATATTGTGGCATGAAGTGGTGGGCAAGACCAAGAAGTTGACAACTTCGGCTCGCTTGTGTTTCTCATCCCCCATGGTTAGTTCAAATTGTATTTGACCTAGGGGATGAATGATTTCATTTGAAACACCAGAGATTGGTGCATTCACAATTTCAAGCCTTGCTTGGTCTGCCGGATCCAGTTTTCTGAAACATTGCTCATACATGATGTCTGATTCGCTGCCAGTGTCCACCAGGACTTTTGACACTTCATAATGAGCAATGTGTGTAATGATGACAAGAGGACTGCTGATAGAAGGGCCTCCCCTGATTCTTGGGAAGATTACTTGTTGCTCGCGCCAATCTCCTTGGATTTGCGCGCTTCTCTTTCTTGATCTTTGCCCTTGCCTTCCTCCCTCGGCTACACAGATTCTTTTGAACCTTTTGCTGGCTGAGGCTCCTTTTGGTTGTTCATTTTCTGGTCTTGAGTTTTTCACCAGGTGAGCCAGCTTGCCTGATTTCACATCTTTTTCAATTGCATCCTTCAAGTGGTGGCATGCATCAGTGTTGTGTCATGTGGACTTGTGAAACTCACAATACTTGCCACTGTTTGATGGTCCCTTGTAGTGTAGTGGCTTGGGGCTTTTGAACTGAACATTCTCAGTGCTTAACACTTGTGAAGGCGTTTTAGTGAGGGGAGTCCATATTCTTGGCAGAGGTCTGTTAGGATCTCTGCCGCCTTCCCTCTTGTCACCCTCCCCGCGATTACGAACGTCCTTTTGGGGCTGGGGTGAGCTTGGTTGCGCCTGCTTTTCTGCGGAAGAAAAACTGGTTGGTTGCAACCTGGACCATACAGAGTTCTGTTTGCCCCTTCTTTCGTTGTTGCGCGGTGCCTCTGCTTGATGCCTTCTTTCTCTCGCTCTATATTGGGCAATTTGTTTTTCATTTCTCGCGAAGACTCGCGATGCTTCCATTAGCTTGGCCCAAGTGGTTGGCATGCCATCTCTGCTTACGAGAGCTCAGCAGAGTTGATCACTGCGCGCGCCTTGTATAATGGCCACGCGCAATAGTTGCTCAGTGATACCTCCGATTGCCAGAGACTCCTGATTGAAACGAGTTATGTAGTCTTCAATCGTTTTATCATTCCTGCGCACGCAGTGCATGATGTCATTAGGGTCGCGCGTGTGTCTGCGCTGTTGTACGAAGTGAGCTTGGAACTTTTCCAATAGTTCCTCGAACCCATCGATTTGCCCAGTCGGCAAGCTTTCGAACCAGGCACGCGCCGCGCCCGTGAGGCAGCGAGCAAACATGTGACACCATGTTGGCATCGTCCAGCTTTCTAGGTTTCCAGTGTTGTAAAAACCTTGTAAGAAATCGTCTGGATCCGTTGTGCCGTCATATTTGCCCAAACCACTTGGCATCTTGGTTTTGTGTTGAATGGGGGCCTTCGCGATGCGCTCAGTGAATTTTGAATGTTTCACCAAGATGGCTGGCCTGTACGGTGTGGTGACGTCCACTTGCCCTCTCACTGGTGGGCTGTACGGTGTGTACAGATCCATGTCGGCTTTGGCTCCAGGCGTCACGTTCATGTGCGCGCGGAGCTGTGAGCCTCCTGCATGAGTATCTCGCGTCTTCCTCATGCTATGCACTTCTTCATCACTAAACTCAGCGTGTTCAGTGTGAACAGAGTGACCCTCTTCCGGCGCGCGCGCCCCTTTTGTTCCATGAACGGTTTGCTTGTCAAACGCTAGCCTTTGTGTTAAGTCGGCTAACTTTTTGTGTTTGACCATCTCATTGTACTTGTCCATTAGACGTCGTTGCTCGTTTATGAGCCATTCTTTAGGGTCATTGGTTTAATCTTCTGGACCCATTGGTCCTTTTTGTTTCGCGCCGGTAAGATTTTGGAACGTGAGATCGTCTGGAGGAGTTTCAGTCTGGCCATGAGGAGTTGTGATGAAGGGATGATTACTGGTGGTGCGCGTAGAATCACGCGGCACCCTCAGAAACTGCTGTCCCTCGTTAACATCCTCACGCTCAATATCCTCCAGAACTTGATCGCTGTTACGAACACCAGAAACCATGGTGAAATTTTTTTTTTTTAGAGAACTGATGAGATTTTGTTGCCGTTGTAACAGGTGATGGCGCCAATGAAGAAACGTAGATCGACTCACTGGTAGACGATCAACTTTCCTCGGGTGTGATTATGCTATTTCACCGACGGTTCTCTGGAATCTGGATTCTTCCACCTACAAAATGAACAGCACCGTAAACTTACCCCTCAGAAAGGGACAGAGGGGTCCTCTTTGGGGTAACCCTCCGGTGTGAGAATAAGAGTTTGTAGGAGAAGATAATAATCTGAGAGTAAGGAATTGGAGTGTATCAGCTTAATATTGCGTGATACTGTGTAATAGGACATACCTCTCCTTGTGGAGTTGATGTGGTATTTATAGTGCTAGGGTTTCCAATGATTGGGCTCAGACCCAATTAGGGCCTTTTTGATCTCCTCCTATTGCTTCGCGCCACGTGTCCTTGGGACACCTGGTGCTTTTTCATTGATTATTGCACATGGGTTTTGCTGAGTTGTCCACCTTTCATTGGCAGCTGTCAACATCAGCATATTCTTATTCCTTAAAAAGATACCTTCTGGAAGGTTGTCTGACGTGCACAATCAAGGTTGTCCTTATCCTGATTTGGATAAGGACGAGGTTGATTATGTGCATGTGTGATATGCGCCTATCCTGAGGATGCGCGAGGTCTTCTCTCTATTCTCACGCGCAGATGTTTCATGCGCAGATGTGATATGCACAAGCATGTGATATGCGCCACGCGCAGATGTGATATGCGTGAGCATGTGATATGCGTCACGCGCGGATGCGTCACGCGCAGATGTGATATGCGTGAGCATGTATGGTGCGTGAGCATGTGATACGCGTGAGCATATGTGATGCGTGAGCATGTGATGCCTGAGCATGTGATGCATGAGCATATGTGATATGCGTGAGCATATGTGACATGTGCCATGCGCATAGGTTTTGGCTTTGTGCCTTCATAATGTCTTGATTTCAAGCCTCTTGTCTATATCTTGTGGGTTGACCCGCCTCGCTCGGTGTTGAGGCGGGTACATACCTCTTCAAAATCCAATGACATGGCGTGTTCGTTTCGCTGGACTTGGAATCATAATTTCAATTGGTGTGTTCGGTTCAAAGAATTGAATTTAGAATTGGAATTTAATTCCTTTCAATACAGGGATTTTAAAATTTTCCAAAATGTGGAGGAATTAAAGGAAATTTATTAGAATCTTATCTCGAGATTTTTTATTTTTTATTATTTTTTTTAACGAGGACAATGAATAAAACATTTTAGTTTTTTTTTTTACTTTTTTTGTTTTTAATTTATAGTTAGAGTTATAAATTTATTATTATTATTATTGAATACTTTTATGAGGGGTTTTGATCTTAATAGAAGACTCATAAAAATTTTTTTAAAAAAAAAATCATAACGCAAAATATATATAAAAACCAAAAAAAAAAAAACTAAAATGTTTTATTCATTGTCCTCGTTAAAAAAATTCAAAAAAAAAAAATTCATAACGCAAAATTTAAATAAATAAATCTAAAAAAACTAAAATGTTTTCGCCGTTATCATTGTTAAAAAAAACTCAATTCCTAGTCACTTGTCAAACGAATACATTAAAAATGTATTCGAAATTCAATTCCCCACAATTCCAATTCCTATTGGAATGTTTAGATTCCAAATCCAATTCCTTCAAATTCCAAATCCTATGCAAATTCCAATTCCAAATTCATTCCATTACATTCCGTGAAACGAACGCGCCCTTAATGGTGAGAGATTTCAAATTTGTCACATAAAAAGCGTTTTTCTAACGCATTTCAGGCGATGTGTTAGGTAGTCTCGCTGACGAGTTAACTAATATATAGTCAACGATGCATTAGGCTTCAAACACACGATCAAAGATGTGTTAGACATTAAAACACATGGTCAAAGATGTGTTTGGCTTCTTATTTGCTTTTTTTAATATTATATTATTATAACTAATTTTACTTGCATGTGGTTTTTATTTTATAACTTCTTTGTATAAAGTTTTATATTATTTTGAATATACCATTGAGAAGTGTTTTTGGAAATAACGACCAGAACTGAAGAACCAGTAGCTCAAATTCAGACTTGCCCAATAAAAAAGTCCATGGTTTAGTCATCTGTCGGTTTTATGTTTTTCCGAAATCCGCTCAGGTCTGGTCTAGTTTAGACCAAAATCGGACATACCCAAAACAAATATTTTGTTGCATCATTAAGGCCCAAAATAAACGGAGAAACAATGTGATCTTTATATCTCTTTCTGGACATCTCTAATCATCAATCTATTTATCTCAATCCAATTGGTACACATTAAAATGTAACGCCGTTACGGGACAACATCTCTAGTGGGTTAAATATAAAGTTTTTGAAAATGTAACGAGTACGGTCAAATATTAGAGGTGGTATCATGTAAATATGGGTACAACCATATCTCTTATAGAAACTGTAACTACAATTATCAACGAAACACATTTACAACTTCATTTTCACACACTTAATGTTCCACTCCCATTGAAATTGGCTCGGCACGAAAGTACGTAAGCAAATTATCAACTATAAATGCTCATGTAATTTATTTATGATCACCCGTATTTTTCTCCCATTTCTCAATTAAGAAAGAGAAACTCATATCGAACTAATGATCTCCCTCAAACAACGCCATCTTGAATCTTGAAAACTAGCTAACAAGACAAGCATGAGTATGTTCCACAAATAGGGATTATTGGTATGTGTTGTGTGATTCGATCACTTGTATTCATGCTAAAAGATGTTGATGTGTGTTTCTTGATGCAATGGCCCATTAGCAAGTCTTGCAAAGGAACAAGACACGATATAGTAGGGAGACTTTTTAAGTTTTAAGTAACAATATATAAAATGCATATTGTGATTACTTGTAAACGTACGTATCATAGTGCTAACAACAAGCCAAGTGAATTCTTTTTATAGCTTTTGCCCTTTTGAATTTTCACCATATTGTCCCAAGTTTATTTTAATATTCATTTTAGAAACGATATACACCTTAATATACTAATTGTGATTTACATTACGGTACAAAGAATTGATATTGTAATTGGTCATGTATTTGTCTACTATATATAAGTATTATGTATTGTGGTTAGGGCTGTAAACGAAGTGTATGTTCGGCTGAACCGTACGTAAACCATTAGCCTGGAAGTTCGTTTATGTTTGTTTGTTAAATGAATGAACAACAAACATAAGCAAGAAGTTATGTTAGATTGATTAAATTAATGGTCATGAAAAAAGGGTGTGTTCATTCAATTGCGTTCGTGAACGTTTGGAAATATGCTCGTTTATGTTCATATACATCCTTTCACTATGTTTATGGTGCTTACACTAAGTGCTTATCAAGGTGATCATGCTAATGTTTGGGACCAAGTATGTTTTTTTTTCAAAATTTTATAAAACTTTTTAAAACGGTATGCGTTGTTTTGTGTTCGTGTAACGTTTGTGAACGAGTTCAATTCCTTAATGTTGCACACGAACAAAGATTTTTTTCCAGTTACGTATTCGAGAACCGTTCATTACCAGACGTACAAACATGAACAAAACTCCATTCAATTAATTTGCAACCCTAAGTTTGTTTCTTGGATAACCTTAAAGAGCTACGAGTTTAAGTAAGAAAGTGAAAGTTCAGTCATCACCGTTTTCGTATTCAACTGCCAAAAAGAATACAACTACAAGATTAAAAGTATTATCTAATTAATTATCTTTATAGACCATTAATTATGTAATTTTGTTTTATTGATTGAGACCCTTGTTCAATTTCCACAAAATAACATTTTGGAGGAGGTGTTGGTGGCTCAATGAAGGAAGATTAAAAATTTTGTGATATCTAATTTGATCTTAAGGGCTTACGAGTTTTACCAGCAGTGGACTTTGTATAGGTGGTTTTTTCCCGGGAACTTGAGATAACTTGGAGGCGCTTAAGGGTTTCGCACGGCTGATTTGGGCAGGCTGACGATTACTTTTTGCCATTGGGTCACCCCGCATAAAGAATCCAAGCGAGCTCTATTGGGAAAATTCCTAAAATGACCCCTTTGAGGAGAGAGAAAAAAGGCCTATAAATATTAAAGTTTCCCAAAATGTCCCATGAAATTTGTATAGAGGCGACACTTTAAAATTTGTTCCGATGAGATCTCTGAACCAATTAAAAGATGACACGTGGCAAAAAGCTGACAAGGCCAACCATATTTTTAAAATTTTTGGGGTGTCGTACAAATTTTTTCATTAAATCTTTTCGTAAAAAGTAGTCTCCCGAGACAGTTTTTTAATAATTCTTACCTGATCCGTACGAATTCTATCTTTTTGAGAAAAGTGTTTTTTAAATTCCGTCTACCAAGACGCATTTTAAATAAATTTGTTTAAAGAAGACCATATTTTTATCTTTTGTTCTTTAAGTTTTGAAAGTTTATATCACGTCTAAACTGACATGATTTTTTGGTTATTCCGACTAGACCGACAAAATTTAAATATACATTCCGTCCACTCCGACTATATTTCCAATTAGGTTGACCCCACTTTCTTAAATTAAACTATTATTATTAATTATTAAAATAATTTTAATTATCCCTTAACATAAATTTAATACTTCTCATTATCTTCATCTTCTTCCATTATCATATTCTTACTCTTCATCTCCTTCCATTTTCGATGAAATTTGATAAATTTAATACTTCTTTACATTGGAATTAATTATTAAAAATAATTGTCATCTTCCATTGATATCTTCATCTTCTTTCATTGTTACCTCCACTCGATCTCCCCTCTTAAACTTCATTAACAAAAACGGATCGGATTAAGGGAGAAGGGATTTTGTGAACATTTTAGAAGATGGAAAATATAACAAGATATAAGAACATGACATTTGTTCTTACCAGATAGAAAATATGAAAATATGGTCTTCTTCGAAGACTCAATTTAAAAAACACTTTTCTCAAAAAGAAAAAGAATTTGTACGGACCAAGTAAGAAACATAAAAACCGTCTGGGGAGGTTGTTTTTTACCAAAAGATTTAATGGAATAATTTGTACGACACCCCAAGATTTTTAAAAATATAGTCGGCCTTGTAAGCCTTTTGCCACGTGTTTCCTTTTAATTGGTTCAGAGATGTCGTCTAAACAAATTACAAAGTTTCATCTCATTACAAATTCCATATGACATTTTGAGGAAGTTGAATATTTAGGGTATGTTTGATTGAAAGGAATGGAATGAAGGGGGAATGGAATGAGAGAAGGAATGAAATGGATCATTACCATTCCTTTGTCTTGTTTGGTTAATATATGGAAATGAAATGAATAATTACGTTATGTTGTTTGGTATCCTAAAAAAATTTTATGAATGAAAAAGAAATAATTAAAATATTCCTATCTCAAAATATATAAATTTTTTAACAAAAAAAAAAAACAAAAAACCTGAAATGACGACGGTGGTGGTAGCTCTGGAGATGAAAATGGTGGTGGCGGGTGGCGACGGTGGTGGTGGTGGTCAGGCGGGGGGGGGGGGGGGGGGTGGGGGGGTAGTGGTTAAGCGATGGTAGCATTAGTAGTGATGGCGGTGGTAGGGTGGTGATGACGGTGGTGGTGGCCAGTCTGATAGTGGTGGTGGCGGTTATGGTCGGGTGGCGACGGTGACAATGTTTGTTGTGGTTATGGCGACGATGGTTGCGGTGGTAGCTTGGGTGGTAAGGTGGTGGTGGTGATGGCGACGGTGACGGTCAGGTGGCGGTGGCGGCGACGGTGGTGGCGACGGAGGTGGTGGTGACGGTGGAGGTCGGATGATGGTGGTGGTGGCAACGGAGGTGGTGGTGACGGTGGAGGTGGTGGTCGGATGATGGTGGTGGCTATGGTAGTGGTGGTGGTGGCGGTGGTTGTTGTTAGATGATGGTGTTGTTGAGAAAATAGGTTGAAGGAGGAATGGAATGAAAAAAAAATAAGGGGGGTAGGAATGAATGGTTTTGATGGAATGAGATTCCATGTGTAATGGATGATTCCATTCCATTGTGCAACCAAACACCTTTTATTTCATTCCCATGTAATAAATCATTCCATTCCAACTGTCATTACTGCATAACAAACGCTACCTTATAAAACTTTTTTTTTCTCCCTCGTCAAAAGGATTTTCTTTTGGGATTTCTCGTTTCTCTATTTGTTTGCTATTAAAAATAATAATTTGATTTTGTCTTTAGTGCAACAACATTCTTGCAAATTCTCTTGGTTTGCAGCAGGCGTTGTCTATAAATTCAAATACACACCAACACCGTCATAACCAATCGTGACCATTCTCTGTCATTCAACAAATTCCGGTACGCATCATCCATCTATCCTTAACGTTTGATATATTTGTTTGATTAATCATTTACTTACTTAACTTCAGTCTCATTTATTCATTCCGTTAATTTCTAACTTAAGTTAAAAAATCCTTCAGAATCAATGGCTGACAGTAACAGAAAGAAAACGGTCTGAAGAGACGTGGATCGACTCACTGGTAGACGATCTACTTTCCTCGGGTGCGATTATGCTCTTCCACCGATGGATTCCTGGGATCTGGGTTCTTCCACCTACAAAATGAACAGCACCGTAAACTTACCCCTCAGAAAGGGACAGAGGGGTCCTCTTTGGGGTAACCCTCCGGTGTGAGAATAAGTGTTTGTAGGAGAAGATAATAATATGAGAGTAAGGAAATTTGGAGAGTATTGCTTTAATATAGCTGAATACTGTGTAGTTAGATGTGATTGTATGATCTTCCTTGTGGAGTTGATGTGATATTTATAGTGCTAGGGTTTCCAATGATTGGGCTCAGACCCAATTAGGGCCTTGCTGGCCTCCTCCAATTGTTTTGCGCCACGTGTCCTCTGGGACACCTGGTGCTTTTTCATTGGTTATAATCACGTGGTAGCACATGGGTTTTGCTGAGTTGTCCACCTTTCATTGGCAGCTGTCAACATCAGCATATTCTTATTCCTTAAAAAGATACCTTCTGGAAGGTTGTCTGACGTGCACCATCAAGGTTGCCCTAATCCTGATTTGGATAAGGACGAGGTTGATTATGTGCATGTGTGATACGCGCCTATCCTGAGGATGCGCGAGGTCTTCTCTTTATTCTCACGCGCAGATGTTTCATGCGCAGATGTGATATGCACAAGCATGTGATATGCGCCACGCGCGGATGCGCCACGCACATATGTGATATGCGTGAGCATATGTGATGCGTGAGCATATGTGATGCCTGAGCATGTGATGCCGGAGCATGTGTGATGCCTGAGCATGTGATGCATGAGCATATGTGATATGCGTGAGCATATGTGATATGCGCCATGCACATAGGTTTTGGCTTTGTGCCTTCTTGATTTCAAGCCTCTTGTCTATATTTTGTGGGTTGACCCGCCTCGCTCGGTGTTGAGGCGGGTACATACCTCTTCAAGCCCCCCCAGTCTAATGTGTGTCTTGTCTCGCGCGAGCGAGGTAAGATAGATATTAGACTTAATAGGTTGCTCTTTTTAATAGGGTTTGTCTTTTTTCTTATTACTCATCGTTGCGCGAAATTCTATCCTTTTGGCTGAAAACGAATCGTCCCTGTACGTGGTTGGTTGTTGCTGACATGCGTCAGTGATGGAGACGTGTCAGACCTTTCGTGTGCTCGAGGTGCTACAGTTGCCTTTCATGTCTCCTCACATAGTGTCAGGAACACGTGTCGCGCTCGCGTTGGTCCGTACCTGCGAGTGGTGGCGCGTGAACTATGGTAGCAGCTGTATCGTTTCTTTTCGTGTCCCCTCAAACAGTATCAGGGACACGTGTCGCGCTCGCGTTGGCTTACACCTGCGAGTGGGGGCGCGTGAAGTCCGTTCAGTGCCAAATTTTCTCTCTCCTGGGCCTATAAAAGCAAGCCCTTAGAGCTTTTATTCTTCATCTTCTTTGTTGTTTATTCGAAGCTTTCCTTTCTTTCGTTCTTTTCCGATTACCGTCTTCTGCTTCCAGATCTCTGTTCTTTTAGAGGCATCCTCCGTTCGTTTTTACAGTTGTATGTCTGATAGTTCAGACAACACAATCTCCCCTATCCATCGCCGTGTTAAATCCTTAGTAATGTCTACGTTGAAGAAGACCGGCAAGGGGAAGAAGGCTGCTGAGGCCTCATCAGAAGATGTAGGGAAGACCAAGACGGTGAAGAAGTGGGATGAGATCCCCTGCAAATTGAGGCAGGCCGATTTTGACAGCCTTATCGCCTCTCAGGGTTTTCTCCCTGAGTATGGTTGCATGCTGCCGGCGGCCGGGCAAACGGCGGCGGACCCGCCCACCGGCTATATATCCCTTTATAGCCATTTTTTCACCCACTGCAACCTGCGTCTCCCGATGACAAGGTTTGTGGGTGCGCTGCTTAAGTTTTATGGGATTCATATATCCCAAGTCCATCCGTTTGGACTTGTGCGCATGACTCACTTTGAGTTCATGTGCAAATCCCAGCGCGAGGAGCCCACCCCTCGTTGCTTTCAATTTTTTTATAAGCCCAAGATCCAAGATTCCTGGTTCTCATTTATTCCTCGCAGTCAGAAGGTCAAGTGCTGCACTGTTTCATTCAAGAGCCTTCATGACTGGTCTGAGAGATTTTTCTACATCAGGGCTGGTGTGATCCCCATCCGCATGACCATGCGCGCGATTTCTTCTGCGCCTGCGGATGTGGGTGTCCTCAAGAACCCAACTGGCGCCTGGGTAAACAAGTTGACCGCTGAACCATCCCCCGCCAAGAACATTTGTGAGGAGGCGCTGGTGGGGGTTGGTATGAGCAGGAGGTGGGCCGACAGCGCGACTGAGCCCGTTATCCAAGTTGATGGCTTGTGTAAGTTAATCTCATTCCATTACTTCTGCGCTAATGTACTTCGTTTTGCTGATATCATTTGACTTGTTTTGTGCAGTCAGCAAGGAGTATGTCCACGCCGCCTATGACGAGCATATGGAGGGTGGCTCCGTCGCGCTGGGCGCTGGGGAGGTTGGTTTCCCCGATCGCTTCGATGACATGTTCATCCCTATTGATCTGGGATTTGTCTTTGACAGCGATGCGCCTGGTAAGCCTTTGTACTTATGCTTATGCCTTTATAATACCAAATTTGGCTAACATTTCCGTTGCACTTATTGTAGATGCGCTCGAGAACTACGAGCTGGAGCTCGCGGAAGAGGAGGAGGAAGAGGAGGCGCCCCAACTAAAGCGTAAAGCTAAAGGGAAAACTGGCGCAGGGGCCAGTAAGAAGCAGAAGAAAGATGATGCCCCTGTTGTTCAGGATCCTCCTACTCAGGCGAAGGGACCTGAGAAAACCCAGGTGTTTACCACCAAGTTTTCCCTGTCTTCCCTGCCTCAAAAAGTGGGCAGACCTCCTGTCCACCTGAGGTATGGTGCCATTACCTCCTCCCTTCGCGCAGCGGAAAAGGGAAGCGGTGTTGCGCCTTCGACAGGTATACTTTGCTTATCCTTTTCTTATCTTTTATAGTTCTATGAGCGCGATTCTGATAGAATTACTAATGAATCTTTGCTCACTCAAATGTGTGTAGAGCCGGCGACCTTGGTGGATCAACCTCAAGCGCCACAAGATGCCGATGCTGCGCCGGAGATTCCTTCGAAGTCCCCCGTTTTACCCCCAAAAAAGGGTAGAATGGACTTCATGGCGATGTTTGCCTCGCGAACGGAGTTGCGCCAAGGTATGTATTGCGCTTTTATTTTCTGACTTATTTCTTTTAGATCAAGTCATGAACCATTTCTTTTTGTTGATTTTTTCATAGGAGTCATAGCTGGCGTACAAGCTGCTGGCGGCACTCCTGGCGCCGGTTCCAGCGCCGCTGGTTCTGCTCCTGCTCCTGCTCCTGCAAGTGCTGAATCTCCCCTCATCGGGATTACTAAGGAGCAGGAGGCCGTTTTACGCGCCGACCTGGCGGCGTCGAGACCTCCCTCACCTCCTCCTGCGCACAGCCCTCATCGCGAGACTGATTTTGGTTCTAGGTCGCAGGAGAAAAGGCCTGTTTCCGAGGAGGATGAGGAGTTTGAAGTTGAAGACTCCGACCGCGGTCGCGCCAGCCCTGCAGCGCCACGAGGTTTCGCGGCGGAGCCTTCTCGTGGGGCTGGCGCTGACTTTTCTGCTTCATCCCCGCAGGTACAGGTTGGTTTTTGCTCCGCTTCGCGGATTTCCATCTTAGTGTTTTGATGACTTAGATCATTACTTTGTGTTTGCAGGAATCCGATCACATTTACCGCCCGAGATGGAATATTACTGAGGACAGCACATTTCAGTCCATGGGTGTGTGTGCGGAATTCTGGGCTCATTCTGTGCCTCCAGCTGAAAGGAGGTTCCTGGAGGACCGCGCTCGCGATGACTTGCTCAACGATCATCTGTTTGCTGGGTCGGCCTTCTTTGCTGCCTCCCAAGAGCTTCGCTATGATTACGTAAAGGTACGTGATGCTCTTGCGGAAGCCAAGCAAGAGGCTAAAGTGTCTGCTTGGCATCTTTCTGATGCTCGAGAGAGAGCTGAGAAGCTCCAAGCAGAGCTCAGTGAGAACAGAGCAAGTGCCAACAGCGCCTTCGTGAAGCGCGGGCATGAGCTTCAGGCTGCGCGGGAGAAGCTACAGGCGGCGGAGGCGGACGCGGCCAAGTACGCGCGTAGAGCGCGCGACTTGGAGCTGGACGCGGAGGCGCGTGACCAAGCTCTTGTCCAGTCTATAACTGAAAAATCATCACTGGAGAGTGAGGTTGCGCGCCTGAAGAAGGAGCTGGCGGCCGCGCAGGCCGAGAAGGATGAAGCCTTGGCGACGGCAGCGTCTAGCCAGGAAGCGCTCGAGCTTGCGCGAGCGGAAAAGGAAGAAACCCTGGCGGCAGCAGCGTCCGACAAAGAGGAGCTGAAACAGACTAAGGAAACTGTTGAGTTGTTAAACTCTCAGATTTCTGCTCTTGAGACGTCTGTTGCTTCCCTCGCGCAAGATCGCCAATGGCTAATCTCACAGGGTATGACTCGTTGCGCTTACGCGATGAAATATTCAGACGAGTTTCAGGCCCTTGTGATGGATTGCAACGCTGCCGCGCGCTTGGTGGGTCGAGCTGAAGGGTTTAAGGATGGCTATGAATATGGGATGCTGAAGAAGAACCCATCCGACTACCCTTATCAGAGCGACGTTGCCTGCGCGGACATGGCCGCGATGGGGGAGAAGTATTTGAATACTCCCATTCCCATCCTTGGGCAGGTATTTTAACTTTAATGAGATTACTTTGATTTATTTTCCAAGTATTTTTTGTACTCATATTTTTCCAAATGATTTGCAGATATCCGCGCTTGCTGACCAGCCCGACCTCGGCGCGCTTAAGAAATTACTTGACGAGTGTGAAGGGGCTGGTGGCGGCGATGATGGCGCGGGGAATGCTGCTCCTGCAAGCGGCTTTGGCGTGGCCAAAGGATCCGCTCCTGACACTGTTGTGATAGAAGACTCCATTCAAGATGAACAACTTGACTATGGTCAGTTTGGAGATGACGAGGAGCGGGCTGCGCTAGATGCTGAGGGCGGTGATGAGGACTATGAAGAGGCTGACGTCGACGTGGAGACTTGAGAAGCCCTTCATGTTTTTTATATTTATTTGTAGTTTGTATCTCATCATCTTGTAAACTTGTAAATTTCAATGCTTTGGAATGAAATTTTGTTTTTCCCTTCTTCGCATCTTGCGCATTCCCCATTCATCTCTTTATTTTGCATGTTTGCTTGTTGAATATAAGATATGCTTGCACGTTGAAATAAGAACAAGGTTGTAAGGAAATTATTATACTTAATCCTTGTCATATTGTAAGTGATTTTGCCATATCTTGATTATGTTGACACGTGCCTTGGCGTTTTCATTATTCCTCTTTTGCGCGACGTTATCGCGCATTTATTATAGGGAATTATGAGTTTTTTAGCCTTTACGTGTCAGTATGTGTTACTCAGATATCCATTACAGTTTTATGCGTGACCTCGACCTGAGACCTTAACAACTATGTTTTGGCATTTGCTTTGCCTTAGTTGTGCTTAGGTATTTTTATGGTCAGGCTGCGCAGCATGTAGGATGGATGTTGTGAGTGATTTGAGATAAGGCTCACATTATTGGGCTAAGGCCCTGAGCTAAGGCTCATAATTTTGGGCTAAGGCCCTGACGTTTTAGAGTTAAGACTCGTTAACGCGTTTGCGCATGTATGTTTTACTTCATTTTATTTTGTTTTGATGTCAATACAATATTGTCATATTGCTCAAAATTAATAAAGGGAAGTGTGAAACATGTATGCAAAAGGTAATAGAATCCACATTAAGAGAAGATAGCGCGTATCATTATTCATAATGGCTTAAAAAGCCTTGATTACAAACTTGACATTTTTTACATGAAACATTTTCTAAGCTGTGCTGCGTTCCATGCGCGCGGGATCTTCTTTCCATTCAAATCTTTTAAGGCGTATGCGCCTTTTCCCAATTCTTCCAAGACTTGATAAGGTCCCTCCCAATTGGGGGACATTTTTCCCTGGGGTATCGCGCGGCTAGCTTCATTGTTTCGAAGGACAAAATCATTTTTCTTGAAGTGGCATTCTTTCACGCGCTGGTTGTAATATTTTTCCAGTTTTTTCTTATATTTGGCTTCACTGATGATAGCCGCCTCTCTGCGCCCTTCAAGTAAGTTGAGATCCAACCTTCTTTCGCGCTCGTTATCAATCTTGCTCATCATGAGCACTCTATGGGATGGGCATCCAATTTCTGCTGGAATCATTGCCTCTGTTCCATAGGTTAGGCTGAACGGGGATTCGCCATTGCTGGTTTTGCTTAATGTCCTGTGTGCCCACAGGACATTAGGTAGCTCTTCGACCCGAGAATGGGATTCTCCCTCTAACCTTTTCTTCAGCCCATTCAGCAAGCTTTGGTTAGCGCGTTCCACTTGGCCATTCCCCTGAGGGTGATAAACTGAAGTGAAAATTTGGTTGATGCGCAATTCCTTGAGCCAGCTGGATATCTTCTTGTCAGTGAATTGCTTGCCATTATCGCTCACAATTTCCATGGGCAAGCCAAAACGGCATATGATGTGGCTCCAGATAAACTGCTTCATCGCTTCGGCTGTGATTTTTGCTAGTGGCTTGGCTTCAACCCATTTTGTGAAATAGTCTACTGCCACTACCAAAAATTTTACTCGCCCTTGCGCTTGCGGAAGGGGACCCACAATGTCGATTGCCCATTTGTGGAAAGGCCATGCGGAGGTCACTGGAATCAAGTTGTTCTTTGGCCGCATGGTGTTTGGCGCATAGCTCTGACATGCTTTGCATTTTTGGATCTCTTTCAGAGCGTCCAAGTACATGCCTGGCCAATAGTAACCTGCGCTCATTGCCTTGGCAACCACCATGCGTGGGCCAGCGTGTATTCCACAGATTCCTTCGTGTATCTCTCTGATCACATAGCTTGCTTCCTCAGCATCTAGGCATTTCATGAGCGGCCCAAGATAAGAGCGTCGATATAATGTGCCATCAAGGAGTTCATAGTTCTGCGACTTGTGTCTTATCTTCCTCGCCTGTGCGCGATCGTCCGGTACCTTTCCCTCCTTCAAGAATTCCATTATTGGAGTTATCCATGATGAAGGGGTTGTATGAGTTACAAGGACAGACTTCGCTACCACCGACGGGTTGCTCATTACTTCTACCCTGACATCTTTGCCAAAGTGATCGAAACTGGTTGATGCCATCTTACTCAGCGCGTCTGCAGATTTGTTTTCACTGCGCGGAATATGAATGATTCTGAAGCAGTCAAATTGCTCGATGAGCTTTTTCGCCTGCTCTAGATATAGAGGCATGGTGCTCTCCTTGGCATCATAAAGGCCATTGACCTGTGCTGCTACCAAGTATGAATCAACATGGGCCTCTAGGTTTTTAACTCCGAATTTTTGCGCGATGCGCAGGCCAGCCAGCAGGGCTTCATACTCAGCCTCATTGTTGGTGCTCTTGAAATCCAACCTGATGGCGTAAGTATATTCATGATTCTCTGGATCCACCAGTTTAAGGCCTGCGCCGGACCCTTCGTTGTTTGAAGCTCCGTCAGTGAACAATCTCCAAACATTCTTTTCATCATTGGCTCGCGGAGGGTCTACCTCGCGCTGAGCCTCTTCAATTTTTCCTTCTGGAATTTCCGCGGTGAAATCAGCTAAAACTTGCCCCTTTATGGCTGGACGGGGCTTATAGGCGATCGTGTGTTCACCTAATTCCAGGGCCCATTTTGTCAGCCTTCCCGAGAGCGCGGGGCGCCGCAAGACTTGCTGGATGTTGTAACCAGTCAGAACTTCAATGGGATGACCATTGAAATATCTATGCAGCTTGCGCGACGCGTGTGTTAGTGACAAAACTAACTTTTCCATGATGGAGTAGCGCGTCTCAGGATCTGTCAGCACCCGACTCGCATAGTATATTGGCGTTTGGATTCCCTTGCGATCCACCAACAATACTGCGCCGATGGCGCGCTCTCCTGCTGATAGGTACAATGTCAAAGTTTCACCAGGAAGTGGAGCTGTGAGCGCGGGCAAATTTATCAAACATTCTTTTATCTCACTGAAAGCTTGCTCGGCCTCAGGAGTCCATTTGAATTGGCTTTTCTTTAAGCAGTTTCTCAATGTATTGACAAATGGGGTAGATTTGCTTGCATGGTTCGCTAGGAACCTGTTGATTGATACCAATCTACCATTCAGCTTCTGAACTTCTTTCATGGTGGATGGCGAGGGCATGTCAAGGATGGCCTCCACCTTCTCAGGGTTCACCTTAAAACCATCCTTGGTGACCATTACACCTAGAAATTTTCCCTCTTGCACGCCGAAAGTGCATTTGCTCGGATTGAGCTTCATGTTAACTTCCGTTAGGCGCCCAAGGGTTTCTTCGATGTCTTTGAGCATTTGCTTTTCCTCCCTACTTTTGATCACCAAATCATCCACATAGACTTCTAGGTTTCTTCCAATTTGCTCGCTGAAAACGGCATCCATAAGTCTTTGATAGGTGGCGCCTGCATTCTTCAAACCAAAGGGTATTTTTGTGTAACAAAAAACACCCTTGTCGGTTCTGAAGGCAGTCTTGTCCTCGTCTTGTGGTGCCATTTGAATCTGGTGATAGCCCTTGTAGGCATCCAGGAAACATTTGAGCTTGAACGGCGCCACGAAGTCCACCTTTGCGTCGATGTTTGGGAGGGGGTAACAATCTTTTGGGCATGCTTTGTTGAGGTCCTTGAAGTCAATGCACATCCTCCACGACCCGTTACATTTCTTTACCATCACAGGATTGGCTACCCACGTCTGGTATCGTATCGGGCGGATGATGTTTGCGCGCAGTAGATCCTCAACCTGCTCATTCATGGCCCTCGCTTTCTCATCCCCCATGACTCTCTTCTTTTGAGCAATTGGCTCTACAGACTTAAACGTGTTGAGAGAATGTTGTGCCAGGTCTCGCGGAACCCCAGTCATATCAGAATGTTGCCACGCGAAGACCGACATATATGCTGTGAGCAATCTTTTCATTCTCAACCACGTGTCGTCTGATATCGTAGCGCCAATTGTGATTTTTTGTTCCGGGAATTTCGGGTTGAGAATCCATTCCTCTGGCGCGATGTCTGCCATTGGAAGTTTCATTCTCCCTTCCCGCGGAGTACTTGTCACTGCACACAAATGATCTCTGTATACAAAAGTTACACCTGTTGGTGTTGGGAACCCCAACGCGCCGTGCGCTGGTGACGGTATGTCGTTAAATTGGGCAATCGTTCCTCTACCCAAGATCATATTGTGGCAAGAAGTGGTGGGCAAGACCAAGAAGTTGACAACTTCGGCTCGCTTGTGTTTCTCATCCCCCATAGTTAGCTCAAATTGTATTTGACCTAGGGGATGAATGATTTCATTTGAAACACCAGAGATTGGTGCATTCACAATTTCAAGCCTTGCTTGGTCTGCCGGATCCAGTTTTCTGAAACATTGCTCATACATGATGTCTGATTCGCTGCCAGTGTCCACCAGGACTTTTGACACTTCGTAATGAGCAATGTGTGTAGTGATGACAAGAGGACTGCTGATAGAAGGGCCTCCCCTGATTCTTGAGAAGATTACTTGTTGCTCGCGCCAATCTCCTTGGATTTGCGCGCTTCTCTTTCTTGATGTTTGCCCTTGCCTTCCTCCCTCGGCTACACAGATTCTTTTGTACTTTTTGCTGGCAGAGGCTCCTTCTGGTTGTTCACTTTCTGGTCTTGGGTTTTTCACCAGGTGAGCCAGCTTGCCTGATTTCACATCCTTTTCAATTGCATCCTTCAAGTGATGGCATGCATCAGTGTTGTGTCCCGTGGACTTGTGAAACTCACAGTACTTGCCACTGTTTGATGGTCCCTTGTAGTGTAGTGGCTTGGGGGTTTTGAACTGGACATTCTCAGTGCTCAACACTTGTGAAGGTGTTTTAGTGAGGGGAGTCCATATTCTTGGCAGAGGTCTGTTAGGATCTCTGCCACCTTCCCTCTTGTCACCCTCCCCGCGATTACGAATGTCTTTTTGGGGCTGGGGTGAGCTTGGTTGCGCCTGCTTTTCCGCGGAAGAAAAACTGGTTGGTTGCAACCTGGATCATACAGTGTTCTGTTTGCCCCTTCTTTCACAGCTGCGCGGTGCCTCTGCTTGATGCCCTCTTTCTCTCGCTCTATCTTGGGCAATCTGTTTTTCATTTCTTGCGAAGACTCGCGATGCTTCCATTAGCTTGGCCCAAGTGGTGGGCATGCCATCTCTGCTCACGAGAGCTCGGCGGAGTTGATCACTGCGCGCGCCTTGTATAAAGGCCACGCGCAATAGTTGCTCAGTGATACCTCCGATTGCCAGAGACTCCTGATTGAAACGAGTTATGTAATCTTCAATCGTTTCATCATTCCTGCGCACGCAGTGCATGATGTCATCAGGGTCGCGCGTGTGTCTGCGCTGTTGTACGAAGTGAGCTTGGAACTTTTCCAATAGTTCCTCGAACCCATCGATTTGCCCAGTAGGCAAGCTTTCAAACCAGACACGCGCCGCGCCTGTGAGGCAGCGAGCAAACATGTGACACCATGTTGGCATCGTCCAGCTTTCTAGGTTTCCAGTGTTGTAAAAACCTTGTAAGAAATCGTCTGGATCTGTTGTGCCGTCATATTTGCCCAAACCACTTGGCATCTTGGTCTTGTGCTGGATAGGGGCCTTCGCGATGCGCTCAGTGAATTTTGAATGTTTCACCAAGATGGCTGGCCTGTATGGTGTGGTTACATCCACTTGCCCTCTCACTGGTGGGCCGTATGGTGTGTGCAGATCCAGATCGGCTCTGGCTCCGGGCGCCATGTTCATTTGCGCGCGAAGCTGTGAGCCTCCTGCATGAGTATCTCGCGTCTTCCTGACGCTGTGCACTTCTTCATCACTAAACTCAGCGTGTTCAGTGTGAACAGAGTGACCCTCTTCCGGCGCGCGCGCCCTTTTTGTTCCTTGAATGGCTTGCCTGTCAAACGCTAGCCTTTGTGTTAAGTAGGCTAACTTTTTCTGTTTGACCATTTCATTGTACTTGTCCATTAGACGTCGTTGCTCGTTTATGAGCCATTCTTTAGGGTCATTGGTTTCATCTTCTGGACCCATTGGTCCTTTTTGTTTCGCGCCGGCAAGATTTTGTAACGTGAGATCGTCTGGAGGAGTTTCAGTCTGGCCGTGAGGAGTTGTGATGAAGGGACGGTTACTGGTGGTGCGCGTAGAGTCACGCGGCACCCTCAGAAACTGCTGTCCCTCATTAACATCCTCACGTTCAATATCCTCCAGAACTTGATCGACGTTACGAGCACCAGAAACCATGGTGAAAATTTGTTTTTTTATAGATCTGATGAGATCTTGTTGCCGTTGTAACAGTGGATAGCGCCAATGAAGAGACGTGGATCGACTCACTGGTAGACGATCTACTTTCCTCGGGTGTGATTATGCTCTTCCACCGATGGATTCCTGGGATCTGGGTTCTTCCACCTACAAAATGAACAGCACCGTAAACTTACCCCTCAGAAAGGGACAGAGGGGTCCTCTTTGGGGTAACCATCCGGTGTGAGAATAAGTGTTTGTAGGAGAAGATAATAATATGAGAGTAAGGAAATTTGGAGAGTATTGCTTTATTATAGCTGAATACTGTGTAGTTAGATGTGATTGTATGATCTTCCTTGTGGAGTTGATGTGATATTTATAGTGCTAGGGTTTCCAATGATTGGGCTCAGACCCAATTAGGGCCTTGCTAGCCTCCTCCAATTGTTTTGCGCCACGTGTCCTCTGGGACACCTGGTGCTTTTCATTGGTTATAATCACGTGGTAGCACATGGGTTTTGCTGAGTTGTCCACCTTTCATTGGCAGCTGTCAACATCAGCATATTCTTATTCCTTAAAAAGATACCTTCTGGAAGGTTGTCTGACGTGCACCATCAAGGTTGCCCTAATCCTGAATTGGATAAGGACGAGGTTGATTATGTGCATGTGTGATACGCGCCTATCCTGAGGATGCGCGAGGTCTTCTCTTTATTCTCACGCGCAGATGTTTCATGCGCAGATGTGATATGCACAAGCATGTGATATGCGCCACGCGCGGATGCGCCACGCGCAGATGTGATATGCGTGAGCATATGTGATGCGTGAGCATATGTGATGCCTGAGCATGTGATGCCTGAGCATGTGTGATGCCTGAGCATGTGATGCATGAGCATATGTGATATGCGCCATGCGCATAGGTTTTGGCTTTGTGCCTTCTTGATTTCAAGCCTCTTGTCTATATCTTGTGGGTTGACCCGCCTCGCTCGGTGTTGAGGCGGGTACATACCTCTTCACGGTCATTTCAACGGCGTTGTTGTTTCCAGCAAAGCAAGTAACAGAGATGGTGGATTACTTCAACAACTGGATCACAAAACAACCGCTAGCGGTCGAAGCCGCCGCCGCCGCCGTCACCAACGGCGTTACCGGCGCCGGCTTTAGCTACGCTTTTGACACTATTGCCCTCGGAATCTGCTCTGCTTTCCCGCACGTTCCAACACCTCTCAAGGTTTACTGCTTTTAATCATGATATGATTTTGTCTGCTGTATTAATAATAATAATAATAATAAATGTATGTATGTATAGGTTCCTTTTGAAAGCCGTGTGATGAATGCGCGTGACTTGGGATTATTTATGGGTGTGGATGGTGGTATAAGATGCGTCATGAAAAAATAGAGGAAAAGAAGATATTCAAACCAGGTATTTATTATTTAAACTAATCCGTAACCGAAACAAAAGGATGATTTGGTTTTATGATTTTGTAAAAATCGAACTTACGTTTCGGGTTGGGTCTACTGGCGTGTTAGAAACCGGATAGCCGATCCAAAACCAAAAAAATCAAATCGACGGTTTCATTCTATGTACATTTCAGTCTTGGTTTTGCATGTAATAAAAACCGGGGGAAAAATAACAAGCCGAATATATGGAATTTTCTTTTTCTATTAGTTATTTTATAAAAATTAAATAAATATGTAACTCAAATATTTTTACTCAAATTATAATCAATTAGTTATTAATTAATAAAATTATTCAGGCCCAAATATGTTATTTTGGGCCAAATAGTATACTTAATTCGACCCAAAATTTTTAAGCTCAAAATGCAAAACCAAAGTCGATCGGTTTTCAAAATTTTAAAATTAAATTACGGTTTTTGGTTTAGATTTAGCCCAAAACCGACACAAACTGAACTGTGCACACCATAATTTTTTTGTTTTATTATAATTTGACAATGAGAATATTTTCAGTCACATTACTTGTTTTTTGAGTTTGATTTGGTTAAATGTATGCAAATTATTGCAGCTTTGCGGCTGGTTTCGGTGGTGGGGCTACGGTCGCAATGGTTCATTGCAAGCGTCCTGAGATCATAATCTCGGCTGGTGTTTTGTTTGCGCTTCTGGAGGCTGCAATGTTTAAGGTGATCATGTTGTTTCCTACTTTTGGTTTTAGTTTTATTGATAATAACGTGTTAGATTTAGCATTTGACTGTTTTATTTGAAAATTGGACGGTTTAGGTTATGTTCTCGACTAAAATTGATTGAAACGGAACGTAAATGTTTTCAAATTGATATGTTAATGCTTAAATTAGATTATGATAGAAAGTTATAAGCATGTTTTTGGTGATTCTACTGGCCCGAATTGAACGTTTGGTGAATCATTTGGTGGTAAGTTTGTTTATTTAATAAACGAGTTAATGTGAACAAATTTTGTGTACATTTATATAAACAAATGAATATGAGCACATATATAGTTTTCTTCATTAATATGCTCATATAAACGAACAAATATGAGTATGCGTTTAGGGTTATCACTTTAAGTTTGCTTTTTTACGTTCGTTTATATAACTGTTTAAAATATTTAGGTATGTCACGATTTAATATAGTATTTTTTTTTTAAATTAAACTTAACATATTACAGTTTTGTCTTGCTTTATTAAAATTTTAAGCTCAATATTTTTAATTGATGTTTGCTTGGTTATATTTGTTCATCATTGTTCAACCACGTCCGTTCGTTTACATTCGCGAATATTTCGTTTATACTATAAACAAACACGAACAAGAAAATTGTGCCTATTTAACTGTTTGTTTTCGTTCAATTCGTTTACAAGCCTAGGCCCGATTATTTTTCAACCCGTTTTGACTCGACCTCGTGCAGGCACTTGAGAAATCCAAATTCTCAAAGTAATGGGCTGGTAGGTGGTGAAGGTAGGAAGATGGAGATTTTGCTTTATAATATGAGAATCATCGTTTGCTTGTCAATAAAAATGCGTTGTGTTTTTTGGTTAATGTTAGAATGAATTGTTGTTGAACCTATGATTCCCAAAACCAAGAGTGATTGCTATGTTATCATGCTTTTTAATACTGTTTATAATGGAGTCATTACATTGATACAAATTAGGAAACACATGGTTTATGGTTCTATCTAGGATAGTTTATAAGTAAATTAAACAAACATAAACAAGTAGTTTGTTGCATAATTAAACTCAAAAGAAATGGAAGCGGGTGGGCCAATGGCTCTTTAGTAATTAAAACTAGCCGTTAAAAAATCATTACTCCGTATTTTGTAAAGCATATAATCAAACGTGGACAAAGAAAATGCGTATTTTTTATATAGTTTTTGTATTTCTTTATTCGTACTTTCCAAAGTTTATTAAATATTCATGCTAGACACTATATATAATTCAATATACATGTCATGTGCTCTATGTAACAATATATAAACTGTACATAAAACATAAAGATTTTAGAGATGGACACATCCATTGGTGATACCCCGGTGAAAGTAATAATCACTTCTAATTCAAATAAATTATCGCTTGAGTAAACGTGTTTTACCTACGAAGTTCATTGAGGGATCACCTGTGGATTACCAACAACATGCACACTAGTATCGGGAGTAAGTTGTGATTATCAACGAGTTACTATGTTTTTACTGAAATATTACCGACGACATATTTATTGAGGGGTTACTGGCGTCCTTACCATCGATGAATATTTCATTGAAAATCCATCGTATTATAGAACTTTATTAAAATAATTTTTAAATATATATATTTTTCGAACAACGATACCGCACTCTCAAAATTTGAAGAGTCTTGATGTCCCACTATGACCAGACTATGTTGTCTTAACCGGGCCCATACTGGCTTCATAGTTTAGCTTTGGCGTTCCCCACGGGAAACTAAACCGTTACTCGGATTACATTCCTTATGTTAGAGACTTTGTTACTTAATTGCTAGAAGAAAATTTTAAGGAAAGCACAAATTCCACGATGAGAAAACTAGGCCCAGTTAAAAGTAATTATGGGCCAATCACTCAACCAAAACCATTAAAAACAAAAAATCAAAATTAACCTAATCAAACCACCGGCCAGAAGAAGGTAGCTTCAACTTTCAAGGTTAGAATATGTTTGTATCATCATTGGCATTGCTTCTGTTAAGTTTTGTTTGCTAGTACAAGGTGACAACATTTTTACTTAGGTTTAAGAAACTTTCTGTTGAATTAGATTCATAAGGAATATATGCTAATCAATCACAAAACCAATCAAAGCTTCTAGGGCTTCGTTAAACTTCAAGTATCTCCATTGTAAATATGTTGTAACCTCTGTTTTGTGTTTATGTTTGATATCTTTCTTGTTGTTAGAATAATGGAAGTGATTCAGGGAGCACATAAAGAACCGGAAGATTTCATTAGCGGCATGGGTGATAATGTGATAACTAATATCCTACATAGGTTGCCATTACAAGATGCCGTCAGGACCGGTATCTTGTCGAAAAACTGGAGGTTTAAGTGGACTATGCTTAGCCAACTCGTATTAGATGACAACTTCTTTCATTTTTTATCAAAAAAGAAAGACAATACAAACAATTATGGGAGAATTATTAGCATGCTACTTCTTCATATTCAAGGTCGCATTACAAAGTTTGATCTCTCTATAAGCGAACAATGCAGATTGGATGTTGACGATATTAATCATTGGATTTTGTTCTTGTCAAGAAACAGAATAAAGGATCTCACAATTTGGAAGAGCACTGAACCACCCCTTATGCTGCCTACCCATTTCTTCTCTTGTTTAGAGTTGAAACATTTGAAGCTTAGCTATTGTTGTTTCGATCCTCCAGCTAGTTTTTATGGTTTCCCAAATCTTTTGAGCTTAGAATTGCATTCCTCAAAATTTGAAATCGGAAAATTGGAGGAGTTTTTTACTCGGTGTCCCATGCATGAGATCTTGAACATGAATGTTCCCTACTCTAAAAGCCAAATGAAAATTACTGAGTTTTCGAAACTAGCAAATCTCAAAATTTTATCATTGTTTATATGTAATCTTGACAATAGGATGTTCATAAGTTCCAGTAGTATCTTTGAACTTGTGGGCTTTCTTCCAAAACTTCAAGAGCTGGATTTGGACTTTATTAAGTGCAAGGTATGTCTTTCAAGTTTGCACTTGTCTCATCTTTTCATATCCAAATAAAAATATTTAATATAATCTAAAGCATTTATTTGATGTACCACTCATCTTATGGATAACCGATGGTGGTGCTAATAGGCGGTTCCCAGTCGCATTTCCCTCTCTCAAGACTCTTAAATTAACAAGAATATATATAGACAATGGTATGAATTTGTCATGTGCTTTTGAAATGATTAGGAGTTTCCCAAATCTGCAGACCCTTGAAATCTCCGCAATTGGTTGGGTATGTATCATGCTCCTGTCTTGTAAACTCATATACGGTTTTGCCTTTGAATACTAGTTAGTTATTCTTGCAGGATGCTGAATCGACACCTACATTGTGTTCTCTAGAGAGAGCCTACAATACAATGACATTGTTGCAGCTTCAAAGTGTTGTCTTTAGATATTCAACAACTTCATAGAATGAAGTGTGTTTGATCAAGTATTTACTTGCGTGTTCACCTGTCCTGAAAAAGATTGTTATCTGCCCCCGGACGTTGCCATTCTCAGATCAAAAGTTTATGTTTGCCAGGAAGTTGTTGAAACTCTATAGAGCTTCCCCTAGAGTTGATATCGATCTTTCCTAAGTTTGTTTTAATCTTGTCTTTTAATTTCTGCGTATTGTGCTTGAATTAAGGTGAAATTTTGCTTCTTACTTTGGAAGTTGTACGAATTTATTGTTTGGACTTATTTTATATCACCTGAAATTGTTTGTCACTTCCCCCCCCCCCCCCCCCCCCAACCAACTCAGTTAAAAAATATGACCAATAAAGTCTGGCCTTTCATGGATATTGATTATACATGATCCTATGTATGTGATTATTGTCATATGCATATTTAAGGTATATATAGCTATCAGTTGGTGTATCATTATTTTACAAAGACTCCAAATAAATTGCATTCTTTTGTGCCATTTTCAATTCTTTGTATCTGTGATTCTGTGAAATTGTGTAAACTGCAAAAGAGGACAAGACTTAGAGGCCTCAGGGCTCCTTTTCGTGTTAAGTTGTACTACGGTTTTGGAACGTTATTTCAATTCGGTCAACACGAGATATCTTTGTGTGCTGAGAGGTCCAACCTTACATGAACCTGAAATGGGGTCAAGACCATATATCGAACACGACACAAATTAATATTGGTAGGTGGACAAGAACATGAGCCCTTTAACCTGAGTTTTATTCGTCTTAGCTTTTCGCATATTATTGCTATAAAATTACTATATTAGCTGCAACAAAAAAAAAATACAAATGTATATAATATAGTTGCATTTAAATTATAAAAGCTTATGTCAATTTCTCTTTTCATTTTTAATGATGGCGGCGTAAAACATATTTAACAACAAACTATATAAAAGGGTTGAACATGCCAACCAACAAACGCTCTAGATTGACAAGAACACGACTGTTTCGTTAAATGTGTTTGTGGGTTCAACATGAAATTTACACTTTGCTTTCACTGAATATTATAATAATTGGTTGTGATATTTGGAGTTCATTTAGCATGCAATTGCGCATGTGGAATGAGAGTTTTATAGAGCAAAAGCAACTTTTTATTGACCCTCTAATGAGTTCAGTTCATCACAAATTTGGTTTTTTATTGACCCTCTAATGCAAATAGTCTATGATGATGAAGCTGGTGGATTCATCAGAGAGCCACTACAATTTGTTATCTGTGTAAACCTTAACATTTGTGGGTGCTGGAGGCTGTGATGATGAATATTTGCATTTGTTTATGAGCATAAACATAAGCTATTTACAACAAGTATCCAGCTTATTGTAGCATAGATGAAGAATAGAACTAATATAACAATCTTAACATACTAGTAAAATACGGAGTAATGTATTTAACAATGCGATTATATGCACATAACTAATGATCTAATATATAACAATGAACAAACGCCCACAAAAAAAGGGTTCAACAATAGAATACACAAATAATATCAAACCTGCATATTGAACTTGATTTTAGTTATTAAAATCACAAAATCATTCAAAATCATACAATAATAGCAAACCTGCAATATCAAACTTGATTTTGGCTTTGCAAGTGGCAACCTCAATATTCTAAGTCCCAATTCTAATTTTGATTTCCGAATTCCGATGGCCACTTATGTCGACTCGCTTCTTTTTATTCATTCGTTTATTGTGTTAGGTTTCTTTCTTACTCAAAACATTGTCATTTGTCGGATTCATGATTTCATGGAGTGGGCCTTTTTATTGAATTGGTAGAAAACTGATGCACGCGGGCGTTGAAATTCTAGTTACAGTAGTTAATTAATCATGTTACAAAACGTGCTTTCGTCGCAACGCATGACACAAAATAGTAAAACACTAGTTATGATTAATTAGAGATTTTACTTCCAGCTATAATTGGTAAATTTGTTAATATTTAAGAGGCCTTATAAATAATATGGGCTGGCTAAATAAGCCCAAAAACAAGTCATATTCTTCCAAATAATTTCAATTCACCAAACAATTGTTCCTGCAGGTGCAAGTAGCGATCACAAACACAATTCACTCATCGGAGACGTTTTAACTTTCCAGGTTTGTTAGGGTTTCTATTAATATTAATTCTAATGTGTGAGATCTTCTTGCCCTAATGTTAATATATGTTAATGACCAATGAGATCGACCAAAGTTTATATACCGTGTGATAATGATTCTAGAACCTATGTTTATATATTGATTTTTAAATCTGTATTTTGGACTTCTGGTAATTCATTAGAATATGATGGCTATTCATTCCATTGATTTATGTTTGTGATTAATATGTGTGTTGTTAGAATAATGGAACTCGTTCATGGGACGCATAAAGCATCCAAGTTTACATCAGAAGATTTCATTAGCAACATGCCTGATAATGTGGTAACCAGTATTCTGGATCGGTTGCCATTACAAGATACAGTTAGGACTAGTATCTTGGCGAGAAACTGGAGGTTTTATTGGACTATGCTTAGCCAACTCGTATTGGACAAGGACTTCTTTAAATATTTATTAGAAAAAGAAGGCGAAAAATGTTATCGGAGAATTATAAGTAGGCTTATTCTTGATATTAAAGGCGCCATAACAAAATTTTCCCTTTGCATAAATAAGGAGGTATTGGATGATGAAGATATTAAACATTGGTTTTTGTTATTGTCTAGAAAAGGAGTTAAGGATGTCACTCTAATTTCCGAGTGGCATCGACTACGATTTAAGTTGCCTACCCATCTGTTCTCTTGTTTGGAGTTGAAACATTTGGACCTTTATCGTTGTTATTTCAACCCTCCTCGTAGTTTTCATGGTTTTCCAAATCTATTGAGTTTAAAGTTGTCGCGCGTACAATTTGAAAGTAGGAAACTTGGAGACTTTTTTACTCTGTCTCCCGTACTTGAGATTTTGAACTTGGATTTCAACTTTCCTGCCGGCAAAGCGAAAGTAGACGAGATTGCAAAACTTGCAAATCTCAAAACATTATCGCTAGTCATGTTTAATTTCCGGGATACAATGATCACAAGTTGCAGTAGTATCCTTGAGCTTGTGGGTTCTCTTCCAAAACTTCAAGAGCTTGATTTGAATTTTTTAATATGCAAGGTAAGGCTAAGTTTACTCTCTTTTTTCATAATACAATAACTCATTATGCTCAGTGTAATCTAAAACGATTGTAGTAAAAGTTTATGGCTTTCTTATAGCCTTTCACAGTAGACGTTGCTAGGAAGAGGTCACCTAAAGCTTTTCTGTGCCTCAAGGCTCTTAAATTAGGCAATGGTATCTTGCTATCATGTGCTTTGGAATTGATTAGATGCTTCCCGAATCTACAGACCCTTGAAATCACATCATATGATTGCGTATGTAATATCTTCCTGCTCGTCTTATAACTTCATATATATTTACTTTTGCGTTTCAATACTAGCTGTTCTTGCAGGATGTTGTCCCGATACACACAATTTGTTCTCCACAGCTAGACTACAATACTACGGGACTGTTGCAGCTTCAAAGTGTGACGCTTGAATATATGAAAGGTTCAGAGAGTGAAGTATGCTTGATCAAGTATTTACTTGCATGTTCCCCTTTCCTTAAAAAGATTGTCATTCGTCCCAACTCGCTCATTGACATTGCGTCAGATGAAAAGTTGGAGTTTACTAGAAAGTTGCTGAAGCTCCATCGAGCCTCCTCCGTAGCTGAAATAGATCTCTTCTAGTTTTAGTTGAACTCCTCTTTTATTAATTTCTGTATGTATTTATGACCTCATTAATGTGTAAGGAGAAATGAACATATATGTTTGTTAGTCTAGAATGGATTAATCAAGGTGATGTTTGGTTTCTTACTTTGGAATGAATCACAATGGATATTAATTCTCCGGTTAAACCTTTTGGTCTCTTTGTTCATTTAATGACAAGATTACTGAACCATTGTTTCCAACTTGTTACTCTAATGGATGAAGAATTAGATGGTGATAACTGATAAAGCCAGGTTGTAACAAAGGTGTAGATGGCTGTTTGTGAAACTGGTGGGTATAAAATTCTCATCAGGGTCAATTTTTCAGTCTAGAAATTTACCAGATTTGTCCTTTGGGTTTTATACACAAAAAAAAGAGAAAAAAAAACCTCCAAGTGATGTTTGATATTGTAGCCTTTAGTTTTAGTTGAGGAAAACAGGTTAACCAATCTACAGCCTATTCAATTTAGTTTGCACCAAATATTTATATACAAATTCTAAAAAAGTATGAGATTGTTTGACTTCGGTTGGGCCTTAACGGATCCACCCTCGGACACTGAGAATGGTTGTTGAAGTACTCACGGTAGAAGGTGGTTGGTAGGGCCGACTCCAAGGGAGGGTGATGATGGCGACTAACCCAGGTCCAGTCTTTTGAGAAACCTATAATTATAAAAAGAATTATACTCGTATATTATTTTGTTTTAAAATATATACAATGCTACAATGGTGATTAGTTTAACCTACAAGTGTCACGTGTCAACTGTTGCTTGCTTGCCCTCACTACGACAATGCACTTTGTCACGACTGGACTTCTGTGCCGGGATATCGACAGGAAACGACTTTAAAAGGTTATGTATTTTTAAAAATTATTACTCCCTCCGTCTCATTATAAGTGTCTTAGTTTGACTTTTCAAGTCTTTTTTTGCAACCTTGACCGTAAATATTTTTGTTCGTGTCATCTAATACTTGATGAAAATTATATCAATGTAAAATACATTTAAAACTCAATCCATTCATATATTTTACATCAAGTATTATATAACACAAACAAAAATATTGTCGGTTAAAGTTAAACAAGAAAGACTTGGAAAATCAAACTATGACACTTATAATGGGACGGAGGGAGTATTAAAATAACGTAATTCATAAATCTAGACATGTATAGTAAATTAGTAATAGTGTTCCATGGCCATGGTCACGTCGTACGTAGTAGTAGGTCTAGTGGACAGTGGTTTATTATTATCTAGAATGTAACAATGTTTTATTATTAATATTATAAATGCATGAATAGTTTTGTTAACACACTCGTAAACCCTAAATAGTGTTGAAACTAAAGGGAAAATTATACTAATTCATCAAACCCTAATTTGATAAAGAACTTGAAATTAAATAACTAGGATGTTCTTGAAATCGATTACTCTTTCAGATTAAACCATTTGTGCACTTACAATTAATTTAATCGGATAAGTTCAAGAAATTGAAACAAGAACCTGAATTGATTAATGATGAAGAACCAGTGCTTCACAAATCCTTTGTCGTCTGAATGTTTTTCGTATATCTTGGTTGCAATATAAATTGCATATACATATCCCAAAAACCGTTGATCATAATAATATTTTCACTTTACACCCCTTGTGATTATTCCATGTTTAATTATTAGCCTAAAACTTAACTAATAGGTTTTATCTATAATATATTAACAAGAATATGTATAAGCCATATTACTAAAATTCCAACAAATAGCCGACATTTTTGAACTTTTAAAGGTAAATCTTTAAGTTTTTATTTTTCATTTTATAATTCAACTATCTTGAGTTAGGGTTTCTGAAATTCATTTTGTTTTATTTTGTTTTGTTAATCATAAAAAACAGTCTAAAAGAATCCATGACATTTGCAAAGAAGCAAGTCACAGATTTAGTGACTAAATACAAAGAAATGGAGTACAACTTCAAGAACTGGCTCGACAAACAGCCATTAGCTGTCGAGGCAGCCATCACCGCCATCATCAACGGCGCCCCTTGTTTTGCTGGTTTGTTCGTTGTCGATACCATCCTTTATAATCCCTCGTACAATAACTGGTTTCCTTTTACGGTTCCTCCAGTATATCTCAAGGTTTACATGTTACTATACTCGTATTATTAATCAACTATTATACGAGTATGATGAATATAATTATAATCAAATTATCTTTTCAGACTATATCATAATGATATAACAATAAATCCTAATTAGTATATTGTCTTAGATAATTGGAGCTTAATGATATGTTTTGAAAATTGTTTTGTTGTATGTAAAGACTACACAGGCTAACTTGATTGATGCACGCAATTTCGGTGTGTTGGTCGGTTGTGATAATGGTATACAATGTGTGATGAAAAAAACAAGATCAGGAAAAGACGATATTCAAACAAGGTAGTTATGTTTTATTAGCTAGCTAGGTCATAAAATTTCGGTTTGATTTGGTAATCACGAATGCATATTATTGCAGTATGGTTTCAGGGTTTGGTGTTGGGGTCCTGCTAGGAATGCTTCATCATAAACGGCCTGAGGTTGTAATGTTGTATGGCATTGTAATTGCACTTGGGAGAGGTGGAATGTTTAAGGTGATCCCGTTATTTTTTCTTTCCGTTTGTGTTTATAATTTTTGACACGTATTTATGAAAAGGTTATAAATAATTAATCCACATCTGAATCATTTAGCATGTTTTGGAAACGTGGATTATTTAACACGTATTTTAGTTTAACATATTAAGTATTTATGAAAAGGTTATAAACAACTTGAAGTATATAATTTTTATGGTAGTTGAAGAAACAGGGATCTACCTCCCACTGATGGGTCCTAGATCCGATAAATCCACAGAGTAGTATACGGTTAACTTTCAATACGATATGAACACAATTTCCAAAGTCCAATGACGTGAATCCTGCAAAACAGAACACCGTGAGCTCGTTACGGGAAGGATGAGGTGGGGGGTCTTCCCGTAACCACCCTCCGGCGTGAGAATAAGTACAGTCCTGATGAGAAGATAAAGTACTTAAGTAAATTGAGAGAGTACAGTGATTGTGAATGAATATCTTATGATGATCGAGAGGGTATTTATAGCCGAAGGATGTGGGAAGGTGATTGGGCCAGCTGTCCCTTAAGAATATGCCTGCATAACCGTCTGGACACGTGTCCCTGTGTGATAGGTTCAACCTATACGTTGCATGTGCATGTATAACAACCTGGACACGTGTCTCTTTATATTTGGTTATCGGGGGAATATTGGCCATGTGCACAGTTATAACGACCTTGCCAGATGTCATCACGTATTACCCAAGAAAACATCTTGGTAAATCTTCTAGAAGGTGACAGCTATCTCGGAGCATTACCTCGTGGCCATTTACGCGGAAGGTTATTCCTTCTTGCGGATGACTTCTGAGGGTACTATGATGCTTCCGCATGTGTTATGAGAGTGTTTCTTCCTCAATTGATTATGCGGATAGTTTATATATCCCGTGGGTGCCTTATGAGGGACTTCTGATTGATCCGCGGGCCTTATTTGGTACCCTACCTCTATAAGTCCCCCCAGTCCAGTGTTTCTTCCGTGTGAAGTATTTTATGCAGATGGAATTCTGGACTTGATATAGATTTGGGGGTTTTTGTCTTTGCAAGTTGGTGGAAAATATCTTTTGTTGTTTGTGGATAATCATGAAGAAGGACAAGTTGACCACTCGCAGGCGCGTGTGCAGGTGACAGGACGTTTTTGACGGCTGTTACTGTACCCGACTGTACAACTTTTTTTCTTTTTCGAATTTCCCGCGTGACGTGGCGATATGTTACTGGCAGGTTTTTCCTCTCTCTACTGTTCATATCCCATCGCATTAATTGCGGTGAGTATAAATAGAGAGAGTTAACTTTTTTTCGAAGTTTTATCGCCTTCAAATCTTGACTACGGATTTGCTTTCTTTCTTCTATCTTTCGATCTTTCTGTTTAATTCCTTTGAACTAATCCAAACATTTTTTACCAGGTATTTCCAATGGCTTCTGCGCAATCTGAGGTCGATGAGATAGAAGTCTATTGGGACCAAGGGGAATACCAAAAGCTTATTACGACTTATGGTATTCCACCGGAGTGGGGACCGGAGTTCCTTTCTACTGGTTCTATAGCCAGCTTTCCTCCTCCAGGAAAGATGGCGCTATATGCCGATTATTTTGAGCATGGGAACTTCCGTCTTCCTATTACGAAGTTCTTCCAACGGGTGATTAAGGCATTTGGGATTCACTTGTCCCAACTTCACCCGCGTGCTGTCATACGAATTCGACATTTCGAGTTCGTGTGTATAGCACACGACTTAGTTCCTCGGTTGGATCGGTTCGTTGTATTTTATAAGATGGCGAATCGGAACGGATGGTATACTTGCCACAGTGTGCCGGATAGGATTATCGGCAATATGACCGAGGAAATTTCCAAGGAATGGAAGAAAAGATTCTTCTGGATCTCCGAGGATGTAATACCGGAGGTCATGGTTCGTCGTTCTCCGAATGACGCCCTGATCGATATCGCTCCAGCCGCTCACGAGAATCGTGAATGGTTCCACAAGTTGACCGCATCACCCACTCCGATGCGGACACTTCCCGAGGAGACCCTTGTATGGGCGGGAATGAGCCGGTTGTGGTCTTCACCTTTCATGGAGCCTGTCTTCGTTGAATTAAACAGCCGTTTTAGTCTTACTGTTTTTATTTTTTCTACTTTTTCGTGTTTTTGAGGCTTTGTTGGTGACGTGAGTTATTTGCTTTCAGGTTTTGGTCCGATGTTGAACGTGCTTGAGGATGACAAGGGCTGCGTGAGTAAAACTATACGCGATGTGAAGCATACGCCTATATTGGAGAAGATTGCCCAATATTTCCTCTTTCCGGTTTAAGTACGTGCCGAACCAGTTGTTTCGGAAGCTATCTTTGAAACAGGTGCGTACATTTTAAACCCTCCTCCTCTTAACATGATGACCTCCGACGGGATAATCGTCATTCCAAGTGACGATTCTGCCATTCTTGAGGAGGAAAGCTCAAATGATGCTCCTGAAGTTTCATCTGTCTCTCATTTATTGGCAGAGCTGTACCGGAAAAGGTCCCTTCGTGAATCCCAGGCAAGTGACGCGGGCACCAGTGCTGCGGATGCCGGGAAGGAACCAAAAATGAAGAAGCACCGGACGCACCGACCGAGGAAGCCATTACCACCCAACCTTTCGGAGCGTTTGGGGACAGTAAAAGGTAAGGTCTTACTTGCTAACTTTTGTCAACCGTTGTAATGGGATCTGACTATGGTATTCTTATGCAGACTCGTCTATTGCTGATCGTCCGGTGATTGGTAAGCTGTCCAAGCCAACTCCGACTTTTGAGAAACAACCATCACCTCCCCCGGAGAAGGAGACGGAAAAACCAGTTACTCCTCTTGTTGAGGCAGTCGAGGAGGGATCTAACGTTCAATCAATAACCTCCGGGTCTTTGGACCATTTGTTCCAAGATGTTGAAGCCACTGGTCCTCAACAAGAGAATCCTGAAGATACTTCGGGAGGTTTTAGGGTTGATGAAACTTTTCCCCAGTCTGTTCCTCAATTTAATCCTACCTCCTTACCCTTCTCATCGGGTGGGGGAGATGATTTCTTTTCTGGACCGTATATCCATGAAGCTGGAGGAGGTTCCAGCCAGGGTGGGTTTCAACAATCTTCCTCCACTCCTGTTCGTCTCGGGACATCTAGTTCCCAGTATTTGGAGAACGTTCAATTGGGGGGAGATTATGATTTGTTTGTCCCGTCTTGGGACATTGTCAACGGATCTCGGGTTACTTCTTCCAAGACTTGTTTGAGTTTTGTTGAACACTGCATGCCACCGGCTGAGAAAGCATACCAGCTGACTCGTTCCCGCGATGAACTCCATTCTGACTTAGCCGTTTCCTTGACTAACAGTCTAGCCTGTAGTCAGGAAATCTTACGGGAGTGGCGGACAATGGGTGGTAAGCTTGGTG
This sequence comes from Bidens hawaiensis, assembly GCF_021521415.1. Lineage (NCBI taxonomy): Eukaryota > Viridiplantae > Streptophyta > Magnoliopsida > Asterales > Asteraceae > Bidens > Bidens hawaiensis. The sequence continues at coordinate 2,974,499 of NW_027491095.1, read as the reverse complement.
CTGCTTCCGATGAAGTGAAAGCTGCCAAAAAGGAGGCTGAGGAGCATCGCAAAGCGGCGAGTGCAGCTAGGTGGAAACAATCTGATGCTGAGGCTGCACTTGAACAAGAAAAGAAGCGGAATGCTGATGCTGCTAAGCGGTGGAAGGAGGCCTACGAGAGGTCCAATGCCACCCTTGAAGCTTCCCGAGAAGAAACTCAAAGAAAAAAGGATGAATTGGTGAAGGCACAGGATGAAGTGTCTCAACAAAACGCCCAGATTCAAGAGCTCGAGGAAGCTTTAAGACTGCAAGGAGAACAATCTGAGATGAAAGACAAGACTATTGTCGAAATGCAGTCCGCATACGACTCTCTCTTGCAGTCTCACACTGAAGCTGGTGACCGGCACCTCCGTCGAATTGCAACAACTTCGTAGCCGGGCGGAGCGCGCTGAGCAGGAGAGGCGATATTTCCTCACCCGCGGTCTTAACTCGGTAAGTTTTTTCTTGGATATTGTTTAATTTCCTTGTCTACTATTTTTTATGACGTTTAACGGACCGCTTCTATAGGTCATCCGTCATGTTAAGAGAAGTACGGAGCTCACAGATTGCTTTGTGAACTTGACGACTGCTTCTGAAGGTGTTGGCCGGGTGAAAGGTTTTAACGAAGGGTTGACCTTTGCCCAATCCGGACAACCTGTCGAGAGCCATCCTCTTTACGGACTTGACGCGGAGCAAGAACTTGACATGCGGGTTCAAGAATATGATAATTTGGTCTTTCCGCTGCAACATATGCTTCCGAAATTTGCCTTGTTTGAAGATGGAGTGAAACAGTTGCGGATATACATTGATGACGAGTCTGACGATGAGTCTGATGATGACCAATCGAGTGATGACAAGGCTGATGATGCGGACCAGAGTGCTCCGGAAGGCACGGCGCCTTAGGATCCATAGGGTAGATGTATGTGTCAAAGCTCACACTTGTGATTTTCTTTTCATGCTTTTGTAATCACCATTTTGGATATTAATGAAAGGAATCTTTGCAAAATATCTTTCTTTAAATTTTAGATTTGTGCAAGTTGAATGGATATATTGGTGTCTTGGCAGAGAGAAAATTTTGGGCTGGGGCTGACAGGACGTTTGTTTGACAGCCTGTAACCACTTTTTCGATTCTCCCACCTAACGTGTCCATCGTCCCATGGTCCTTATTTTCTCTCTCCTCTGTTAGTCAGACGGTCGCATTAATTGCGATGAGTATAAATAGGCCTTGATGTCTTCAACCATTCTTATTACTTACAAATTTTTCCCTTTAATCAGAGAATTCTGCTCTCATACACCTGTCTTCAATACTTGATTCCCATGGCTGCTCAAAAAAGGAATTCTCCCACCATTAGTGAAGTTGGATGTGATATTAAAGAAAAAGACTTCGAGGATGTTAAAAATGTATACGGTTTTCCCCCGGAGTGGGAGGCTGAACGCCCTGCCCCTGGGGCCATTGCAACGGCACCGCCACCGAAGAAGATGGCCGTATACCTAGACCACTTTACTACAGGTAATTTCCGGTTGCCCGTGACGAAGTTTGTTCGTTCCATATTAAGAAAGTATGGGTTCCACTTATCTCAAATCCACCCGTTCGGGATGCTGAGGATTCGTCACTTCGAATTCTGTTGCCAATCCCACAATTATGAACCGTCCGTTAACATGTTTGCCATTTTCTACAAAATGACATATCGTGATGGGTGGTACAATTTTGCTACCACCGGAAAGGGTCCGATTGGTTTCGAATGGATCCGGAGTATTCATGGATGGAAATCCAAGTTCTTTTGGATTCGGGAATATGTCATTCCTTTTGCCATGACGAAACGGAAACCGGAAGACACAGCGCCCGAAATTTCCGTTATTGAATATGAGGGACACAAGTGGTTTGACACATTGACCAGCACGCCAACGCCCATGCGTCCTATTCACGAAGGGGCGATGGTTCATGCCTGGATGAGTCGATTGTGGCCGTTTCCTACCTTGGAACCATATTACGAGAATTCCGATGGGAGTAAGTGTTTACTTGTCATACTCCTGATTCCTAGTATTCTTTCTTTGACGTTTTTCTTTTGTAGGTGAAGGTAAGATTTTCTCTACGCTTGTGGACACGAGAGGAGGCATGATTGTCACACCCCGACCAAAGGCGGCGGAACATGCCGGGGTGCAACGATTGCTCATAAGCGCATGACACTATTTAAAGCGACAATATTTAACAAACTCATTTCATTTCACATCATCGAAAATGTCACATAACCAAATATTCATAACTCAAATACAACAAAATATAACAAAATATAGCAAATCAAATATTGTTCAGTTTTGCTAATATCCTAACGGTATTTGTGACGTTTTCTTCACCGAACTCCATAATCAACCTAGATGCAAACCTGTAACATTTCATAAAATAAAGTTTATCAACACAAAGGTTGGTGAGCAATTCATAAGTTTGAACAATAGATATATAGTATGAAAAGCCACAAAACCAGTATACAAAACCATAAATAATAGCTATAAACTTGGATAAATAGTTATCGCTAACAAGTTAGCGACACCCAACTATAAGGGGTTGCCAAATAGTTTAGGATTTTATAGTTATCGTTAATTGCATTACGTTAACGACACCTTGCCATGAGGGGTTGCCAAATGTTCTAGGATTTATAGTTCCACCATCCAAAAGCGATAAACACATAGTCAAATAAGCATAGAACACCAAATCGAGCAATTATTCAAGTAAGGTATACAACAACGTTTGTGGTTTAAGACCCAAGTATAAAACATTTAGTTTAGATAAGTTGAAATGTCACCCCCAAAATAAAAGATAGAAAACGGGGTATGAAGTTACTCACATTCAAGTAATAAACTTGAAAGATTGATTATTTGGAGATTTGCCGGAACGACGAGTTTAACGTATGAAGCCTAAATAAAAGAAAGTCTTGGATTTAGAAAGGTTGTCTTGAAGATCTTTAAATAAAATAATTGTTGCAAAAACTAATCAATTAAAGTTCAAGGTTTAAAATGTAACTATTTAAGAATTTATAATAATAACCCTTTTAAAAAATGTAAGTTTGCTCAAAACCGGGTTAAAGTATCTAACCTTAATATTTACTTAACCAATGTTAAGTAATAAGGTGGGGAAAATGCTAAAATGCAAGTTCCATTAGGCTAAAGATACTAAAACGGGTTTTTAACGAGTGTTCGGGTTGTCGGTTCGGGTCTTGACAAATGGTCAAACCCAAAGTCAACTTTCCAAAATATTAATTGTTATGAGATAACTCATTAAAACATACTAACACTTAACCAAGTATGTAGATCTATTGTTTAGAACTAACAGCGCACGTTAAGCGAGTGTTCGGTTTTGTCGGTCCAAGCTATGTCATGAGATCAAGTTGGATCCAACTATTCCAAGTACTTAAGAAAATAATTAAAATCAGTTTGTAAACTATTTTTTAAAGAAATATACAAGTCTTGATAACTAAAAACACACTTGTGTGTCTTAAGCGAGTAAAAGTCGGTATAGTTCGGTCTCCATCTCACAAATAGTTCATAGATGGTTTCTACATGCCCAAATATCATAGAACTTGTATATTGGTTTATAAATGAAGAAAACTTAAATTTTACAACAAAAAAAGTTAACTACAAGTCTTTTAAGCAAAAGTTTCGGTTTAGTTCGGTTTCCATCTCCCAACGAGTTCATAGATAGATTCCATATGCTTAATATCCAAGAACTTATAAAAATGATTTTTGAAACTCAAATCTAGCAATAAACATGTTTAAACAACTATTTTAACAAAACTAGTAAACAAAAGTTCGATTTCCGGTTTTGACTAGTTTCGGTTAAACCGAGGTTAGTCTTATACAAACCCACACCATGGAACTTGTAAATAAGATGAACAAACTAAAGGGTTAGAAGTTAGTCATAAGTGATATGTATAATAAGTTATGTGTGTGTAAATATATATCAAGAACACGAAGTCCTCCATGAAGCCTTGCCTTATGACATTCGAAACTTAACCAACCAAAGTCGGTGAAGTAACAAATAAAGGAAACAAGGGGTGTGTATTATATATATGTTGTACCACCATATTCAAGAATTAGTAATGTTAGATGAACAAGTTAGAATGAAAGACTATAGTTAGTTTGACTTGAGAAGTCAAAACTTCAAGAATACATAAGAAATAACAACCTTGAATCTATGGAGTTTGAGAGAGTTTTTGGAGATGTAGCAAGAGTAAAATGAAGAAGATGGGTGTGTATATATAGGGAAGGAGTGAAGGGTTGGGTATAAAGATTCTTTTATGGTTTGCATAAGAATGGGTATGTTTAAATGGTCAAACAATGCATAATATAAAAAAAAATATTTTATATATTTTAAATGACAAGATCCAATATTTTATATATTTGAAATGTTCGGGTTACAAACGGGTCGGGTTTACATAACAAAAGTGACCCGAAATTGAAGAATGTCACAATGATGGTTCGCCGTCCTATCACTCAGCGTGACGTACCCTTTCTGCAGCGTACACAAAGTAATTTTGTTTTCTCCACAAGCTTTACGCCGGAGCCTATTGTCTCCGAGGCTATGTACGCCCAAGGTGAGGAATTTGTTAAAAAATGCGAAGGTATTTTTCAACCCCGCCCTGTAACCGCCGTTACCTCAAGCGGAGTGATAGTTCTTCTTTCATCCAGCGAGGAGTCATCACTCTGTGAGGGGGAGTTACCGATTGGTGCTGCTAACCTTCCACTTTCGTCTATAGGTTTGACCCGTAAGCAAGATTTGAAGATCATCTCCGATCCGTCCGCAGGTGAGGAGGGTGGTCCTCAATCCGTTGAGTGTGAACCTCAGGCTGTGGAGGTAGGTGCCTCCAAGGCTGCTGGGAAACGGAAGGTACAAGCTCCCGATGCTGAGCCCAAGAAGAAGAAAAAGAAAAAGACCAAGGTTGAGGTCCCGGCTCTGGATGCTCGGCTTCGGGAGCTTGCTGCCCATGACTTTTTGAAAGGTAAAACTTGACTTCTTATTATTATTTCTTAATCCCTTGCTTCCGGATAACTTGAAGGTTCTTATTTCAGGTCTGAAGGATTCTGCAACTACTGAACTCCCGACTCCACCCACTTCACCAATTAACACTGTTCAAGAGCCGATTGATTTGTCGGACTCTTCTCCTATTAAGGATAAAGAAATTGGTGAAGCTGGACAGTTTCACACATCTCCATCTCATCATGAGCATATTTTTGGAGATCAGGGTGGAGTAGGTGTGTTTAAACGCGGGGGACAGGCTTCCTCCTCTCAGGTGGGTGAGGACATTGCTCCGTATCATCCTCGATGGACATTACGGCGGAACTCAGTACTGAGCAATGCGGATGTCTGTCAGGAATATCTCGACGAGAGCCTTCCTCCTGCAGAGAAGGAAAGACAACGTCGTCGCGTCCGCCAATAACTGTTCGACTCTAACTCTTATCATGTGGCGAACGCTGTGTCTACCAATCAGGAACTTCGTCGGGATTGGCTAGCTATGAATGACGAGTTGGAGGAGAATGAGCGGAACTTGCTTGGGCCAAGAAAGAGGCTCTTAAGGCGCTGACCGACGCCCAAGATAGTCACCGGGCTATGGAAGTGGCGAAAGCCGCGCAACTTGCAGCTGAGAAGGCTAAGACTGCTCTCCAGAAACGACTGGATGAACATGCTGAGCTTATCAACACCCTTCAAGCCGACTCAGCGGCAAAAGATCAACGTTTGTCTGGCCTGAATGCCAGGAGTCGGGACCAAGCTCTGGAATGTGTTGGTCATAAAATGGATCTCCTCCGGGCTCAAGCGGATAAAAAATGGCTCTTATCGACAGCGATTCCCAAGGTATCGAGTCTTATTACCGATATAAGTGATCCGGGTTTATGCGTGCTTACTTATACTTGTGTGACTTAACAGGTGATTACCGACGTTCGCAACAGTGATGATCTCGGGAATTGTGTTGCGATAATCCTCCGTGCCTCCGAGCAGGCGGGCCGACAAATGGGTTTTGAGGAGGGTTATAAGTTTGGTTCCGAGGGCCTGTCTCCCGAAGAATATGTGTTGGCCGGCAAGGATACTGTGTCTATCCTTGAGGAGAAAACCAAGGAGTTTGATACTTTAAAGTTTTCTCTTTCTGACCATATATCGGAACTTGCAAATAAAGAGGATGCCATCGAGCAACTAAAGAGTTGCTAGACCTTGAAGAGGAAGACGATGAGGACGCCGAAGACTCTGCGGAAGGCGAAAAAGCTGCTCCGTAGATGTATATGTACTTCTATTTTGTAAATCTTGCTTCCTTTATTGTAATCTCTTTTGATCTAAAACAAGAAGTCTTTATGTTTCTTCCGGTGCACTTTGTCTTATGTACTATAATATAAGTGCTTATCCGGAACTTCGGTTTTGTCAATAAAAAGATTACATCTTAAAATGTCATTGAAATAAGTGGACATTCTGTATTCGTTGGGCAGAAGCCTTACAAAAAGAAATTGCACATATTGCTAATCTATGTGGGCACGCGTGCCTAAAAAGTAAAAGATGAACAAAACTGTTATATATAGCATTTTTTCAATTGTGCTGCGTTCCAAGTTCGAGGGACCTCAGTCCCATCTAACTTCTCCAACTTATAGGCACCTTTTGCTAGTACTTGTTTGACTTTGTAAGGTCTTTCCCAAGTTGGGGCTAGTTTGCCCAGAGGCTCTTGGCCGGAAGCTTCATAGTTGCGGAAGACAAAGTCTCCCGCATCAAATTTGCAATTTTGGACTCGTGGGTTGTAATATTTTTCAAGTTGTCGTTTGTAATTGTGTTCACGAATCAATGCTAGCTCTCTTCTTTCTTCAAACAGATCCAGATTCATCCTGAGTTCGTGATCGTTGTCATTGATCAGCAGAACTCTCGCGGATGGAATCCCGATTTCTGCGGGGATCATGGCTTCGGTTCTGTATGTCAGGCTGAAGGGTGTCTCCAAATTGCTGGAGTTCTTTTGGGTGCGAAAAGCCCAAAGTACATGAGGCAGTTCATCCACCCACCCTGTTCGTTTCGTCCCTAGTCTTGCCTTAATCCCTTCTTTGATAGTTCGGTTGGTCCTCTCGATTTGACCATTTGCTTGTGGATGAGCAACGGATGTAAAAGTTTGAATGACTTGGAGTTCTTTCAACCATGCTTGCAATCCACTGTCAGCAAATTGGGTCCCATTGTCACTTACCAATTCTTGCGGGAGACCGAACCGGCAAATGATAAATTCCCAAAGGAATTTTTTCACGCTTGAAGCCGTAATTGATGCGACTGGTTTGGCTTCCACCCACTTGGTGAAGTAATCAATGGCCACTATCAGGAACTTGACTCGTCCCGGGGCTTCTGGAAAAGGTCCCATAATGTCAATAGCCCACTTCTGAAACGGCCAGGCAGAAGTTACTGGAATCAGTTCGTTCTTTGGACGCAGGGTGTTGGGGGCATGGCGCTGGCACGAATCACACTTTCTGATTTCTTGCACAGCATCTAAGTGCATGTCGGGCCAATAATACCCTGCGTTCATGATTATTGCAACCGTCATTCTTGGTCCCGCGTGTAATCCGCAAATGCCTTCATGAATTTCTCTGATTAAGTAATTTGCGTCTTCCGCGTCTACGCAGCGCAAGAGTGGGCCAAGAAATGATCTTCGGTACAAGATACCATCAGTCAACTAGTAATTCAAAGCTTTATGCTTGATCTTCCGAGCCTCAGCCTTTCCTGCTGGAAGTGTTCCGGAAGATAAGTAAGCTATAATGGGTGATATCCAAGACTTGACACCAGTTTGTATTACCAGGACTTGATTTTGTGGAACGGATGGATGGTCTAGAACTTCTACACGAATATCTTTGGCAAAATGCTCAAAATTCGTTGAAGCTAGCTTACTAAGAGCGTCCGCCGACTTGTTCTCGCTCCTCTTAATGTGAACAATGTTGAAGGAGGAAAACTGGCGAATCAAGACCCATGCTTGTGACAAATAAGAAGCCATGACATCGTTTTTAGCTTCGTATGTTCCGTTTATTTGTCCCGCAATTAGCATAGAATCCACCCGAGCCTCTAAATGTTTCACTCCAAGCTTTCTTGCTATCCGCAGTCCCGCTAGGAAGGCTTCGTATTCCGCTTCATTGTTGGTACTTTTAAATTCCAACTTGATGGAATACGTAAATTCATGCCCCTCCGGGTTGATTAATCTTAAGCCTACACCTGACCCTTCGCTGCTGGAAGCTCCGTCCGTGAACAATGACCAAACTTGCCCTTGTTCCGGTGGTGCTTAGGGTTGTTGTTCGATTAGGCATTCTTGTTCTTTGTACTGTGGGACATCCGTAACGAAGTCCGCGAGTACTTGTCCCTTGATCGCTGGTCTCGGCTTATATTCAATCGAGTGTTCACCCAATTCGATAACCCATTTCGCCAGTCGTCCGGACAGCTCGGGTTTACTCAACACGTTCTTGAGTTTGTACTCGGTTAATACATGGATGGGGTGGCCCTGGAAATATCTGCGGAGCTGTCTGGCGGCATATACCAATGCCAAAACCAGCTTTTCCAACATTGAATATCTTGTTTTCGGGTCCAATAGTGTTCTACTGACGCAGTAAATTGGTGTTTGAACATTTTTCCTATCCGTCAGTAAGACCGCCCCTACGGCAATGTCAGATGCCGAAAAATATAGTGTTAATGGTTCGCCGGCGTGAGGAGCAGTTAGCGTGGGTAATTCCATTAAACGCTTCTTGACTTCCTGGAATGCTTGTTCGGCTTCCGGAGTCCATCTGAACTGTGCCTTTTTGAGGCAATTCCTTAATGTTGAAATGAACGGGTAAGATTTAGTAGCGTGGTTTGCCAGGAACCTGTTTAATGCTACTAGTCTGCCGTTGAGTGTTTGAACTTGTTTGAGAGATTCGGGAGATGGCATGCGGGCTATTGCTTGAACCTTGTCTGGGTTAGCTTTAAAGCCCGTGCCTGTAACAATTACTCCGAGAAACTTCCCTTCCTCCATCCCGAAGGAGCACTTTGTCGGGTTAAGTTTCATGTTGATACTTCTCAGTGTTTCAAAAGTTTCCTCGATATCCCTCAACATTTGATCCTCTTCAGTGCTTTTGATTACCAGATCGTCCATATAAACTTCAAGATTCCGACTTATTTGTCCTTTGAAGGCCTGATCTATCAGTCGTTGATATGTGGCTCCCGCATTTTTTAACCCGAAAGGCATCATTCTGTAACAGAATGTTCCCTGGTCAGTGCGGAATGCTGTCTTGTCCTCATCACCAGCCGCCATATGGATTTGATGATAGCCCTTGTAGGCATCGAGGAAACACTTGAACTTAAATGGGGCTACAACATCTACTTTCAAATCGATATTCGGAAGTGGGTAACAATCTTTCGGACATGCTTTGTTTAAATCTTTATAATCTATACACATTCTCCACGTTCCGTTGCTTTTTGGAATGATCACTGGGTTGACTACCCATGTTTGGTATTTGATTTCTCTTATAATCCCAGCATGAAGAAGATCTTGTACTTGTTCATTCATGGCCTTCGTTTGTTCCGGGCCCATTTTTCTCTTCTTCTGTATGATTGAGGTGATTAATGGATTCACCTTCAACTTGTGTTCTGAAATGCTCCGCGGGACACCGGTCATGTCCGCAGGCTGCCATGCAAAAATGTCGATGTTTTTGATCAATAGCTGCTTTAGAAAGGTTCGGATGATTTCAGAGATGTACGGACCAATTATTACGGTTTGGTCCGGAAACTTTTTGTTGAGGATCCATTTCTCTGGCTCAATCCTCTGAGCCTGTCTTGGGACCTTGCTTGGTCTTGAACTTTCTGTTGCAAAACAATGTCGATTTACGTGAATTATCGCCACACCAGTGCGAGTGGGAACTCCTACTGCACCATGTGCTGTGGACGGGTGGGCATTGAAATCTCCAGTCGCCTCTCGTCCCAAAATAATGTCATGCTTGGAAGTTGTTGGTAAGACCAAAAATTCTACTTCTTCAGTTCTCGAACGTACTCCGTCGCTTAATGTGACCGGGAAAGTGATAACACCGCGCGGGTGCATTATCTCTCCTCTGAAACCAGAGACGGGATCATGGATTGGTTGTAGTCTTTTTTTGTCTTCATCCTCCAACTGTTCGAAACACTGTTCGTGCATAATGTCGGACGTGCTGCATGTGTCGAAGAATACATACTGTGACCAGTAGTGACCAAATTCGGCAGTAATTATCAGTGGGTTTTATTAAACGGACCGCCTTTGATCCGAGGAAAGATCACCGGTTCACTCTTCCATTCTTCATCCTCATAATCCTTCCTCTTTCCTTTACCTGAATGTCCCCCTTGAATCATGTGGATATTCAGATCCTTGATTTGCCTTTTAGCTGGGCCCTGGTTATCCTTTGCGGGAGGTTTGCCAGTCCCTGCTCGTACGCCCTTAACCAAATGTTCGAGTTTACCATTTTTAACTGCTGCTTCAATTTCTGTTCGGAGGGCCACACACTCATTCGTGTTATGTACAACATCATTATGATATGAGCAATGTTTTTTAGTATCAAGGAATGACTTCCTTGGTATTGGTTGAGGCTTCCGGAAAGTCAAATTCTCGGTTGTGAGAATTTCTGAGGGAGTTTTTGATAACTGAGTCCAACTGTTGGTGGAATGAGCTAAAAAATTACGCTTACCCTTGTTGCCGATCAAAGATCTTGCATCAAAAGGTTTAGGCGTTTCTGTACTTGGCTGAAGTCTTGACCATATTGGTCCCTTAGCTTGTCTGTTTGGTCTCGGAGTTTGGAATTCGACCCTTAGAGACTGCTTTTGACTGCCGGAACTTAGAGTTTTTTCAGTTATTGCAAACAACTTTGATGCCTTCATGATTTCATCCCATGACTCAGGCATTCCCTCCCTTCCTGTTAAGGTACGGATCAAGGCATCGTTGTGGACGTTTTTACAAAATGCTCCGCGCAGCATGTCTTCACTTACTCCACCGATATTAAGGCTCTCGTTAGTAAATTGAGTAATGAAGTCCTCAATAGACTCGTTATTTCGCCTTGTAACATCTAATATCTCCGAAGGGTCACGAGTATGTTTCTTTTGTTGACTAAAGTGTTGGGAGAATTTTGCTATGAAATCATTCCAGTTTTTGATTTGTCCAGCAGGCAGTTTCTCAAACCACTCTCTCGCAGCTCCCGTGAGTGTGAGTGCGAACATGTGGCACCAGTACGGAAGAGTCCAACCGCTGACTCCCCCGACTGCCACAAATCTCAACAAATGATCGCTAGGATCTGTCATTCCATTATATGTTCCAACAGACGTTGAATCTACACGTTTACTGGAAATGAAGTTTGTGCGATACTTGGAATAAATTTCGACTTCTCTGCAAAAGATTTCGGACGGTATGGTTTCGAAAAATCATGTTTAGCATTGTTGTGATATTCCGCATGACGGACAACAGGTCGCGGGTAGCTAGTTCCTCCGTAAGAAGGAAGACGACTATCCCCACTATAAAAACTACCATCCGACCGAAAAGATGAGTCGTACCCGTCCAGTTCGTCCTCATATGATGGCACCCGCATATCTATGCGGGGACGAGGACGCAACCTTCGGGTTTCGCTCATGTTTCGCTCTGGTGGCAAACTGTATTGGATGTGGCTTCCCCTTATGGGAGGAGAAATTGATCTCCTGGGAGGCTCATCGTATGTCAAGGTACGGCCATGGAAACGCTCATTCCGGACCCGACGTTCATACTCTGCTTTTAAACTTTCTTGCTGAACACGAAGCCACTCGTCCGGAGACAAAGTTTCTTCGGTTCTGAGATTATGACGGTGAGCTCTTCTTAAGTTAGAGTCACCGGAGTCTTCTTCTAAACCTAACTCTGACTGAGTTCGATGGACTTCTCTTGGAATACGTTCTAGGTTCTTCTAAACCAAACGGGTTGTTCAACCTGTTTAGAGAAGCGCCTGTTCTGACTCGACCTTCATGCAGTTATCCGAGAAATCCAAATCCTCACAGTAGCGAGCGGGAAGGAGATGAAGAATAGATCAATGGAGGCACGTTTTTTTTCTTTCAATGTGAAAATCAATGTTTTCTACTTGATATTAATATGCTTTATGTTTGGTGGATGTTACGTTAAATTGTTACCCCTGGTCGGTATGAGTATGACAATAGATAACATTTAAGAATGTTTTTTTGTTAATCGATTGTGTGGATAAAATATTGACCCGTCATTATTTGGTCTTTTTGGATCGTATGTTGTTGAGAGGTTATCCCAAGAGCCTAATTCATGGCACCAAATGGCTTGCAAGGAGTTGTTTTTTTTTTTCTTTGAAGCCAATTTTTAGGTCTAGAAAAGTGATTATTTTTACTGGGTAGAATCAAGTAATAAAAAAATAATTTCGAGTTTATAGGTTGGGTGGAGGTAGTTTTCAGTTGATAGTTTTATTTTCAAAAAATAAAAAATATATATTTTTCATATTTATACAAGTACCCATTATAGATTGCCTATAATTTTTATTGCTTGTTTTGTTAATTTGTGGATGGATGGTATCTCACTTGTTCTATACATGATCATTGTGAGTTGTCATCCACACTTATACAAGCATATAATCCCAAAATATGTAAATGGACATAAAATATTATCATAACGTGTCTAACTGTATTTGATTGATCTTTGTTACTAAATTAATATATACAATGGTGATCAGTATGAATATACTATATATTGGTTGTATATTTTAAACTAAGATTACAAATTATGCAATTGTAATTTCAAAATAATGTGCATTATATATGAGGGTCAAGTTATTCTACAAAAGGTAACAAAAATAAGAAGTGTGAGAAACCATAAATAATTGACATGTGTCAAGTGGGGACCAAAAGAAAAAGGGTATAGAGGTAATTGTATACATTTTATCTCTCCACATGCAAGACACATGTAAATACCCCTATCATTTTAGAACGTTTATAACTTTTTCGTATGATATTTTTTTTTTAAAAAAAAGTTCATCATAATAACAAGCGTTTTTTTATCTTAATATGAGTATGATTTTTGTTATATAAAAATTTAAACAAAAATCAAGACATTGTGTCTTTTTTCGTCATTGTGTCTTTTCGCACACCATTGTGTCTTTTCGCTTATCATTGTGTCTTTTTTTGTTGGTGCATTTTGTGACCGTCGCTATGCAATTCAGACCAGCGGAGACGCCATAGGTGAAGTTAGAACAACTTCGCCTTAGGCGAAGTTATCACAACTTCGCCATAGGCGAAGTTATGAACAACTTCGCCTACTGACGCCTACTGAAGTTTATATATATATGCGTGTGTCTTGTTTAGTTTTAAGAATCCAGTAATTCAGAGAGTTGTGTGTTACAGTTTGAGTGTCGAGAGAGAACAAACAGAGAGAGAATGTCGTTAAGGACGACCCGAGGTAGAGCTCACCTCGGGTCGGACGTGTTTCTGTTTATGTTACGGTATGTAACGTGTTTGTTTAATTATTATTATAAAGAATCTGCAGATTTGTTTATCCCGTTCTTGTATTTGTTCGTGTATTTGTTCGTGTACGTGTTTGTGTTCTTCATCTTTACACCAATAAACGAGTCTAGGAGGATTCCGCACTCCTAGACCTCGTGCGGATCTCGTATCGATCGGCGACGCCCCCGGGAGGACCTACATTTTTCGTCATTGTGTTTTTTCGCACACCATTGTGTCTTTTCGCTTATAATTGTGTTTTTTTCGTCATTGTGTCTTTTCACTTATCATTGTGTCTTTTCGCACACCATTGTGTCTTTCCGCACACCATTGTGTCTTTTCGTTTATCATTGTGTCTTTTTTCGTCATTGTGTTTTTTCGCACACCATTGTGTCTTTTCGTTTATCATTGTGTCTTTTTTCGTCATTGTGATTTTTCGCACACCATTGTGTCTTTTCGCTTATCATTGTGTCTTTTTTCGTCATTGTGTCTTTTCGCACACCATTGTGTCTTTTTTCGTCATTGTGTCTTTTCGCAAACCATTGTGTCTTTTCGTTTATCATTGTGTCTTTTTTCGTTATTGTGTTTTTTCGCACACCATTGTGTCTTTTCGCTTATCATTGTGTCTTTTTTCGTCATTGTGTCTTTTCGCACACCGTTGTGTCTTTTCGCACACCATTGTGTCTTTTCGCTTATCATTGTGTCTTTTTTCGTCATTGTGTCTTTAACTTGAAACGTAAAACACAATGGTGAATACGTATAACCCAATGACCTAAAACGTAAAAAACAATGATGAATACGTATAACACAATGACCTAAAACGTAAGACACAATGGTGACTACGTATAACACAATGGCCTAAAACGTAAGACACAATAGTGAATATAATGACTTGAAACGTAAAACACAATGGAAACAACATATTACATAATGACACAATGAACAACAAAAAAAACACAATTAAAAAACCCATTAATTTTTTTTATTTTTATATAACAATATGATACTCATATTAAAGATAAAAAAACGCTTATTATTATGGTGAATTTTTTTTTAAAAAAATAATGTCGTATGAAAAAGTTACGGACATTTTAAAATGATGAGGGAATTGGCATGTGCCTTGCATGTGGAGAGAGAGTCAACAAATGTGTGTTATTACCTTCATGCCCTTTCCATCAATTTTTATTTATTAAATTAATCTCAGCCATTCAAATACAAGATCAATGAACTGGATTCCTTCTCACCTTTCTCATTTTTGTTGTCCTTTGTATTTTAACTTTACCCTTATATATGATATCTAGAACCATAACCACCCTCTCTACTTCAAATCGTATCAAGGATTTCAACTTGATTTTAATAAAGTGGGAATTTGTTGTCATTCGAATTGAATTAGTACTCTTAATTAACACGTCTCGTTAAGCTCTTGACATAAATACAAAGTTGTCAGAATAAGCTTAATCCAAGCCCATTTTAACCCGTTACCAACCCGTGTCATCTCTAGGAGTGTTAAAGGGTTGTGTTGGCTGGTACAACCTAACACAAACCCAAACTTGAAATCGTGTAAGACGTAAAGCCAAACACGAACCGTATATTTGTGGGTTGACCCGAGAATTTGTTATTGTTTATTATATTAAAAATAAAAAAACGTTTATTATTATGGTGAATTTTTTTTTTAAAAAATAATGTTGTATTAAAAAATTATGGACATTTTAAAATGATGGGGGGATTGACATGTGCCTTGCATGTAGAGAGAGAAAGTCAACAAAGATGGGTTATTACCTTCATGCCCTTTTCATCAATTTTTATTTATTAAATTAATCTCAGCCATTCAAATCTAAAATCAATGGACTAGATTCCTTCTCACCCTTCTCATTTTTGTTGTCCTTTCTACAAGTTATTCTACAAAAGGTAACAAAAATGAGAAGTGTGAGAAGCCATAAATAATTGACATGTGTCAAGTGGGGACCAAAAGAAAAAGGGTATAGAGGTAATTGTACACATTTTCTCTCTCCACATGCAAGGCACATGTTAATACTCCCAACATTTTAGAACGTTTATAACGTTTTCGTATAATATTTTTTTTTTTAAATATCATCATAATAACAAGCGTTTTTTTATCTTTAATATGAGTATGATTTTTGTTATATAAAATTTAAAACAAAAATCACATCATTGTGTCTTTTCGCACACCATTGTGTCTTTTCGCTTATCATTGGGTCTTTTTGCACACCATTGTGTCTCTTTACACACCATTGTGTCTTTTTTCGTCATTGTGTTTTTTCGCTTATCATTGTGTCTTTTTCGCACACCATTGTGTCTTTTTTCGTCATTGTGTATTTTCGCATACCATTGTGTATCTTCGCTTATCATTGTGTCTTTTCGCACACCATTGTGTCTTTTCGCTTATCATTGTGTCTTTTTTCGTCATTGTGTCTTTTCGCTTATCATTGTGTCTTTTTTCGCACACCATTGTGTCTTTTTTCGTCATTGTGTCTTTTCGCACACCATTGTGTCTTTTCGCTTATCATTGTTGTGTCTTTTTTCGCACACCATTGTGTCTTTTTTCGTCATTGTGTCTTTTCGCACACCATTGTGTCTTTTCGCTTATCATTGTGTCTTTTTTCATCATTGTGTCTTTTCGCACACCATTGTGTCTTTTCGCTTATCATTGTGTCTTTTTTCGTCATTGTGTCTTTTCACACACCATTGTGTCTTTTCGCTTATCATTGTTTTTTCCGTCATTATGTCTTTTCGCACACCATTGTGTCTATTTATCTAATACATAAAACACAATGCTTAATACATGTTACACAATAACTTGAAACGTAAAACACAATGGTGAATACTTATAACACAATGACCTAAAACGTAAGGCACAATGGTGAATACGTATAACACAATGACTTGAAACGTAAAACACAATGGAAACAACATATTACACAATGACACAATGAACAACAAAAAAACACAATTAAAAAAACCCATTAATTTTTTTATTTTTATGTTATAATATGATACTCATATTAAAGATAAAAAAACGCTTATTATTAGAGTGATTTTTTTTTAAATAATGTCGTATGAAAAAGTTATGGACATTTTAAAATGATGGGGGAATTGACATGTGCCTTGCATGTGGAGAGAGAAAGTCAACAAAGATGGGTAATTACCTTCATGCCCTTTTCATCAATTTTTATTTATTAAAATTAATCTCAGCCATTCAAATTTAAGATCAATGGACTGGATTCATTCTCACCCTTCTCATTTTTGTTGTCCTTTGTATTTTAACTTTACCCAATACTTTAAATCTACACTTTTACAACAAAAAATCCAAATTCATATAAAACAAATACATTCAAAATATAAAACGTTACGATAGTTTCTTTTTCTAATTATTAATTGTTACATAAGATATCAACCAATTTAATGTTTACAAAACAAATAATAAAAAGATGGGTTAAATAAGTTCACGGGTTCAAACAAAAACTAACCCGGACCCGTTCACATCAAACCCAAAAACACAACTTTCCTATCAGGCTATGTGTAGTGGAGGGCTACAATTGGGGGTGAATTGTGACACGTGGCGCCCAGTCAGCATGGAGTGGAAATTTATTTTTGGGGTGTAATGATGTAGAGGCTACAAGTTGGGCCCACAGTGTGTTTTTTTTTTATTATTTTTTTTTATAATTAAACTAATTAAATAAAAACCAATTTATTTAAATAATTAAATTAAAATGCATTAAAATTAAAAAGAAATACAAAAAAAAACATAACTAAAAATATTAAAAAACATAACTAAAGGAAAAAAAACATAACTAAAGGAAAAAAAACATAACTAAAAAAGAAACTAATATCCGTAATATTCGCGCATTTTTTCACGTTGGCGTTGCATCAATAATTCGGCATCCTCGTGAAACCCCTCCGCTTTGAGGGATTCGTAGTCGTCTTTCATTTGTTTTAATTCGAATGTCTGGTTAGCTTTTCTTGTTGTTTGTTGGATGCTCGAATGTCGACTCCAATTACGGTGGCATTTGTTTCCAAACGACCGACCCACTCGTTTATTTCAACGGGCTCCGTATTGAATCGTGTTGACGACGAACCTTCCCCCTTATTTTTCCTCGATCTCCCGCGTGGTCGAGGCAACTCCTCTACCTCATCTTTGTCGGGTATATTCAAATCATCGGCTAAATTGACCGTGTCGTCGAGGAAGAAGCTACGAGCATCGGAGGGTGTGTTTGGTGTTCTCGGATTTGTCGACGACGATGTCTTCGACCTTTTTGAAGGCCGGGATGAGCCTGCTCGTCGGGCGGCCGGAACGGTTGGTACCACATTCCATTTCGAGCAACGACGTAGCTTTTCCCAAGAACTCAAATACTTGAACGGTTTCCCAGGCCGCTCAACAGTGTGACCCTGAGCTCGAAATTCGCCCAAGGCTTGACTTATAATGTCGACGTCGTTATTTCCGCTACGCCAGCCGAACCCTTCAACCGGTTAATTATCCCGGCAAATTTTTGACAATCGACGTTAAGCCCCTTCCAGTTGGCTTGAACCGCTTCTTTTCCCCGGTAATATTCGGGTTTACAGGTTATCGCGAGCCAAGCTTCAAATACTTTCTTCTAAAACACCTCGGTGGCTTGAAAGTTAGCTACAAATTAAATTTACTTGTAACAATTAGTATATATTTTAATAAACACTAAATACATTTTTAATAAATACTTAATATTAAAAAACTTACCGACGTCGGGATCCTCCGAAATGTTAATCCAAACCCTTGCAAGGGCTACCTCCTCCTCCTCGTTCCAATACTTGTATGGATCACGTTGCGCCATGGTCTCCCCCGGTTGTTTTTTTTGTGTTTACGGGTCGGCTTTTTGCTTGAACCGGAGGCCCGTGACGTTTGCGTATCCGGTACCGTCACCGGCTCCGACTCCGGTGGTGTAGACCCGAACGCCGGCATTGTATTTTGGGGGCTGAGAAAGTTGGCGTACATGTTTAGGTTCGGGTCGGAAAATTGATACGGATAGCTCGGTTGGTTCGGTTGGTTCCATTGTAAGTTCGGTTGGTTCGATTGGCTTGATTGCGAACCATACGTTTGACCGAAAGCAGGGAATTGGTAGTTCGGTTGGCTCAGTTGGCTCGATTGCGAACCATACGTTTGACCAAAACCAGGGAATTGGTAGTTCGGTTGGTTCGGTTGGCTCGATTGCGAACCATACGTTTGACCAAAACCAGGGAATTGGTAGTTCGGTTGGCTCGATTTCGAACCATACGCTTGACCGAAAGCAGGGAGTTGGTAGTTCGGTTGGTTCGGGTTGTTTCTAGGATTCATTTTATTTATTTTATGTAAGAAATTGGGTATGATTTGTGTATAAAATGGATATAAAATGGAGAAGAAATACTTAATATTAAAAAACTTACCGACGTCGGGATCCTCCGAAATGTTAATCCAAGCCCTTGCAAGGGCCACCTCCTCCTCCTCGTTCAAATGCTTGTATGGATCACGTTGCGCCATCGTCTCCCCCGGTTGTTTTTTTTGTGTTTACGGGTCGGCTTTTTGCTTGAACCGGAGGCCCGTGACGTTTGCGTATCCGGTACCGTCACCGGCTCCGACTCCGGTGGTGTAGACCCGAACGCCGGCATTGTGTTTTGGGGGCTGAGAAAGTTGGCGTACATGTTTAGGTTCGGGTCGGAAAATTGATACGGATAGCTCGGTTGGTTCGGTTGGTTCCATTGTAAGTTCGGTTGGTTCGGTTGGCTTGATTGCGAACCATACGTTTGACCGAAAGCAGGGAATTGGTAGTTCGGTTAATTCGGTTGGCTCGATTGCGAACCATACGTTTGACCAAAATCAGGGAATTGGTAGTTCGGTTGGTTCGGTTGGCTCGATTGCGAACCATACGCTTGACCGAAAGCAGGGAGTTGGTAGTTCGGTTGGTTCGGGTTGTTTCTAGGATTCATTTTGTTTATTTTTTGTAAGAAATTGGGTATGATTTGTGTAGAAAATGGATATAAAATGGAGAAGAAGGGTGTATGTTTATATATATATATATACATATATATATAGGTATTGGATCATTCAGAAGTTTTTTTTATAGCAAGAAGCGTATTACAGCAAAAAGTGCAAGAAGTGAATATATAACTCCATTAATTCCTAATTTCACTCCCTTTCATATGATGTTACATACATATATGTAGGTTGGTTGTATTTATGTCTTAATTACACATTCAAATCAACCTACAAACATATAAATGTACCGAGCCACATTCAAACCTATGTACATACACACATACAAACATACGTACATACACACATACATATGCACATACACAACGCACCTACACATAAGAAAGAGAGTGAAATTAGGGATTAATGGAGTTACACATTCACTTCTCGCTGTAAAAAACTTCTGAAATGATCCAATACCATATATATATATATATATTGTTTAATTTTTTTTTTTAAATTTGACCGTTTCACAACGGTCTATTTATTAATTTATTATTATTTTCAAACACCCACAGGCGACAAATATTTGCCGCCCCCGCCCATTTTCACCCAATTATTGCCCGGAGGGGTGGGGGGGGCGGTGTTCCTCCAAAAAATCGCCCCAAAACTTCCACCTTTCTCCACCACTACGTTTAGCCTCAGATTCGTGTCATGTCAGAACTTCACACCTCCTGTCATCTTGTCTATTTTACTTGACTTGAAACTTGCGTAACTTTAATGCAATTTTAATAACTAAACAACCACAATATCTTATTATTTTTAGAAGTTTATTACCTTATATTCAAAACATACCAAAAAAAAATATATTAATATTATATTCATTTTCAGCCAGCGAAGTCTCCACGCCACCATTATTATTCTTCCAATTTCCGTGTCACAAACTGAAGAAACACGAATCCATCCCTTAAAAACTTATCACTTCCATCAACCAAATTAAGCTTCTTCAAACCCTTAATTCACAAAATTCAATCAATTAACAATGGGCAAAGGCGGCGGCTGCATCCCCAGCAAACACCAACCAGTCCCACCATCACTCACCGATTCGGATCCGGGTCCGGGTCCTGACCCAATTTCAGAAACAACCCATCACAATTCAATCCCAACTGAACCCCACAAATTAAGAATCTTTATCATATTCTACTCAATGTACGGTCACGTGGAGACTCTTGCGAATAATATCAAGACGGGTATTGAGGAAATTGAAGGGGTTGAAGGTGTTCTGTTTCGGGTGCCGGAAACGCTGTCGTTTGAGACGTTGACGGCGATGAAGGTGCCGGAGAAAGGTGATGATGGGATTCCGGTGATATCCCCGGAGGAGCTGGTGGAGGCTGATGGACTGTTGTTTGGGTTTCCGACGAGGTACGGGTGTATGTCGGCGCAAATGAAGGCGTTTTTCGATTCCACCGGTGGGTTGTGGCGGGAGCAGAGGCTCGCCGGAGTTCCCGCCGGGTTTTTTGTTAGTACCGGCACGCAAGGTGGCGGTCAAGAGACCACCGCGTAAGTTTGCTTCTTGACATTTGTTTGATTCACCAGTTTCACACTTTCATGCTTAGAAAGTGGTTTCTTTTTTACTTTTTAGGGGCGTCAATATGACACGAACCTAACATAAAATTTACGGGTTCGGGTCAGTTTTATCTATCGGGTCAAACCCGTTAACCCGTTAATCTAGCCGGGTTTGGGTCGGGTCAATCTGAGAGGTTTACGGGTCGACCCGTTTATTTTGTATTTTATTTTTTATAAATGTGTTTTTATGTAACATTTTAGGGAAAACTTTATACAATAGTAACTAATAAATTGGTTGTATATTTTCTCTCAAAGTTTAAACCTAAAAAAATTAACATAAGATTTTATAATTAAAAATGTAATTGTTTTATTAGAATTCGTAGTTTCTGTAAAAATGCAAATATAAAAATGTTAATATTTGAAGAAAAAAAAAACTTTTGGGTTAACCAACGTGAATGTGGTCTGTGTTCGGGTTCATGTGTCTTATACGATTTACAAGTTCAGGTTTATGTTAAATTTTCAGGCTTGTGTCGGATGGGAAGCATTACCCATTTAGTACCCCCATACACTATATTTACAAATTAAATATTTTTCCATGTTTTGTAATTATATGATACTTCTTTTCTTCCAAAATAATTATTTAATAGGTTAGTAGTGAGGAAAACAAAGTATTTTTTCTGAAAAGGAATTAGTGAATATCATAATAATGTTCACACGAAAAGTCTTAAATTTGCATATTTACATTGTTTTAGTTGATTTTACGTTAAAACTATGCTATTTTGGTTAAATTCTTAGATCATCCGTAGTGCCACAAAGTTGTGGCGTTTTAGCTCCGAAACGCCGGGTACCCCTCCCCCCAGGGCTTTTTTTCTTCAGCGTTTTGTATAAAACGCGATCATGGTGTGAGTTTTGATAAAATTGTGCCTGGGAAGGGGAGAGAGATGAGAATATATGTAATTATTGTAGGAGAGTTGTGGTGTTTTGCCCACTACACCACTTTTTGCAAAACTTTCCATTGTTGACGGGGGTGCACATGGCGTAAAATGCCCAAGTGTGTGGCTTTTTACTACACATGATCTTAGGAATTATATTTCCTACTATTTCTTTACACGCAAAAACATTTTTTGGTTCGCAATGTTTAATAAAAAAGGAACAAAATTTTACATTTTTTTTTATAAAAGCAATAGGGAAGCACATTGCTACATTTATTAAATAATGAGCATATATAATTTTTTGAGCTATTGATTGCTTAATAAAACAAAAGAATGTTTTGGGGGAAAATAAATGTGGGTGATGGGAAAATAAGTTGTTATGTCTTTTTTGTTTCATTAATGGGTAACCTAGTATTTTTTTAGTTTTCTTCTAAAAGACATACCTTTCACTTGAAATCTGAAATCTTATACCGGTTGACGTGGTTTGCAGATGGACCGCAATTACACAATTAGCGCACCATGGGATGCTGTATGTTCCGATCGGATACACATTTGGTGCTGGAATGTTCAAAATGGACTCGATCCGTGGTGGTTCACCATACGGTGCTGGTGTATTTTCAGGCGATGGGACTAGAGAACCGAGCCAAAGAGAACTTGAGCTTGCACAACACCAGGGTAAGTACATGGCTATGATCGTCAAAAGATTCGGATCTCACTCAACACTATGACGAAAAGGATAAAATCGAAAGTGTACATCTTTTGGTAATTAAGGTACAAGTTAATATGGCCTAGTTTGTTAGACCTTACCTCACAATTTGGGAAAGACTTACCCATATCTAACGCATTTGGTATCATTGATGCAGGCCCTTTGGTAGTTTGGTTTATAATTTTGTATTATCAATATATACACATTCTATGGATGGTTTATGTGATTTACCTTACACTTGGGCTCCTGTATTTCATTAATCACAATAGTAGGCCCACACAAATACTCTTTGGAGGATGTTTGTAGATTTGTATTAAAATTTAGCATAAAGACTAATTTGGTAAACAAAATTAATACTTTTACCCTCTTAAAATTAAAAAGTTCCAATACCCCCCCCCCTCCCCCATCAAAAAGACGACCGGAAACTTCATATTTTCCATCAAACAATCAATCACAAGAAAATTAACTTTCGTTAGGGTTGAGCATGGTTCGATTCGGTTCGTTTCGGTTATTAGGCGAAACCGAAACGAAGTTATCGGTTTTTGGAATATACAAACTGTTCGGTTTTTACAGTTCGGTTATAGTCGTTTTTTTTCAATTATGTGTAGAAATTGCAAAAAAATAAAAATAAAAATAGAAATGATGATTTTAAGCTTGTAATAGCATATTAGAATACCGCATATATATTGAATTCAAAAAACAAAAATAGTCGTGTGTTACGTAGAACCATACGAATAAATTGTTAGAGCGGTAGAGTTTAAAATTAAACAAAATTGTTAATCAAAAAACATTAACAGTTTATTCCAATCTTCATTCATCATCTTGTTCATCTTCAAATTTTAGTCCCGATATTCATCATCTTCATAATCTTCGTCACCATCAGTTGGTTCGGCTTTTTAAAAATGGATAACCGAACCGAAAATTCAGTTTTTCAAAAATACAAAAAAATTAACTATACGTTAATGCTTTGGTTTGGTTTTGATTCAGTTAATTCGACTTTCTACTCACCTTAACTTGGGTTCATGAGTGATTTCGATAGTGTCAACGACTACCCACAAGCCATCTATAATAGTAACCACCCCTTTCGGCAATTCTCTAAAAAAGTGAGGGGCATTGCCTGACAGCGTTGTTATCCAAACTTTTCATATTACTTATCAATTTGATACAAGAGGATGTGTGCCTAGTGGTCAAGTTGTGTAGGAATGGCATATATCTTTATGTTGTTGAGGTTTAAAACATATTTATATGTATTAGATCTGTTTTAGCCCTTCTAGCAAATATTATCAATATGATGTCACTTGCAGATTTGTGACCTCTACTTATATGAGAAATGCAAGTACATTAGTATGCAACAATTGAAAATGATAAATCTTTCTCAAAACTTACTAATAGTTTTATTACAATTGTGAAAACCTTTTTTTAGTGTACTAGTGTTAAGTTGATTAAATTAAATTGGGCATTTGGGCGTCCATATGTTTATATAAACTCTTCGACAATCCCCCTTCGGCCCTTTTAAAGCAAAGCCTTGTTAATTTATTTTATTTTAAAGCTGGCTTGGGATTAAGTTTGAAAAATAATTATTGGTGTTTTCAAAAAAACAATAGGTTAAAATGTATTTGATAGTCACAGAATTCTTTTTTATTTTAGCTTCTTGAAAGGGTCAAAAAAACAGTTTTTCAAAAGCCCAAAATTCTAGATTTTCAATTTGGCTTTCTGAAAAAGCCAGTATGTCACACCCTGACCAAAGACGGCGGAACATGCCGAGGTGTAACGATTGCTCATAAGCGCATGACACTATTTAAAGCGATAATATTTAATAAACTCATTTCATTTCACAACATCGAAAATGCCACATAACCAAATATTCATAAGTCAAGTACAACAAAATATAGCAAATCAAATATTGTTCATTTTTGCTAATATCCTAAAGGTATTTGTGACGTTTTCTTCACCGAACTCCATAATCAACCTAGATACAAACCTGTAACATTTCAAAAAATAAAGTTTATCAACACAAAGGTTGGTGAGCAATTCATAAGTTTGAACAATATGTATATAGTAAGAAACGCCACAATCTTATATACAAAACCATAAATAAATAACAATAATTTGGATAATATGAAGTCGCTAATAAGAATATATTAGCGGCACCGTCTATAAGAGAATACCAAATAGATTCGGATTTCATGAAGTCGTTAATAAGAATACATTAACGGCACCGTGCTATGAGAGAATACCAAATAGTTCACGGATTTATGAATCAACCTTCCAAAAGCGGTAAACACATAAGCATATAATCATGTAAGCATAGAACACCAAATCGAACATTTATTTAAGTAAAGTATACAATAACGTTTGTGGTTTAAGACTCAAGTATAAAGCATTTGATTTGAATAAGTATGAAATGTCACCCCAAAACAAAAGATAGAAAACGGGGTATGAAGTTACTCACGTTCAAGTGATAAACTTGAAAGATTGATTATTTGAAGATTTGCCGGAACGACGAGTTTAACGAACAATACCTAAAAAAAAGAAGTTTCGGGTTTAGAAAGGTTGCCTTAAAAATATTTAAATGAAATAATTGTTGCAAAAAGTAAAAAATTTAAAGTTCAAGGTTTAAAATGTAACTATTTAACAATTGATAATAATAACCCTTTAAAAATGCAAGTTTGCTCGAAACCGGGTTAAAGTATCTAACCTTAATGTTTACTCAACCAATGTTAAGTAATAAGGTGGGAAAAATGCTAAAATGCAAGTTTCATTGGGACAAAGATACTAAAACGGGTTTTTAACGAGTGTTCGGGTTGTTGGTTCGGGTCTTGACGAATTAGTCAAACCCAAAGTCAACTTTCCAAAATATTAATTATTATGAGATAACTCATTAAAACATGACAACACTTAACCAAGTATGTAGATCTATTGTTTTAGAACTAACAACGTACGTTAAGCGAGTGTTCGGTTTTGTCGGTCCAACTATGTTATGAGACCAAGTTGGATCCAACATTTCCGAGTACTTAAGAAAATGATTAAAATCAGTTTGTAAACTATTTTTAAAGAAATATACAAGTCTTGATAGCTAAAAACACACTTGTGTGTCTTAAGCGAGTAAAAATCGGATCGGTTCGGTTTCCATCTCACAACAAGTTCATAGATGGATTCCACATACCCATATATCATAGATCTTGTATAATAACGTATAAATGAAAATATTTAAGTTCTACAACTAAAAAGTCAACAACAAGTCTTTTTAACAAAAGTTCGGTTTGGTTCGGTTTCCATCTCACAATGAGTTCATAGATGAATTCCACATACCCAAGATTTGTAAATGTGACAAACAAACTAAAATGAGCAGAAGTTAGACATAAATAATATGTATAAATAAGTTATGTGTGTGTATATATATATCAAGAACTCGAAGTTCTTCATGAAGCCTTGCCTTATGACGTTCGAAACTCAACCAACCGGAGTGGGTGAAGTAACTAACAAAGGTAACAAGGGGTGTGTATTATATATATGTTGTACCACCATATTCAAGAGTTAGTAATGCTAGATGAACAAGTTAGAATTAAAGATAAAACTCAGTTTGACTTTTAGAAGTCGAACCTTCAAGAACACAATGAAAATAACCTTAAGATCATTGAATTTGAGAGAGAAATTTGGAGTTGTAGCAGAGATTAATGGATGGAAAGGGTGGTGTATATATAGCGTAAGTTGAAATGGTCAAGCATAAAGGGTCTTGCATGAAAATGGGGTGTTTTGGTCACATGTTTACATAAAAATAAGCAAAAACGGGCTGATGTGCAGGTGTGCCTTCGCGCCCCGCAACCAGATTGTAGTCCCCCGTCGCGCCCCGCGAAGGGGTTATTTCCTGATTTTTCAAAAATGGCAGTTTTGGTCCCCGTAGTTCGTTTTAAGTGATTTTTAAGCGTTTTAAAGACCAAATTGAATGTTTTCAAGACCCAACAAGTGTAAAACAATATCGTAACATAAAATTCATCATTTTGATTATTTCCAAAGTGTCGGTTTACAAAACGGGTCGGTTTACATAATAAAAGTTACAAAACGAATACTATTCGGACCCGAAATTGACGAATGTCACACAGTAAGCATATTTCAAACTCAACCCCAAACATTTAATCCATTCCACTTTCAAGAAATGTAAAAACTAGGTGAAACTTGAAAGTATGAAATCCAATCGCCTATTAAAAATGACTTCATTTATGACCTGCTAAAATAAAACCTAGCTATTCGGCCCTTTACTTTAAATCAATTCGGGTTCTTCAGTTTCACCGAACCAAACAATCCATTTATAAGTTTGATTAATTGGTTACGGTTGATTTCGGCATCCCTACTTTTACTAACTTTATTAATTACACAGTTGTGCCTTTCAGTAAAAATCTTGTATCTGCGAATATATATGGGGTGAGATAACGTACTAACAAGTTTTATCATACAAACATTACGAATTGAATAAAAATGGATGCTGTGACATTTTTGTAATTACCCTAGTTATTAATTACAATGTTACACAAAATGGAATAATTACAATATATGTAGCTCGTGAAAGTACATAAACCTATTTTAGTATTATTCGACACAGAAATAGTTATCTTTCTGTTGATGAGAATGACGATAATAGTGAATTCAACACTTAAAAACCCTAAACAATTTTTTTTAAGAAAAAGAAAGAAAAATAGTTAGAAATTGATTTTTGATTAGAATTATGTAGTATTGAATTATTTTTTAAGTTGAAATCGTATTTTAAAAACTGGTATTTTACGAATTATCATACTGGTTTTACAAACATTAATTATCATCAAGTCAAGATACGAGTGGCCACGATATCCCCGCGAAATCTAATCAACGTAACCGAAACAAAAAATCTCTCATTTTGGATAAAACCAAACGGTCGTTATGCATTAGAACTAACACTCCATTGATTCTTCAACAATGGAGACTCTTGTTCTTCTAACACTTAACCCACTAAAACCCCAAACCTATCTCCTCAAATTACCCAATTATCAAACCCACAGCCGCAGCAGATGTTTCATTTCTTGCAAACTGTCATCACAGCCGTCAAAAGACACGACAGACAACAAAAATAACAACAAGGTTGCTGTCCCTGGTCCAGCACCGTTACTGTCGGAGGAAGTTAAACCTCAACCTCCGGCAGTGAAGAACTCCGGCGGCGGGGTGTTGGTAATGGTAAAAATAAAAAGGTTGAGTAAAAGGGTGCTTTCGGGTCTTGCTAATTTGCCTCTGGCGATTGGTGAGATGTTCACCATTGCTGCTTTGATGGCTTTGGGTACGTTTTTTTATTTTTACTTTGCTAGTCAAACGTCTTATGGTTTGACTTTATGTATGTTTTTACTTTTACATCTTTTGTTAGATATATATATTCTACTGGAGATGAATTTGTATGTGATTTAGTTTTTTTTTTTTTTTTTTGAAGGCTTGGTGTGTTAAACTTTGGTTGATGACTAAACAAAACTAATGTATCAAAAATAGTTATGCGCCTAAGCCTGTAAATGAACCAGACAGACAATCGTTCACTGAACAGTTTATTTATGTTCGTTTATTTAATAAACGCACATACATGATTTTGTTCTTTAGTTAAGTGAATTAATATGAGCACGTATCTCATTCGTTCATTTATGTTTCTTCGCTTCCGTTCATTTATGTTTGTTAGTTTATGCCTGTTTAAGTTCGCTCGTATACGTTCATTCGTGTATTCATTTCAGATTTTTGGCCCGTTACAAGGTAGTATGATTTTATTAACTTCTTAGGCCCAACACGTTCTTCACATTACTTTTAACAAGTTTAAGCTTAGTCATGTTCGTTCATTTATGCTCAGTATATTTGTTCGTTTGACATTGTTAACAAACAAATGCTGACATGTTCATTTTCTTAACGAAAACACGAACAAGAAAATCCTATTCGTTTAATTATTCATGTTCGATCGTTTGTTCAATTAAAGCTGAAAAAATGAACACAAACATGCCCCATTCATTGCTCTGTTCGTTAACTCGCCAAAAATGGCTAAATGGATTGAAAGTCGCACAAACTTTTCTGAACAGTTTGTGGACCAACCCATTTCGTCCATTCAAAAATACGACTCATTTCAACCTGAACATGTTTTGAGTTGACCTGTTATCAAACCAGGTCGACCCGCCCATTTTATCACGTCTACCGAATCAGCCTCATTTATATGCAACTGTTTATGCAGGTACTGCAATAGACCAAGGCGAAAATCCGGAATACTATTTCCAAAAATACCCCGAGGATAATCCAATCCTAGGATTCTTCACATGGAGATGGATACTCACTCTAGGATTTGATCATATGTTTTCATCTCCTGTTTTTCTTGGAACTTTAATATTATTGGGGGCATCTCTTATGGCTTGCACATACACCACTCAAATCCCCATGGTCAAAGTAGCAAGAAGGTAAATGTTATTATTATTATTTTTTATCTTAGCTAAAATATTTTTTTGTCATTTGGCTTAAATCACTATTTTGCAGATGGTCTTTCTTACATTCGGCTAACTCAATTCGAAAGCTGGAATATTCAGATTCTCTGCCCAAAGCCTCGGTTCAGGATTTAGGTGTTGTTTTATCAGGAGCTGGATACGAGGTATATAAAGGGTGTTTTGAGTTTGCATTTTGGAACTCTTTATTTGATTATCAGTTTATCACAGGCTTGAATTCATAGTAATCAATAAATTATAATTTGGATAACCATATTCCGGTTCTGATTATCTGTGTTAGATTTCATATAGGTAGTAACAAAACTGATTTATCTTATGATACAATAAAATTACCTATTTATCCCTTCTTTTAACCTTATTTGCGGGTACATTTACTCTCATTTCATAAAGATTTAAACTTTTTTTTTCTTGTTAATTTACCCAAGTTTTACATTTTTATTTAGGGTGTGCATGAAACCAAATAAACCGAACCCAAACAAAAATGACAGTTTGGTTTATGTCTTTGTAAAAACCGAACTTGCAGTTCGGTTTCGGTTTTGTGTATAACTAAAACCGAACCGAATTTATGTATTTAATTTGAATTTTAAGTAGTTTATGAGAATTGAATAAGTAATGTAATTCAAATATTTTGGCCCAAATGTATAATAGCAGTTAGTTTCTAATTAACATAAGTATTGAGGCCCATATTCATTAATATGGGCCAATTTTTTTTTCTGACCCAAAACTTTTAAGCCAAGATGACAAAACTGAAGAAACCAAAATCAAAATTTCGGTTATTGGTTAAGTTTGATCCCAAAAGCGACCAAAACCAACAATTCGAGGTAACACTTACTCTCATTTCATAAAAACTCGAACTTTTCTTTTCTTAGTAACTCTAACCCAAATTTCACAAGTTTACTTATGAAGTGAGAATAAATATTCAAAACTTGAACTCAATATTTAATACTGGTTAGGTCTTATAGAATCTCACCCTTTTGAATATTATTAGAGCGTATTGTAAACATTTTGTAATAAACTAATAATCCGACATTTGTTCTTAGGTGTTTCTGAAAGGGCCATCTTTATATGCATTCAAAGGGCTAGCGGGCCGGTTTGCACCAATCGGTGTGCACATAGCCTTACTCTTGATAATGGCGGGTGGGACCTTCAGCGCTACTGGAAGCTTTAAAGGTTCGGTAACGGTCCCACAAGGTTTGAATTTTGTTATGGGAGATGTGTTAGGCCCGAACGGGTTCCTTTCTACACCTACTGAAGCTTTTAACACCGAGGTTCATGTTAACCGGTTCTACATGGATTACTATGATAGCGGAGAGGTGAGGATAGTTGTTTTTAGTAGGCTTGTAAAGGAACCGAACTAACTTGAACAGAACATGTTCGTGTTTATTCGCTTAACTTTAACCAAGAAAACAAGCTCACACGAACAATTAAAAGAACGGGTTTTCTTGTTCATGTTTGTTAAGAAAACGGACATGTTCATTAACAATATAAATAAATGGTTCACTAATGTAAGCGAACGAACATAACTGAACTTAGATGAACGAACATAACTAAGCTATGACCAGTAAAAGTAATGTGAAGAACAATGTATTCGACCTAAAAGGTTGTTAAAAACAGACAAAATTCTAATGTACAATAAAAATTAAATGAATATATAAACAAACGAGCTCAAACAAAGCTAATGAACATCAACGAATTTATATGAAGAAAGTAAGTGAATGAATAAGCAAGACACGGCTCACGTTCGTTCGTTTAACTAAATGAACCATTTATTTGTTCATGTTCGTTCGCTAAATAAAAAAACAAAAACGAACTTCCCGGCCAAACGGTTCACTGAATTGTATTTCTAGTGGTGGAAATAGGAAATAACAAATGGGTTGGAAGTAGCCCGAATTGTATTTCTAATACATGAAGTTTTCTTAATTATTTTTTTAAACATGTTTGATTATTATCTCATATATAAAAACCAGTAGCCTCATGACTTTCCTCATTGGAGGTCGTGGGTTCGAGTCTCATCTTGTCTGTAGCATTTTGTTCCAGGTTGACAATGAAATAGCCCGTTAACATGACTTGTTTCATTATTGTGGCATAGGTTTCACAATTCCACACAGATCTTTCTTTATTTGATATTAATGGGAAGGAAGTAATGAGGAAAACATTAAGTGTAAATGACCCCTTAAGATATGAAGGAGTTACCATATATCAAACTGATTGGGGCATTTCCGCGCTTCAAATATTAAAAGACGATGAAGGCCCGTATAACCTAGCGGTCGCACCGTTGACCGTCAATGGAGATAAGAAGCTTTATGGAAGCTTTCTGCCTATTGGAAATGGGGAGTCAACAGATGTCAAAGGAATGTAAGATTTGTCCTTTTTTCCTTCTTTTCTTTTAATGAATTAATTACACAGATGGCCCTTGCGGTATATGCTCATATTGCAACTTTAGTCCCGATGAGTTTGCAGGTTTAGACCAGTAGTTTGTCAAAACGTAATGGGACGAGCATTAACTTGATTTGTTAGTATTTTTTAATGACAAAATTACAAATAAAATTGGGACCTCCCCCCCCCCCCCCCGGGCCACATCATCTTCTTCAACTTACACACAGTCGGCTACCACATAATCACCGCTGGGTATTTTCGTCATTTAACATGCACTTGACAAAAAAAAGTTAATGTCCATTCATTCAAGGGACCAATGGTGTTATGTTCGTGCAAACAGTTGGACTAAGCATGTAGTTTTTTATACTTGTGGACTAAAGTTGCAATATGCCCAAACCGCAGGGACCATCCATGTAGTTAACTTTTTTTAGATGTGACAAAATGGCAGGATGGGTAGCGGGTCAAAATAGGTGTATCTATTGGTTGTGAGTACCGTAATGATGAAACAATAAAACTTTTGACCTTTTAACCCGTTTGCCCATTTGAACCTATTCAAATTTAGGTAGTTTTCTACATTTGATGCGTTATCAATAAAATAGAACCCGAATAGACCCGGGTTCGATGCAAACGGGTTGACTTTTCCATCTTGACTTTATATTTTTAACTCCAATTTTCTTTGCAAAAGATTGAATTTTTATTTTCTTGTTTGTTGACCCAGATCAATGCTTCTTCGTGATCTTCAGTCGGTTGTGTTATATGATCAAGACGGGAAATTTGTTGGGGTCCGTAGGCCCAACTCGAAGCTTCCGATTGAAATTAACGGAACAAAAATCGAAATTGTGGATGCAATTGGCAGTAGTGGACTTGATATGAAGGTAATTTACTGTTGTTTTAGACGCAAAACAGGTCAGGTCAAACGGGTTGGGTCGGGTCAAACCGGGCCGGGTCTGATTTTTTCTGAACACTGTATAGTGTTAATAAAAATCTACTTGTTTATTAAACTGATTTAGAAGGTTTTTACCCGTTTAATGAGACTAAATTGCATGTGTGCAGACTGATCCTGGCGTGCCGATTGTTTATGCTGGTTTTGGTGCGTTAATGCTTACAACTTGCATTAGTTATCTATCACATACACAGGTACGATTGCATGAATCCGAAAACAGGTCAAAGTCAAACAAAACACATTTTATCTTTTGACTTCTGAAAACTCTAACTATGCATTTTGTTTGACAGATATGGGCTTTACAAGATGGAACAAGTGTAGTAGTCGGAGGCAAGACTAACCGAGCCAAGTTTGAGTTCCCTGATGAGATGAACCGAGTGCTAGATCGGGTGCCTGAAATAAACGAACCGTCGGATGTTATTTGTGGCTAAGAAACAAGACAATGAGAATTATTTTTGGAGATTTGATTTATTCAAATATAGAATTGTATATATATACCGGATTTTATAAAAATTTTGCTTAAAAAAGTGTTACAAAAATAATACGCGCCAGGAAGGGGTCGAACCTTCGACTTTCTGCTTAGGAAACAGACGCTCTATCCACTGAGCTACAGGCGCTTTGTTATTTTGTTGACAGCAAATAAACTTAAATATTATATGTTAACCTTGAGACAATTTATCCTTATGTATGTGTTGTAGCTTTCTCTCAATATATTATTGAAACACTATGTTTAAATGATTATTTGATTCTTGTGATTATGCATTTAAAAATGAAAATGATTATGTAATGACATGCTACTATATAATCATACATTGTTGAGATTTTTCTGTTCTTTAACTTTATACGTTTTTATTTTTGAAACATGCATCTCGATTCTTAAACTTTACAATAACTTTTGTAAATGTTATTATATTCTACATTTAGATATAATATAAAGAAATAATTACTACCAATACTACTACTAAAAATCACACACGCAAGCACATATACCAGCACTTTGTCACGCTCCGCTTAAATTCAAGCAGCTACATTTCAAAATATTGAAATTTTTTAGCAAAGTTTTCAATCTTCACAACCTTAAAAAATTATGGACTACAGTAGTGATAATCACGATATTTGAACTCATTTTGTTAATTTGGCCATCTAAACCAGTTCAGGTTTAAATCCGTCACACACAGCTTGTATAAGATTGGAAATGTATATAAAATTAACAAAATAAAACTAGATGATTTTTATTTTCTAAAATGATTACAATTTAATGATTACCTCTACTTTTGGTTTGATTGAGCATGGACACTTGATTTGAATTTGGAAAAACAACCAATCTTTTGTAAAGTAGGATAGAAACACATAGAAGCTTTTCAGAAACCAACACCACCACCAACTATTGTCTAATCGCTCAAAAGTCTTTTGCTTTTGGCTTCTTGAAAGGTCCCTCCATTTGCATGATTATTTGGAATCTCGGTACTGTTATTACCATATCACTAATCATATTGTTATTGTTTTACTATTCTTATTCGAGTTATTTGAGCATTTTATAAATTTGTTTTGATGAATAAAAGACTTGTTAAAATTCTTACATGAAGGAATTTGAGAAAATTCATTCCAATACATGTATTTCTTAAAAAACATTTTAATCTTAGGAATTTAGATTCTATAAAATGTTGATCAATTCTTCGTGATAGTAATACAATATGTAGGGGTATGGTACTAAACCCGGCTTACGATCTTAATTTATTATGTCTGGCTTATTTTATTATATGGACTAATACAATATTATTGGGCTGAGGGGATTTTGTGGAGGTAACCCTAACTGGGCTAGGCCCATTAGGGTACCATGATGGTAGCCATGAGGCTCCCTATATAAGGAGGTCTCCACCTCCTTATTAAGCGTTGGTTGTTCTCAATAAGAGCCACCACCATAACCATTTTTGTGTCTGTAAACAAGAGATCCTTGAGATTTCTTAGCAGTCACCTCCACACCCCCAAAAACCATTGCAGATCTTAAGCTACCGGAGAAGAAGATCGAGTCGTGGTTCGTTCATCTCGAAGACCGGGGAACATCGTCATGGATCAGGTCAGATTCATTTCATGTTTCTACATTGGCGCCATCCGTGGGACTGGCAATGAACCACGTCTTGTTTTTCGTCTCGGTCCTCCGATCTGTTCATCAAATACTCTAGGTTCTACGATTTCTTCTTTCAGATCTGTTCTATGGAAGTCCAAAAATCCGTAGATCTGAAAATATTTCTAGATCCGGAAATATACAAGAAGAAATACCACCAAACTTTGGGGAAAACCCTTAGATCTGTGTGTTTTATAAGTGAAATATACCAGATCTAGTTATGATTTTTTCAGATCTGGGTTCGTTTGAGCAATAGTCACCTTTCATATTCATAGATCTATAAATCCTTTCAGATCTGTTGGTTTTTACATAAAACCTACCTGATGTGGATATTCAGATCTGTTCCACGCGCGCTCAACCCTTCGCCATGCATGCGCGCTCAACTCCCTGCCATGCATGCGCGCTCAACTCCCCGCCATGCATGCGCGCTCAACCCCGCCATGCATGCGCGCTCAACCCCGCCATGCATGCGCGCTCAACCCCCCGCCATGCATGCGCGCTCAACCCCGCCATGCATGCGCGCTCAACCCCCCGCCATGCATGCGCGCTCAACCCCGCCATGCATGCGCGCTCAACCCCCCGCCATGCATGCGCGCTCAACCCCGCCATGCATGCGCGCTCAACCCCCCGCCATGCATGCGCGCTCAACCTCGCCATGCATGCGCGCTCAACCCCCCGCCATGCATGCGCGCTCAACCCCGCCATGCATGCGCTCTCAACTCTCCGCCATGCATGCGCGCTCAACTCCCGCCATGCATGCGCGCTCAACCCCCGCCATGCATGCGCGCTCAACCCCCGCCAACACGCTCAACCCCCCGCCATGCTTGCGCGCTCAACCCCCCGCCATGCATGCGCGCTCAACCCCGCCATGCATGCGCGCTCAACCCCCCGCCATGCATGCGCGCTCAACCCCCGCCATGCATGCGCGCTCAACCCTCCGCCATGCATGCGCGCTCAACCCTTCACCATACATGCACCGAAAGCTCTCGCATAACGTATGTTAGCCTAATAATATCCCAAACGGCCACGCGCCAAACATAAAGGTCGGGAGCCTAATAATATCCCAAACGGCCACGCGCCAAACATAAAGGTCGGGAGCCTAATAATATCCCAAACGGCCACGCGCCAAACATAAAGGTCGGGAGCCTAATAATATCCCAAACGGCCACGCGCCAAACATAAAGGTCGGGAGCCCAATAATATCCCACATGGCCACGCGCCAAACATAAAGGTCGGGAGCCTAATAATATCCCACATGGCCACGCGCCAAACATAAAGGTCGGGAGCCTAATAATATCCCACATGGCCACGCGCCAAACATAAAGGTCGGGAGCCTAATAATATCCCAAACGGCCACGCGCCAACGTAGGTTGGGCACACCTCATAATTTGCCCGAGGATGGGAACCTTGTAATACATCCACTTTTAGTTGATATGTTTTTGCAGGTTCGGCTACGAGTCGCACAAGCACATATGACATTATTATTATTATCTGGCCGTTTGTGCCTCCATTATTATTTTGAAGACAAGCCGGGATAGTCATCCTGCGTAGAAGAGGCCCTTGTGGGCCAGTCATTATCATCATATTATAGCTCATAAGCCGCAACTCGCGCATGCTTCGTTATTTTATAGCTCGTAAGTCACCTCGCGCGCAAGCTTCATTATTTTTATAGCTCGTAAGCTGCCTCGCGCGCAAGTTGCATTACATTATTATCGAGATGCGCACTCTTTTTATCAGGCCCCGCGCCACTACTGTTATGATGCGTGCTATATCTTATTCCTGCCAGTGCACCATTATTATCATAAGGATCACAACATGTCACCATCATGGAGGAAACCTCTCAAAACTCAAAGACAATAAAGACAAGGCCGAAGAAAGAGGAAAAAACTGCCTCATATCCTAACACACCTTATGAAGTCCAGCGCTCCACCTAAACGCTTGCATGCCTAGGAGCAACACTGGACTTGGGGGGCTTGTAGGGGTATGGTACTAAACCCGGCTTACGACCTTAATTTATTATGTCTGGCTTATTTTATTATATGGACTAATACAATATTATTGGCTGAGGGGGTTTTGTGGAGGTAACCCTAACTGGGCTAGGCCCATTAGGGTACCATGATGGTGGCCATGAGGCTCCCTATATAAGGAGGTCTCCACCTCCTTATTAAGCGTTGGTTGTTCTCAATAAGAGCCACCACCATAACCATTTTGTGTCTGTAAATAAGAGATCCTTGAGATTTCTTAGCAGTCACCTCCACACCCCCAAAAACCATTGCAGATCTTAAGCTACCGGAGAAGAAGATCGAGTCGTGGTTCGTTCATCTCGAAGACCGGGGAACATCGTCATGGATCAGGTCAGATTCATTTCTACACAATACAAGATAATAACATAAACCTGTGATAACATGTGTATATGTTACAGCAGAGAGAGCGATGACTGTAGCGGAGAAAGATGTAGATGGCATGCTTGTCAGCTTGATCGAGTTCTTCTTTAGAATGTATAGTTAAGAATGAGGTTAGAGTTTTTGAGAGGAACTCGGTTTTGAGAGAAAGAAGGCACACGAAATTCTTGTATGTGCGATTACGTTATGATGTTAATATTTCTCTCTTTATATGCACCAAAGGGGAAACCATTTATTAGTTAATTAAGGTAATATGGTTCATAAAATTACCAAACTAATAGATAATAAAGTATAATTAACATTTTGACATAGGATTATAATGGCCACACAAATATAAATATATGATTATAATTAACCGGAGCGAGTTCTTACCTCAGTTCGAACCAAAATCAAATTTAGTTTGGCGCATATGTGATGAAGGGGAGAGTAGTGTGTTGGTTTTTAATAACACAACTATCATCTTTAGGTCATTGTCGGTCCCAACTAACAAACGATCCCACATTTTATCATATTTGTATCTAATTGTCTGCGACTAACAGAATTCTAACGTCGTCAATTGCAGGTCGCCAAAAAACGTTTTTTTGCCAGAAAATTCACGTTTTTTTCCCGAAAAACTCAGCATTTCCGTCTCAAACATCATTGCAACCTTAGATCGGACCTTTATGAACCATATTTTAGTAAAAGCCCCCAATTATTGAGGTCGCCGGAACCCCAGAACCATCGTCGGAATCGGTTGATGGTTCTCAAGTGGTGATGGTTGGTTGGTGGGGGTGGTGGTGGTGTTCATATTGAGTTTTCCGGCATAAAATGCGATTTTTCATACCAAAAGTGTTTTTCCGACGACGTGCAAGTAACGGCGTTAGGATCTGCGGACCATTGGAACAAATACATTTAAGAGATGGCATTGTTAGCATCCAACTTGTGAGTTAGGATATGTAGCGACCAAAAGATGATAGTTAAAATTAATAAAAACCAATACACCTTTAGTTAATAAGTTATAAGTTGACTAAAATAAGCAATCACAAACACCCACCCAAGTAATTGAAGAAAGTAGGGAAAGAGTCTAAAACTTGTGTATATACCTCCAACTTTGGAAGTTTATTTTAGGTATTTTACATTTAACCTC
Organism: Bidens hawaiensis; assembly: GCF_021521415.1. NCBI lineage: Eukaryota > Viridiplantae > Streptophyta > Magnoliopsida > Asterales > Asteraceae > Bidens > Bidens hawaiensis. The sequence continues at coordinate 2,936,417 of NW_027491095.1, read as the reverse complement.
ATTCAACTTTACTAATCGGCACCCAACCTTTCGATTAGCATCTAACGATTTTTACGAAACGAACTCTACTTTTGGTTTAATTGAGTATCAACACTTGATTTGAATTTGGAAAAACATCAAAAGTAGGGATAGAAACATATAAAACTATAGAAGCTTTTCAAAAACTACCACCACCAACTACTGTCAAGTCTTTTGCTTTTGGCTTCTTAAACGGTCCCTCCATTTACATAATTATTATATGGAATCTAGCTTGGTACGATTAATAATACCATATCACCAATAATATTGTTATTGCTGGCCTATTTTTTATTTGAGTTATTAGAATTCTATAATTTTGGTTTGAAGATTGAAACACTTGTTAAAGAATGTTAGTATAATGGTTCTACCGAGTTAATGTTTGTCACACCCGGCCCTGAACGGCGGAAACAGCCGGGCGCGCGCGAGTGGGGATTGATACTTAAGCACGGGCCATTGCAAACATTCAAAGTAAGATTTTCATTGCGCATGAAATGTTTAATACAAATACATTACATTGTTTAGAAATTTCATAAAAACATCCAAGTATAAAAACTGTTGAAGATTTCCACGCCATATCCCCTTGCGCGGCGGGAACAACCACGCGCATCGAAGGGATAGAACTAAAATCTTCCAAAAAGCTAGTTTTAGATGTTCAGCGTGAGGTGCTCTAAGTGTGACTCCATGCGCTACCTAATTATCTCCTGAAAGACACGTAAAACATTTGAATCAGTATAAACTGAGTGAGTTCACAAGTTTTAGTAACTTGATAAATCGTATTACATCATAATCTTGATAAAAATCATTCTGAAACATAATTCTGATAGCATCATTATAACACATGCTTGGTAAAACAGTTCTATCAACATATTCTGATAAAATCGTTCCGCGGGTTGCGCGCGAACATTTCTGGGAACTGTGCTCGTCTGTGTAAGTGGCGCTGCCACTACGAGCGAAATAAGTAATACCGTCCCGCGGGTTACGCGCGGACACTTCTGAAAAATCGTGCTCGTCTGTGTAAGTGGCGCTGCCACTACGAGCGAATAATACCGTCCCGCGGGTTACACGCGGACGTTGTGCCGGAAAACAAGGCGCTCGTCTGCGTAAGAGGAGCGACCTCTACGAGCGGGCTCAATCCCATAGTACTGCCCCGTGCTAGGCACTCGTCTGTGTAAGAGGTGCGACCCCTACGAGTGGGTGGATCAAACCAGCAGTCCCTACCCTTAGAGTTCCAATGGTAAAGTGATCACTTACTCGAATTCTGGCGCACATACATCGTAAACCATAGATAACCGTTTGCATTGCTCATCATGAAACATAATTTAAACACAATCGTTTACATAACTTGTAAGTATACCATGATAAATCGTAATTTAAGTACGTGTCCCTCGCCCCGAAAACAGTTTAAAAACAGTGAAAATAGTGAAAATAGGGGCTGTGAGACTCACCTGTGGTTCTTGTTAAGGGATTAATCGAGATTCGGGTTTTCTTGGTGTTGGCCTCGGAATTGAAGGTCTAGAATACGATTAAATAACAAGAAGTATATATATTAAGATCAAGGAATAGGAGAATATAAGGGTTAGAAAGTAGATCTCAAGGTTATATTCTCGGCTTACCTAGTAACAGGATCGGAAATGAAAACAATGGATGCTTGGGAGATGATTAGTGCAAGTTTGCAGTTCTTAAGAGAGAAGTTTGAAGTGTGTTTGGGTGATAATTTAGGTTACATATTTATAGGCAAACTCAAGGGAACACAATCCCTTGCTTTAGGGGATTGTAATCTTTTCATATCTAGGTGTAATGATGATAAAGTATGGAAATTATTATTATTTATTTAAAAGTGGAGTAGCGGATAAAAGATTTTGATTTGATTTGGACAGAACATGCAGGTCTGTGGTTGGTGAGAGTAGGGTGGCTGACAGTTGACTTTTCATGTTACAGTATGCTTTTTCAGGTACTTTTGTCAGTGTACAGTAAAAAGTGGAAAATCTCTGAAGCACGCTACTGTTTCCTTTTTGGGCGGGAGTAATTCCCTTATATCTGGGGATTAGGCTAAGTGTTCTGCGCGTATAACTTTGTGCGCATAGCTTTCTGCGTGAAGGACATTTCTTTGCTGCGGGTAGGTGCGTAACCTTCTCGCAGTTAGGGACATTGAGTTTCATTTGTAGATTCTCCAGGTGGTCTTGGTATTTCAACATAGTGATCAGTCATGTTGAAGTCAATTCCATCTTGGAGCTTCAGACAAACTAGCTCTCAATGTTCCCCGCCATGCGGGGAGGTTAGTTCCCTTCCGCAGGCGCATAAACGATTTAGGATGCACCCGCCTTAGCATCATGCGGGACGGTCAACCCATTAGACAACATAAAGTTAAGTTACATGAAAACATAAAGCCAAAACATTCGCGCATGGCGCATATAACATATGCCCACGCTGGTTTTTACATCGCGCGCATCGCGCAGGGCGCACATAACGTGCCCGCGCTGACTCTAACATAGCGCGCTCGCGCAGGGCGAACATAACAATTGCCCGCGCTGATTCTAATATAGCGCGCTCGCGCAGGGCGAACATAACAATTGCCCGCGCTGATTATAATATAGCGCGCTCGCGCAGGGCGCACATAACAAATGCCCGCGCTGATTCTAACATAGCGCGCTCGCGCAGGGCACACATAACAAATGCCCGCGCTGATTCTAACATAGCGCGCATAATATTCACGATCACCTAATTATTAGGTTGATTACTTAGTTTATAGGATTGGGAAATTACCGGGTGTCACATTTTCCCCCTGTTAAGAGAATTTCGTCCCGAAATTTAGGAGACGTTGCTGGCAGAAGCCATGCTCTGAAAGAGGTGTGGGTATTTCATGCGCATTTGATCTTCTCTTTCCCAAGTGAATTCAGGCCCACGCCTTGAGTTCCATTGAATCTTTACTAACTTGATTTTGCTTCTGCGTAACTTTTGTTCTTTCCAATCGGTCACTGCTATAGGTTCTTCTACGAAGTGCAGTTGTTTGTCGATGTGAATCTCTTCCAACGGCAAAATCAACGTTTCGTCAGATAAACACTTTTTGAGGTTGGACACATGAAACGTATCATGAACTCCACTGAGTTCGGCGGGTAAACGGAGTTTATAAGCAACTGGACCGATCCTTTCCAGGATCTCAAATGGTCCAATGTAGCGCGGATTTAACTTTCCTCGCTTGCCGAAACGGGGGACTCCTTTCCATGGAGAGACTTTCAAAAGTACTTTATCCCCTACTTGAAACTCCAACGGTTTCCTTCGCACATCTGCGTAGCTCTTCTGTCTGTCACGCGCTGTCTTAAGGCGATCCCGTATCTGAAAAATCTTGTCTGTTGTTTCTTGGATCAATTCTGGACCAGTCATTTGCTTGTCACCCACTTCAGCCCAGCACAGTGGGGATCTACACTTGCGCCCATACAAAGCTTCAAACGGCGCAGCCTTGAGGCTTGTGTGATAACTGTTGTTGTAAGAAAATTCAACCAATGGGAGATGAGTATCCCAGCTACCTCCGAAATCGATTGCGCATGCGCGCAGCATATCTTCCAATGTCTGGATTGTTCGCTCGCTTTGCCCATCCGTTTGGGGATGATAAGCCGTACTCATGTCCAGACGAGTACCTAAAGCCCCTTGTAACGATCTCCAAAATCTTGAGGTGAACCGACTATCTCTATCAGAAATGATGGACACCGGGACTCCATGTTTTGAAACTACTTCTCGAATATACAATCGGGCTAACTTTTCCATCTTATCGGTTTCCTTGATCGGCAGGAAGTGTGCTGATTTAGTTAGCCGATCGACAATAACCCAGATCGTGTCGTAACCCCCAGGTGTCCTTGGCAGTTTGGTGATGAAGTCCATAGAGATTTGTTCCCACTTCCACATGGGAATTTCTGGCTGCTGAAGTAACCCCGACGGTTTCTGGTATTCAGCCTTTACCTTTGAACACGTCAGGCACTTACTGACATACGTCGCAATGGCGCCTTTAAGATTGGGCCACCAATACAGCGCTTTAACATCTTGGTACATCTTGTCTGCGCCAGGATGTACAGAATACCGCGTCTTGTGAGCTTCGTTTAATACTTGCTCGCGCAATCCTCCCATGAGAGGGACCCATATGCGGTTAGCAAAATATCGAGTGTCGTTCTCCTTGATCTCCAAATTCTTAATCATACCCCCAAGGGATTCGTTTTTAACAAACTCTGGTTTCAAGGCTTCTTGTTGAGCGTCTCGGATGCGGGTAGAGAGCTCTGCGCGAATGGTCAGTTTTAGAGCCTTGACTCGTAGCGTTTTTATTCGCTCCTTCCTACTTAGCGCGTCTGCTACCACATTCGCCTTTCCAGGGTGATACTTTATTTCACAATCATAATCATTCAACAATTCAACCCATCTTCGTTGCCTCATGTTTAAATCCTTTTGATCAAATATATGTTGAAGGCTCTTGTGATCCGTAAAGATTATACACTTTGTACCATAGAGGTAATGGCGCCAAATCTTTAGCGCGAAGACAACCGCTCCAAGTTCCAGATCATGCGTTGTGTAGTTCTTTTCATTGGTCTTGAGTTGGCGCGAGGCATACGCTATGACTTTGTCTCGCTGCATAAGGATACATCCGAGTCCCTGATGTGAAGCGTCGCAGTAAACGACGATGTCATCCGTCCCCTCGGGCAGAGACAAGATTGGCGCACTACATAACTTCTGTTTCAACATTTGAAATGCCGCTTCCTGATTTTCGCCCCAAACAAACTTCTTGTCTTTCTGAGTTAGCGCGGTCAGAGGTAGAGCTATCTTGGAGAAGTTCTCAATGAAGCGTCGATAGTAGCCAGCTAGTCCTAGGAATTGCCTCACCTCGGTTGGGGTTTTTGGCGCTTCCCAGTTTTCGATGGCCTTGACCTTGGAAGGATCGACGTGTATTCCTTTCTCGTTTACAACGTGACCGAGAAAATGAACTTCTCTAAGCCAAAACTCACACTTGGAAAACTTCGCATACAACTTTTCTTTCCTCAACAATTCCAAAATCAATTTCAGGTGTTGCTCATGCTCGGCCTTGGTCCGAGAGTAAATCAGAATATCATCTATAAACACAATCACAAACTTGTCCAAGTATGGTTTGCACACGCGGTTCATCAGATCCATGAATACAGCCGCGCATTAGTTAGCCCGAAAGGCATCACTAAGAACTCATAATGGCCGTATCTAGTTCGGAAGGCTGTTTTCGGCACATCTTCCTCATGGACCCTAAGTTGGTGGTATCCTGACCGTAGATCTATCTTCGAATAATAACTGGATCCCTGCAACTGGTCAAATAAGTCGTCAATCCTCGGTAAGGGGTACCGATTCTTGACTGTCAGCTTGTTCAGCTCCCTATAGTCAATACACATTCTGAACGAACCATCCTTCTTCTTAACAAACAGTACTGGAGCTCCCCAAGGTGAGAAGCTTGGGCGTATGAAACCCTTATCCAATAGTTCCTGTAGCTGATTGGATAGCTCTTGCATCTCAGATGGAGCTAATCGATAAGGCGCTCGAGCTACTGGCGCAGCTCCTGGGACTAAATCAATACGAAATTCGACTTGTCGCGGCGGCGGTAATCCGGGCAAATCTTCAGGAAAAACTTCTGGAAATTCGCGCACTACTGGTAAGTCTTCAATTCTTCGCTCATCTCCTTTCTTCTCTACGACATGCGCCAGGAAGGCGTAACACCCTTTCCTTAGGCAGTTGCGCGCCTTTAGGCACAAAATTAGTTTCGCCGCAACTCCCCTTCTTTCCCCTTGAATCACCAAGATTTCTCCGTTCAACAGTGGGATCCGAACCTGCTTCTCATGGCAAATAACCTCCGCGTGGTTCTCGACTAACCAATCCATACCTACCACAATGTCAAAACTTCCCAAGTCTATTGGCAACAAGTTAATATTGAACCCGTGACCTCCCATGATGATTACACATTGTTCAGTTCTTTCGTTCGCGCATAACTGCCTACCATTGGCTAGTTCTATAGCATAAGGTGTGTCTAGCCTACTGGTTGCTAAGCCTAGGGAGTCTTTAAACTCAGCGGATATAAAACTTAGGTCAGCGCCAGTATCAAATAAGACAGATGCAAAATGGCCGTTAAGCAAAAACGTACCGGTTACCACATTCGGCTCTTCTTTAGCTTCGCCCGCGCCGATCACAAAAGCTCTCCCGCGAGCTTGGTTTCCCTTTTGCGGGCAATCCCGACTAAAATGCCCTGGCTTCCCGCATGCGTAGCAGTTGTCGCTGGCTCCAGCTTCCTTAGCACGGCAATTCACCGCCTTGTGCCCTGGCCTGTTACATTTGGCGCACGTGATGCTCGCGCATTCACCCTCGTGGTGAAACTTGCATTTGTTGCACCATGGGTAAGGCCCGCTGTATCCTTTCCTTGATGGCTCTGCGGCTTGGATCGCGTAAACCCTTGCGCTCTCCTGCTTCTTGAACGGTGGCTGCTTGGAGTCTGACCCTCGGTGGTGAGAGTTCCATTTCCTCTTGGAGTCAGAGGTTCGCTGCTCGTTTCCGCGCGTAGTCAACATACCCGCACGGACCGTATCCCTTGTAAGGGTGATGGCCCGCGCTACCGCCTTATCAAAGGTTGGAGGCGCTGCGGCGTTGAGCGGAACCCTAACAACAGGAGGTAACCCAAAGATATATCTCTCGATCTTCTTTTCCTCCGTGTTTGCCATGTCTGGCACCAACTGGCAAAGCTCGTTGAACCGGTTGTTGTAGGCGTCGATATCCGTTCCTACCATGGTGTGGTTCCAGAATTCCTGCTGCAGACTCTGGATTTCTGCGCGAGAGCAGAACTTTTTCATCATCATCTCTTTCAGCTCCTCCCAGGTCCTGTGGAGAGCAACTTCTCGCCCCAATGTTTTCGTTTGAAGCTTCCACCAAGACGAAGCTGCCTCTTGGAACATGCAGGTCGCGTAAAGGACCTTCTGGTTCTCACTACATCCGCTAATGGAGAGAACTGTCTCCATCTTGTCAATCCAGTTGTAGAGCCCAATGGCCCCTTCGGTACCCTTGAATGGCCAAGGCTTGCAGGCCATGAATGTCTTGTAGGAGCATCCTTTGTCCAAAGCTCCTGATTCGGGTTCTGGGGTCTCGTTCTCCTGACGACCCTGACTAGATTCGGCCTTGCTGGCCTCATGTGTTGCGATCGCTTGCGCGATTATTTCTGCGAGTTCCTCGGGTGTCATGGTAATTCCCTTGGCTCTAGTTGGAGGCATTCTCGCTTTAAAAGAGTGAAAATATATCAAACTTAGCGCATGTACTCTGAGCACATAATGTTCTTTATCTTTATTCACTAGACACTGTGCGACCCGTGTTCCTAAGTGTGTGTATAGTTTCCTTTGAAAATATTTTCCTTGAAAAAATATTTCATGCGATTCCCCAACGGTTATAGTCTAGGTTAAAACTTCTTTTCCTAGTTCGCTATAACCAGTGCTCTGATACCAATCTGTCACACCCGGCCCTGAACGGCGGAAACAGCCGGGCGCGCGCGAGTGGGGATTGATACTTAAGCACGGGCCATTGCAAACATTCAAAGTAAGATTTTCATTGCGCATGAAATGTTTAATACAAATACATTACATTGTTTAGAAATTTCATAAAAACATCCAAGTATAAAAACTGTTGAAGATTTCCACGCCATATCCCCTTGCGCGGCGGGAACAACCACGCGCATCGAAGGGATAGAACTAAAATCTTCCAAAAAGCTAGTTTTAGATGTTCAGCGTGAGGTGCTCTAAGTGTGACTCCATGCGCTACCTAATTATCTCCTGAAAGACACGTAAAACATTTGAATCAGTATAAACTGAGTGAGTTCACAAGTTTTAGTAACTTGATAAATCGTATTACATCATAATCTTGATAAAAATCATTCTGAAACATAATTCTGATAGCATCATTATAACACATGCTTGGTAAAACAGTTCTATCAACATATTCTGATAAAATCGTTCCGCGGGTTGCGCGCGAACATTTCTGGGAACTGTGCTCGTCTGTGTAAGTGGCGCTGCCACTACGAGCGAAATAAGTAATACCGTCCCGCGGGTTACGCGCGGACACTTCTGAAAAATCGTGCTCGTCTGTGTAAGTGGCGCTGCCACTACGAGCGAATAATACCGTCCCGCGGGTTACGCGCGGACGTTGTGCCGGAAAACAAGGCGCTCGTCTGCGTAAGAGGAGCGACCTCTACGAGCGGGCTCAATCCCATAGTACTGCCCCGTGCTAGGCACTCGTCTGTGTAAGAGGTGCGACCGCTACGAGTGGGTGGATCAAACCAGCAGTCCCTACCCTTAGAGTTCCAATGGTAAAGTGATCACTTACTCGAATTCTGGCGCACATACATCGTAAACCATAGATAACCGTTTGCATTGCTCATCATGAAACATAATTTAAACACAATCGTTTACATAACTTGTAAGTATACCATGATAAATCGTAATTTAAGTACGTGTCCCTCGCCCCGAAAACAGTTTAAAAACAGTGAAAATAGTGAAAATAGGGGCTGTGAGACTCACCTGTGGTTCTTGTTAAGGGATTAATCGAGATTCGGGTTTTCTTGGTGTTGGCCTCGGAATTGAAGGTCTAGAATACGATTAAATAACAAGAAGTATATATATTAAGATCAAGGAATAGGAGAATATAAGGGTTGGAAAGTAGATCTCAAGGTTATATTCTCGGCTTACCTAGTAACAGGATCGGAAATGAAAACAATGGATGCTTGGGAGATGATTAGTGCAAGTTTGCAGTTCTTAAGAGAGAAGTTTGAAGTGTGTTTGGGTGATAATTTAGGTTACATATTTATAGGCAAACTCAAGGGAACACAATCCCTTGCTTTAGGGGATTGTAATCTTTTCATATCTAGGTGTAATGATGATAAAGTATGGAAATTATTATTATTTATTTAAAAGTGGAGTAGTGGATAAAAGATTTTGATTTGATTTGGACAGAACATGCAGGTCTGTGGTTGGTGAGAGTAGGGTGGCTGACAGTGACTTTTCATGTTACAGTATGCTTTTTCAGGTACTTTTGTCAGTGTACAGTAAAAAGTGGAAAATCTCTGAAGCACGCTACTGTTTCCTTTTTGGGCGGGAGTAATTCCCTTATATCTGGGGATTAGGCTAAGTGTTCTGCGCGTATAACTTTGTGCGCATAGCTTTCTGCGTGAAGGACATTTCTTTGCTGCGGGTAGGTGCGTAACCTTCTCGCAGTTAGGGACATTGAGTTTCATTTGTAGATTCTCCAGGTGGTCTTGGTATTTCAACATAGTGATCAGTCATGTTGAAGTCAATTCCATCTTGGAGCTTCAGACAAACTAGCTCTCAATGTTCCCGCCATGCGGGGAGGTTAGTTCCCTTCCGCAGGCGCATAAACGATTTAGGATGCACCCGCCTTAGCATCATGCGGGACGGTCAACCCATTAGACAACATAAAGTTAAGTTACATGAAAACATAAAGCCAAAACATTCGCGCATGGCGCATATAACATATGCCCACGCTGGTTTTTACATCGCGCGCTCGCGCAGGGCGCACATAACGTGCCCGCGCTGACTCTAACATAGCGCGCTCGCGCAGGGCGAACATAACAATTGCCCGCGCTGATTCTAATATAGCGCGCTCGCGCAGGGCGAACATAACAATTGTCCGCGCTGATTCTAATATAGCGCGCTCGCGCAGGGCGCACATAACAAATGCCCGCGCTGATTCTAACATAGCGCGCTCGCGCAGGGCGCACATAACAAATGCCCGCGCTGATTCTAACATAGCGCGCATAATATTCACGATCACCTAATTATTAGGTTGATTACTTAGTTTATAGGATTGGGAAATTACCGGGTGTCACAATGTTGTAGTATGGAGTTTTATAAACAAGGTATGGATAACCTCTTAATACACAATCTCAAAAAGGGGCATGTGCCATATGTACCGGTTTACAAGCTTTCTAAGTTTTAATATCCAATAACTCTCTCGTTCACATGGAGGGCTAGCAGACAACCCCCCTCGCATCAACTACCTTGTCTCAACAAAGTATGGTAAAACATATTGGTTTGTGATAAGAAGTGAAGCTCACCCCGCAACACTAAAGGTTGGGAGAGCAACCTATGGTCTGTACATATGAAAATGACAGTAAACAAGAGAAAATGTAAAGTTCACTGAGATATCCACAAAACTCGTATCATGTTAGACAACGAGGAAAAAGATGGGACAACCATCATTCGAACAATTATAGCTACAAACTTATGAAAAACATATTGACGGAATTCACATATCACCAACTTCTACTCATCAGTAGTTGGCCACCAGCAGTTGGTGATCAACTTTTGATTGCCAACGTTAAAAATTCATGTCTAAAATGTCAATGTTGGAAATCTCAATTTAAAATGTCAATACTGAAAAAGTTAACATAAAAGTCAAATCTATAAAATGAACTGTTATTATGTATGTGTAGCCGTGTAGACACTAGCCATCATCTAGATAGATGTTGGCCAAGACCTTCGAAGACAACATATAAAAGAGATCTGCAAGTTCAAACTCAATCACGACACACATTATATATGTTCTCACACTGCAGACGATGTGCGTCATTGGTAAAATAAATCGTAGTTGGGAGGACCATAAGTCATAACATTGTGTGGAAACATCGAATACCATAAGAAGGCGAACAGAAATTCATTATTCATTGCTATAATATATTTATTGCAATAGTAATACTACTCTCTTTCTAAACTTAATACCACTCTTAGACCATGTGTTATGCTTCATTTTCATCATTCTCTATCATCCGTCATGTATATGTCACCTTAGTGTCAACTTAGTTTTTCCTTCATAATTCAACTTCATTGCTCAACCCTTATTGTCCCTCATTCTTTATAATTCTCCACCATTCCATTTTATTTAATCACAAAAAAGAAAAACAAATAAAAAGCTTTTGGTGATCACCTTCATCGGCAACCCCCCCGGGGGGGGGGGGGGGTGTTCTTTATCTCGTATAACTGTATAAGACATTAAGACCTTTGAGCACAAATATATTCCTAGATCAAACAACACGTTAAGCTCTTTGTATTACTACGAATGAAATTATACCGGCTATGTTGTTTTTTTTTTATATTACGACATAACCTGATAGTACATAATTACAATTGGAAGTAGGGGTGTCCAAAATGCCCAAACCCGATTAACCCGACCTGACCCGAACCCGAATAAGTTAATTCAGGTCGGGTTAAATAGGGTCGGGTTTCAGGTTTATTTTTCGATAAAAGTTGGGTTTCGGGTTAACCCGATTAGTGGTGATGCTTAACTTAAATACAATGACGAGAAGGTGAAATAAGCACTATAAAGACAATACCATAAGCTTTAAAGAGGAGTTAATTATTCTGCTTGTTCATGAATCATCATGAATCATTCGGCGGAAAGTTCATTTTTGTTGTGTTTATTTAATTAAACGAACGAACATGAACACATGTTTCAGTCGTTCATCTATGTTCGTAAACGTTCGTTTATGATTGTTCATTTAGTTTTTTACGTTCATCAATGTTCGTTTAGATATAATAGAAAATTGTTAAATATTATTTGCATTTAGAAATTATACAACCATAATATGTGTGATATTTGTTTGTGTTTATTTAAATGTGTTCATTTATGTTCGTTAATGTATTTACACATATGTTCCTTCATTCATGCTCGTTTATCTTTGTTTAATTATGTTCATTTATGTTTGTGAACAGTTCGTTTAGATTTTAAATGAACGAACATAAACGAACACGAACATGTTTAGTTTTTAACTAACGAACATGAACACAAATATTTGTTCGATTAAGTTTTCGTGTTCGTTAAAAGTTAAATGAACGAACACAGACATGCCTTTGTTCATGTCTGTTCAGTTTGTTTACAGACATATATATATAATTATAAGATAATTACTTACTTGTAAAAGAAATTGAAAATTGAGTGGAGTGAGAAATTTTACAACCTATACAAACATAAAAAAACAATATAAAATTATAAAGAAACATGGTTAACCCGATAAAACCCGACTAACCCGAACCTTAATAGGGTAGGATTGCGGGTTAGATATTTTAAAGGAAAACCTGACTAACCCGATCTGATTAACCGGAAACACGATCGGATTAACCCAATGAACACCTCTAATTGGAAGTGTCAATATTTTGTCGGAATAACTATTTTTGAAAAAACATATAAGAACTGATAAGAAAAACAGGTTAATTTTAGTAAACGTGATATCACCTCTCATCACCAACTTAAACAAACACAATATTATTATAATCAAGCCGTACGATATAAACATGCTTTCAACTAACTACCATAACGACCTACCAAATTACTTCATCTTTTCCCCCCTCTTTTTTATTATTATTATTTCTTCACAAATAAAAAAAATATCAAATACAAAAAAAAGCTCACCCCAATTCTCTCTATCATTTCAATTCACATTATTATTATTATTATTATTATTATTATTATTATTATTATTATTATTATTATTATTATTTCAATCATCATATCATAAATCATCAATAATAATAACACCCCTCTGTTTCCCCAATCTCCAATTTCCCGGTCGATTCCCGCATTGAAATGTGGCCGTACCGACGAAACAACAACAACGAAGGCGTATTAACCCCGAAATCACGCCGGGCACCTTCCAGCCCCAATTTCAAACGCAGATCCTTCAAAGACATCGAAACCCTAACCCATGATGACAATAATAACATGATCAACGACGAAACTTCCTCCTCCGGCGACGCCGAAACCAAACGCCCCACCACCGTCTTCCACCGCGTCAATCTCGCCAACCAATTCACCCGCATTTTCTCCGCCAGACCCAAACCCGATATCCCAACCGAATCAACTACCCCATTACCCGCCAAATCAGGAAAATTCGAAAAATTCGGACCCCGGGTCACAATACCCGGATCCGAAAAACGGGTCGTGGTCTACATGACCAGCCTCCGCGCCGTCCGGTCCACATTTGAGGCCTGCAGGACCGTCCGATCGATCCTCCACGGGTTCCGTGTCCCGATCGACGAGCGGGACTTGTTAATGGACTCGTCGTTTTTCGACGAAATCCGAAAAATAATGGCGCAAATTGGGCAGGGGAAGCGGGACGACAAGCGGGTCCCGCTGCCTCGGGTGTTTATCCGGGGGCGGTACATAGGCGGGGCGGATGAGATCGTGGAGTTGCACGAGATGGGGGAGTTGAAGAAGCTTATGTCCGGGTTGCCGGTGGCGCCCGCGGGTGTTTGTGATGAGTGTGGCGGGTTTAGGTTTATTTTGTGTGAGGAGTGTAATGGGAGTCATAAGTTACCGTTGGATGATGGTGGCTTTAGTACTTGTACCTTGTGCAATGAGAATGGTCTCATCAGGTGCCCGTCTTGTTTGACATGTTGATCATAATATTTTGGGTTTTGTCATTATGAATGTGATTTAGATTAGTCAAAGGAAATTTTTTGGTTGAATATAAAGAAAGTGTTTTGGGATTCATTTAGGGTAAATTGGAATTATAGTGTTAAATGAATGAATGTTTTACATGATGATCAAGTACTGGATATCTTTGTTGTTGTAGCTCGTAAATGCTTATTAAGAATATCGTGATTATGTGTAACGTTTTCATCGAGCATTCATCTTTTCTTTGCTTTTGGGTCATTTCTTGAAAGCGATTTTGGGTAAAAAGGATGAAAGAAATGAGGAAATGTGGTGATTTTGGGTCATTTCTTGAAGGGCTAATTTTTTAGTTATACACTTTATGAATGTGGTCGATCGTCAATTTCCCTAGTGAAGCATGGAAATATGGAATACAAGAACTAGTTATAAATTTTAACATACTATTAATTTATATACATAGTAGTTAAGAACATTATCCAATAGTTAGATTAATGATTTTGTATAACTAACGTAGTTGATATATTTTTTTTTACAAACTTACAACCATGATATTTTAACGAAGTTATACGATATGTTGGGACTTGTCACGCCACGGTATTGATTTTAAGTTATAAAATTTTCCAATTGTAGATCTCATATAACTATTAAAGATATGAATTTTATTTTGCCTATACCGGAGAAAAGTATAAGATTATTGTAATTCAGTTATGTGACCAATAAACTGGTGTAACATATACACTTAATTTGATGTCTAACTCTTATGAGCTTAATAAATACGTGTAGTTCTGTTTTGAAACACTAGATAAGAATATACATAAATTGCATGCTTGTTGTATCATCAATAGATTCTTTGTTAAGTGGACTTAATTTTTAAATATCCTGTGTTAAATATTGTGGACTTTCTTTTTAGTTATATTGTACTAATGAATTGAAGAAATATATATGGCTATATGCTGCATTGCTGTTTCTCATTTTTTCTGAATGTGTTTGGGCCACTTTTATTAATAGTTAACTCATCTAGTTTTAGTTGAAGCCCAAATAAATAATACTGTAGAGTGTAGCCCACTTAATATTGATTTGGTTTTTTACTGGCTCAGTTGTGGGTTGTCCTTGCTAGCTAGACATTACTAGGGGTGTGTGTGGTGCGGTTCGGTAAGATTTTTTTATTAAAACTGAACCAAAAATCAAACTTTCGGTTTTATGATTTTTTAAAACCGTTTGGTTTCTATTTTTTCCGTTTGGTTTTAGGTTTTCGGGTTTTGGTTTGGTGTTTTCGGTTTTACTACTCGAGTCAAAACCTTTTGGGCCAAAAACACAAAGTTGACCCAAGATATTTAAATTGGGCATGATATTTCATTTTTTCTTTAAATTTATAATTAATAGAATCTTGAATATTTGGACTTCAAATATTAAAAACTAATAAAAGATACATAAAAATCAAAACTTAAAATACTAGTATTATTAGTTATTAACCATATGTATAAACCAAATATATTTGTTATTAACCATATGTTAAAACTAAACAAATAGTTATCGGTAGATTTTGTTTTAATGGTTACGGTTAAGATATTATGGTTGTTTTGATTATTTTTTTTTGATTTTTTTTTTTTGGTATTTCGGTGCGGTTTGAGTTTTTCGGTTCTTAACATTATACAAAACCGAACCAGAACCAATACTTTGGTTTTTGCTAAAGTTCAAAACAGAACCACCGGTTTCTAATTCGGTTTGATTTTTTCGGTTCGGTTTATTTGAGTTTTCGGGTTTCGATTCGGTTTTATACACATCCTAGACATTACAAATGTCTGATATTTTTTATTTTTTACATTTTATTTATATTTTATCGTTTAAGGCTCATTTTTCTCCACCACCTACAAAATATAAACAATCAAAAAAGTGTATTTCATAACAATATCAATGCTTTAATAATCTATATTATATAATAAACAAAGCTTTCAAAGTGCCACATGTCATCACTATGGTGATTCTTACAAAATTTTCCCTCATATCTCTCATATTAAATACATTTCTCTTTCTTATTAATAATTTTTATTTAATTTATTTTCTTTTTAATATTTAATTTTCTCATTTTAATAATTGTTTCCTAATTTGAAAACTTAATACCAACATAAATATATTATTTTGTTTTATATAATTATATTGTATTAGTTATTAATATTTGGTTTTTATAATTAACTAATTTTAACGTTGCTTTTGAATAATGATTCCAAAAATGAAGGTTTTAAATATATTATATTTGTTAATTAATATTGAGGTTTTATAAAAAATGGTATTATTGTGTAACAATTCGGGTTTTCCCACTATATCATTTGTAACCGTTACCCGACCCATTTACGGGTCCGGGTTTAATAAATTTCCGCGTATATCGAGTTATAAATTATTATTATTATTATATTTATATTTAAACTATTTAACGTTGACACTTTTAACCCAAAACATAAACTTCATTCTGTGTCCATCTCCAACTTGAGGGGCCTATATTATAACCCATTTCCATTATCTGGTTAACCCATACCCATATCATTGTTTAAACGGGTTTTTTTGTACCCGAATCAAACAATCAATCAATTAACCGTCCAAATCCGTTTATAATCAATGTAATGATCTGGAAATCGTCTAATTATGTTAGGCGCGGCCACACCGTCAACCCATTTAAGCCAATTAGACTCGGCTTACTCGTTTTTCCTTTTTTTTGACCTAACCGACACCCATTAACAGCTATGACCGCGTAAACGTTGGTATTATTGCAATTAACTGTGAGGATACCTTCCTTATAACGTGACCGACAAAACCCCTATAAATAATTGAATGCATTCGATCTGTTGATACTCGTTCATCACCATACTAGCGCCGGCCCTGTTCATCGCCGTTCTCCCTCTTCTATTCGTCATCTGAGGTAATTAAACATAGGGTTTAAATCGCGAAATCGTGTTCATCATTAACCCTAAACCTGTTTTAATCAACTGTAAACGAATTGGGTTAATTGAATTTGCTAGGGTTCTTGGCTAAAGGGGAAAAATCGAAATCTGTTTATATTTAGAAGATCTGAGTTTTATGCAATCTGAACTTGCAGCTCATATGGTTGGGTTGTATCAAACTCGGGTCACGGGTTCAATCCCCACTGAACCCGTTTTCTTCTTTTTTTTGGGTTTTATAATTATATTATTAATATTAATGATTACTTAAGATTGTTTAAACTAAAAACCGACCTTTATAACACTCGTTTTTCATATATATATATTCTCTAAGACATGTTTTCACTTATATAAAGATACTTAAAAACTAACATTTTCATAAATATATATTCATATATAAATCAAGTAATTTTCGTTATAAAACTAAAAATAATATTTTATTATGTTTTCTTAATTCAAAAATATAATTTAATAATAAATCCTTATAAATAAAATGTTAAAATAATATTTCTTTGTTATTAATTATCTAGTTAAATCTTATACTTAGCATGTCCGGTTATTCTCGTTTCTCATAGGCCCTAACGTTCGCGTGTGAACCTTTTTCCTCATTCTCGTCACCTTAATCATCCTCGTTCATCTTTGAGGTGAGTACCACATTCCCCCTTTTTACTCATTTTTATAATGTTTTGGGTACATATGCGTAACTTAGTATATCTTCACATTTATCTATACACAAAACTGCAATCGTTTGTCTTATGTGTTAACTAATCTCATGTCATACTTGCTATATGTTTATATGCTCAATGTGAACCGCATTCGAAGAGGTCCAGCATAATCTCAGAAAATAGTATGATCATACGCTAGTCGATTTAGCTTTGTGCTTTTCGACATCTCATTTTATTTGCTCATTGGTTGATTTGTTAATCTCATTTGACTCGTTGCAGCTACGTATTTTATTATATATGTAAACTGAACTGGTGTGTTACTCACTCAACCTCGTGTTGACAAACTATATTATTTTCAACGCATATGCAGGTCATCGTTTGATGTGAAGTGTGGACTTAGAAGAATTATTTTAAGGACTTATGCTAGAAGAGTTTATTTTTGAGACTATGAATGTTCATTTAAATTGTTTGATGTTTTGTTTACTTTGAATTCCTTATTGTAATGAATAATGGTGTTATTTGAATTGAATAAATAGATATTTGAATTTTAATAATTGTGTGTGATAGTAACCTTGCGAGCTGTGACAATCAGTCCACGCCCCGGCATTTCCGCCGTAGGTTGGGGTGTGACATATTGGATGAAGAGAAAAGATTAATTTAAAATTTAAATTTCAATAAACTTTAACTTATCAAATATATATGATATTTACTAAATTACATGTTTTTTTCTTTCAAATCCTTAAAAGACAAATTTGATGTATGTGTTTATGTTAATTTATAACTGGTTAAAGTATCAAGTATGGTTCGGGTTAAAACATTTTATGAATAGAATGAGTTTCGGTCCACGGGTGAGTTAAAAAAGAGACATTTACAACTTCTTTTTTGAATTGACTATTGAATCAACCCATCATTTATTTCATCTTAAAATTCCACATAAATATATAAACACTAGATTACATGTTTTGGTTTTTTTCAGAAGGATAAATCAACTTCTTACCTTAGAATTGAAAATGTTAGACATTAACACACTGTTAATCAGATGATAAATTGCCTTTGTATATCCTTCTATTATTAAAAATTTCAAATATATAGATTTCTTTAGTGAACGAGATATACTTGCATCAAAAAAATGAGGTCGTTCAAGAAATTAGCAAATGTTTGTTATTCATCTTTTCGGGGGATGAAAAATATTACCATTATTCATATGATATCTATCATGCATTGAATGATACATTACAAGAAACTATTAGTTTATTGATGTTTTAGATGACCTTAAAATCTAAGATTGTCAAGTCATAGGTTAGTTCTGAAAGACGATGTTGAGGCGAAAATACATGTGAAAATAAAATAGAATATGATAACCGTTTATGGAGGCGAAAATCATATCAAGTAATATTGGAATTAACACTTTTATTCTTAAAAAGAAATTTTCTACACCTTTAGATAAAATGATTAATTTTAAAGAATGAAATTTTCAATTATTTTTTGTTTTGCATTTAAGATTAATAAAAGTTAACGTCAGTCACTATAGATGGTTGGTTTGTTTTTTAAACAAATTATTTTAATTCGTGGCCAGTTATACGTTGCATGAGTTAAAAACACAAACAATGTGAAACTACTTAGTTTTGATATATGAAGTAAAGTTATAAACAAAACTATAAATATTGTGTACAAAGAAATATTTAGAAATTATTAAAATTTCTAACTTTTTATTTTCATATTGTGTAATGTGTAATTTACTTTACTGTATAATATCTTTTTATATATGTTGAACATTTATATTTGACATTATGTTATTATTTAAATAAATTTATTTATTTTAACCCGTGTAGCACACGGGTAACTAGCCTAGTTAATAACATGTAAGAGTATCGTAAATGCACCGACAAATATTTGGATGAAATTTCTCTCTTTTTAGAATATTGTTTAGAATTACGTTAAGCATCTTATACCCTTGCCTTTATAAGTACTCAATAGGATAATTCTATCACATAATCATTTCGGGTTTAGGTTATTGTTAGTTTTTTCTAGTCTATGAGGGCAGTTTAGGTTATCGTTCAATCGGTTCAGTGCAACTTTAAACGGTTTCAAGGGAGTGGTTGTTGAACCCGGAGATTTGGTTTAGAACCGAAACTTGTTTCACCAAACCGGATTGAAAATCAGTTTCACGTTGGGTTTGTGACGGTCTCAATTAAACTGGATTTTTGGTCCACCTCTAGTAAGATATGAACATATGAATTATTAAATTTAGCACTATATCGTAAGCTAGCTTTCTTATTAATATGAAAAGAACGTACTTTACTACTTTGTCTTACTTAAAATGTAGTGTTTACGTCGAGACATAATATAAACAAGCAACAATCTTACATCTTTCTGAATTGCAAAATCAAATCTTTTGGAAAGTATTTATGTACCAAAAACATTGTTTAGAATTAGAACGCATAATGTCAAAAAGAATAGTGTACCGCTTAGTCCAATTTTTGGATAGCCAATAGCACGACTCAGTAATGAAATACAATACTGCTTTCTTGGTAATTTATCTCATTTCTGGGCTGTTTGGTAGCTTTTTAATGGTCATTAAGAGGCTACCTCTTAATGGTTCATAACCTCTTAATGGTTAAGAGTTAGACTTAAGTCTGAATAGATAAGAGGTAGTCTCTTAACCATTTAGACTCAAGACTACCTCTTAACCATTAAAATGTTATGAACCATTAAGAGGTATTCTCTTAATAGACATTAAAAGACTACCAAACTGATCACCCGCTTAATAGCATATAGTCTTATTTGAGGATTCAAAATTATTTACCCCCAAATTCCACTAGGATTCAAAATTGTTAATTAAACTAGTGGGTTGTCCCGCCGCAACGGTTTAGATGATTAAGAAATTACACGTTTGTGTCGTATCGTAGGCATCTAGCCTTTCATATAATAGGGTTTAACGTTTGTGTCGTAAATATTTTAGTTGCACCCCAACAGACATGTAACAACAGATTTTCTCCGGTATACATCAAAAGTTATCATTACACATCAAAACTTACAAAAACAAAGCCTATACTCGATGTTAAAAAAATGAAAATACAATTTGTGAATTTTATTGTAAATAAAACAGAAATAAACTTGTTCTTACAACCACACTCACACACACCTTTTTTTCCTCTCAACAAAACTGAAACAAACTTTGAAAACCTTTAGGATTTTGCCATTATCGATCTTATATGTTCTATGAAGGAAGCATTATTGGTTTCTTATATGCTGCCTTGCTATGAAATATGAATCTCTCATTGCTTTCAAAGCCTAACCACCCAACTCAACCCAAGCTGTAATCATTCCAGCAGAAAGCATGCCAACCCGACTCTGCACTTTTCTATTATTGTATTAGTAACAAATAGATAAACATCAATATTCAGTTAGATTAGAAGGTTTACCAATTGTACCTTAATTTAACTCTTCATCAATCAACAGGCTTCTCAGAAACCGTTGTACATTCCCCTTCATTTACCAATTCCTCAGTGCCACTGTGAAAACGCATAGCAAATATTCAGTTCCCCTATCTACTTTCTTGTAAGCCCAATAATACTTGTAAACCAAATCCACACTAACAACAAATAATAAGTAACCTATTTTTATGAAAATATCTAATCTGCTATGGTTACTACATTCAAATCATTGAATAACTTTATATTGTCAAAGTTAATGAGGACAAACTTTATCAATTTCACTAAATGAAATTTAAATAATGAAACCATAAACGGTAACACACATATCAAGAGGACTCTCTAAAGAAAGTTAAAATAGTAATGTACCAGCAGAAATTCAAAAATTATAGATGACCGCTCCTGGATTCTGTTGCGAACGTTGTATCCGTCTGTTGCTAACAATTTAGCGAAAACTATCAACTCCATTTACAATCTCATGTGCATTTATAATGTTCTAAGGTTTGTTATAATAAATCAATCTGATTCTTAAGCTAAAAGTGTTCTAAGAAATCACCCCTCCCGGCTCCCCATCAGCTCCCGGTCATAGTATTACAGTGCATAGTGAGCGTAACATAGGCGTTGAATAAGTTTTAGAACAATGGTTGAGTGAGGCCGAACAATATGGACGGTTTACGTATCATCTCACGAAGGCTTACTTTGGGGTAGCTTCAAATGCTGTTAAAAATGGTTTCACATATCATGTCTTCCAATCGACCCGTGACGGTTCTGACAACAACGACGGTAAAAGGTCTTTCATGTAAGTTTCAATACCTAATTGAACACAGGTCACCTTTACTCAAGTAGACTCAAGTTCTAAACCAAAAAATTAATCCAATATGGTAAAAACCCCATATTTAAAGAAGGGTATCCCACAACCTTAATTGATGGCCTTAAGTTCGAAATCGATAATGCAATTCCAAAATAATAATGCAGCAACACAAAATGTGTTAACATAGAAACTAAGATCCACAAAAGATAACTACTAAATGCAGCAACGACATCAAACATCAAAATTATGTTCACACAACAATGATAGCCAACTAATCAAATCAGGCTACAAAGAAAGGGGTAGAAGTCAACGTTCATGACGACAGACAATCTACTTATCATCGAAGAAAGAGAGATGAGCGGTGGAAAGTATTGGGGATTAGGATTGCAGGGTTGGGAAGTCAAAAAGATGAAAAAGAAATCTTGTCTACCAAACAAAATTACTTTCGGTGAATACTCATTTCTAATGATCATTTGATTCATAAAATACAAGAACATGATGTTATATTTGGATTAATATTTACTTTGTATAACTATCGTAGTTGATATTATTTGTAGAATAACAGTTAAAAAGATTATTATGAGGTTTATATCTAACTAATTAATAAAAGAGAAGAAACGTCAATGTGGGCCTAGCCCACTTGATAGAGGAACATCCTTCTTAGGCCGAGTGTAGTAGGCGGCAAATCTTAGGCGAATTGAGGCGATAATTGGGAAGAACACCCCCCCCCCTCCCGCGATAATTGGGCGAAAAGGGGCGGGGGCGGGATTAACTTGTCGCCGATGGAGAATAATAATAATATTATATTTAAAGGACCGTTGTGAAACGGTCAAGTTTAAAAAATAAAAATAAAAAAATTTAAACATTATATATATATATATATATATATATATATATAAACATACACCATTCTTCTCCATTTTATATCCATTTTATACACAAACCATACCCAAATTCTTACAAAAATTAAACAAAATGAATCCTATAATCAACCCGAACCAACCGAACTACCAACTCCCTGGTTTCGGTCAAGCGTACGGTTCGCAATCGAGCCAACCGAACTACCAATTCCCTGGTTTTGGTCAAACGTATGGTTCGCAATCGAGCCAACCGAACCAACCGAACTACCAATTCCCTGGTTTCGGTCAAACGTATGGTTCGCAATCAAGCCAACCGAACTTACAATGGAACCAACCGAGCTATCCGTATCAACTTTCCGACCCGAACCTAAACATGTACGCCAACTTTCTCAGCCCCCAAAACACAATGCCGGCGTTCGGGTCTACACCACCGGAGTCGGAGCCGGTGACGGTACCGGATACGCAAACGTCACGGGCCTCCGGTTCAAGCAAAAAGCCGACCCGTAAACACAAAAAAAAAAACAACCGGGGGAGACGATGGCGCAACGTGATCCATACAAGCATTGGAACGAGGAGGAGGTGACCCTTGCAAGGGCTTGTATCGTCATTTCGGAGGATCCCGACGTCGGTAATTTTTTTAATATTAAGTATTTATTACAAATGTATTTAGTATTTATTAAAATATATACTAATTGTTACAAATAATTTTAATTTGTAGCTAACTTTCAAGCCACTAGGTGTTTTGGAAGAAAGTATTTGAAGCTTGGCTCGCGATAACCGGTAAACCCAAAGACTACCGGGGAAAAGAATCGGTTCAAGCCCACTGGAAGGGGCTTAACGTCGATTGTCAAAAATTTGCCGGGACAATTAACCGGTTGAAGGGTCCGGCTGGCGTAGCGGAAATAACGACGTCGACATTATAAGTCAAGCCTTGGGCGAATTTCGAGCTCAGGGTCACACTGTTGAGCGGCCCGGGAAACCATTCAAGTATTTGAGTTCTTGGGAAAAGCTACGTCGTTGCTCGAAATGGAATGTGGTACCAACCGTTCCGGCCGCCCGACGAGCCGGCTCATCCCGGCCTTCAAAAAGGTCGAAGACATCGTCGTCGACAAATCCGAGCACACCAAACACACCCTCCGATGCTCGTAGCTTCTTCCTCGACGACACGGTCAATTTAGCTGATGATTTGAATATACCCGACGAAGATGAGGTAGAGGAGTTGTCTCGACCACGTGGGAGATCGAGGAAAAATAAGGGGGAAGGTTCGTCGTCAACACGATTCAATACGGAGCCCGTTGAAATAAACGAGTTGGTCGGTCGTTTGGAAACAAATGCCACCGTAATTGGAGCCGACCTTCGAGCATCCAGCAAACAACAAGAAAAGCTGAACCAGACGTTCGAATTAAAACAAATGAAAGACGACTACGAATCCCTCAAAGCGGAGGGGTTTCACGAGGATGCCGCATTATTGATGCAACGCCGACGTGAAAAAATGCGCGAATATTACGGATATTAGTTTCTTTTTTAGTTATGTTTTTTTTTTCTTTAGTTATGTTTTTTAATATTTTTAGTTATGTATTTTTTTTAGTTATGTTTTTTTAATTTTAATGCATTTTTATTTAATTATTTAAATAAATTGGTTTTTATTTAATTAGTTTAATTATAAAAATAAAATAATAAAAAAATACACCGTGGGCCCAACTTGTAGCCCCTACACCATTACACCCCAAAAACAAATTTCCACTCCATGCTGACTGGGCGCTACGTGTCACAATTCGCCCCCAATTGTAGCCACTCCACTACACATAGCCTTAGATGGAAAGTCCTAGGTACAAACGATTCAAACCTAGATAATGACGTTTATTATTTCTGTTTTAAAAAAGTAATTTTGATAATCATAATAATAATAGTAATAGTGGAAACCGACAATAAGAATCTATCTATTCTAATAAAAGACTATCTATTTTTGCCACTTGTCATTCTAATAGCTCTCCTCACATTTTTTTTTACTTATTTCAATATTTGGTCCTTATCTTTTAAGTCATGTCAATATATGAATTCAAGTTTGTTTTTATTATATGTAAATCATAATCGATTCATTTATTAACACTAATGGTGAAATAAGAAAATAAGGAAATATTAAAATTGACGTTACAAGTTTGTTAGAATATAATTTTAAAGTCACTAATTGCAAATTAAAGCAATTAATGGTGCATTATTGTCGAAGAATTTAGATTTGTATGATAAACTACAAATTGTTTTTTAAATTGGGATTCGAGCAACATTGCATAATTTTTTATATAAGATTGGTTTCAAATTTGGATTTAAAATCTTCTCATTTGCATTTGAACTCGGGGAAATGTGTATTTTCTTCATTTTCTCCAAACGTTTTGTATAAATATTGCAAACATAGAGAATACCTATTATACATCTTGGTGTTTAGTATTAAATTATTGAAGTTGATATATTTATAATCTATATGTATACCAATTTACTATATGAAATATATGTAATTTATTTATATGATTTTTTTGTGTAGTATAAAGGGTTTTCGCAATAAGAAATTAATATTTAGTTTTCAATATTTTCTTTTATAATTCAGACCAAAATGCTTCAGAACGTATATTTTCACATTAATTTAAAAAAATAGTTAATCCGGTTAAAAGTCATTTACCATGCTTCCAACAAATCCGAAATCTTTGTTTTATTTTTCTATAAGTTTTTAATATATATATATATATATATATATATATATATATATATA
This sequence comes from Bidens hawaiensis, assembly GCF_021521415.1. Lineage (NCBI taxonomy): Eukaryota > Viridiplantae > Streptophyta > Magnoliopsida > Asterales > Asteraceae > Bidens > Bidens hawaiensis. The sequence goes on along the minus strand of NW_027491095.1, from coordinate 2,911,498 downwards.
TATATATCTAACTATCGATATAATTGTCTACCATAAAATCCTAGGTGTCGCTCTCCGGGTTGTTCCTTCCATTCTCTAGAGCCACCAGATTGCTTGATTTATAGATGGATGCTTCTCGTGCATTTGACCCGAATTCGCGGGTATGGGTCTCACCAAACCCGGATAGTCTTTAAATGAGTTATAACATCTCAATTAATTGTAAAACTATTTCATAAACAAACAATAATTTTCACGGGTCATGGGTCTCACCAATCCCGGATAACCCTTAAACGGGTTATAATATCTCATTTATTTGTGAAATAACCCATTTATTATCAAAGAATAATTTTCACGGGTTATGTATCTTACCAAACTCTACTAGCCCTCAAATGGGTTATAAGATCTCATTTATTGATAAACACTTTCATTATCAAACCCTAATTTAATTTATTTGTTTTACATGTTCTTCGTTGCTGGTCTATCATCTTCATAGTCAGTTAACTTCCAATACTACCTACCATCGTCAACTAAATCAACGCCTCTTTTTTCATTAGACTAATATTTGTATTCATGTTTGTACATTTAAAAAATTCAACATGCTCGTGTTCGTTTATGTTTGTTCATTAAAAAATTAAAAAACCTAAACATCTCAACTGATAAAACCCATTCGTTAAAAAATATAATAACAAACTAATATATATGTATTAAATTAAAACAAAACTATGTTAAAAAATAAAATAATCATCATAAAATAGCGAAACGATTAAAAACAAAACTTTGAATAAACTCCCGTAACACGGGAGGATCAAACTAGTGGTTACATAGATTGGAAAAGATCCCAACCACTAATTCAGACAAGCTTTAGTTTGTACAAACATTTAATTATTTATTTAATTACATACCAAATATCATTATCCATTTACAGGTTTTCTTAAGAGACTAAGGGGCTGTTTGGTTTATTCAGATCTAAATGAGTCAGATTTGAATGAGCCCATGTCCCATTCAGCAACAATAGTAAGTCTGAATGATTCAGACCTAATTTTAACCATTTAGATGTTTTTCTGTTTGGAACCAAACAGTCTGAAGTCTAAATGAATCAGATTTTTACATCTGAATGGTTCCATTCAGATGTAAACAAACAACCCCTAAAGGTGTTTAGCTTTATACAATATATAGCTTACAATTGTATTATTACTTTTTTAATTAATATATATTTCACTTGTAGCTAACCCATCTCAAATAACATTTTTTTGGGTGTTATCTATTACCTGCACTCGTTTTTTATATATGTAATATATATTTATATTTATATATGTAGCATATAAAGAGAGACTCTGATTCATCACACATATTCAAAAATACACCCAACAATTAACTTGGTTCATTAATCTGCTAATAGCTATTTATTTAAGCCAAATCTCAGTGCATATGTTTCACTTCTATATTAATTACTAAGTAGCATGATTAGATTATTATTATTTATAAACATTCCTCCATTTTTGTCAAGGAGATTGAGACAAATAGTTTTGTCACTAGTTAACATATAATTAATAATAGTACGAAAAGAAAATACATAAAGTAGAAAAATACATTGTCTAGATAAAAGGAACTTAAATCTGTTGTGTTTTATATAAACAGATACATTGTATACAATAAAATTTGTCTTATATATGTTGAATTACGTTATTTAATCCAAGATCAAACGCGTAGTTTTGCAGTAATCAAACTAAAGCATAGAAAGCAAGCAAGACTAAAAAAGAGTTCATTTGTTTCTAAAGTTTTTGCACGTTACCAGAATAAACGGTTTAAAATTTAGTTAAAAATGGTTTTTCATTAACTTTACATAAATAAGTATTTTTATATATGAGTAGAATTAATACTACTTTATAATTATAAAATTATATTTTCCATATTAAAACCTTGTGTATCCTGAATAATCTAAGGTTAAAATTAGCCATGCTTACAAGTTACAATTAAGTTAAGTTGCAATGACTACTTACAAGTTTAGTTGCAGTAAACTGCTACTCTACTTTGATTAACTTTGAACTAAATTGTTGTTCACGTTGACCTATAGCTTTTGATAATCATGTACGATTGAAACAATACTTTTAAAGGAAAGGAAATGTAAGTTTCTTTTACTATAAGAATTTAATTGCATTCTAAATACATTTTGAGCAATTTTAATTTTAGCTACAAAATAAAGTAGTGATCACTCTAAATTAGTTCTTCCTATTTTCATGTTACCATTTGGAGATTATGAAAAGGTAAAAATGATAAATAATTTAATAACGAGCCGGTCTCAAGTTTAAAATTTTCTAAAGATATAAAAGAACACTCATTTCTTTGAAAGAAAAATAGATCAAAATCCCTTGTTTAGTAGGATCATAGGTGGAGCAAATTCAACCTGTGTATGTAAATTTTATGTTTCTTTTGGTTTGACCTAGCTTCTTGTTTGGAGTCACTCGTGTCCTAATGAATCTCTGACATTAAAAAAATTGTTCTCTATCCCAAAAAAAACTAATCACATGAGCTCCTGGTGTCATATCAAATTAGAGAATTTTATCTTCCGCGATACAAGCTTTGATTATTGTACCCTAAAAGACATCAGTGAATATGTAGCGAAATATGTTATAAGAGGAACCGTGCATCTGGCGTGGCCTAAATCAATGGTTATAATTCTTATTTGCTTGAATTATGTGATATTTAACTACTATTTATGGTAAAGAAAAAATAGAAATAAAGAAGTCAACAAAGCAACTATATGAAATATATTTTCGTAACTTAATAGATTTTCACCTATATGAAATAGTTGAAAGCAATTGGTCGATCAAAGTGTCACTTTGAAGAAAGAAAAAGAAATAGAAATGATAATGATGATGATATTATGAGTGATATAAGATGGACACTCCACATCTCTAAGTTGGGAGAGATCTTAGCCTCCAAGACATGTAACATGATACAACCCCCACATATTGGGACTACTCAATCTCCCAAGAAGCTACATACCCAATTTCATAATTATTGAGTCCCCACATGCAATTGTTAATGCTACATGAAGGTACAAATAATACATCAAAAAACAAAAGCAAGTGCTTTTGGTAGCAAGTGTCCATCAATAAACCATGACTTCCATATCACAATTCTCCTTATCATTATACTTTACCTCTAACAAATAAAGCAACTAATAAATGAGTCAAAGTGACCTACCAAACTAAATATATATATTAAAGGCCGTCCAAAGCGTATCCAAATGTATATAACCTTTTAAACTATTCTATAAAAGAAACTATAATATCATAGTAATGAGCGAGTAAAAAAATGTTTGCAGTTCATACTCGACTCGTTTGAGATACCCGGATGCTTTATGACAAATATAACTCCCTAATCTTATCATCTAACAAGTTATCAACATCTTGGGTTTCTTATATATATATTCATTTGAACTTGTAATAAAGACCTTCATTAAAACAAGTGATGTTTGTAACAATCATTCACCTAATTTAAGTACAAAATCACTATCTTCCTTCCAATAAAAAATAGTTGCAAGTCAGATCTTTAAAGTACGAACTGATGGTACACTAGGTGTTGTAAACTTTCGAGATAATTAAACTCAAGCTTGCTCAAAAAAAAATTGGAACTCATGTTTATTTTTTGAGTATTGAACGTTTTCGAGAAATTTTGAAAATGTCACGTCACTTAAGTATAAAGTCTACCTTGGTGTTTAAGTCATATGTACTCTTTCAACATATCATAATTAACTACAACAAATATTTAAGTTCAAGTCAAATGCCATGTAAATAAAACTTGTACAGAACAAGTCAAAAGTTACAACAATAATATATGTATGAATTTATCTTATCATGAAATACATGTACTATTTACTAGGGAAGACACTGTAAAAGTATTAAAATATTATATTACATTAACTAGTAAATAATATTACCTATACTAGCTCTCAAATATTTAATGATTCACCTTTGAATCTACCACTGTATTGTAATCAAAATTGTTTTCTTATATATGAGGGGAATCAATCAAAAGAAACTATAATACTATAAGGAGAAACAGCTTATTAGTATTAAATCTGCAGCCAGCCAATTGCAAACAATGGTGACTTTTTCAAGTATACATTAAACAAATATGGTCGATCTTATTTGAGTAATTCGAACGCTAGAGGGGCACTTATAGAGTTATAGGTTCTCTTTGTAGACTACTTTTACCTCATAATATTTACGGTCAAATATTAAAAGGGCTTACATTTTTCAATGTGTGTTACACTTTTACTAGTCACTTTTTATTTTCATATTGTATAGTAACATCTAGTATCTGATAGCTAGTCAAATTTTATGTGTATTTTATGTAAAAGTGACTAATTCATCACACGTATTCAAACAATGATCGTGTTAAAATATTCATCATTTGTTAAACACGTAGCCTCTTCTTGTCAATGTAGTTTATTGTGTTTTAAAAACGTGTTACAAAAATATAGGATCCATGTCTTTTTTCATCCAAATTATATTTTTATCATATTACTTCACATAAACCAGATTAAGTGTACTTTGTGAAAGTACATTAAAAAAATAACATAGTATACAAAAATGATTTAAGACTACAAAATGATGAAGTTTGAAAAAGATCAACACTTGCATTTTTTTTTTCTTTTTTGCTCTTCAAATCATAATTTATAGCACATGTTTAGTTAGTTAAGAATTTAGCACCACCACATCTTAGTCATTGATTTGATAAGATGCTTGGTATTAAGGGTTTAGAGTTTATAAATAGAGAGATAACCTCAGCATGATTAATAGTTTAAATACAGACTTATTTTGTAGTTTTAAACTTTCCTTGTTGACATAAGTTATTTAGCATGATGTGACACAGATATTTTTATTGCATGATAGTTTAGTTGGCTTGTATCTTTCTTGTAAAATCAATTGCTGCGTTTTAACCAAATATATGACGTACAATATTACTGTACAACATATTCTTATCATATTTGTTTAATGTGGAGCGCGAGAGGGGGCGCGTGAGCCCATCCGCTCGCGCCCCGGGGCGCGAGCACCACACCACCGAGGCGCGAGAGAGGCGCGAGAGGGGCGCGAGCACGCAGACCAAGGCAGGCGCAAGGCCAGTCACGGCTGAAAATGGGCGTAAAGTGGGCTTGGGAATGCGTGCATGACCGTTGGGGCTTAGAAATAGAGCCGTTGGCTCTTTAAGTTTATTAAAAAAAAAAATTTTTTCTCTATATAAACCAATATCAACCCAATATCACATACCACACCCAAAATCACATAAAATACTTACCACAACCTCAAAAAAACCCAAAATCACCCCATCTTTCAAACTTTTTTTAAAAACATGGCTGGAAATTGGTACCCAAACCTAGATTCAGATTACAGTTACGACGATTTATGGTCGGCACCGGACCAACCCGATGTTTTATTCGGGGTCGCAACAATCATCCGGCTTTCAACCATCCAACATACAACCGTCTCCTAACTTTGTTGTTCCGGAGACACAAGAACCAGAAGGTGAAGCTGCGGGACAAAGAAGACGCGTCCACCGGAAAAAACAAGTTGCAACGGACGGGTCGGGTTCGGCTTCGACTGGAAAGACGAAACGGAAAACCACTCCGTGGTCATCGGATGAGAAGGAAGCCCTGTGTCGGGCTTGGATAGTCATTTCTGAGGATCGGCGTTGCGGTAATTGTTTTAACGTTTTTAAAAATGATTTTTAATAAAAAAGTTAAATAAAAAAGTTAAATGACTTACAAATTTATTTATGCATTTTGCAGCGGACTACCAAAAGAGCAAGGTCTTTTGGACAAAGGTTAGGGAGACGTTCTATTCGCTCGTTGGGAGTACAGAGCGGAACGCCGATATGATTTCGGGTCGGTGGACCGAAATCAGAAAATTTGTCGGCTTGTTTACTAATCTGTTCAACAGGAACGCCGGTCGTATGAGACCAAGTGGCAGTGACGATTTGGCGGTTTATAATTTCACTGTCGAAGAGTGGAAGCAGGAGTGCCTGCGGAGGTATGGGACGGTGAAGACGTGGGACGGTGTAAAGGTGTGGGAGAGGTTGAGAAGGTGTTCTAAGTGGGTTGAGCTGGTGGCGCCGGACCTTGATGCGGAAGTAGGGCCGAAACGGACTAAAACTAGTTCGTCTGGAGCGTATAGCACTTCCGCCGGGTCGGATTGCCGGGTTGGATTCGACCTAAACGTTGCGGGGGAGGAAACGTCTTCACCGCCGAGGAGGCGGCCATTGGGAAGGGACGCCAGGGGGAAAAAACCGGCTGAGGGGGAAGCCGTAAACATCACCGATCTTGTTGAATCCCTCAATAAATTCAACAAAACCATGGAGGTGGTCTCTAATGATAAAAAGGAAAAAAAAAGAATGAGAGATTTGGACTTCCTTACAAGAGACTTCAGTAACCTAAATCCGGTCGACCAAATGCTGATGGAAAAACAAAAGGAACGTATCCGGAAGAGGTTGATCGAAGAAGACCAAGCCGAAGAATAAGAATAATGTTTTTTTTTAGTACTTTAATTTTTTTTTTAGATATTAATGTGTTTTTTTAATTAATGTGTGTTTTTTTAAATAATTTATGAGTTTTTTTAATAATACGTTTTTTTAATACATTTATAAAAAAAAACCGCTCGCGCCCCCTCTCGCGCCCCTCCACACCAGGGCCCGGGGCGCGAGCACCACAACCAACACCCATCTTATCAAATTTCTCTCTCTGCCACACGTCACAATATTATTGGCTGGAGCCCCACTCGCGCCCCCCACACCCCTCAGCCTAACAGAAACCCATTATCCCGGTAGTCAGTAACTATTAATCATTCTTATTCAAATTCGTTACCTATTTTACCGTGATCTTGCAGTATTATTTATTTTATTCAAAACCCTTCATACTCTGTTTCTATTTTGTTGTTTTCAAAAATGGAAAGATTTTGGAAACTGGCGGCTGCTGCTATATTATTAACAATTGGCCACAATTCGAGTGTTTGTTGGTCTTTAAACACTGAAGGTGTGGTGGGTTTTAAACCAATTGTGGATTCTGTTTTGATTTTATATTAAAGTTTTGATATTTATCATTCATTTATGGGTTTTGCAGGGTTGGCTTTGTTGAGGTTTAGAGAACAAATTGAGTCGGACCCATTTGGGGTTTTGGAGAATTGGAATCATGTGACGTGGCGGATTTGGGCCATTGTTTTTGGTTTGGAGTTGAGTGTTCTGATGGGAAAGTGGTGATCTTGTAAGCTTTTGTTACTTGTTATTGTTTTTGTCTGTTAGGTGTTCGATCTTATGTCTAGCTGAGCTTTTTAATTTTATTATAAGCTACTGTTTTAAAAGAAACTTTAATCTAGCTTCTTGCTAGTATTCTGTAATAATATAAAAACCTTGTTTTTAAACAAAATAAGTGCATGTTAGGTGTTAGATCAAATGCCTAGCTGACCTGAACAACTGTAATTATCCGGTTTGTAGATCGGGTCGGGCATGATTTGAGTCCATGTTACTTATTATTATTATTATTATTATTATTATTATTATTATTATTATTATTGTAATAACAGGAATTTGAGAGATCTATGTCTTGGAGGAACACTTTCACCTGAGCTTGGAAAGCTAAGAAATATGAAATCCCTGTGAGCATCCATGGTTGATGATTTGATATTTTTTTGTTTTTCGGTCACTCGTCATGTTTTAATTAATGGTTTGTGTGTTATATGCGCAGTGTTTTACGAAATAATTCGTTTAATGGAACGATTCCACGAGAAATTGGAGATTTGAAGGAGCTAGAAATGTTGGATTTGGGATATAATAACTTTACCGGGACATTCCCGTCTGATCTTGTCAATAACCTATCGATTCTGTGAGTTGTACTTTCGGCTATAAATATTTTAACATGTTCTTTCTTTCTTTATTTTTTTTTTTTGCTGACTCGGTTCATATATGGTTGTTGATGCAGTTTATTGGATAATAACAACTTTCTTGATACTTTAACCCCTGAAGTACATAATCTTAAGACGCTTTCCGAGTTTCAAGTAGATGAAAACCAACTCACGAGATTCAAAAATGATGCTAGATGTAACGACAGATCAAATTCTTGGTAAGTGCTTTACATAGAGGTGACAAATGGATGGGACGGGTCGAGTTGAACTGACCCGAAAGGCCAAAACTACCTTTATTCAAAAAGTGGACTTTTTTTAATGGAAAATTAGCTTGTCAAATGTAATCATCTATAGTTATGATTTAGAAGGTTTCATGCATTAACAGTCCATAATCGACCCACTAATAAGCAAGCGGGTCGAAATTACCACCTAGACACCTTACGGTTTGACTTTTCAGAAAACTAAGCTAGTTTCCAACTTCAAATCCGATATGCAACAATACCCGTATCGAATCTTTAATCAAAATATTCAAAATCTTGTTTTTTTTGTTCTTATAGGAATATTATTCAAACCGGTGAGGCTACTGAAAGGAAGTTGTTGCAAGTCTCACCATCATCGTTATCTTCACCGTCACCATCACCATCACCAACACCATCACCGTCACCATCACCGCTAGGTGTACCGACATCATCAATATCATTTCCCCCGTCACAAACAGACGCCCCTTCGCTGCCACCAGTAATTCCACCATTGCCAATTTTCCCGCCAGCAAGTCCACCAGTTGAGATCAAACCCGCATTGGCTCCTTCACCTGTTTTGGCTCCAAATTTTATAAAGAAACATTCAAACCATCACAAGGTTTTAATCTGGTCCGGGGTGATCGGGGGTTCAATATTTATATTTCTTACGGCTTTTGGTTTTGTTTTCTTGAAAAAGAATAAAGTCGTTACGGTTAACCCGTTTGCTACTGGGTTAAGTGGGCAACTTCAGAAAGCATTCACAACAGGTCATTTCTTCTTTTTTTCTAGTAAAATAAAAAATAAAAAGTAGTTTCAAAGAAAATGTGTCAAACTGGTTGGTGAGAATTGCAGCCCTGAATTATTATTAGTTTAGTGATTGTAATCATATTTGACATTAACCATGTCAAAAATTACAGCCCTGGTTTTTGACCCGTTAGTAAACGAGCGGGGCATGTTCGTGTTTATTTGTTTAACTTTAATTGAACAAACAATCAAACAAGAATAGTTGACAAACAGAGTTTTCTTGTTCTTGTTCGTTTGTTTAGAAAATGGTCGTGCTTATATTCGTTCGTTAATAGTATAAACGAACAGTTCTCAAACATAAATGAACCTTACTAAACATAGATGAACAAACATAAACGAGCAAACGCCAATTAAAAGTAAACGTGAACATCAATATGTTGGCCTTAAAATTAATGAAACTAGACTTAGCCGTAATGTTAATAATTTAATTCCATAAAACTACAGTAAATTGTAATGAGTAAAAAAATAATAAATGAATATATAAACGAACTTAAGCAGACGTAAATTAACGAACAAAAAGTGTTCATGGCTGTTCGTTCGTTTAACTAAATGAACAAAAAGTTTTCTTCGTATTCGTTCTTATATTAATCAAACATACATAAACGAACTTTCCATTGAACGGTTCACTGAACGTTCGGTTCGTTTACAGGCCTACATCTAACCTCTAACATTTAACATCTGTACTTCAGGTGTTCCGAGTCTACAACGCGCAGAACTTATAACAGCTTGCGAAGATTTTAGTAATATAATTGGATCAATGTTAGACGGAACTGTTTACAAAGGTACACTTTCAAACGGGGTTGAAATAGCCGTCACATCGACTGCAATAACATCAGTTAAAGATTGGAACAAGAAACTAGAAACCCAGTTCAGAAACAAGGTTAGAAACCTAGTACCACACAAATCTTGTTTAATCTTCATTTAAAAATCAAATCTTTGGTGGTGGTTTGTTTTTCAGATAGAAATGTTGTCAAAGGTGAATCACAAGAATTTTGTGAATCTTATTGGGTATTGTGAAGAACAAAAACCTTTCACAAGAATGATGGTTTTTGAGTATGCTCCAAATGGAACTCTGTTTGAGCACTTGCACGGTAAGTTACTCTGGTCAACTTTGACTTTTGACTTTTTCATCGCCTTCATTATATTAAACGATTAGATCATATTCCTACGTATGTTCTAATATTTTAAGTTCTTATAATAATCAGAATAGATTAAGATAATTTTATTAATATGTGTTATGATGACCTTAATCTTGGTTTGAGTTCTTGGTCAATTATTTGACCTTTTCATCTTCATCAGATTATTGAATCAATTATGCATGTTAGCCAATAATGCATGTTATTTAAGAAACTTTTGATGACCTTTATAATCTAAATAGCATCAAGAATAATGTTTATCTGATGAGTGATGACAGCTGGCATACATCTAGATCACATGCAGTTAACAGGATTAGGTGGTGATTCATCATTATTGACCATTTTAATTTTATATATTAAATTTCAAATAAAATGATTCAAGAGGTTTTATGCACTATACAATTTGGGCAAATTTTGACCCACTTGCCAGTTGAAGGGTCAAAACTGCCACATGTACTTTGCGCAAGTTTTGACCTGTTGATCCGTTTGACTTAGTTGCCACATGTAGTAATGAATATCTATACAATTTTGACAAATTTTGACCTGTTTGACCAGTTAAAGAAGCAGAACATTTGGATTGGTCAACACGATTACGCATAGCTATGGGTGTTGCATACTGCTTGGAATATTTACACCAACTCGACCCGCCCATTGCTCATAAAAACCTAAAATCATCATCTATATATCTAACCGAAGATTATGCAGCCAAAATCTCAATTTCAGCTTCTGGGATGCAACAAAAACAGGCCCCACAAGAACTGAGCTTTTGGAGACGCCACTGTCAACCCCACAAACCAATGTCTACAGTTTTGGTGTGATATTGTTTGAACTCATTACCGGTAAGATGGTTAATGATTCTCTCGAAAATTTGGTATCAGAGTTTTTGAGAACTGAACAGCCCGTTACAAGTTTAGTGGATCCGAGTTTGAGCGCGTTTGAGAACCATATGATTAACGGGCTTTTTGAAGTGGTGAAAATGTGTGTTGTTTCTGACCCGAATCAAAGGCCCATTATGAGAGAGGTTACGGGTCGGTTGAAGGAGATTACTGACGTGGCACCTGAAAGTGCGATACCAAGAGCTTCTCCGCTTTGGTGGGCTGAACTTGAGATCTTATCGTCTACAGAGTCAACCTAAAAAGATTGGAGCTGTTATTCATTTTGTATCTATTATCTTTTGGACCTAAGTTTTCTGTATATATATTATTAATAAGTATTTCATTTGTTCATCTTTAAAACCTTTGTAACCTGATAATCACCTCAATTTATAATAACAAAAGAGAGTTTTGAAGTTTATATTCAGAAATATATGAAGAAACAATGACTTTACACCATACAAGATTCCCAAGGGTGATATGTGTGAAATTCCCTTTTTACCCCTCTACAATTTGATAATCACCTCAATTTATAACAACAAAAGAGAATCTTGAAGTCTACATTCAGAAATTTATGATGAAACAATGATTTTACAGCATACAACATACAACAAGATTCTCAAGGGGGGTATGCGTGTAATTCCCTTTTCTACCCTTCTTTACAACCCTAATCAACATTCAAATCCATGTAACATGCTCCTTGAACCATACCTTATGAACTCCTCTCCTGTTCTGTCCCTCTTTTATCATCATTCCAAGCACAAATGACGAATCTGCAGTTGTAATTGAACCAATGGAGGGCGTAAACGTGTAATTGAACCAATGAAGGGCATAAGCGCCTTTTTACGCCCTTCATGTATAGAACTCAGCAGATTCTTTTAGCGTTCGGTTATAAAGCTCGAGTGTCTCTTTATGATTAGGATCTAAACAAAGTGCTGCTTCACAATCTCTTAAAGCCAGGTCAAAATCACTCATTGACTCATAAAACGCTGCTCGAAGATGCAACATTTGCAGCTCGGGTTTAAACGCTATGGCTTTTGTAAGCTCTTCAACAGCTTCAGTTTCCTTTTGTTCATCCATTAACACTGGTAGAAAAATAATGAAGTTCATAACTAATCTTTTATTGTCAAATTTATAATAATGAAATAATGGAATGGGGAGGGATATTTTGAGAACTTGATGAGTTGTAAGAACTTTAAGAACTCAATTTTGGACCACACATTTAATTAAATCAGTTTGAATATGTGGCTGAGATTAAATTTAATTAAAAAATGAATCAGGAGAGAGAATAAATATTTTTGATAATTACACAAGTTTAAATGTTCGTTACACATGTGTAATAAGTCGATTCGGCTTGTAAAAAATTACGGTAATTTTTTGTACATTACTTACACTTGCGTATTACACATGTGTAAAAAAAATTCAAAAAATTTTTTTTGTTACGTTGAGTTCTTTCGAGTTCTTAAAGCTCAAAGCGGTTCTCAAATGAAATCAATCCATAATGGAATATACCTGCAGCTCTATATCTATATGGGTAAGTTCTGAGTGGATCCAACTGAGTTGCCATATATAAATCATTAACAGCATTGTCACGATCACTATATTCGGAACGTTTTTCATGAGCAGACGCATTATTTTCTGCCTTTTCAATTAGTTTTGTCATTTCATCATATGCGGCTTTTCTGTCGTCTTTTAAAGAATACACACGTGCCAACCCTTGATGGGCTCTGGTGTGTTTTATATCAAGTGCATTTATGTAACAATCTGCAGCAAGATCATGTTTCCCACAGTCCACATATATACTTCCTAGATTATTTAGTGCCTGCAAAAGAAAAAAAAAGACAATTTTACCCTTTTCTTTATCTTTCTGTTCCATGTAAAGATGACATTTTAATAGACTAAATTTTGAACAGCTCGATTTGGGAATGTTTCAGTTATTTTTAATACACAAAAAGATTCAAAAGTTTATTTCTAATATATACAACGATTCAGATTGGGGCAGTTTACAAAAGAAAAGGTAAAATTATCAAACTTTTTTTAGAAAAAATGATTGAACTTTCAAGAAATTATGTGACTTGCATTGCTGACATGTCATTCGAAAACCAGATAAGTTAGAAAGTTTCAAACTTTCAACATATTATGTGACTTGCATTGTTGACATGGCACTTGAAACTAGAACTTAGAAAGTCTCAAGACTTTTCAAGAAATTATGTAAGTTGGATTGTTGACATGGCACTAGAAAACCGGATAAGTTAGAGTCTAAAAACTTTCAGGAAATTATGTGACTTCATCGCTGACATGGCACAACTGGATAAGATAGAACTCTAGAAGCCTCAAACTTTCAACAAATTATGTGACTTGCATTGGTGACATGACAATGGAAAAGGGGATAAGTTAGAAAGTCTCAATCTTTTAAGAAATTGCGTGACTTGATTGCTGACATGACACACTTGATAGCCTGATAAATTAGGAAGTCCAAAATTTTAAGAAATTATGTGACTTGCATTGCTGACATGGCACTTGAAACCGGATAAGTTCAAAGGTTTCATGCTTTTTTCGAGTAAAAAATAATTCAGTTAACAGTACTATTGTTTTTGTATTAATAATTATATGTATTATTAATAAATATTTATAAATGGATTAGAAACGTTTATAGGTCAATCGACATGCAAAAAGCGACTTTTTAACCTGAACCCACTATAACCCATGGCCTGATCGGCCCAGCCCACCCATCTTGCCACGTAACACTTACTTGTCCTTTCCGAAGGCCGTCTGAAGGACATTTAAGAGCATCAATAAGAAGTTGAATAACAACAGAAGAGGAATCAGGATCAAGTGATGCATCTGCAAGTGTATATGCTTTAAGAAAATACGCTTCAAATGATCTTTGAATTGATATCGATTCTTCGGCTTTCGATAAAGCTTCTTCACGATATCCTGTATCGTATAAAATCCATCCTTCATAAACGAGTCGTTCATGCTTTGCGGTTGCAAGATTTCTAGCTAATCGTAAGCTCCGCATGGCCGCCTTTTGGCAGTTTAATCTGTTATGGCCAATATGTAAAATGTTATATTTAAAATATCATAACAAAACTTTAAGAGTCAAATGCAAGAAATAGCAATTTATTATCATGTTCTTTTCTTGTAATAATAACATACTTTCATTCATTTATTTGTTAAGAGTAAATTACACCAATCGTTTGACGGTATGTAAAAATTTCAGCTTTCGTTCTTAACTATGAGAAACTACAGCTATATTCTCTACTGTTTACTCAGCCGTCACCATTTCATCTTTGGCTTGGTAGTCTGTTAGTTTTGGACATTAATTTTATCAAAATGACCAATTTATACTCTGTTTAAAAAAATTATGTTTTGTTTGATAATTTTTTGATAATTTAAAGCAGTCACCTTTTCAACCCTGTTACTTTTGGACCTTAATTTTATTGAAATAACCATTTTACCCTCTGTTTAAAAAAATCATGTGTTGTTTAATAATTTAAAGCCGTCGCCATTTCATCCCTAGCATGAATGTCCGTTAGTTTGGACGTCAATTTTATTGAAATGACCATTTTACCCTCCACTTTAAATACTTTTGTTTGATAATTCAAATGACAGATGTTACAACAGTTTTCCAATTACACGTTAGGATCAAAGTACACATGGAATTTCCATGTGTACAATGACACAGCGTAAACAGGGAAACTGGTGCCACATCAGCAAATGGATAAATGAATGAAAGTAGGTAGTTATTATAAGAAAACAAACAAAATGGGAATAAATTGCTATAGTTAAGGAAAGAAAATGTGCTATAAAAAGAAATTAAATGAAAGTAGGTTGTCATTTATTGCATTCAAAAATAAGAAAAATATATTTTTAAATATGGAAATTACCTTAAAAGAAGTAAAGATTGTCTGAACCTTAAAAGACTCTTTCCCGGATCATGAGCCATCATTTGATGTATTATAGCAAGTGAACCAATATCATCAATATAGGACCACCTATCATAAAGCTGCAACCAACAATCAGCAGGACTCCACTGTTTGACCCGTTGACTCAATAAGTCAACCATATAATCACCCCTCATTTTACCATGAAATATCATATAACAAGGCTCTAAACTCAACAACGCCCGAATATCCGTCATTGCAGATTGATAATCTTCAGCAACAAGATAAAACCACGCCCTTAATTCAAGACAATCGGGTGAAACCTTAAACCGAATGATATTATTGATTTCTTGAATCGCCTCATTGATTAAATTCTCACCCACCATTGATACAGCTCGATACTTATACGGGTATGCGAGTGTCGGGTCTAATTTGGTAGCTAGTTCCAAATCTTGAATCTTTTTACTTCCAAGATTGTATAAAGATCTTTCTTGATACATCCACCCGTTCGGTCGCTTACAATCTGATATGATCTTGTTGATTAAATCCCGTGCAAGATACGTTTTTCCTTGTTTATACAGTGATCGAGCAATACCCGTTGCAGAATAAACGTGACCCAATTCATAGGCTGCCTCAAAACAACTTTGTGCGGTTTTATAATCTTCTCTTTCGAATAACAAAACACCTAACTGATGAAACGCAAGCGTTTTCTGCCATTCTTCTGTTGCGAACTCGATTAATCGTTCTAACAATACGACCGCGTTTGATGACGTCATCTTCTCATCCATGGCTACTTGTGTGAGAAGATAGTATAGTAAAAAAGAAGTATGATTAACCATGGTTAACTTCTCTATACATTCAGGGGTAGTAAACAAGGTTAAAACTTTGGGATTGTTTAATGAATTTGGAAGCTCTCTTAATATAACTTGTAAACACGAAGCTACAAGAAGACTCGCGCTGTCTTCAAAACCGTATTCGATGAATATTAACGCTTCATCAACCGTGGAAACTAACGAGGATAGATAAACTTCACAGGCAGATTTCATCTCCTCACAGCAGAATTTCTGTGAAAATGATAGAATCTCTAAAATTATATTCGGAGGAACGAAATCGGGTAACTTTTTCGTTCGACTAAACATTTCAACACCTCGCATTGCCTCCACAGACATCCCAATTTGGGAAAAATCAATACTTTGTTTCGATGATTCGACAAAACTACCGTATAATAACGTGTTTAACGGGCTAGATAACGAAGCTATTTTGGGTCTAACACAATTAATTACCTCATTCCCAATGCTGAAATGTACAGTTTCTGCTTCATTAATGCCATCATCAGCCACGCATTTATTACCCGTATCAATAAGAACATTAACTTTCATTGAGGCATTTTCACAAACACAATGACAACAATCAAAACTGTTCCCAATCAAACCCGATTTCGGCCCGTCAACAACCTTACTGCCATCATCAGCCGCGCATTTATTAACTTTCATTGAGGCATTTTCACAAACACATTGTGTGCAATCAAAACTATTCCCAATCAAAGTCAATTTCGGGCACTCAAGAGCCTTACCGATACAATCCATACCCGAGATCCCAACGAGCTCATCCTCTCGCCTTTCGTACCGCAGCCAAGCCGACAACACGACCTTCGAATGCACATCACCCGCATACTCTCGAGCCGACTGCAAACTCCTCCGAAGCAGTTTCGGGTCACCAACAGCACACAACAACGCATACTGCTCCAAATACAACCCACAGGCATCCGGGTCAGAACCCGATTCATGACCCGAATGCAAGATTCTCCGGTAAAGATCGGAAACAGAGTCAACAAAGTCAAGGTAGGTTAAAACCCGGTCAATTGGGGGTTGAATTAGGTTGAAATCGGGTAAGCCGTATGGAAGATGTGATTTAGAATAGTCGTCAGTGTTGGAAGAAGATGACAAGATGGAATTGATGGTCAAGGCGTGGACTTGGGTGGGTTTTTTGCAGCGGTCTTTGAGCTTTGAGCCGCCGGATTTGATGGTGGTTGTGAACTGACGGAGTAAGTTGACCACTTTGGCTGACCTGGGTGTTGATGATGAAGATGATGAACAGTCATCGTAATTAGTTGACGAGATCGGCATAATAATAATAATAATAATAATAATAATAATAATATTAAGTGGGCGTTGGATTATTATTATTATTGATTAAAGGTTAAAATGTAGCCGGAGTTGAAGAGCATTGGGACAGTGGTGATCAGTGCGTGCATCCGTGATTGTATTGTATGAGAGAGAAAGAGAAAGAAAGAAAGAAAGAAAGAAAGAACATGTTTAAAAAGATTATTATTATTATTATTATTATTATTATTATTATGATTTATTTTCTATCAACATTATTTGTTAAATCTTGCCAAAAGATTCGTGGGTGTAGAAGATTTTGGAGTGTTATTCAATATGGAAATTTAATAAATGAACAGAAAGAGTACTAGTTAGATGATTATAACACTAATTACAAGTGAGTTGTGTTTTTTTAAGGTAAGTTTCTTGGACTTTTTAAGTATTGAATTCAGGATTTTTGATTGTTTAATTATCTTTGCTTTACTACCATTGGGTCACAAATCCTATAACTAACTATAGGTGTTTTTTTTATGTTTTTTATTTATGTATAAACATGTATGTATCGTATGAAGTAATCGAATTTTGAGAAGAGCGAAGGTGAGGAAAAGAGAGGATGAGATGGATAAGAAAGGAGAGAGACCCGTTCATGGTCCAAGACGAATCAAACGAATTATGTAAGTGGAGAGATGAGAGATGATTTATTTTTATGGATGTAGAATTATGTAAGTGGAGAGAGTAGAGATGATTTATTTTTATGGATGTAGGAGGAAAGTTTTTAGGTTATAAGAAGTGGTAACTAACCACATAGGAATATCGTGTGACACGTGACGTTTCAATTAACAATAAATAATTTTTCAAAAAATGGTGTAATTGGTAAAAAAAAAAGTCTCAAAACCCCCTTATAGCCATCAAATTTTCTTCATTCTCTCTCACACAACAAGTGTCGTGTACACAACGGTCCATGGTCAAACTAAACTCACAACTAGGGGAAAGGGGGTTGACCTCGTTTTAATGGACGTTTTTCTCACATAACAAGACCACTACGCATAATTTTAAAGGATTTTGAATATGAAATTTCTAGACACTCATTTTTAGCATCTCCTTGTTGATGATGCTCTAAACAATAATACATATTTTTTAATAAGTTTATGAGCACCCATTTAACGTACGTATCATGTCATTTGTTCGTATCCTCTTAAATATGTCACTCTTATAATACTTCCTTTATGAAAAAAAAAACTGTTTTTTCTCTCTTAATTTCACACAATCTTTTTAGAAACAACCATCTATTAGAGATGGTCCTTTGATATTATAAGAAAAAAAATATGTAATCTTTGATATCATTTCATATTTTTTATTTTTTGGAGAAATAAAAAAGTTAATTTTTATTGGATTGATTTATTTCAAAGCCAACTTCTTTTCATATAATTTTAACGTTTTTATGCCTTGTCGACTTTTTTCTAATCATCGTCGTCTATATATAAATTTCCTTTTGCCATAATAAATATAATTTGTGATTAGCACGTATATTGAGTTTTTCTATAACTATTGTTTTGTTTAGTTTGATTTATTATCCATAAAATATGATTTTAGTTAACTTATCATTTTCCGTAACCAACTTAAATATTATTTTAATTTTGATTTTTTTTATTTTACTTTTAGATGAAAGTAACGAATAAATCTTTTGGAAAGTTTTGTTTGGGTACTTTCATGCATTTTTTCATTTTTATGTACCAAATTAGTTTTGTGACAAAAGTTTGTTGGATTTCCATGTGCTTTTATTATTATATAAAATTAAAGAAGTATTATTTTATTGTGAATAATTAACATTTTCATTAATATAAGTATATTCGTACAAATATATTATGAGTGGTCATGCATAATTTGCATTATTGAATCATCACTACAATTTGATGTTTGTTTTCTTATAAATGGCTGAATTAGGAGGTTAAGGGTTCGGTAACCTTCCTCATCTAAATTTGTTAATTTTTCATAACATTTGAGTTTTTTTTTAAAGACATAAGATATCTCTAACTTTCCATTAAAATGCAACCACAACTCCAACTAATAAGTAGTTAGCACAAACCGACAAAAAGAAACACAAACAATTACATCACAATAAATTCCACTTGCTTATTTCTATATTCAAACATTATTCGATCTATTTTTCATCCATAAATAACTTAAGACTTTATATCGACAAAAATGTTCGCGGTTTTAATAGGCTTCTTAGAAAGTAGGAAATTGTTGCACGCCTTTCAAATACTCCAACACACTACCATAATAACAAATTGAACTACCTTCCTCTTATGCTCAATGTTCGGGACATGTTTGTGAATGTCAAAAACAACATGAATAGAAAAGGTCGGGATGGGAGGGATGCGGTCACACTAAGAACTAATGCTTTGCCAAACGATTGAAGCAACATAGCACGAGGTGAACACATGATCTACGGATTCACCCATTGCCCAATAGTATCTACAAATTCCGGGCATGGTAAAAGGTTACTTTTAATTAAATTATCGGTCGTTGGGATCCGATCTTGGACCGCCCGCTAATCTAAAGCATTAACCTTTAAGGGAACCCCAAGAATTATCGGTCCTCTTTCGTCGTGACCACATGATCCCAAGCAACCCATCTTATCTTTTTATTTGCTACGTTTTCTCCCAAAAGAAACTCTCTTATTTGTCTCCAAAGTTTAAATATCTTCATCCGGACTTGGTAAAGAGAGAAATAATAATTTGGAAGACTTTCGTGAACCGATTTCAATATCGCAATATGACCTCCCATCAAGAGGGTGTTAGCTTTCCAAGCCGCGAGTCTTCCATCGAATATGTCAAAGACTAGCTACCAATTCTTTATTTTGTTCATGTTGGCACCCACCTTGAACAAGCCGATTCATTAAACTTTGAGCCCGATATCAGCCGACTAAACTCGACTCGTTTGCAGGCTGATATTGGGCTCAAAGTTTAATGGATCGACTTGTTTATCTTAACGAGTTGACATGTTAACCTCATGCTTAGCTTGTAAAAAGCTCGAGCTAATTTGTTTATTTTTAAATTTTTTATTTTTCTCACATATCGATACATATAAAAGTAAAAAAAGAAGTATTCTTAACATACATATGCATAAATTTATAAACTACATGATTTATAGTTTGCATATACATTAAAATTACTTATAACTTATATATAAACTAATTTTTTTTTAATTAGATTTACTTCTTTCATTATACAGAAACATAGATATTACATCAACATAGCAGGTAGGCGGGCAACAAGCTGCGCCGCCACCCCTTTCTGAATTGCAAACCCTAACCTGCTAAAGACATACCCCTGCCCCTTTGGAGTCGACACATTGCTATGCACAACCCGTTGGACCCTGGTTAGGAAACAGATAGCTTCCGGTGCCAAGGAGCCAAAGGTATCAAAAGCCAAAGGGACAAAAACATGTTGGTTATCTTCGCAGGCTTTAGCATGTTTCTCCACCTTCTTCGTTTCAGCCCTTTTCATTGCTTGCCCAGCTACAAACCCATTATCCCTCAAACCAGCTAAGGGAGATACCCCTGTGAGGTCAACACAAGCGTGTTTTCCCCCGGCCCAACCAAAGACGAGCAAATCTGCCGGTCGTAAAGTGGATCTCCCTTCCGTGGGGTCTGTAAGGAAGTTTACGGGGGCTTCCTTTTTAGCTGATATCCCAGCTCGCCTTAAGATGTCCCAAAGAACGTCCCGCACCCAATCATGTCGGTATTTGAACCCAGGCATCTCCTTGCAATGAACGCATGCTCTCCGAATTTATCCAGGCAAGCCTTATGGCAGATCGGACATGTTTCGTCTTCTGGGTACATTGGGACCATCAAACGGTACTTAAGAATGACCCTATACTCGACCGCAGACATGCTTTGGCCCAAGCCATCAATCGGGATAACGGTCAGAAAATCTTGGGCATGAGGACCTTGTAAGCATTCAATAACTGCCTTCTGTCGGGGGGACAATCCAAAAACATCTCCCAGGCTCTGAGCGATTTTGCCAAAAAGGGCATTCGCCAAAGTTTTTTGAGGCTTTGGTGGGGCGGTGTCCATATTAGAGAAACCGCCAATGTCAAAGTCTGGGAGAGTGCCATTTAGGCGTTCCAGGGCCTGCACGTAGTCTGAGTCCAGGTCGACAACTCCGCTATTTCTTAAGATGTGATTCTGTAGCTTCCAAGACTGAGCCCTCGACGCTACAAAAGCGTAAACCCCAACATCATGAGCCGAAAGAAGGCCTAAACCCCCTAAGCGCATCTGTAAAGATGCAAGTCGCCACTGAAGATCACCAAAGAACGGGCCTCCACATACAACTATGTCTTCGATGGCTTCTCGAAGCCCCTTATCAAAACAGGATACCGCATCATCCATCATATGGGGGTGGCATGTTCGTAACCCAAAAAGCAACTTAACAACCCCCATGCAAGACCTAAGCAGGAGGAGTTCGCTCTGGGTATCCCTAAGGCAAGGTAAGAGTTTCATAAGATCAACCGCACGAGATGCTCTCCGCCTCGCCAACTCCTTAATAAAGTAGGGATCTCGACTAACAGCCCCTCCAAGGAGCTTTACCCCTCTCTCTGGTCTACCAATCCCACTAGGGAAGAGCCCATTTTTGACTTTCACCCCATTACACGCTGGCCAAAAAACCTCGGTTTTCTTAATATTAAGTTGCAGCCCCAATGATGGCCCTTCCGAGCTGATAATGTCTAGAGCTTTAGCGACTTCGTTGGCACCACCAATAATAGTCCCATCATCCAAGTACCAAGCATGAAATGGGATGTTACAGTCATTTTGTACCCGGAGAACAAAAGGGTGTAATGCTAAGGCAAAGAGGAGGGGCCCAAGGGGGTCTCCCTGCTGAACCCCAGTAGTAGCCCCTATACAGTCATCACCAACGTACAACCTAGCCGGCTGGGCATAAAGGAACTGAACCCATAGATAGATAGACGGGCAATGATGATGAACCTCCCGGAGAAGGGCTGTGCGGTCGACCATATTGAAGGCGTTGGAGAAGTCCACAGTAAGCATAGCTAAAGAACCGTCCGCGTGAAAGGAGTTAAGAAACCGGTTCGCGCTGTGAAGCACCGCCTCTGCCCCATTAGGGGTCCCCACCCCAAACTGAAAGTCCTTTAAATACTGAGTCATTTCCTTCCCAACCATCTTCATAGCCACTTTAAAAACCAACCTACGCCAGATAGCCCCCACAGCAATGGGCCGAATTCCATTATCCGGCTTTAATAAAGGGGTAAGGGGGGCCGAAGCAATAAACTCAGCGAGCACCTTGGGGCACAGACCCCCTAGCCATAAGTTGACGACTTCAGTGATGGCAGAGAGCAGACCCATGGAAGTCACTGATCCCTCACCACTAAGAGCGTCCAACAAGTGTTGCGCCCGCATCTCGTCTCTCATGCATGAGGTCCCTTTAGGAAATGATCGGATACATCTAAGCACACAGTCCCCATCCACAGAGAGAGTAGGCAGGGCGAAGAATAATGAAATTATCTGGGTTTTATATTTAACTTATTCACTATATATGAATGTGAAGCAGAAGTAATAAATATTTGTAAAGAACGGCCAATTTTTTTCTTGGCAAAGGACTTAGATTTTTTATTCGCTTTAGGCCACCAAAATTGTTGGGCCGCCTCTGCCCCCCCCCCCTTTCACGATTCTTTGCACGATAAGAATGGTCATGTTCACGTACATGATTCTCAATTAGTGTGTTAGGTGTCACAATATTATCGGTTTAGTATAGAGGTGGCAAATGGGTTGGGTTGGGTCGAACGAGTCATGGGTTGAAATGAGTCATAGGTCAAAATGAGTATGAGTCAAAATGAGTTTGGGTTAAAACGAGTCAATTAAAAAAATGGTTGTTTTGGTTTGGGTCAAAATAGGTTAGGGTCAAACCGGGTTTTGATGTTTTTTTTTTGAACGAGAATAACGACGGAAATATTTTAGTTTTTTTTAGATTTTTCGTTTTTTACTTATATTTTAAGTTATGATTTTTTTAATTAAATTTTTTTGAATTTTTTTAGGGGTTTTTTATTAACATCAAAAACCCTCAAAAAAATATTCAAAAATAATAAAAAAAATTATAGCTCAAAATATAAATCATAAACAAAAAAAGTAAAAATACTAAAATGTTTCATACGTTGTCCTCGTTTCATAAAAAAAACCATCTAGAATCAAACCGAAACCGAAAGAATCGACGAAAATGAAACAAAGAAACAAAAAGCCAAAACCGGACCACGTCAATCGAAATCGAAAAAATCAATCAAAACGAAACTAAAAGAATTCAAATCGAACAAAAACAAAACTGAAAAAACGAACAAAAACGAGTCCGAAATCGACCAGAAAGAAACAAAAGAAACCAAAACCCAACACGTCACGGGTGAAAACTCGTGTTGACTTGAAACCTGAACCGAACCCGTTCCGATCTGAAACCCGCTTCGTGCCGATACCTGTCTTGTATGAAAACCCGTTCCGATTCGAAACATGTCACATTTCCTTAGGACACTAACCCACATCGACCCATTTCTTTGAACTTGTCGACCCATTTTGACCCGAAAATAAAAGGATGGAATTTCAAATGACTCATTTTGACCCATTTATTTAAAACCTTCCCAAACCAACTTATTTAACTTTTAAAACAACTCAAATTGACTCATTTGAAAGGGTTTGGGTCAAGATTGCCACCCTCAGTTTAGTATATTCTTTTAATTTAAAAAATTAATTAAAAGAATAAAGAGTATAACATAGATCGAGACATATTGAGTGGTGGATGAAGGAGACGATGAGGTGATGATGAAGAATCATGGGTAAGGCCGAGGGGTGCGCAGCGCTAGGAGGGGCGCGAGAATGCATGCGATAGCGCCCCGGGGCGCGAGAGCCACACCACCTGGGCGCGAAAGGGGCGCGAGAGGGGCGCGAGAGCGGAATCCGAGGCAGGCGCTGGGGAGGTTGCGCTCGTGAGAGAAGGTTGGGAAATGTGAATATAGCCGTTGGGGGTGTTTGGCCGTTGGAATAAAAAAAAAAAAAAATTTATTACTTAAATATACTCTATATATATCACATACATATTTACATATACATATTCACATACATAACACATATCACACCCAAAAGAATTCTCACACACCACACCCAAAACCGAAAATCGTCATATCTTCGAAGCCTTTTTTTAAAAACATGTCTGGAAATTGGTACCCAAACCTAGATTCGGATTACGGTTACGACGATTTATGGTCGGCACCGGAACAACCGATGTTTTATTCGGGGTCGCAACAATCAACCGGCTTTCAACCATCCAACATGCAACCGTCTCCTAACTTTGTAGTTCCGGAGACACAAGAACCAGAACCAGAAGGTGAAGCTGCGGGACAAAGAAGACGCGTCCACCGGAAAAAACAAGTTGCGGGGGAGGGTTCGGCTTCGACTGGAAGGGCGAAACGGAAAATCACTCCGTGGTCATCGGATGAGAAGGAAGCCCTGTGTCGGGCTTGGATAGCCATTTCTGAGGATCGGCGTTGCGGTAATTGTTTTAACGTTATTAAAAATGATTTTTAAAAAAAGTTAAATAAAAAAGTTAAAAGACTTACAAATTTATTTATGCATTTTGCAGCCGACTACCAAAAGAGCAAGGTCTTTTGGGCAAAGGTTAGGGAGACGTTCTATTCGCTCGTTGGGAGTACAGAGCGGAACCCCGATATGATTTCGGGTCGGTGGACCGAAATCAGAAAATTTGTCGGCTTGTTTACTAATCTGTTCAACAGGAACGCCGGTCGTATGAGACCAAGTGGCAGTGACGATTTGGCGGTCTATAATTTCACTGTCGAAGAGTGGAAGCAGGAGTGCCTGCGGAGGTATGGGACGGTGAAGACGTGGGACGGTGTAAAGGTGTGGGAGAGGTTGAGAAGGTGTTCCAAGTGGGTTGAGCTGGTGGCGCCGGACCTTGATGCGGAAGTAGGGCCGAAACGGACTAAAACTAGTTCGTCTGGAGCGTACAGCACTTCCGCCAGGTCGGATTGCCGGGTTGGATTCGACCTAAACGTTGCGGGGGAGGAAACGCCTTCACCGCCGAGGAGGCGGCCATTGGGAAGGGACGCCAGGGGGAAAAAACCGGCTGAGGGGGAAGCCGTAAACATCAACGATCTTATTGAATCCCTCAATAAATTCAACAAAACCTTGGAGGGGGTCTCTGTTGACAAAAAGGAAAAAAAAAGAATGAAAGATTTGGACTTCCTTGCAAGAGACTTCAGCCACCTAAATCCGGTCGACCAAATGCTGATGGAAAAACAAAAAGAACGTATCCGGAAGAGGTTGATCGAAGAAGACGAAGCCGAAGAATAAGAATAATGTTTTTTTTAGTACTTTAATTTTTTTTATATATTAATGTGTTTTTTTAATTAATGTGTGTTTGTTTAAATAATTACTTGTTTTTTTAATAATACGTTTTTTTAATACATTTATAAAAAAATAAAAAAATAAACCTCTCGCGCCCCCTCTCGCGCCCCCTCTCGCGCCCCTCCACACCATGCCCCGGGGCGCTATCACCATTACCAACACCCATCTTTTCAACTTTCTCTCTCTGCCACACGTCACAATATTATTGGATGGCGCCCCCTCTCGCGCCCCCTCTCGCGCCCCCCACACCCCTCAGCCTAAGTAATATAAATCTCAAGAACATATATAAAATGATGATATGACTATGAACCACATGTTTCAAAAACATGGCACGCAAGAGTTTAATACTTTATTCCTCCAAATAGTGGAGAGCAAAATGATGATGGCATGGATAGCAAAACTATTTGACTGTGTTCTTCAATTAAATGAGATGAGATGTGATGTGATGTGATGTGAGTTAATTTATTAGTTCTTAATATTAAATATTAGAGAAATTTTTATATTGGTAGGAGATTAATAAAACATAATGGTGTTCTTGTATAATTTCTTTTTTCATGCAAACATTCCTAAAGGTTATAACTCATCTTTTATCACTTTAAGTCCTAAAGTTCCTAATCCTATGTTTTAGATTTAGACCTATAAGTTCGATCATCTTGTAAAAAATTTTCTTATTGTATTCATATATACAATATGAATACAATTGATTGATAATATATGATAATGGCCGGGCTTTCATTGTTCTACAATACACAAATTACAAAAGAAATAATACGATTTGTAATGATAAATTAATACAAGTGCAAAAACCAACAAGGCAACAAGCATAGTGTCGGTCAATTATTGAACAATAATGTTAAGAAATATATGAAAATAATGCATGATTAGGTAAACTAAATACTCATGTTCGTTTGTTTTTTCTTAATATGTTAATATATGAAGGCATGTTTTACAACCTTTCATTTATTTTCGTCAAATAAATAATGGCATGGAATCCTATTGGCATGGAAACAAACATATACATATGTCACGGCCCAATCTTCAAATGCATTAACTATGTTAACAATACTTGGTAATTATTTCATTGACAACCATTATTATAATAGAAGTGGTTCAACAAAAAATAAAGGAAACTATGAAAACCGTATAATACACCGATATGCGATGTTTTGACGATTTAATAGAAGAGAGGAATGTAAGGAAGTAGATGGTCACATAATCAACTTATATATATTATAATCAAAGCAAAAGATTCAAATTACATTTTGTATATGTAACTGATTTTGTAATGAACTTTCTTTAAATAACAATGAAAAACTGAAAATCATATAATTCATTTATACATAATGTTTTGACATCTATAATATAATAACTAAGTCCTATTTAGTATTTATAACTGATTTTGTATTAAACTTCCTTCTAACTTTATGTTCATTAAATATATTTGGTTACTCAACATGATAATTGATAAAGCTTTGCTTACTCACTTATAATGTCCTTTTATCAGCTTGCATTATTTGATTATTTAATTATTTTAAGACAGGACAACCAACATCAACAGAAAAACAAGTCAATGATCACAGTTGCACATATGCAAGAAAAAGGAATCGCTAAGGCTAGAATGAGTCACCACATGCATGGATTGCCTGCAACACTTTGAAGATATGGAAAAAGATTCAAAAATATAATCAAGTATACATATATATCCAGCTCAAATGTCCCATTTGGAATTACCCTTTTGCCCTTTTGACTTGAAGCAAAAAAAGAAATTTATATTCTAGGTTAATGCAGTACTTACAAATTCTTGATCACCTGGTAAGAAGTTAACAAACATGCCATTAACTTTGACCAAACCGGAAGTGATGGGCATAACCGTCCCCAAGAATCCGAGAAAATCCGGGGGCTCTAGACAAGTATAAAAATAGGCCTCTAAAATATATATATTAAAAGAGCTTAAAATATATAAGTAAGAAAAAAAACATCCAGGCCACTAAACCAACACAACCAATACCTATTCATACTAAAACATGGTGGCAAAAGGATGAAGAAAATGATGAAAAACAGTCTCCAAACAGTCATAAAGCCGTTAACGACTAGAAATTTTTATATGGTCATAACCGGTTTTGGATGTACAAGTGGCGCGTAGGTTAGGAATCAAACCGCTTCCTATAATAACCGAACATGAGATGCAGGGTCAATCACGGTTTATAACCTGGTTCCGGTTCTCAAACTGATTTTTATGTACCTATGACGGACCTATGTAGTCAGTTGACACTTCAAAATACAAGAGGAGCCCCAATGGATATTTCAAAGTTCTTCCACAAGAACAAGAGCCCATAAACAAGAAAGCCCAATGATATGAAGAACATATGGTCTAGTTGCAAAAAGGTAAAAACTTTAATAAAAACTATCATTTGATGTTGACCAAAAATACTGGATCTGATGAATACTGACAACTTACCCAAAAGAAAGTTCAAATTTATGAGAGAACTTGAGCAAAGATTCTACCCATACTTTAAAAACACTAGAGATTTTGATAAAAAATATATATATGAACTTAAAAGATTCTTGAACTCAGCTTGTAATGATTCTTGATACAAAAGATAAAAACTTTACAAAAGCACAACTTACCCACAAAGTTTAAGTGATACATTTCAAGATTCATGAAATGTATGAACTTAAAAGATTCTTGAACTTACCCGGTAAAGATTCCGGATACAAAAGATAAAAACTTTTAAGTAAAGCACAATTAACCCAGAAAATTTAAGTGCTGCATTTCCATATTATGCACTTTACCATATCAAGATCAATAATCCAAATTTAAACAAAATACACATTGAACTAAATGTAATTACAGCCACCGACTCGTATTATTAGCTCTATACACATTACACATATACATAATTACTATTCTACAGCTTTAAAGCATTTTAATCACCCAAAGCTTATACTTTTTTATATACATATATACAAGACAAGGCCCAGTCAAACCTGCATCAGATAACTGCTTGCAAAGATTGAAATAAACATCCAAATTCCCAGGCTGATTAATTCGCCTCCTTAAACCCTGCAAAACCGCAGCCCGGTCAAGAAACTCAGGATACAACCCTAAATCAAGCATCTTTGTAACTGTTTCGGCTGCGTCTTCGTAATGAGAACCTTTAATATAACCTCTTAATAACCATGTTAACGCTTTCTTTTTGTTTAATAAACTTGTGACCTCGATTCGAGTAAGCAATCGTGAAATCGATTTTGTTTCTTTTTGTGATGCACAAATCGCTAACACGATGTCGTAAAGGTTCGTATCGGGTTCTTTTCCGATTAACTTCATTTTCCATAACTGCTTTTCGGCTTCGGGCCCACGGCCCGCGCATATGTACATGGCTAAAAGGCGTTCGTAAACGACACCGTGAAACGAGGGTCCGCCCTCTTCGATTACCCAATTGGATAAACGGACCCCGTCGGATATAAGGGTAGATTGGTAATTTTGGATGAGGTGCGTGTCATGTTTGTCTAGAGTGGAAACCAGACCGGTTTTCGTGAAGGATTTTAACTTGCGTAAAGCTTTACTGAACTCGTTTAATTCTTTGACGACAGCTGTCATCGCGATTAGATAGCTATAAACCTCAGGCTTCAAGTTGGATTCTTTAATATCGATTACAAGGTTAATTGCGTCTTTATAACTACCATCCTCCTGATTAAATAGATAGCAATAAGTTAAATAGGTAGCTATTAAAAAGGAAAAAAGGAAACATGCAAATTTGTTGGATATAAAGTCAGATCTGGTAAAAATGGATAGTTTAGGTGAATTAGGTAATATGTCAAATGAGTTCGGGTCAAAATGCTTTTTTATACAGTTTGAAACGGGTCAAGTCAACTGGGTCAGCTCTAAATACTTTTGTACATGATTTTTAAACTCTTCATAAATAATTAGTGTCAAATACAATTAACAAAATCAGGTTATTCAAATAATAATCTGTTTATATAATAAATAGAGTTAGGGGGTTTAACGAGTTAAAATGAAATTTTGGCAACTTTTGACCCGTTCAGCCCGCTTTTCTTACCCTTAAAACATAAATCTTTGTCAACGGAATTCACATTTATTCATCCGTATTAATTACCGATACAGGGTAACAACATTTATTTTTCATAGTCATAATCGTCATTGTGTAGTTTCCTTAGCCAAATATGGTATTATGTTATTTAAATGCCAAAGAATAGCAATGCACTTAGGTTGTTGGCGGTCTGTTATCAACTTATCATAGTTGAGAATTATACCTTCTTGAAATGAGCTAGGTTGCTAAATTAGTAAACAATCAACCAGTATAACCGACACAAAAGCAATGACATGGCATGGCATGGCATGCCACTTCATCACAAAGTGGGCTTTATACTCTTTCTGAAATGAACCAACCTGATAATTTAATAATAAGCCAGCTCATAAAAGAAATGTCACGAAAGCACAGTCATCAAGTGATCAAATTAACAAATTAGCTCATTTTTAAAAGCATAAGTGAGTTGCTATTCCATGACATTAGTCTTTTCTTATTTAAAAAAAATATACAAATACGATTAAGCTAAGCACCCTAGACCCTACCAATAGTTGTGCTATCAGTGAGATTTTATCGAGTATGTTTATTTTTTTGTTATATCGTGTTCATATTTTCCTCTCTTTCACAAAATCTAATTTTGGTATCCTATCAAACTACAAGTACCCTACCTAACTAACCAAATGCACACATGAAACAACCAAATTCAACTATATATAACCGATCAAGGACACGAAAACTAAAATTTACCATCATCTTCCACGCAAGATATCCAGTGGGGCCCCCTTTCCGCCCGCGTTTCTCCCCCTCTTCGCCCCCAACCCCCCTCGTCAAAACCTCCTTGACAAACAAAACACACTCATCTTTCTCACCCAACTCCCAATACAAAGAAACCACCTTTTCAATCATACTAAAATTCGGCTTCAACCCGACACACTCCATATCGACAACAAGCCCAACCACATCATCAACTTCATGTTTCCCCTCAATCAACTTCTTGATCCAACCACACATTAAAGACACCATCAACTCCATTGTTTCCTCATCAACTTTATTCTCTTTCTTTAACCACTCAAACACTTCCAAAGCACACCATGAGTCTCTACCCTCTTGTGAAAAATAAACCAACACAAGCTGCAACTCTCTAGCGGATAACCTAGAATTCATTTCCTCAAGAACATCGGATGGTTCTCGTGTCATACGTTCTAATTCCTCAATTGCCTCGAAAAACCCTTCACTCATTTCGTCCTCGTCGTCGCTGGTTACCACCGTGTTCAATTCCACAGCTTTAAGAATCTTGAACTTGGAATTAGAATTAGGGTTTCGGGTCGTAATTGAAACACTAGAACGGGTATTGACGGAATTGATGGAGACTAAGGTGTATAATTTGGGGGTTTTGTGATTAGGGAGTTTATTAACGGAAACCCAATTCATGAAACAAGAAAGCCCGTGAATTGAACCCATTTGCAGGATCAATTTGAAGATTGAAACCCGTTTCTTGAAGTCAAAATTGGATATAAAGATTGGATTTTTTTTAAGGGGAGATTTATGTGGTTAAGGGTGTCAAAGATTAAAGGGTTAAGTTTGATGAGGGTTTGTAGGTGGGTAACACGACAACAGCTTTAGAATGTGACAACACACCGCATATTTAGTCAATCATGGGAAGCATAATTGAAGGATAAGGTGTAAAGTTTAAAGTACTAATGATAATGATTAGGAACTTAATTAGGTGTAATTGAATGGTCAACTATGTTCTTCGTAATCTAAGCGTCTTTGACATAGTGATATTAATATTGTGCGTAAATGTAGGGGTGAGCAAATGGATAAAACTCGAGAGATTTGACCCGGATCTGTTTACTTGTTTAGTGATATTCTCTGGACCCGAAAACAAACCTTATTAAAAATAAATGGGCCTGATCATTTCGAGTGTCACAGGTTTTACTCGGTTTATATAAGAAGCAAATGAGTCAGACTCGTAAGTTCTAACTCGAACATGGACACGTTTAATGCTATTTTTAGGACCCGGGAACAATCCCAACTTGCGAGTCTTACCCGATTTATGTAAGTAGAAAACAAAAACAGGTCAGAAGCGTGAGACCCGACCCGACTCGGACCCGTTTAATGTTATTCTTAGGATCGGGTAACTGTCCTTATTGTAAATAATCGGGTGTTACCCGAAGTTTGCTAACCCCTTCTTGAATATGTCTCTCTTCAATGTGATAAGTTTGTTCCGTGATAAATAAAAAATCATAGATTTAACAAACAATTAAGAGAAAAACCCAGGTTGTTCATCGTTTGTCTTAAAATCGTGAAAATGTGTAATCGATCGTCCGTTTGGTTTCACGATTATATGAGCTAATCCAAAAGTGACTTGAATCAGATAAGACAAAAGCAAGAAAACATATAGAATACCCAACTTAAAAAAGATGTAATTACTTACGTTACATTTAGGTTTAAGAACGTATGGGTAGTGGATGGATTTGAATTCCATCATCTCTCTATAACCTAAATCGTAGTTAAATTTTTCTGCTTTTTTAGAACGACGACTTTATTGTGTTTTTTAGGCCATCGCACCCCTCAAATTGGATAGCCCTGTTGTCTCACTAGGCCTGGTCCACGTTGGTTTCAAAGTTTGGCTTGAGCACCCCCCCCAAAAAAAACCATATCATCAGATGCCACTTAATAGTCGTTATGTCGTCACAAAAATAAGTTTATATAGTTTTTTAGAAAGTCAATTTTCAAATACGCAATCAATTTCTATTTCTATTTTTGTTTTACTTGGCATGTCATATTTAAACTTGTCCTATAAAAGAGAGTATTATTGAATAGTACTCAAATTTCCCTCATTAAAGAGTTTTTTTGATCTTTTGTGCTTTCACTTTATGCCATGTCATCATTTTTATATAACTTTTGTCATTTCAAATTTTACCAAACGGTTTCGTATTTAGTTTGGATCAAAAGTCTGTCAATCTGTAATAATTCTAGAATTAGGAGTTGGACTTGATATATTGCAAATGGGCTGGAGCGATATCTGGTCTCATATATATTGCAAGTTGACCTCTTGTAGGTGGTTCCGGTATTTAGGGTGAACGCTTTGGCTTGGCTAAGAATGACAAGAAACCAAATTGTGACACCCCAAAACCGGGGCTCGACAAATTGTTGGATTTACACAAAAACAAAGCCTCTTTATTTATAATCATAGCGGAAGTCATAAGTCTTCACAAACAAATGTACAACAAACTTGAATGAGGCTATGTTTATCAGAGTTTCTTGTGTCAAATACTTCTTGTGCCAAGTAGCCACATGATGCCTTCTACGACACTTACTACTCTTATCCTGAAATACATGCTCAAAAATATTCGTGTCAACGTAAAGTTGGTGAGTTCATGAGAGTAGAAAACAGTAATCAATTTAAGTGTATCGTCTTGTAAAATACAAACATAACATGCCGATAAATCAATTCTTATTCCCACAAGAATATTTGCTAGCATATATACTTTTAGTTCACCACATCCATGAACACATCACACCACCCTTCTACACCACATTCTACGCAAGAATGTATTTCTTTTAAATATAGTAATGGTACCATGACTATACGTATATATGCCCCGAGTTAAGAAACTTAATGATTAGCATGTGTTTACTTTCAACAAGATACACTTCAAAAATATTCAAACTTGATAAACATTTATAGCATGTATCCACCCCAAAAAGAAATGATTTAAAAAGGGGATTTATCATGAAGACTCACCTTCTTTGTAGATAATTGTTTTCTTTTGGACATCTAACTTGAAATTCGACTACAACCCAAAAGAATGAAGATAGCATAGATGTGAAGAAGAGATACTGAGTTTTCCGCGCCAAGCTTTGATCAGAGAAGAATTGTTTGTAGTAGAGAGATTTTGAAGTGTGGTTGTGATGTAACAGAAATATAATATATGGGATTTATACTTGGAGTTTTAGAAGAGAGATGGTGTGCAAAGTGATGAAAGAATTCATCTCCTTTTATGTTAGAAATGGTAGAGGGTGATATGATACAGATTAATCTTAGGGAGGTCTCATTTGAAGAAACGTGGCAAAATTATGAAGTGCCAGAGAGAAGGGTGGACATGGTAATAATGCATATGCATAATTTGATCCAATGAGGTTCATGCATTCGTAGCTTTTACTTTTACTCTTCTTAATTATTCTGCTTCTTTTATTCACCCTATGACAATTACAATGCATTTTACACATTGATGTCTAATACAATAAATCAATGGAGCCAAGGTCTTATGTTATTGATTTGGCCTTTCATTTTCTATGTAAACATTGATTGACTACTCTTGTGAGAGAGATATATTTGGCTGCTCATTTACTGAATATACTTATTCTTATTAAAACTGTTATTTTTGAGTTTTAAGTTCTCATACTATCTAAACTTTCACCATTAGATTATAGGCATCAAAATATACCTTTTATTTAACAGTAGAGTTACGAGCAGGTAGGATCGAATCTCAAAGTTATATTTACATGTCAAAATAAAAGATGAGCCGTCATATTTCTTTATTATTATTTTTTTAGGATATTACACAAATCGTTACTAACAATTTTATGCAAAAAGCGTTTAAACAAGAGCGATTTCGTCTCTAGCGTCAACAAAATAACTTAAAGATGATTAGTATATTATAAGATAGTCATTATGTAAATATCCCTTAGTCAAACTTAGTTAGGCATTGAATATTTGAATGTATAAACGGTCGTAGAAGTTATTATTTTCTATTAATGGTTTACGATAATCTAAAATACTATTGCCTTTTAACGGCTCCTAAAGTCCTAAACTACAACTATTAAATCCATCCAATACTCCATTGTGGATTTCTGGGGATCAAACCGTCATCCTTTAGAATAGATGACACCAATTCCATTAGGCACAATCCCTTTGATCTATGATACTATATTACTATGATATTGTTACGGATTAGAATTTTAAAACCATACAAATCAAAAGTTTAATCTTTTAAACATGGACCCAAACTATTAACTATACCAACCGTATGAATTATTTGTATAATTAACCTTTATCTAACTCCATTCAATAAATATCCAGAAATTTCAAAACATAACACCAAAATTTCAATTTTCAATCACGTATTTAAAATATTTTAACTTGTAAACAAAACAAAGACTTTCAAGTGAGACTAATAAAAATATCTACGGTCCATGATATTTGTTTAAATCTAAACATGAATTTCTTGCATTTCATTAGTTTTAAATTAACAAAAATAAATTACACATACTATTAGGGTCGTTAGGGAATGACCTCGAGTGGAGCCAAGTTAAGCTCACATTCAAGCATTTTCGAGCTCGAACTCGGCTGGTACACAACTCAACTTCAGATTAGCTTTAAGCATTTTCGAGCCAAAAAAACAATATGATAAGTCTGACTATTATACTTCGGTTTTACAACTGTGTAATTAAAAGAAATAGTTCAATAATTTTGAATCTAAATAAAATCATGAACAAAGAAATTTTGTAAAAAATGAAATTTGAAGACCAAAAAATTTCCGTTGCCGGGTTTGGTCTCTCGGGTGAGAGCCGAGTATCCTAACCAACTAGACTACAACGGATTTTTGTAATTGAGTCTGTCATTGTTTTAAAACTAATGTTTTTCTATTCTTTTGTTTTTAAGTGAATTGAGATTGAAGAAAGTGTTAGTGGAGGATGTGAAATGAAAATTAATTCATAAAAATGACAAAATAACAAATTAACTTCATCAACTTTAAAATTATGTTCTGTTATTATATTTGAATTGAATAATATTCATTACTTTCACAGACGATTAAATTTAACTTTTTCATTATTTTGTTTGAATTAATAATACATATTGCTTGAAATTTATGGAATCTCAGGGTATCGGACTTGTCCATTTGGTTGAGTCACATGTTTTTAGAAGAGTGATCCAAGGTTCAAACCTATGCGAATGAGTAGTTAATGTTCAATTGTGTAGAATATAGTACAAGTAACAATTAGCCTTTAAAACCATATTTAGGTGAATAAAATACATTTTAAATTGATAATTTAGTTCCATACACAATTGTAAAATTGGGTCATACAAGGCTGCCCAAACACACCCCTTTTCTTTTCTAACCCCGTGTCTCATTAATAATCCTAAGCATGGTCAAATATCATTCAGGAAAGGAAATCATACTGTTTGTTTATAGAATGATCGAGGAATAACTAATCTTAATCTTATTATTATTATTATTATTCACTTAAGTTTTGTAGGTTGATCAAAGTAAGCTGATTATACTTCTCTAGATATTTGAGGAGGTTGACATAGCTTTAGATGTGTGTAACTAAAATACAACGTCCAACGCTTATGATGATACCGTAACATAATATTAAGTTTTTACATGAACATATTATTTCTGCAGCTATTAGGTTCCTTCACTTCTCCGAAAAGAGATTTAAGGGTCCTTGCCATGTCATCCGAGGCATCAAAATTCATCCCAGAAGCGCCAATATTTTTGCCTCAAGGACCATGGAAGCAGGTCATATAAACAATCATAAAAATAGTTAAAAGCAAGGTTGCAAAAGTCGCTAGGCGGACCCTAGGCGGCTGACTGGGAAGTTGGGTGTACTCGGAGTACTCGGGGAGTACTCGGACATGGTAAATATAAAGAAAATTAGTTTTTGGATATTATATATATGTCGAATATCAAAAATTTATTAATATTTATAACAAAATAGGTAAAGATCAATACAAGAAAAAAAAGAAATATATTTTTAAATAATAAATTATTCTAAAAATTGTTAGTCATTAAGTAAAAAAATAATATTTATTCTTTAATATTAAAGAAATACGAGTTATGTTTTATTTTCTTAAGCCAAAATCGGCCCAAGTTCACCGACTAGATGCGATTCTGACTAAGGTTGACCACCTTTAATCAATTCTTAGTAATTAGGCGGCACTAAAGTAACTCGCCTCGGCTACATACCTTGTAGCGAGTACTCGGGGTGTACTCAGCCTTGGAAACCTACTTTTACAACATTGGTTAAAAGTTAAAACTTAAACATACACAAGGCTCGACGAGCCTAAATTATCTCTCTACACCAGACGCGAGCTCTGGCTCAATAACTAAACAAGCTTTGTTTGAGGCTGGGGCTCGGCTCAGGTCGTTTGCACCCCTACGTACTTACAAACACAACTGAAACAGACTATTTTTTGTGCAATCAATACTTTTATTAACATAACGTCCCTACCATGCTTTTAGTATATGAGTTCTCTTATTGACATAATGTTGACCTTTTGTTTTCTTAATTTGATATGATCTTGTATAAACGATTTTAAGTCAAAAGATTGACGTTGGAGTTACTGCTGCTGAGGGATTCGAAGCTGCAGGAATGTATGGTGGATTGAGAGCTTTAGGAGAGAAGCCTGATCTTGCACTCGTCACTTGTGATGCAGATTTGTACTAATCTGTTATCTACTTATTATTATGTTGACCTGTAATTGGCCTTTTCGACATGCCATTGTTTGACTTTCTTCAGGGACATTTAATAAAAATGTGGTTGCAGTTGCACCTGTTCTTTACTGCAAAAAAGTTTTCGAAAAATAAAAAAACAGCGAGTTTTCTGTTCTATTTAACTATGTTTTTGAGTACCAAAACTCTTTGAACATATTATACTGATAACGTTTTAGGCTCGTGCAGTGTTGATAAATGCTGGTCAAGCAAACGCAGCAGCGGTAACTTTTACTTGGAATATTTGATTTAATTCATGATTTATGAAGCTTTTATGGTGATTTTGGATTTGATAATTATTACTATATGACTTCCAGGGGGATGCAGGTTACCAAGATGTAGTAGATTGTTCAAATGCTCTTTCAGGTTATAACAACTGATGTTCTTGTAGATTTTGATGTCTGGAGAAAGATGGTACAGATTGCTGTAAACCGAAGTTTTAACCAGATTACTATGAATGTTAATTTTTACCCGAAAGCTGACTATTTTGCTCATATTTTTTTAAAAGTTGTATATGCGTATGCGTCTGTTGCTTAATAATCTTCAGGTAATGCAAGGACTTGCCAAGTCAATAGCCTGGGATGGAGAAGGCGCAACATGCCTTGTAGAGGTCAACAACTCAACATAATTACATCATGATTAAAACTTATGCACTAAAAATAATATTCCACAAAGAGTTATTTTTAAATTTCACGTGTGCCAGTGTGCAGGTGTCGGTTACTAGTGCATGCACTGAAGCTAAAGCAGCAAAGATTGCACGCTCTGTGGCATCTTCCTCACTTACCAAGGCATGTTAAAGTACGTTGCTAAATGGGAATGAGAGAGAAATACACAAAAAACAATTAGATTTATCATTTATCACAAATTATTAACAAGTTTTATATAGATAAGAGTAATTAAATGTTTAATTTATTACTAAGTCAATAGATATCACAAATATGAATGAAAAATGGGTTGAACCGAAACACAACCCTAACACGATAAGGATTTAAATGGGTTGACACGACACGAAACAAATAAAAAATATGGGTTGGGTTAGGGTTGAAGAATCTCAACACGCTAACCCGCCAACTCGACACGATTGACACCCCTAGTTTACATACAACACTGGCTTTTTTCATAACTATTTTTCATTGCCGTTTTAATATGGGATGGACCAGGAACGAGAGTTGCATGGGGATGTGATTTAAGTTATGACTATGTCATTAACGCGGAGTACACCACCTAGGGACTCCGTTATGTACTAAGATTAGAAGGTCTATTTATACTACAATGTCTTTAATCAAGAATTAATAAATAAAATGATTCAGTTCTATATCCATTCTAGTTATTACTATATTTTTTAGTACATAATGCACAAGTCCATCCCGCCATTTGTGCACCATAACTATATGAGTATACGGTCTGGTCCTTGGTCGGGGTTCAATTTTTATGGGCTTATCAGTTGTGGCAAATGATCATCTATAAGGAAAATCCCTAGGGGAAATACATAAAGAACCAACTCACTCGGCTTGAAATGCTCAGATCTCAAAACTTGAGCTCGAACTAGCTTTAAGCAATTTCGAGCAAAAAACAATCTTATAAGCCTGACTATTATACTTCAGTTTTACAACTTTATAATCAAAAGAAATACATCAAAAACTTTGAACACAAAAAAAAAACCATGAACAAAGAAATTTTGTGAAAATAAAGTTTAGAGAGCAAAAATTCCATTGCCGGGACTTGAACCCGGGTCTCTCGGGTGAGAGCCGAGTATCCTAACCAACTAGACTAAACGGATTCTTGAACCGACTATTATTTTAAATTACGGTTTTCAGTTTCTTATGATATTAAAATTTTATAAAACTTGCATAATTTAAACGTTTAATTATTAAATATTAAATAGTAAACCTAATTGTCAATTTTTATGGTTTCATGCACTTCTTTGATTTGTTTTGTGGTTTACCTTGTTATTTTTTTATTGAGATGATTTAAATTAATTTCATTGTTAGGTGAGTGAATCTATGACTTTT
This sequence comes from Bidens hawaiensis, assembly GCF_021521415.1. Taxonomy (NCBI): domain Eukaryota; kingdom Viridiplantae; phylum Streptophyta; class Magnoliopsida; order Asterales; family Asteraceae; genus Bidens; species Bidens hawaiensis. The sequence continues at coordinate 2,872,590 of NW_027491095.1, read as the reverse complement.
TGGTTGATTAATATTTTTTTTCCTATTATTGTGTAGCTTCAAATTTGGACAACTCAATAGAAATAATTTCTCTACTGTTTTTATACAGTTGGTTTCTAGCATTTTCATAAACGTGTATATTAAATAATGTTTTTCAATAAATTAAAATTTGTTTTTAAGAAAACTGAAAGTTGTGTATGACTAGAAAAATGAAATAGAATCGTTTGATATAATTTTGTATTGTTTCTAAACCACGTATTTGAATTTGAATGTTATTGATCAATAATACATGACATAATATTACACTTTGTTGTATTTTTATATTATGTTGCTACTTTTATAATTGCAGCCCTAAAATATTTGCACAATTAAAAACGTGTAGAATTCTCTAGTTAAAAAAGATTACGAGGGCTTTTCAAATAGTAATGTTTCAATCAATTCATTGAAAAGTTATAAAATTTCGTAGCTAATTTTAATTAAACTTTAATTTCTACGGAGACAGTAAGGATTCAGAGGCTTGACACGCTAACAAAATGGTACAAATTAAGAATTTTCAGGAGGTTCGGTTTGGAGATCCCGTGTGGGAGGAAAAAAGGTAAAGAAAAGTAGAAGACTTTGGAGAAAAGGGAATTGGGAGAGCGGGAACATCCCCGCGGTTCTGATAGAAAACCCTCCCTAATGAAAATTCCCGAAGGGATCTCCGTCCAGCCTTGGAAATTAGCAACGGTAAATCTGCCTGCAATATGGAGGTACCGGTGGTTAATCTGAACATAAATCCTAGCTACCCAAATTGACTGAAATGGTTCTGTTTGAAGTCAAAATTGTATAAGTCAAACATGGTCATCCAAGTTAGGGGCTTGTTAGTCATTTCAAGAAGATATGGTAGCAGCTTGCATTGTTATGGGTTTGAATAAGTTTCTTATCTCAAGGGACTTCTTGACAAGCTGGGATCTAAGTTTGTTAACAACTATTCAATATGGGAATTAGGGTTTATAAGCAAGCTTGTTCAATTTGATCGGGTTACTTTTTCGAGTTTCGTTCTTGAATTCAATAATAACTGTTTTTTTTTTTTTTTTTTTTGATTGTAGAGTTCATTGGTGTTTTTCAAAATACAAATAAGGGGGAAAAAGATACCAATGATAAATCTGACCGGAATACGGTCCACTAGCTAATGAATTCCAAATTTAGTATGAAAAACCCAAATAGTCATAGATAGTGTTAAAAGATACATGTTTTTACATTTATTTGCACTTATAAGTATAGATATATATTTTTACTTTTACATGTTTATATATGCGAAAAGAATTTACTTGTGACCATATTACTTTTATATATTTAACCATATGCATTTTTAAACACTTAAAAGACCTTGCACGCCTCTATATTTCTTATAGGTACATATATAAATATGACCCACATGCCTAGTAGCCTAGCGCCTAACAAATTCAAGACATGTAACAAAGGTATTTCTCTCTAGTCTCTAATCGGTTGAGGATTCTCTAGTCTCTAATCGGTTGAGGATTCTAGTATCGTGTGTGTGTATATACACCGAAAGTAAGTTTAATGAGTCATGTGCAAGTTAGTTGTTAGATTAAGAAGATAAGCATGTTCTTAATTGATGGCAAGCTCACAACAGTCTTTCTTAATTATTGGCATAATGCCATATCAAATTAATTATCAATTATGAATTTGGTCAAAAAAATTTAATTCATGTCGGTAAACATATATATACGAGGGGTGGTGTTTCATACACCACTTTTGAGTATTAGACATCATTTTTCAAATGTAAACGGCTGTTTACACAAGGTAAACAAACAGTTTACATGTCTAGAAAGTCGACGCATAAATTGAGGTGGTGTATGAAATCATATCCCATATGACCATATATGAGCATATCCCGTATATGATGCATATGCCAAATCATATGGTATGATGATAACATATTTCTAAGGATTCATTATCATTGACCACACAAAGATATACATGATGTATGTATGTACTTATGTATGTGTGTGTGTGTTTGTGTATGTGTGCTTGTATGTATGTGTGTATGTATGAGTGTACCTATGTATGTATGCATGCATACTATGTTATGTATGTATGATGTCATGATGATGATGATGAGTAATTAATCAAAAGGAGAGAGTGAAGACAAACATCCTCATTCTGGAATGATGGTGTTGATCCGCATTAGTAGGTGGTGTTTAACATATACCCATGCAAATTTTATTTAATAATTATAATTTTTTGGACTGTTTGCCTTTAAATAATGATGTTATTTAATATATCAAATAATGCATGGGATTGTAGAGAGTTGACCTTATTACTATGGTCTAATCAAACAAAAATTATATTATATATTTAATAAATCCTTCATGCAAAACCCTAGACTTTATTGCCTCAAGAAGACAGAAAACATACATAACCTATCTTCAATGTGCAAGTGAATCTTTACCTAGTTTATTATACACTAGAGAACACTACTTTTTAATTATTATCATTGATTATTTTTATTTTTATTGTGTGTGTGTGTGATATTTGATAGATTAATCACAAGATTCATGGGATCTAGTTTTTGCTTTTGGGAGATTTGTGTGCTTAATGAATTCAAACCTACTACCATTTACTTTATAAACAAGAACTAAACACAAGTGAGTACGCAGTGTTGACCAACTACAAGAAGTTAAAATCATTTGGTCTATGGTAGGTAGTTTAACATTTTAATAAAAGGGGTTAATTTGTTAGACATGCTATAAAAGTTGTGAGGTATTTTGCCCTATGAAAAACATGCTTAATTAAGAAATGCATGCCAAATTGTCAATTATATTGGCCCAATGGCCCACTTCGTTTTCTTCCAATTCATGTCTCCTTTTAAAGGTATGTTGTTAGGAATAAAGTTGTAATATAAATGTTAAATGTAATTACTCATATGTTCATATCATAGACGCCTAAATGGTACAACATAGAAGAAAAAGAAATAGAAAAATTTGGTCAGAAGTTCTATGGATGTTAGGCCGTAGACCTTCAAAGGTGGGTATAAAAGTGTTGTCAAAAGCTAAAGTTTGTTTGAAGAATAAAGCAAAAGAAATCAATTCAAACTTCAGTTTATCAAGTCAACAACGTATTTACACACCATTTGGTATACAAGTCTCATATGAGCACCCACAACGGGCATCATTCCCCGAGGTCCGGATAAGGTGTCACTACAGCAAACAACATCACAGACTCCACTACTGTGGAGCCAAGTTTGCCTTGAGAAGTTTGTTGCAGCAAACTTGCAACAAACGGATGATGTGGCAACCTCCCTCACATACACACATACATATATATTATATATATACACGTTTAATATTATTTAATATGATTTGTGGAGGTTTGTTATTGTGAAAGAAAATTGGGTTTTTAAGAAAAGTTTGGAATGTGATGTGGCTATAATGTGTTTAGTTTATTCTTGTAGATACTCTAAAAGTAAGAATAATCGTTGTGTGTTTTATGGTCTTACAATCACAATCACTTAATTGATGAATACATTTTTAAAAGCTATAACATGTTTGGTTCTATTTGAGACGTGATGTTATGTTATGGCTTAGTGTCTTTCTTGTTAATAGAATAGATCAATTTATGAATTGCCTAAGGTGTCACACGCGCACATACACCCCTTGGGACTCAATGTCCTTCATGAGGTTTGTCTCACCAAGTCACCATCCATAACAAGACACGAATGCTCTATTCTACCCTTGCACCAAAAAATGTGTTGGTGGTATTTGAAGAGGGGAGTTCCTTATAACCTATAATCTCTCGTGAAGCTTATCCTATAACAATGAAAAATTAGAAAGTAAATATATGCAACCATATGATTACTCCATCTATTTTCAATTACTTTTATTATGATTGAATGAAACCAATATCAACTTGTATGTTGTGCAAGCGAGCCAAGTATTTTGGCTAGGATGCAGACGGTGCAAGACCGCAACGGGCACTTCTTTTAGAAGGTGAATCATGTGTCAATGGAGTTGATCTAGCTAGGTACCTTGTATCGAACATCTTCCTGACATGATGGTTGTTAGGCGACATGCCCATAGATTAAAGCGACAGTATAAAAGAAGGGAATTAAACCTTATAAAGTCTTACACAAATGTGTTATTATGCTAGATATTTGTATATGAAGCAACAAAAGTTATATTTATATTATCTAGAAAACCAATTAATAAAAGAAAGAAAGGGTTAAGTGACGAATCTTATGGAAAATTGAAAAAAAAAGGTTGGAAAAAAGAAGAAATTTGTTTGTATCGACGGAGAAAAGGGAGACAGACGTGCGTCGTAACAATATCCCAAAAGGAATCCGTCAACGACCGACATACCATCCATTTTCTCCCTTGGGCCCCACACTCATCACCAATCACAAACTATTCTCCAATATTTAATTATGTTAAATATATATATTTATATATCATTTTGTATTATTATAATATGTAAAATCAAAATTTGCTCACGCAACAGTTTTTTTTTAATAACTGACATGTACTAGATTACCATTGTAATTGTTATGTTGTAGAATTTTATTTATACATAACGATAAAGAAGTAAAAAATATACTTTATCTAATGTAATTTTATTAAGTATATTATAAAACTGTTATAAGATATGTATTTCAAAGAATTATGTTGAAAATGTGTATCCATAAACTTATCCATGACATAACCATGAAACCGACCAAGTTTAAGTAACGGGAAATGAAAGAAAAAGGATTTATAGTCAGTCGGATTGATGGATCAGTTTAATTAATTTGGTAAGTAATTAGTGTATTAAATACATTGATGCATTTTTAAGCAAATACTATGAAGGATCCAATGTGGACGTTTTTATATATTTTCCAATTTTTAAATAACAATTTTCTTTTAATTATATTATTAAGTTAATATTTTAATTTGTTAACATGTCGTATAAGTCGAAATAAATACATGCTTACTACAACCGTAAACTATCCAATCGGAGCTTGTCTAAGCTTAAACTCGCATAGTTTAATTTAGGGATTACTCCATAGAATAGTAATCAATTTTGAAAGTTGTTCCAATCAGGTCACTGATAGAAACTTTTGTTCCAATTAAGTCATTGAACATTCATTTTTGTTCTAATCCTAGATATTTTACCTGGATAGCTGGTAATCTAGGTTTTTTTTTTTTTTTAATTTTTCAATGTTTTTACTTTGCATAATAACTTTTAAAGGTTTCGAAAATTAGTAAAAATGCGAAATATAATTTTAAAATTCCGAAAATTTGTAAAAAAAGTTCGAAAAATTGCAATAAATTGCAAAATTTGAAAAAAAATGCAAAAATGTTCAATTTTTTTTGGAAAATTGCAATAAATTACAATCATTGTTATATTGTTAATTTAGAGGTGGCAAATGGGTTGGTTGGGTCGAAACGGATTAGGGTTGAAACAGGTTAGGGTCGAACGGGTTATGGTCGAAATGGGTCACTTAAAAAAATGGTTGTTTTTGGTTCGGGTCGGAACGGGTTAGGGTCAACTGGTTCGGTTAGAACAGGTCAAGGTCGGAACGGGTTAGGGTCAACAGGTTCGGGTTAGAACATGTTAAAACGGGTTTCGGGTCAGTTTTTTTTGGACCAATGAATTAGCGCGTTTTCAACACGTTACAGCTCCTTTTTACAGGAAAAGTTCGTTTAAGCGATTTGTTCAATTCATTTCAGCACCTAACAACTCGTTTGAGCGATTTTTCAGTTCGTTTCAGCACCTAACAGCTCGTTTAAGCGATATTTCAGTTCGTTTCAGCACCTAATAGCTCGTTTAAGCGATTTTTAAGTTCGTTTCAGTACCTAACAGCTCGTTTAAGCGATTTTCGAGTTCGTTTCAACACCTAACAGCTCGTTTAAGCGATTTTCAAGTTCGTTTCAACATCTAACAGCTCGTTTAAGCGATTTTTAAGTTCGTTTCAGCACATAACAGCTCGTTTAAGCGATTTTTTAGTTCATTTCAGCACCTAACAGCTCGGTTAAGCGATTTTTCAGTTCGTTTCAGCACTTAACAGCTCATTTAAGCAATTTTTCAGTTTGTTTCAACACTTAACAGCTTGTTTCAGCACGTTTTGACCAAAATGGGTTGTTTTGGTTCGGGTCGGAACGGGTTAGGGTCAACAGGTTCGGGTCAGAACGGGTCCGGGTCGGAATGGGTCCAGGTGAAAGGTCAAAACGGGTTTCGGGTCGGTTTTTTTTGTTTGTTGAACGAGGACAACGGACGAAACGTTTTAGTTTTTTTGTTTTTGTTTTATATTTTGATATATGGTTTTTTTATTAATTTTTTTGAATTTTTTTTAGGGTTTTTTTTAAAAAAAAACCTAGATTACCTGCTATCCAGGTAAAATATCTAGGATTAGAACAAAAATGAAAGTTCAATGACCTAATTGGAATAAAAGTTTCTATCATTGACATGATTGGAACAACTTTCAAAGTTGGTTACCATTCTATGAAGTAATCTCTTTAACTTAAGTGGGTGTAAATTTTCAATCTCGAGTTTGGATTGGGTGGACTCGATTATTATTAATTAATAATTAATTAATAGGGTATTTATGTGCATTTATAGTTATTGTTTTTACATCTATGACATAATATATACTACTTATTCTAATTACCTTTAATATATTTTATGTATAACAAAATGTCTCTAATAGGAATATAATAAATATATTAAGAAATTAATACGTACGTTTAAGCTTGTAGGAGTAGGCAAGTAGCTCAACTACAATAAAGGGGAAGTGAAAAGTTGTGATTTAGGCTGTAAGATATCAAGTTTGAATCTGATTCTAACCGGGTTTTATGGTAGTGGGCCAACGGGTTTTCTTGAAACAATACTGGCGGGCTTAGGCTATCAAACGTTGTTTGCAATCACAAGCGTATGAAGTTGCATTCGATGATTCAAAACAAAGAAAATATAGTTAAGCCAGTTTATTAAATGAGCCTAAGTATAGCTCGAGACTGGGATTACGCTCATTTATTCTTGACTCAATTCAAGATTTTAACGAGTCAATCTTGAGTACCTCTAGACATGCTTGGTTCGCTTAGAACATTTCCATATTTTCAAATAAAAAATTACACTAAAACACGCTATATTTCTCTCTTTTTTTAATTAAATAATATTTTTTTATATATTTATCATTATCATTATCTTTTTTCTCTCCCTCAAAGTCACTTTAAAAAAATATTAAAAAATTATAGGATGAACTTTTCAAATATAAAAAAAATCATTATATTTTCTTTCTTTTTCACTCATACCATCTTAAATCACTTTATAAATTATAAAAACCCTCCTCACATAATAACTTAATTAACGGATTGAGAATGCTCTTACGCCCCTAAGATTATAAGTTTTTGAAGAAACACGGATCTACTCCCTACTGATGAGTCCTAGATCCAATGAATCAACAGGGTAGGATACGGTTACTGCCAACACGATATGAATACAATCCCTAAAGTCCAGTGACGTGAATCCTGCAAAACAGAACACCGTGAGCTCGTTACGGGAAGGACAAGGTGGGGGGTCTTCCCGTAACTACCCTCCGGTGTGAGAATAAGTACCGTTCTGATGAAGAGATAAAGTACTTAAGTAAATTGAGATAGTACAGTGATGGTGAATGAATACCTCATAATGATTGAGAGGGTATTTATAGCCGGAGGGTGTAAGGAAGTGACTGGGCCAGTTGTCCCTTTAGAAGATACCTCATAACCGTCTGGACGCGTGTCCTTATATGATAGGTTTAACTTATACGCTGCATGTGCATGTATAACAACCTGGACACCTGTCGCTTTATTATTGGTTGATGGGGTAACATTGGCCATATGCACGGTTATAACGGCCTTGTCACGTGTCACTGGCTAATTGGCTGAAGGGTCACGTATTGCCCAAGAAAGCATCTTGGCAAGTCTTCTAGAAGGTAATTGGTTATTGACAGCTGTCCCGGAGCATTACCTTGTAGTTATTTACGCGGAAGGATATTCCTTCATGCGGATGACTTTTGAGGGTGCTGTGAAGCTTCCGCATGTGCTATGAGGGTGTTTCTTCCTTAGATGATTATGCGGATGATTTATATGCCCCGCGGGTGCCTTATGAGGGACTTCTGATTAACCCGCGGATATTTCTTACGGGTATTTGGGTTCTTTTGGTACCCTACCTCTATAAGTCCCCCAGTCCAGTGTTTCTTCCGTGTGAAGTATTTTATGCGGGTGAAATTCTGGACTTAATCGTGGATTTGGGGATTTTAATTTTGCAAGTTGGTGAGAAATATCTTTTGTTGCTGTGGATAATCATGAAAAAGGACAAGTTGATCACTCGCGGGCGCGTGTGCAGGTGACAAGACGTTTTTGACGGCTGTTACTGTATCCGACTGTACAACTTTTTCCCTTTTTCGAATTTCCCGGGTGACGTGGCGATATGCGATTAGGTAATGTATTTCTCTCTCCACTGTTCATATCCCATCACATTAATTGCGATGGGTATAAAAGGAAGAGCAAACTTCCTATTGAAGTTTTATCGTCTTTATTTTCTAATTATCTTCTTTGCTTTCTCTTCTGATAAGAGCTTTGAGCTTTCTCTGCAATCCTTTCACCAAATTTGTCTGCGATGTCGAACGTTCAGACTGAAGTTGACGAGGTAGAAATTTCATGGGACTACTCGGAATACGAACGACTGTTAGAGACGTATGGTATCCCACCGGAATGGGAACCGGAGTTTCCTTCACCGGGCTCTATAGCCGTTTATCTCCACCCGGTAAAATGGCTGTTTATGCCGATTAATTTTCCTGTGGGAATTTCCGTCTTCCCTTGACGAAATTCTTTCTGAATTTGTTAACCGCTTACGGAATTCATTTATCCCAACTACATCCACGTACTGTAATGCGAATTCGACATTACGAATTCGTATGTATAGCACGTGATCTAGTGCCACACGTTGATCGATTTCCTGTTTTCTACTGTCTTGCCATCCGCGATGGTTGGTATTCCTGCCAAGGGTTCTCCGACCGAAGTATTGGATACGAGGTTGAGAAGGTGTCCGCCGATTGGCGTAGCAATTTTTTTTGGATTTCTGAGGACGTGGTACCTGTTGCCATGGTCCGCCGTCCGGTTAACTCTCGTCTTCCGGACGTTGTTACAGATGCCCATGAAAAGCGTGATTGGTTCCGTATTCTAATGGCGGAACCAACACCAATGCGGGCGCTACCAGAGGAAGCCCTGGTGTGGGCAGGCATGAGCCGTTTATGGGCCTTAGAGTTTATGGAACCCATTTTTGTTGACTTGTATGAACGTAAGTTACCCATGTTGTTTTTTCTTCTTTTTTGAAGTATTTCATGATTAAACTTCTTATCTTTTCAGGTCGAAGCTCTATGCTTAACGCCCTTTATGAGGATAGAGGTTGTGTCCGACACAACATTCGCGATGCCGGGGACCTACCTATTCTTGAGAAAACCAAGTCTCGTTTCCTTTTTCCAAAGAAGGTGCGGGCTGAACATATTGTCTCTAACGCCACCTTTGAGACAGGTGCGTATGTTCTAAACCCTCATCCGTTTTGTGACACTCGTCAATTTCAGGTTAACTCCGTTAACTCAAACTCCGTCAATTCAAACTTAAGATCACTTGATCTATAACGCACATCTCATTACATTTAAACTAAGGGTTTAAATGACGCTTGACAATTACTACATGTGTAGTCTTTCGGGATTTGCACCGAAACGCAAACGAGTTGACGCAAACCATTGGTGAATAAACGAAAAACATCAAAACAATAATTATGTGATAATTATGTGTTAGACTTATGTGTTATGTGATAACATTGTATGAAACGTTAACTCAAGATGCAAACAAGTTACTTAGGGCTAGAAAAGTAATAATTAGAAGTTGAGGGGCCTTGATGTAACATATTATTATTAATAATAATAAAACCCTAACTTTTTCCCCCTCCCCACACAACCCGATCGGATCCCCCCTCCCCTCTCTTTGCGATCGGCAGCCACACACACACACATATCACACCCGTTTTGATCTTATTCTTCATAATCGGAGCATCCCACACTCGTTTCTAAGCACCTCTCATGTTTCCCTTGGTTGTTTCTGCGTTTTTAAGGTATAAATATGAAACCCTAATTATTGAATATCATGTATTAAGTGTTCTTATGATTGATTATTGCTAGAGGATGATTGATTATGTGTTGGTTATTGATATTGATGATCATATGTGATTTTGAACGGTGAAAGATTGATGAATCATTGATTGTTTGTAAACCCTAGAGGGTTACTACTGATTTTTATGATTAATAATGTTTATTGCATGTTGGAGTAATGTCGTATGCTTAGGATGCATGTTAGACGATTATTTGTGCTTGCTGAGTTTTGGACAGCTGAGATTGTTAAACTTGAACGACATGTAACTTGTTGAATATAAAAGCAAACTGAACTATTTATGAGTCTAAAAGGTAGTACTCTGAGTCTAGTTTTCAGAAAGTCCAACCACGCCTAATTTGGAGGTGTTTTGGTTGCTCAAACGATTTAAATGTGATTAAAGGTCAAAACTGGTACTGGACAGATTGTAAGTTATGTTTAGACAACTGTAACTAAATGTTAATATGGAAATTGGTCGAGGTTGTTAACACTACAGGGTACTATGTTGAGTCTAGTTTCTATAAAGTCCAAAATTGTATTTTTTGGACGAGTAAAAGTTAACTTTTATTATTTTACAAAACTGAAGTGCAAATCTGAATTGTGAGACCTGCTGCTAGGTTGTTTTGTAATTATCATATCTCATGAACTACAATTCCAAATGGGTTGGTTCCACTTCTGGAAGTTAACTTGTTGAGTTAAGAACCTAACCCAATTGGTCTTGCATTAATTGGATTTTTCATTTAACGGAAATAACAAATAACATTCTGTTGCGCATGATTTTGACTGCTGAGAGTTTGTTGTAATGTTTTGATCATTGTGAGAAATCTATGTAGAATAAAAATACAATAAAATATGTTCTGGAAACCTAATTCATGTATGCTTTTGTGACGATTTTTGGTGAATTAATTGAGATGCTATGACTTGTTGAATAGAGTAATCTTTCAAGTAGAATTCTGTCTTGATGAAACTAGCTGCTGAACTTTGTGAAAATACATGAAACGTGCTAATTGCTAGATAATTGTTATGTTTTGACCAAATTGCCCTTGCGGGGAATAATTGTTAGAAATGTACACTATAAATTCTTGACACGTAAATAATTGTTCACACATGTAACGTATCACAAATGTGTTTGCTGAGACACACACAAATTCACAAACGAAACACGAAACGTAATTTATGCATAGGAATTATGTGCCGAGTCTAGAGACTCGATAATAGTTCCAACACTTAGAAAATCTCCTTGTTATTTTAGAACGCTAGTGAGGGTTTTCTGTGACGCGCATCACTTGGGTGACTTGTTTTTGAAATTCTTCGCAAACAGTGAGTTTCACGTTCCCCTTTTAACTCTTTTAAACGTTTTTCACTTGGGGGAGAATACATACTCCGAAACGCTTTTAGATTTTGTTATTAGATTATATATCACTTGTAAAGGCTAAGTGGCAAACGAAACAACTGAAGTCCTTCACACATCGAACCGTTTAGTATTGGATAATAGCGAGTCACTGTTGAGTAATACTACTGGGTTTGACAAACCCCACCCAACGCTAAGCTCGACTGGAGGTCGAGTGGGTGTAATTTTGGCTAACACATTACCATGGTCGGGATAGACCTGGTGGCAAGGCACATGATAAACAGTCAGCTTCGGTGTCGAACACTTAGTAATACTTGCTTTATAGGCTAGCTACCTATAGATATATAATCGATTTAACACTATCTGGTAACGCTAAACGCAAAACGCTAAACGCAAAACGCTAAAAGCAAAACGCTAAACGCAAACGCTTTATTTTATATACACTTGTGAACTCACCAACCCCGTGTTGACACTTTTAGTATGTTATTCTCAGGTAGCCGAGGCGGGCGCGCGGTATAGGATCATGCATTACTTTGAACGCTTATGTTATGCAAACTCATTTTTAAACTGTTATTATTAATCGGGTTTTAAGTCGTCCTGCGTGGCGCAACTATTGGGTTTAAATGTTTTTACGCTTTCGCACTTATTTACACTTAAACGTTTACGTGGTTTGAAAACTTTATCTATGATTTGATTATAACTAATGATTCCGATCCTGTTAGTTCACATCCTCTAAAGGTAAAACTCCGTTAGTGGATTTGAGGGTGTGACATGTTTATTGCTATTACTTCTGATGGACGATCACCACTTTATTATCGAGTGATGATGATGGCGATGGTTCCGATTTTTCCTCCTCTCAAGAGGAGAAAGAGTCCGATGACGATATACCTGAGTCTTCTTCTGTCTCCCAATTATTGGCAGAATTAGAGAAGAAGAGTGCTTTTATGTCTTTCAAAGCAGGTCAAGCGGGCACCAAGACTGTAGATGCTGAGGTGGGGCCTTCCAAAAAGAAACGAAAAACCCATCGTCCGAAGAAGCCACAGTATTGTCTTGTTAATCGCATTGACACGATAGAAGGTACGTATTGCTTTTAAAATATTTGTCATTTTGGACTGTTTAGCTGAACATAACTTTTGTGCAGATCCATCGATTTTACCGAAAAATGTGTCCGAGAGGTTGCCTACTCCAACCCCTCAAGTGGAAAAGCAACCTTCTCCCCTTCCGGAAAAGGAGGTAGAAGATCGACCTTCTACTCCGCCAAGTACTACTAACGTGGAGGATCAGCCGACCTCTCCTCCAATTGATACTACTATAGAAGGGAGGGCGTCGACTCCTCCATTTGACACTTCAACGGAAGATCCCAACAACCAGTCTGGGAATGATAATCGTTTTGACTATCTTTTCCAGGCTGGGGGTGGTACAGGTTTTCAGGGGGATGACCCGTCTATGGGTGCAGGGGGTTTTAGGAGTAATGAGACTCCTCCTCGTCCTCCTCCGCAACAATTATCTTCTTTCCCGGTTCGTTCCGAACCATCAGGTTCTCGTTATTATGACATTTGTTTGTCCCTCCATGGGACATTACTAATGGGTCTCGGTTTACTGACAACGAGACTTGCATGAGCTTTATTAGGCATTGCACACCTCCTGCTGAAATGTCATATCAGCGTGACCTCTCCCGCCACGACCTCCACACGAATGTAGCCTATCACTTGGCTAATGCCTTAGCTGGGAGCTAAGAGGTTTTATGTGAGTGGCGTACACTATGCGGGAAGGTGGCGGAGGCTCTTCGAGCTGCCGAGGCTGCCCAGAAAGAAGCCGAGGAGCACCGCATTGCAGCCCATACTGCTAAATGGAAGCAGGTTGACGCGGAGAATGCCGTCAAGGGTGAACAGGACCGCAACGCTGCAGCTGCTCGCCGATGGAAGGAAGCTTGTGAAAAGCAAAACTCCCTTCTTGAGGCCGCTCGACTCAAAAGGAGAAAGATGATTTGGCCCGGGCGCAAGAAGCAAACTCGGTCCTAGAAAATCAAGTGTCTCTTCAAGGTACTCTAATTCAGGAACTTGAGGCCGAGTTAAAGTTGCAGAGAGAGCAGAACGGTCTTAAAGACAAAAGTGCCCTTGAGGTTCAAACCGCTTACGACTCCCTTCTGCAAGCTCATGAGAAAATATATGCGGAGTCTCGGGTGCTTCAAGAGCGAGCCGAATGTGCGGAACGAGATCGTCAGTGATTTCTCACCCGGGGGATTGATGCTGTAAGTTATTTCCCCTTTGGATGTTCGTTGCTTACTTCTTATTCTTGATACTGAAAAACTTTGTATTTTTACTCTGACAGGTCGTTCGCCATATCAAGGGAAGCAAAGAGCTTACTGACAGTTTTGCTAATGTAATGACTGCTTCTTCTTCCCTTAGACGTGTGATAGGATTTTATGAAGGGATGAACTATGCTCAAAGTAACCGCTCATTCAAAGATCATCCTCTTCATGGCCTTGATGTCAAACAGGAGAGGAAAATACGGGTCGAGGAACACGATGATCTGCGCTTCCCGCTCCAGGACATGCTTCCGGAATTTGCTTCCGCTCATGACGGTGTGCAACAATTGAAGGTCTACTTGGACGAGGAGTCTGAGGATGACTCTTCGGAAGACACGTCATTAAAGGGCCCGGAAGACAAGACCTCTTTGAACCCTTAGGATAGACTTAAATGTTGTGAATTGTAATTTCTCTTTCTATATTTGTAATATTCCTTTCTGAATATTTAATGAGAAAAAGTTTTTTTTGTCATTTATGAATACCCAACTCTTTCTTCTTTCTTTTTTTAGAGAAAATATCTGTAGAAGATATTTTTGAATTTTGAAAGTCGGATAACTTGTATGACGTGGCGGGTGAGAGAAACTTTTGGGGGCAACTGACAAGACGTGTATGACGTCTTTGACAATCTGTCTATAGTTTTTTTATTTTCCCGCCTGACGTGTCAACCATCTGGTGGTCCGCATTTCTCTCTCTTATGGCACGCCATCAATCGCATTAATTGCGATGAGTATAAATATACTGCTTCAGATGCCATATGATTCTTATTGTTTTCCAACTCTTTTTCTTTCGAACCTTCAAAGCATAAGATTTTTCTGAAATTTCTTTCTTCTTCGTATTCAATGGCTGGAGAAAAGAAAGATACTCCTACTATTCACGATGTCGTCGTAAATCTTAAGGGCAAAGATTTCAAGGACATCGTAAACGTATATGGTCTGGTTCCGGAATGGGAACCAGAACATCCGGCGGAAGGTTCCGTCACTACCAGTCCACCACCAAAGAAGATAGCTTTATATGTGGACCACTTTACGACTGGGAATTTCCGAATTCCGGTGACGAACTTCGTCCAGTCAGCTTTAACAACCTACGACATCCATATTTCCCAGGTTCACCCTTTTGGGATGTTACGAATTTGACACTTCGAATTCTGCTTCCAAGTTCCAAATTTCGAACCGACTGTCGGCATGTTTGCCGTATTTTACAAGATGACCTTCCGCAATGGATGGTATAGCTTTGCTTCCACCGGGAAGAATGTTATAGGCACCGAGTGGATCCGCAGCCTTCATGGCTGGAAGCCTAAATTTTTCTTGATCCGGGAAGAAGTTATTCCGTTCCCGATGACTCATCGGAAAGCGGAAGACGCCATGCCGGTGGTTCCGGCTTCCGCTTATGAGGGGCTTTCCTGGTTTAATGCTTTAACTGCTACTCCGACTCCCATGCGCCCGATCCATGAAGGGGCGATGGTGAGCGCAAAGATGAGCCGTCTATGGCCTTTCCCCTCACTGGAACCGTACTACGAACAGACTGACAAGAGTAAGTTTAGGAAGTATTCCTTCTCCTGTTTTAATATTTTTCCGATTTCTGACTGTAATCATTTTTCGTGTAGGTGAGGGTTCCGCCTTCAGCACCTTGTTGGATCACGAGGGGGGAATGATGGTGCGCCGCCCTATCGATGAAAGGGATGCTCCTTTCCTTGAGCGCACCCGCCCGAATTTTGTGTTTCCCACCGCTTTCCGCCCGGAACCCATAGTCTCCGAGGCGATGTATGCCAAAGGTGAGGCATACGTTAAAGATTGCATCCAAAAAGGTGAGGGCATTCTAAAACCCCAACCTGTGACTGCTGTTACTTCCAGCGGGGTGATCGTACTCTTTTCTTCCAGCGAAGAGTCGTCACTTTATGTGTCACACCCCAACCTACGGCGGAAATGCTGGGGCGCGAATTGATTGTCACGGCTCTCAAGGTACTATCATGCAATATTTAAATGACAATATCTATTAATTTAATTCAATTTTCAAATAAATCAAATACAAAATACAACTCATTAAACAAACAATAAACACAAATTTAATTCTTGATTTTATCTTTTCTAACATAATTCTTCACTAAATCTTCACAAAGTCTTGCAACTAATTCAAGCGATAACCTGCATATGCGTATAAAATAGAATTTTGTCAACAACACATGTTGAGTGAGCAACACACCAGTTTAGTTGTACATATAGTATATATAATAAAATACGTAGCTGCAACAAGTCATATGAGAATAACAAATTAACCAAATGAGCAAGTATAACTGAGATGTCGAGAAGCACAAAGGTTAACGACTGGCGTATGATCATACTATTATGAGATTATGTTGGACCTCTCTGAATGCGGTTCACGTAAAGCATGTAAGCACATAAACAAGTAAGGTATAAGTTGTTAACACATAAGACAATAATTGCAGTTTTGAGTATAAGTATATATGAGAAATATAAGTTTTACGCATATGTCCTCAAAACAGTATGAAAATGAGTAAAAATAGGGGAATGTGATACTCACCTCAATAGACGAATCAAAAGTGAAAAAGGAATTTTAAGATTGATGAATGCGGATCACGTGCGTTGACGATAAGGCCTAATAAGAATACGAAGATACGCGAAGATAATAAACTAGATCGATAATGAAAGCTCGATAATTATCATTATTATTTAGTTAATATTATACCCCAATTTAATAATTTATATAAAGATATATTATGTAGAATATTTAGTTTGTTTTATATAAGTAAGACACATCTTAATATTATCATTATTAGTTTGATAAATCCGTTTAATAGTATATTATAATATTTTATTATATAAACATATTACATAAGTAAAATACATCTTTTATAATTAATTAATTCGTTAAAATATATAAGTATAAAAGTTTACCTTTTTAATATATATTAAATCTATAGATCCAAGTTATTATTTACGTGGTATTATTTATACATATCTATACATAAACGAACTTTTAATAAGGATGCAAGACAAACATAGGTATCGTTGTCGGTTTTATAAAAATACACTTTTATTTATCAACTGTAACTATTAATATGAGTTAAAAATGGTTAAAATAACAACATATCAAAAAAATCACTAAAATGCGACTACCGGGACCCGCGCTAGCAGCCATCAAAGAACTTAACACCATCCACCCTAGCCATCTGGGCTAGGGTGCTAGATGGTTATGACCGGAAACGAACCACTGATATACTGCAGATCAGAAATTCCCCCAAATCAAGAACAAAACCCTAGAAAACTTAATTTGTTTAATCCGCTTGTTTTAGTTTAATCAACCATAGGGTTATGATTCTATGATTTCAGAAGAACATAAATCAATAATATCTACTTACAATGATGAACAAATACAGGGTGAATCGGGACATTTATGAACGGCATGCCAAGCTCTTGAATCGTGATCATGAGGTCATGAATGTCTAATTAATCAAAGGGGTATTGAAGGCGAGGTTGCGAGGGTTGTGTATGCAAATTTAATTAATATCGATGATTCGAACTAGAATGTTAAACGACTATAGACGGTTGAAATAATAATCAAAACGTATCAATTCTGATCTTATTTCCCTAATTGTAGCGTCGGTGAGTCCGAGATAGGTAAGACGAATAAGTCTATTGATCCAATTTCCATGTTTGCTACGTAAATTGTGGTTCAAGAAATGTAAACAGGTTTGGGGTTCAAATACGGGTAAACAGGTACGGGTTGCTGGGAGAATAGGTTATAATATAATAACATATT
Source organism: Bidens hawaiensis (assembly GCF_021521415.1). Taxonomy (NCBI): domain Eukaryota; kingdom Viridiplantae; phylum Streptophyta; class Magnoliopsida; order Asterales; family Asteraceae; genus Bidens; species Bidens hawaiensis. The sequence goes on along the minus strand of NW_027491095.1, from coordinate 2,855,012 downwards.
TACATATTTACTGTTTTAGTCCCTACAGTTTGAATCTGGATACAAAAATAGGTTAAAGTTTAGATCTGGGTGAAAATTGTATATATATAAAAGTTAAATGAATATCAAGTATATGTATAATTAAATAATATAATATTTTAGTGATTAATTTACCAAAAACGTAAATGGGTCGAGTAACGGATATAATATATTAGGTGGAAAACCCGAGTTGTTACATTGTGAAGGAAGTTTTCCAGCTGATGTTAATAAAGCTTTGGATTCAACTGCAGGACTTACCCGGCAGAGAGCTACCACTAGCCAAGCAGCGGGTCAAGATGATGTTGACGCTGCTGCGGTGGAAGGCCGTCCTCAGCCTGATGACGTTACCGCTGAAGGTGAACGCCCCGCTGCTAATGCGGACACATCTAAGGTGGCTGGCAAGCGTAAGGGTAATCCTGCCAAGGCCGCCCCTAAGAAGAAGTCCAAGAAGGCGAAGCCTTCCGCATTGGGGACTCGTTTGGACGAACTTGATGCAAACGATCCTTCGTTAGGTAAGCGAGCTCTGTATTTTGCTAACTGCTTTTAATTAGAATGTTTCTAACCCTTTGTTGATGTTTTTCAGTGAACTTGGATAACTTTTCTGAAGGTGTTTTCGGTCTGAAAAGTTCTAGTCCTCTTCCGCCACCACCGCATAATAGTGCTAAGGATCCGATTGAGGTGGCGGATGACTCTCCTCTGAAGAATAAGAAGGTTGACAACACTGAACATGTCGTATGTCGCATTCTTATAATGTTCATCATTTCAGGGATCAAGGAGGAGTGAGCATGTTCCCTCATGCTGCTCAGAGCTTTCCAGCTCCTCAGGAGGAAGATCCGACTCCGCACCAACCACGCTGGTCATTACGTCGGGATTAAACATTCCGTGACGTGGACCTGTGTTTTGAATATTTACGGGAGAGTCTTCCTCATGGTGAAAGGAAGCGACGTCGCCGCAGTATTCACCAAGAATTGCTGAACTCCAATTCTTATTACTTGGCGAATACTATTTCCACCAATCAGGAAATAACCAGGGATTGGTTGGCGATGAATGAGCAATGGGATGAGTTGGCGGCCTCTGCAACTGAGGCCAAGGAGGAGGGCCTGAAAGCTATAAACAAGGCCCGAGAGGCCGCCAAGCTCTAGAGGAGGAGAAGGTTGCTCGGTCCGGTGCCGAGGATGCCAAGGTTGCTCTCCAGAAACAACTAGATGATCAAGCCAAATTGATGGATGAGCAAGCCAAACTGATGGAGGCTCTTCAGGCTGAATCGGCGGCTAAGGATAAGCGCTTGGCTGACCTTAATGCCAGGAACCGAGAGCAGGCCTTAGAGTGTGCCGGCCACAAGATGGATCTTGTTCGGGCCAAGGCGGACCAAAAATGGTTATTGTCAGAAGCTATTCTCAAGGTATGTACCTTTTTTTTATTTAAAAATAATCTAAGGGTTTTTAGGGTTATTTATACACGATTGTTCCACAGGTCATCGCCGATGTTCGGGCGAGTGATGAGCTTGGGAACTGTGTTGTTGTTCTCCTTAAGGCATCCAAGCAAGCTGGTCGTAAACTGGGTTTTGAGGAGGGTTACCAGTTTGGTTCGACGTCCAGACTCCCTGAGGAGTATATTTTAGCTGGTCAGGATACTTTTGTCGTCCTCAAACAGAAGTCAAAGGACTTTGATTCTTTGAAATTTTCTTTAACGGAGCAGATATCCGAGCTTGCGGATAAAGAGGATGCCATAGATCAACTAAAAGAGTTATTAGATCTTGATGGTGAAGAAGAAGAAAAGGAAGCTGATAACACTGCGGGCGATGAAAATGTCGCTCCGTAGATGTATATATATTTTTACTTGTAATTTTTTCTTCGTTTTTGTAATCTCTTTTGATCTATAATAAGAAGTCTTGTTTCCTTCTGGTGCACTTTGTCTTATGTGTTATAATATAAGTGTCTGTCCGAAACTTCGTTTTTGTCAATAAAAGATTACAACTTACCAAGATAACATAGAACTGACTTGACATTTTCATACATTGGGCATAAGCCTTCTTAATAAAAGAAATTGCAAAATTTGCTAGTCTATGTGGGCACGCAGGCCAAAGTAAAGAGTAAATCAAACTGCTACATATAACATTTCTTTAATTGTGCTGCGTTCCAAGTTCGAGGTATTTCCGCCCCATCCAACTTTTCCAACTTATAGGCACCTTTGGACAGTACTTGTCTGATTCTATAAGGTCCTTCCCAAGTTGGGGCTAGTTTGCCCGGATGCTCCTGACCGGAAGCCTCGTTATTGCGGAAGACAAAGTCTCCCGCATCGAATTCGCATGTCTGTACCCGCGAGTTATAATATTTCTGAAGCTGTCGCTTGTAATTGTGCTCGCGGATCAATGCTAATTCTCTTCTTTCTTCCAGTAAATCAAGATTCATCTTAAGTTCGTGATCATTATCATCAATCAATAGGACCCTTGCGGATGGAATCCCGATTTCTGCGGGGATCATGGCTTCGGTGCCGTAGGTTAGGCTAAAGGGTGTCTCCAAATTGCTGGAGTTCTTTTGGGTGTGGAAGGCCCAGAATACGTGGGGCAATTCATCTACCCAACCCGTTCGTTTCGTTCCTAGCCTTGCCTTGATCTATTCTTTAATAGTTCAGTTGGTCCTTTCGACCTGACCGTTTGCTTGCGGATGAGCTGCGGATGTAAAGGTTTGAATGACCTGAAGTTCTTTCAACCATTCCTGTAGTCCGCTGTCAGCAAATTGGGTCCCATTGTCCCTTAATTCTTGTGGGAGACCGAACCGGCAAATGATGAATTCCCAAAGGAATTTTTTCACGCTTGAAGCCGTGATTGATGCAACCGGTTTGGCTTCCACCCACTTGGTGAAATAATCAATGGCTACTATCAAGAACTTGACTCGTCCCGGGGCTTCTGGTAAAGGTCCCATGATATCAATAGCCCATTTTTGGAACGGCCATGCAGATGTTACTGGAATCAGTTCGTTTTTTGGACGCAGGGTGTTGGGAGCATGGCGTTGGCATGAATCGCATTTTCTGATTTCTTGCACAACGTCTAAATGCATGCTGGCCAATAATACCCTGCGTTCATAATCTTTGCAACTGTCATTCTTGGTCCCGCGTGTAGTCCGCAAATGCCTTCGTGAATTTCTCTGATCAAGTAATTTGCATTTTCTGCGTCTACACGACGTAATAACGTACCAAGGAATGACCTCTGGTACAGGATACCGTCAATCAACTGTTAATTCATAGCTTTATGCTTAATCTTCCAAGCCTCAGCCTTTCCTGCTGGAAGTGCTCCGGAAGATAAATAAGCTATAATGGGTGACATCCAAGATTCAACGCCCATTTGAATTACCAGGACTTGATTTTCAGGAACGGATGGATGGTCTAGAACTTCTACACGAATATCTTTGGCGAAATGCTAAAAATTCGTTGAAGCTAGTTTTCTAAGAGCGTTTGCTGATTTGTTCTCGCTCCTCTTAATGTGAACAATATTGAAGGAGGAAAATTGGCGAATCAAAGCCCTTGCTTGTGACAAATAAGAAGCCATGACATCGTTTTTGGCTTCGTATGTTCCGTTTATTTGTCCCGCAATTAGCATAGAATCCACCCGAGCCTCCAAATGTTTCACCCCCAGCTTTTTCGCTATCCGCCGTCCTGTTAGGAAGGCTTCGTATTCCGCCTCATTGTTGGTACTTTTGAAGTCCAACTTGATGGAGTACGTAAATACATGCCCTTCAGGGTTGACTAGCCTTAAACCTGCACCTGACCCTTCGCTGCTGGAAGCTCCATCAGTGAACAATGACCAAATTTGCCCTTGTTCCGGAGGTGCTTGGGGTTGTTGTTCGATTAGGCATTCTTGCTTTTTGTATTACGGAACTTCCGTGACGAAGTCCGCGAGTACCTGCCCCTTGATCGTTGGTCTAGGCTTATATTTGATCGAGTGTTCACCCAATTCGATAGCCCACTTTGCCAGTCGTCCGGACAACTCGGGTTTACTCAACAAGTTCTTGAGTTTGTACCCGGTTAACACATTAATAGGGTGGACCTGGAAATATCTTCGGAGCCATCTGGCGGCATAAACCAATGCCAAAACCAACTTCTCTAACATAGAATATCTTGTTTCTAGGTCCGATGGCGTTCTACTGACGTAATAGATTGGAGTTTGGACATTTTTTCTATCGGTCAGCAGAACGGCTCCTATGGCAATGTCCGAGGCAGATAAATACAGTGTCAGAGGTTCACCCGCGTATGGTGCTGTTAGAGTAGGAAGCTCCATTAAGAATTTCTTAACTTACAAGAATGCTTTTTCATCCTCCGCGGTCCACTTGAAATGTGCTTTTTTAAGGCAATTTCTAAGTGTTGACACGAATGGATGAGACTTGGCCGTGTGGTTTGCTAAGAATCGATTCAAAGCCACAAGTCTCCCATTAAGTGTTTGAACCTCCTTGAGGGAAGAGAGTGAAGGCATGCGGGCTATAGCCTGGACCTTGTGGTGCATGTTTTGTGACCATCGCTATGCAATTCTGTTCAGCGTTGTGGAAGTACGAAGTTAGAGCAACTTCGCCATAGGCGAAGTTGTAACAACTTCTGCCATAGGCGAAGTTAGAACAACTTCGCCATAGGCGAAGTTGTAACAACTTCGCCTACAGGCCCAAGCCCACGAAGTTTATATATATATGTGTGTCGTGTTTAGGGTTTGCAATCCAGAAATTAGTGTGTGTTTTGAGCAGTTTGTTTGGAGAGAGTAAGAGACAAGGAGAGTCGTGTGAGACGACCCGAGGTAGAGCTCACCTCGGGTCAGTCGTGTTTTCTGTTTGGTTACGGTATGTAACGTGTTTTGATTATTATATAAGAATCTAGATTTGTTTATCCCGTTCTTGTATTTGTTTGTGTATTTGTTAGTGTACGTGTTTGTGTTCTTCATCTTTACACCAATAAACGAGTCTAGGAGGATTCCGCACTCCTAGACCTCGTGCGGATCTCGTATCGATCGGCGAAGCCCCGCGGGGGGACCTACATGTGGTATCAGAGCCTTAGGCTCTTATGCTATGGTTCGAGATCAGCGTTTTGGTGTTTCTGGCACATTTCTGATCGTTTCTGGCCGATCAGCGCCGCAGGCGAAGTTATGGGGTTCAGGCGAAGTTGTCGCTTAAATTTTAGGGTTTAGGCGAAGATATAAGGTTAAGCGAAGTTATTCACAACTTCGCCTACCTCACAAGTTCGCTTATCTCAGGCGAAGTTATTGCCAGGCGAAGTTATTGACAGGCGAAGTTTTAGCCACGCGAAGTTATGGACAGGCGATGTTGACTTTAGGCGAAGTTAACGAAAAAAAAAAGAGTGTTTTGGAGTTTTCGTCTGTATGGCCAGGTGTACACGATTATTGTGAGACCGGAGATGTTGTTCCGTCAACGAGTGAAATTTGTTATCTCTGGGTCTTACGTGTGAACAAATACGTGTCAACTCTGGATATGGAGTTGAGTTTGTGAATGGGATATTGATTGAAACTGGATATTGACACATATTTGGGTGTTTGTGGGCAATGAAATTGTTGTTGTTCGAGGTTGACCAACTGAAGAAAGTCAAATTGAACTGAAGGTTTTTGTCATTACTGGATTGCGGTCAGAGCATATTATTTATGTTATTTTCAAGGCGTTCGAGAATTGGATCCTGAAACGTGATGCTTATTTATTAGAGTGAAAATTCTGGAACAAGTTGGATTTAATCGGGAACTAAAGTGTTTATGTTCTTGATCGTTATCCCTGGTGATTGAAGATGCTTCGGATTAATTAATGGTCATGTGTTAGATTCTGTCAAGGTGGTTTTGTGATGAAATTGATCACTTGATGTTGAGTAGTTGAAGATTAAACCTTATCGTATGCCGACGAGTTGGTGAAGTTGTGGAGGAAGCCCAACTTCATGTGTTGGTGAAGTCAGAAGGACTCACGTGATTGGTTGAGATGATCAATTAGGCACGAGGATGCATGCATTTCAAAGACCTCAATCTATATTGTCGGAGAAGCTTACACTGAAGGGGAGATCTGATATGGAAGACGCTGGGTGATTGTTAGATTTGTGAAGCTACAAGACAGTTTCAGACACGGCTGGTTGAAGGGCAAACAGAAGATCATCAGTTAAGAGGGAGTCTGTTGGTGCATGTTTTGTAACAGATGATCTTTTGTGTTTGTTAGAATTGAGAGCAACGGTCAAAGGAGAGTCTGTTGGTGCATGTTTTGTGACCGTCGCTATGCAATTCTGTTCAGCGTTGTGGAAGTACGAAGTTAGAGCAACTTCGCCATAGGCGAAGTTAGAGCAACTTCGCCTATAACAACTTCTGCCATACGCGAAGTTAGAACAACTTCGCCTATCAACTTCGCCTACAGGCCCAAGCCCACGAAGTTTATATATATATGTGTGTCGTGTTTAGGGTTTGCAATCCAGAAATTAGTGTGTGTTTTGAGCAGTTTGTTTGGAGAGAGTAAGAGACAAGGAGAGTCGTGTGAGACGACCCGAGGTAGAGCTCACCTCGGGTCAGTCGTGTTTTCTGTTTGGTTACGGTATGTAACGTGTTTTGATTATTATATAAGAATGTAGATTTGTTTATCCCGTTCTTGTATTTGTTCGTGTATTTGTTAGTGTACGTGTTTGTGTTCTTCATCTTTACACCAATAAACGAGTCTAGGAAGATTCCGCACTCCTAGACCTCGTGCGGATCTCGTATCGATCGGCGAAGCCCCGCGGGGGGACCTACACCAAGGAATTTACGCTCTTCCATGCCAAATAAACACTTATCCGGATTCAACTTCATATTGATGCTTCGTAGTGTTTCAAAGGTCTCTTCAATATCACTTAACATCTGATCTTCTTCAATGCTTTTGATTACCAAATCGTCCATATAAACTTCGAGATTCCGACTTATTTGACTTTTGAAAGCCTGATCCATCAGTCGTTGATATGTGGCCCCTGCGTTCTTTAACCCGAAAGGCATCATTCTGTAACAGAATGTTCCTTGGTCAGTTCGGAACGCTGTTTTGTCCTCGTCGCCAGCTGCCATATGAATCTGGTGATACCCTTTGTAGGCATCAAGGAAGCACTTGAATTTAAATGGGGCCACAACATCTACTTTCAAGTCGATCTCCGGAAGCGGGTAACAATCTTTCGGACATGCCTTGTTCAAGTCTTTATAATCTATGCACATACTCCATGTTCCATTGCTTTTTGGGACAATCACTGGGTTAGCCACCCATGTTTGGTACTTGATTTCTCGTATGATCCCAGCATGAAGAAGGTCTTGTACTTGCTCGTTCATAGCCTTTGTTTGTTCTGGACCCATCTTTCGTTTCTTTTGTACAATTGGGGTGATTAACGGATTCACCCTCAACTTGTGTTCCGAAATGCCCTGCGGGACACTGGTCATGTCCGCGGGTTGCCAAGCAAAAATGTCAATGTTCTTGGTCAATAATTGCTTTAAAAAGGTTCTCACTATCTTCGAGATAGCAGGTTCTATTGTAAGTGTCTGGTCTGGAAACTTCTTGTTCAAAACCCATTTTTCGGATTCGGTCCTCTGAGCCTGTCTTGGAACCTTGCTTGGTCTTGAACTTTCGGTTGTAAAACAATGTCGGTTTACATGAATTATTGCCACACCAGTGCGAGTTGGAACTCCTACTGCACCGTGGGCTGTGGACGGATGGGCATTGAAGTCTCCAATTGCCTCTCGTCCCAGAATAATATCATGCTTGGAAGTTGCTGGTAAGACCAAAAATTCAACTTCTTCTGTTCTTGAACGTACTCCGTCACTTAATGTGACCGGGAAAGTGATAACACCGCGCGGGTGCATTATTTCTCCCCCGAAACTAGAAACAGGAGCATGAATTGGTTGTAGTCTTTCTTTGTCTTCTTCATCCAGTTGTTCGAAACACTGTTCGTATATAATATCGGGCGTATTGTCTGTGTCAAAGAACACATATTGTGATCGATAGTGGCCAAATTCGGCAGTAATTATCAGTGGGTTTTGTTACACGGGCCCCCTTTGATCCGAGGAAAAATAACGGGCTCGTTTTCCACTCTTCGTCCGAATATTCCCTCTGTTTTCCCTTACCCGAATGCCCCCCTTGAATCATGTGGACATTCAGATCTTTGATTTGCCTTTTGGCCGGGCCCTGGCTATCCTTTGCGGGAGGTTTTCCAGTCCTTCCTCGTACGCCTTTGACCAAATGTTCGAGTTTACCATTTTTAACAGCTGCTTCAATTTCATTTCTGAGAGCCACACACTCATTCGTGTTGTGTCCAACATCATTATGATATGAGCAATGTTTTTTGGTATCGAGGAATGACTTCCGTGGTATTGGTTGTGGTTTTCGGAAAGTCAGATTCTCAGTGGTGAGAATTTTTGAGGGAGTCTTTGATAACTGAGTCCAACTGTTGGTGGAGCGAGCTGAAAAATTACGTTTACCCTTGTTGCCGATCAAAGATCTTTCATCAAAAGGTTTAGATGTTTCCGCACTTGGCTGAAGTCTTGACCATATTAGTCCCTTAGCTTGCCTGTTTGGTCTCGGAGTTTGAAACTCGACCCTTGGGGACTGCTTTTGACTGCCGGAACTTAGAGTTTTTTCAGTTCTTGCAAACAACTTTGATGCCTTCATGATTTCATCCCATGACTCAGGCATTCCATCTCCTCCCGTTAGAGTACGGATCAAGGCATCACTGTGGACGTTCTTACAAAATGCTCCACGCAGCATATCTTCACTCACTCCTCCGATGTTAAGGCTTTCGTTAGTAAAACAAGTAATGAAATCCTCAATAGACTCATTATTTCGCCTTGTAACATCTAGTATTTCCGAAGGGTCACGGGTATGCTTCTTTTGTTGACTAAAATGCTGAGAGATTTTGCTACAAAGTCTTTCCAACTTGTAATCTTTCCGCATGGTAATTTCTCAAACCACTCCCGCGCCGCCCCGGTTAATGTTAGTGCGAACATGTGACACCAATATGGGAGAGTCCAACCACTGACTCCTCCAACTGCTTCGAACCTTAACAGGTGATCGCTGGGATCAGTCATTCCATTATATGTGCCTGATTCTTCGTCGGCCCTTTAGGTAACTGACTCATATCGTAAAGAGAACGGAAAATTTTTCTGCTGTTCTAACAAAAGCACGGATGGCGCCAATGAAGAAACACGGATATACTCCCTACTGATGGGTCCTAGATCCAATGAATCCACAGGGTAGGATACGGTTACTGCCAACACGATATAATACAATCCCTAAAGTCAAGTGACATGAATCCTGCAAAACAGAACACCGTGAGCTCGTTACGGGAAGGACAATGTAGGTTCCTGGACGGATCGTACACGGGATGTCTCTAACAACGCAGGTGCGGAATCCCTGCGTAGGTAGATACGAGTGTAGAGTATGTAGAGATCGAACACACAAGCAATAAACCAACCACGTTATATAGATAACAAACACGTGACCCGAGGTCACTGTTACAGACTATGACACGTAACTCGGTTACTGAAAACTGAAACGAAAACCCTAAACGAACAACTTCAAACTGTTTCGTCTGAAACAGTATATAAACACGACAACTTCGCCACAGGCGAAGTTGTCAATAACTTCGCTGATTCAACAAGTTCGCCATAGCGAACTTGTTGACAACTTCGCGCATTACAAAACAAACATAAACAAAACATAATTACATTACAGACTCGATTACAAATGCTAGACTATGAACTACTGACATACATGTACCAACAGACTCCCCCTTGGCAGTAGCTTCATATCTTGATCTTCAAATCTTGAGTCTTGTAATCTTTACCTCTACGCGTGCGCCCCTTCTCTCACACATACCGACACTACCCTTTGATATTTCCTAGCTTGATCCTTCCAAGCAGGAATGTAGAAGATCTTCTTCTCGTTGAGCACTTTCAAATCATCCTTCGATAGATTAACAAGATGCATCGGGTCGTACACCCGAAGTACTTCTTGTTCATCCTCATCTTCCATTACCGCCTCAGCTGTCTCACAATCCACGTACCACCATTTTAAATCTTTTAGGACGTTCTTGGGCATAACTTTCATCGGTACTTCTTTCAAATGACGGACTGGTTTATACTTCATTACCATCCAAGATTTGCCGTCAGCCCTCATTCCACGATCTTTGTCTTCTATCAACTTTCCTTTTTGAGGCTTTAGGAGTTCAAACTTTTTGTCTTTAATGGCTTCTTTCCAGACGATCTTCCCAATGATTCTTGCCATATCATCATTACTTCTATTGATCAGCCCCAATCTCGCTAAATCTCTCACCTCACATTCTGGTAAGGAATTCAGAGATCTCAACAATCTCTTAAAGTACTGAATGCCGTCGTACCGTTTGATCACAAATAGTTTCAGCTCTTTGTCGTACAACCAGCATATGATTCCTTTCTTTGACTCTGCATAGCCCTTTATATTATAAGTCTTTCTGAACATCGTTGGCACTGCAGGCTTCTTGGTTTTAACAAACCACTGAGCACAGCCTTCTTTCCAGTTCGGCTGCTCCTCCCATACTGTATCTTCTATCACACTCTCATCCCCCAATTCTGATCTCTCAACAGCTGGAATCTCATGTTCCACTGACTCATCTACAATCTCACCTTCTTCTAACACATCTTCCACATTAATCTGTTCTCCAATCCTCTCAATCTCATCCATAGGCAACACGTCATCATCATCCATCAACTCATCGTCCTCCTCCTCATCCAACTCCTTCAACGCATCAATAACGTCTTCAACATCAGCGTCGTCATCCACAACTACAACATCATCACCAGCTGCATTTGTAGACTCCCCCTCAGTTGTGGAAGCTCCAAGAGCCTGAGAGGTTCTTGGCAGCTCATCACCTGCACCTGAAGGTGCATTGGGATCATCGTCATGATCTTCTCGTCTTTTCGTTCTCAACTCATCGCCCCTACACGTCTTCTCCCCCTGAGATGCCAAGTAATCCTTGAAGGCATCTATTATTCGTCCATGTTCTACCAGGAGGGCAGCTTGTAGTCGATTGGATTCCACTAGGCGGTCAATAGTCTTTGACTGTTCAGCAACAATCCGCTCTAGCGAAAGAATCCTCTCGGTATCTGAAGTAGGCAATGGAGTTGGTGGAACATCAGCAGAAGTGACCGCAGGTGGTACACTTGGTAACCCTGCAGTAGAGGTGATTGTCGACTCCACAAACCGTGCAACTACCACCGGTGGATTAAGCGGTTGAGGTGGTAGGGACACAATTGCTGGTGCCGACGTCTCGATCGCTGAAACCTGTGCAGTAGTAGGAATAAGAGACATACCAGATAAGGCAGGTGGAGCAAAACGTACTAGTCTTGAAGATTCTCCAGCTCCCGAACCTATCCCTCTCTGTTCTCTTCTTGAGCGTCTTAGCACAATCTGTACTGCCTCCTCTTCATCCACTTCATCCTCATCCTCCCTCACAGTTCTCGGCCTCTTTCCCGTAGTCCGTTCACGAGACACCATAAGCCTTCTTGCCTCAGCAAACGTCTCGTCTAGATCAGAGTCAGCTACCGAAGTAGCTGCTCTGGTAACATCCATAAACTGAGGACCCGAGACATCCATATCAAACAAACCATGTCCACTAAAAGCAGCATCTAGATCAACGTTTTCAGCAGTGGACACAGCCTGAGATATAGTAGCTGGCACAGCAGCAGAAGATACAACAGGCGCAGCTGATACAGCATGAGGTGCTGCCGCCTGATGTGGTTGCGGATCCCTGAACTCGTCCCCTCCTGCAGGAACATACTCCGGGTTAATGAGATACCCGAAAAGTGGAGTATGCCTGGGACGCCGCTCAGGGTTGCTTCGAGTGCTCGACGTTCTGCACTGAGCAAAGATACGTTTTGTTACGCACTCAACGTATCTGATAGGGCGTCTTTGCGGTACAGACGGAGCGACATGATTGATAATCATTTGTAGGAACCGAGGATACATAATAAAACGCTCGCGCGCCGTCGCCCGTCTCTGACGATCAATCTCGTAAAAGATTAGCTGACTAAACGAATATCTGCGGTTGTAAGTCAGCGCAATCATAGCCGATTGCATCGTCGCACCCATCCCATCTGTTCCTGCCTTTCTGCCGGAAATGCATACTATCAACACATGCATCAAAAAGCGCCATTGATCCAGCAGAAAGCCTTTCCTCCTCTGCGAGTCCCCCAGCGGACCCGAATAACCCATCCTTAAGTAAGCTCCGTCACGGAAAGGAGCTACGAATTCCGTTGGGTCGTCTCTCGTTTCATCACCGAACTGCAGAGCCAACCGTATGTCTTCCGAGGAAAACTGTATGTCTTGACCATTGACAGTTGCTCGCATCACTGGAGGCTCAGGTCTGCAATCATAATACACCGTCTGCCAGAAATCTTGAATGTTGGGCAGAGATATGGGTAGTGTATTAGTGATCGCGTGAAAAACTCGTGATCGTTGGAGAAATGTGATAATCTCCCTATAGTCTTCAACGCCTCGTGCGTCTGGATCCAAAGTGATGTATTGGTTATGAGCTGGGAAGAATTGTCGTTGCTCATCACCATCATCACCTCCAGCACCTCCAACAGCAGCCATATCTGCACAAAACAAATCAAGTTAGAGACCATATAATCATCTCACAAGTTCGCTGTGTACCATATGCGAAGTTGTGATGTACAGGCGAATTTAAAGTTGAGGCGAAGTTGGGAACAACTTCGCTTCATCTGTAAGTTCGTCTATAAACTTATAAAAAATTTGAAATAGGCGAAGTTATGTTCAAGGCGAAGTTATGGATAACTTCGCCATAGGCGAAATTAAGCTTCAAGCGAAGTTGTGGATAACTTCGCTGAAGGCGAACTTAAGCCACTGGCGAAGTTGAGAATAACTTCGCGTAAACCTTAACTTCGCCTGAATCTGAAACGGCGACTGTTCAGATTCAAACAAGGTTTATCCGATGTTTCGGACCGATTTAACGATCCAACAATGAAGTCCAACATATTTCAATGGTGTTAGGACGAAAAGTTCGTCCATGAACACGTAACGTGAGGTCGGAAAACTTGGTTTCTAAGGTTCGACGACCCGAGGTCTCGAACCGGGTAAAACTATAACGAGAAAGATAGGATGTTATTGACGACACATACCACTAGTATAGTAGAAACAAGGAACACAAGATCGAAATCGAAAGTGAATAACAAGATCCGGATGTATTGGTTTTGAGAACAAGTTCGCCGGTAAATCGAGAAAAAGTATACAGTTTACTGTTTACAATCCCTTATATAGGGCAGAGTTGGTTCAGGCGAAGTTACGCTTAACTTCGCCAAGGCGAAGTTAAGCATAACTTCGCTGAATTCAACAACTTCGCCCGTAATTTTCAAAATCAGTCCTTTAAGTTTGAATAATCCTGAATTTAACCTTAGAAATTACCAAAAAGAGTTAAACAAATATGATCAAGATCTAGTAACCAACAATGAAATGAGATAACTATAAAAAAACAAAAAAAATCTTAGAAAAATTTTAACGAAATAAGGGATCAAATTTCAGTCTAGTCAGGGACCACTACGTTTTAGAAAAGATCCTAACAGGAATCATACTAACGATGTGACTGTCACTTAGATCCGTCTTTGGCTGTATTATGACATAGAGACACAGGTTGCAAGCATGTAAATAACGTAAATGGTTTTCATCGTTTCTGTGATACGGATTAAGGTTCAGTTAAGCTCAAAAATTTAAGTTGGCAACATCTCAGAGATAATGATGTCTTCTATCTATTCTCAAAGCGTATTTGGCTATACCCAAGTCACCCCGAATTGACTTCGACCCATAATGTCTGATTAACTTGTATATACTCGTTGACTGCTTCCCGTTCTCTTCTTACTCCAGACATGAGAAGTCTTGATTGTTACTATGTCTCATAAGTACTAAAAATATACATGTTTTTTTTTTTTTTTTTTTTTTTTTTTTTTTAGCCAAACATTCTTATTGACTTCGGAGTATTAAACTACTGCAAGTCCCGAATCTGGATCACTGCAGTGTCTTGAAATGCTTTCTTCACGGGAATCAGATCACTCAGGGGCTCGTGTATGATTGGGTAGTCGCTTTTCTGCCTATCATTCGGAAAGATATGTGTGAAGACATTCAAAACTCTTAAGGAGTTTCCACGTAAATTCGAGTAGTTTAAGTTAGTATCACATACACTTTTACGCACCATAAAAATTACCACGACATACAATGACTGTTCTAAAGCCTTTTAGGCCTAATAACTTCACTAGTTAAGCACACACGATTAGTATATATATCATTTTCCAAGGTTGGATCAATTTTCTGTTAATCACAGCATAGAACTTCATACGAAGTAACAGACTTGAAAATTAATTTCATTTCCCTTAAAAAAAAAACTTTAAATTCAATCGCCCCAATCACGTCAAAGTCGTCAGGTAAACGGCTATCCTGAAGATCCAATGGATCAACTGGACCGACCACATACTAGTATGTGTCCTTCTTACTAAGTATGACCGACTAATTTTCAGCAACTGAAAGAACACACGTCATAGCTGCACCGGTCACATTCAGTCTTCCGGTTAATGGCTATCCTCATTCTCTAAGTTGAAACGAGGACCAAAACATATCCTAGGATATGTCCATCAAACTGAGGTAACCGACTAATTTTAAGCAAAAATGACCCATGTTTTTTTTTTTTTTTTTTTTTTTTTTTTTTTTTTTTTAAATCAAAGACATGGTTACTCGGGATTGATCATCCCGTTTAGCTCAATTAGGTTTTGAAATCTGGATTTATCAAACGCTTTTGTAAACAAGTCAGCAAAATTTTCAAGTGTATCAACTTTTTCGATCTTGATCAGTTTCTTCTCAGCACAATCCCGTATGAAGTGATGACGAATGTCAATATGCTTAGTTTTACTGTGCTTCACGGGATTGTTAATTACTGAGATGGCGGCAGTGTTATCAATTAAAATAGGAGTAAGTAAGAAATTCAGACCATAGTCGCGCAATTGTTGCTGAATCCACAAAACCTGAGAGCAGCAGTTGGATGCTGCCATGTATTCAGCTTCGCATGTTGAAATTGCAACTGATGTCTGTTTCTTGCACTGCCAGGAAACTAATCTTCCTCCAAGAAACTGACAGCCTCCTGTTGTTGACTTCCGACTCTGATTACAGCCACCATAATCAGAATCTGTATACGCCACCAGTTCAACGTCTCCCCCCTTTGGGTACCACAACCCTAGTTTCGGCTTGCCCTTAAGATACCGCAAAATCCTCTTCACACCTTTCATGTGAGATTCCTTTGGGTTTGCCTGAAAACGAGCACAAAGACAAACAGAAAACATTATATCGGGCCTAGAAGCAGTTAAATACATTAATGAACCTATTATCGCCCGATACAGAGTAGGGTCCACATCTGCGTCACCATCTGATTCAGCGCCCAATTTGTGATTGACGCAGATTGGGGTGTCATATGGAGAACTGTCCTCCATCTTGAATCTCTTCAGCACATCATGAACATACTTTGTTTGATGAATGAACATCCCATCCTTCTTCTGATCAACCTGCAATCCTAGAAAGAAGGTTAGTTCACCCATAGCACTCATCTCGAATCGTTTCTTCATGACAGCCTCAAAATCCTGACACATGGATACTCTTGATGCAGCAAAAATGATATCATCCACGTAGACTTGAACCAGTAAGAAGTCACATCCTTCTCTCTTCACAAACAGCGTACTGTCAATCAATCCCCTTTCAAAACCATTTTCCAGCAAGTAGTCCGATAACGTTGAATACCAGGCACGAGGTGCCTGATGTAACCCATATAACGCCTTGCTCAACCTGTATACGTGATCCGGAAAGTCTGGGTCAGGAAAACCCGGAGGTTGTTCAACAAACACAACCTCATCAACTTTCCCGTTAAGAAACGCGCTCTTCACATCCAACTGAAACACCTTCATCTTTTTAGATGCAGCAAACGCCAAAAACAATCTAATCGCTTCTAACCGGGCAACAGGAGCGAACACCTCATTGTAATCAATACCCTCTTGCTGATTAAAACCTTTAACAACCAGCCTCGCCTTATTTCTCACGATAATCCCCTTATCATCTCTCTTGCACTTGAACACCCATTTCGTGCCTATAGCATGCACATTCTTTGGTTTTTCAACCAAGGTCCAAACTTCCATTTTCTCGAACTGAGCCAACTCTTCTTGCATGGCTTCGACCCACGAGCTGTCCTTTAAAGCCATTTGATAATTCTTTGGTTCAATTTGGCTTATAAAGCAGGAGTACAAACATTCATTTATTATACCCGTTTCTTTTATGCTTGTATAAACACAGGTGTGCTCATTCAGGCTACTTCTGGTTTGTACACTCGAGGACACATCACCTATAACGTTCTCCAATGGGTGATCTTTGTGAATTCTCGTGGTCGGTACAGCACTGACATGTAAATTGTCTTCCAAGTTCGAAGAGATCTCATCTATGGTTGTTTCTGGCTGAGAGTGAAAAGGATTAATAAATTCATCTTCAGTTGAGGCCGCAGGGGTATCGATCGTGTTTGATGTGGAAGGTTGAGATTTCTCAAAAATCTGATGTTGCAATATATTCTCTTCCTCATCAAGTATCATCTTCGTCACAGCTCTTTCGTCTTCTTCAGAAATTTCCAAATTAGGTACGTTAAACGACTTAAAAAGTTTAACATAGTCAAACAGCTCAGCAGGTCCATTGCTTGGTTTTGGCGGTTGGTAACTAGTAATGTCGGTGTTACAAACCACCTCCACCTTGCAAGTCGACGTATTGAAGACCCGTCTGTTGGGAGTCCCAACAACATAACCGACTAGGATTCCCTCATCGGCTACTTCACCAAATTTCGAGTTAGTCTTCAAAATCGAACAAGGAGACCCAAAAGGTTCAAGACCGCACAAGTTGGGCTTCCTTCCGTGCATAAGCTCGTAACAAGTTTTTCCAAGTCTCTTAACGGTTAACACCCGATTCAGAACATAGCAGGCTGTAGCAACTGCTTCAGCCCAGAACATCACAGGAAGCTTTGAGTCTGCCAGCATAGTTCTGGCTCCTTCAATCAACGTTCGGTTCTTCCTTTCAGCTACTCCGTTCTGTTGTGGAGTATACGGAGCGCTGTATTGATGTTCAATTCCTTTCTGAAGACAGAAGATTTCCATCTCAAAGTTCTTGAACTCTGTCCCATTGTCGCTTCTGATGAATTTAACTGATTTACTCATGACGTTCTCGACTTTTGTAATCAGATTCTTCACCATCTGAGTCGTCTCGTCTTTCGTTTTCAGAAAATATACCCACGAGTATCGCGAGTAATCATCAGTTATCACCAAGCAGTAAGAAGTACCACCTAGACTTTGTACATTCACCGGACCGAAGAGATCCATATGAAGTAGTTCTAGAGTACCAGCAATTGAGTTGATCGTCTTGGTGAGATGGCTTTTCTTGTGTTGTTTTCCCTTCTTGCACGCTATGCATTTATCTTCAAAGTTAAAACTCTTTAAGGGAACGCCCATCACAAGCCCATTTTTGACAATGAAGTTCATCTTACGAAGATGAATATGTCCCATTCTCCTGTGCCATAATTCTGATTCTGATTCGCTTGCCTTTGTCATTAAACAGGATTCTCCAGTGGCCATTTCAGTAGACCTCATATCCATCACGTATGTATTCGTTTCACGTGGAGCTTTCATTACTATCCATTCTTCTGGTATATGAAAACCAGGCTTCAATACAATCGCTTCATTCTTAGTGAAATAGACAGTGTATTCTTTATCACAGATCTGCGACACACTCAGCAGATTGTGCTTTAATTCCTCCACAAAATTTACGTTTTCAAGTGTCATTCTCCCATTCGACACAGTTCCTCTACCGGTAATCCTTCCTCCGCTTTCACCAGCAAAACTAACTCTAGCTCCCTGAACAGGTTTTAAGTCTTGCAACAAGTGTCTGTTGCCTGTCATGTGCCTGGAACAGCCGCTATCTACAATCCAAAGATTGTTTGCAGCCCTGTTCAACTGTTCCTGCACAATAAAACAAAGAGTTAGAATCTTGGGACCCAAGACCAATTGGTCTTGGATCGATACGTCCCGTACCCTGGCTTTCTTAAGTTAGCATCAGGATAATTTCTGTAAGTCCTGTTAGGTATTCTCCCTGCAGATTGTGTGTAATGCCTTCCAAACCTTTGAGAATTGAAGGTGCTATATCTTGAGGTTTGGTTGTAAAACTGAGGTTGGTTTTTGTGAAAACTTGAATTCGTTACATTTTGGCATTTTTTAAAGTTATCATTTTTAGCAGTAACAAAATGACGCTTATACTCAGTTTTATTTGGCTTCACACCTCTTAATCTTGGCTCCAGAGGGCAATCTGCAACTAAATGCCCTAATTTGTTACATCTAAAGCAACACCGACTCTCCAATTTCTTGTCAAATGTTGGTTTGGATGTAGAGGTAGTGTTACCAGCCGTTCGTCTCACATAAGGTGGGACGTACGGATTGAGTGGAGAACTCTTTTTAGAAACTTTATTTTTATCTCCATCGGTGGGTAACCCTACCTTCTCTTTTGTCTGATCAGATTCGGACAACTTATCCGAATCCGATGAGACTGGACTCGAAACAGAAATATTCACATTAGAAACTTTCGAACTTGTTTCTCCACAGCTAACACTTGGTTTTACACTTGTAATCTTGATTGGAGTTGTCTGAGGAACTTCGAAATCAACAGATTTCTGAACACTCGGATTATAAGTATAGTTGTGGTTAAAGGGTGGTGGAACTTCATTATATCCGATTCCTCCCCTCTTTGCAGAGGTACCTGGATCACTCACGAGGTGATCAAGGATGGCCGAGGAATTCCTGAACTGCTCAAGTTTGCGGTTCAGTTCCACCACCTTTACCTGGTGGTCAGCAATCTGTTTATCCCGATCAGCAATCACTTTAGTTTTTTCCTCCAAAACTTCATAACTAAGATCAATTATTTCAATTTTCTCAGCAAGTTTAATTTTTAAGCTTTGAACGTCTTTTTCACATGCTTTTATTTTAATTTTATAACTCGTTTCTCTTGCTTTCGTAAAATGGTGATCTTCTTTAATAGTTTTAAAGTCAGCATCTAAATGGACATACTGATCAGTTATTGTTTTAAGTTGCTCAGACAAATTCTCACAACTAGTACAAATAGTTTTAGGACTTACCTCGGAGCGATTATCTTTGTCATTTGCCATGAAAGCGGTTTCTTCTTCATTTGCTTTCTCAATTTCTTCAACCTTCTTACATTCTTCAGCTTCAGACTCAGCCATGTTTGCTTGCTCACCAGAACCACTTGAGCGTTGATTCCAGTTGTACTCTCCTGCCTCTCTGGTCAACATGGCATTTATCTCTCTGTTAACT
The DNA here is from genome assembly GCF_021521415.1 of Bidens hawaiensis. Classification (NCBI taxonomy): domain Eukaryota; kingdom Viridiplantae; phylum Streptophyta; class Magnoliopsida; order Asterales; family Asteraceae; genus Bidens; species Bidens hawaiensis. The sequence continues at coordinate 2,835,589 of NW_027491095.1, read as the reverse complement.
CCTGAGTGTTGTGTAGGTCGACCTTGTCCTCGTTCAACCCTCTCATTTCTGCATTCCTTGGCAAAGTGCCCGTACTGTTGACAATTATAGCACCTTACTTTGGACTTGTCGAACCCGGGCCGACCACCAACAAACTTTCTCCCCGTCTTATTCATGAAACGCTTGACTCTCCTCACTATCATGGCCATTTGCCATTGCAAATCCATCTCCTCCAGATCATCAGCATCGATCTGGTCATAATCCTCATCTAGAACAGCAGGGTCCACAATCTTCCCCTGGATGTAGTTTTCATAGGAAGCAATAAATGATGCATAGACTGCAAACTGCTCTTCAGCAGATTTTACACTCATAGGCATCTTGGAATAACTATTGCTAGATGCATTTGCAGAAAAACTACTTGTGGATGCTTGAGGCTTTGAAGTACTAGATCCTCCAGCAACGAAACATACATCACCATTCGTGTTTACAGAAACTTTTCCTTCATGAGACGAGTCAGAGCCTGACTCCCCTTTCGAGTAAAAAGCAGCAGATTCAGGCCTTGAACTTGAGCCTGAGTTAACCTTAGCACCATACATACCAGGGTCTTGTATCTGATCTGTTGGTGTTTCCTTTCGAACCATATTAAGCTCATAAGTTCTGAGCTTGTTTACTGCTGTTTCAAGATCACAATTTGGAAAGTCTCTGTCTTCCCTCATAAGGACGGTGTACATTTCCCACTTCGGTGGAAGAGCATCGAGAAGTTTTTCAACGATCTCTTCTTCTCGGTAAGCAATCGAATAATTGCTAAGCTCTGTCATTAGATGATAGTATCTGGTGATAATATCATCCAGCGATTCGTTCTTCAAAAATTTGAAGACGGAGAACTGGGTCTTCAAAAGTTTTACCTTCGATGCACGGATACCCACATTCCCCTCGAATCTATTTTCAAGAGCATCCCAAAGCTCTCTTGCAGAAGTGTACTTTCGGAACGTATGGAGAACCTCTTGAGGAAGTGCCATTGTTATCGCAGCATGGGCCTTGCTTTCGGCCTCGTACATTTTCTTTTCTTCCTCCTCCATTTTGCTGTACTTCTTAACCACATCGCGACCTTCGTATTGCGCAGTTGGAGGGATATATCCATCCTGGATGCACACCCACATTTTGGCATCCTGGTATTTGATGTATTGGATGAATCTGTCCTTCCATGCCACGAAGTCAGTTCCCTTCATCAGCCTCGGGGCCTTAGTGGCAGACCCCGCTTCTACTTCCATCTTGACCAAGTCGGAGATATTGATCGACGACATCCTTGCAAAAACCTGAAAAACCTGGAAAACAAAAAAAATATTAAAACAGCTCAGTTGGCGAAGTTAAGAATAACTTCGCTTGAAGGTTAACTTCGCTGAAAGAGAACTTCGCTGAGATCTTAAATTCGCTTGATTTGGGCGAAGTTAAGAATAACTTCGCTTAGCTCTGGCGAACTTATGAGTTGAGCGAACTTGGGTTTGAAGCGAAGTTGCGGATAACTTCGCTAAGGCGAACTTATGAAGTGAGCGAAGTTATAGTTAACTTCGCTAATCCTTATATCTTCGCCAAAAACCCTAATTCCAGCGACGGCAACTTCGCCTGAAGAATGGTAACTTCGCCCGATGAACGGTAACTTCGCCCGATGAACAGGGAAGTTTGTTCAGATCTGTTTTCGTCAATCCAGCAGCTCCCGATCAATGCAAAGGCTTGAAAATGACTGTCAAGCACTAGCAAAACTCAATCCCAACAAAAACACGTCCCGCGAATAGGTCAAACGAGACGTTTTCTACACCCGCGTGAAATCCCGAACCTCACAATCGAGCCGATTGGCTCTGATACCAATTGTAGGTTCCTGGACGGATCGTACACGGGATGTCTCTAACAACGCAGGTGCGGAATCCCTGCGTAGGTAGATACGAGTGTAGAGTATGTAGAGATCGAACACACAAGCAATAAACCAACCACGTTATATAGATAACAAACACGTGACCCGAGGTCACTGTTACAGACTATGACACGTAACTCGGTTACTGAAAACTGAAACGAAAACCCTAAACGAACAACTTCAAACTGTTTCGTCTGAAACAGTATATAAACACGACAACTTCGCCACAGGCGAAGTTGTCAATAACTTCGCTGATTCAACAAGTTCGCCATAGCGAACTTGTTGACAACTTCGCGCATTACAAAACAAACATAAACAAAACATAATTACATTACAAACTCGATTACAAATGCTAGACTATGAACTACTGACATACATGTACCAACAGACAAGGTGGGGGGTCTTCCCGTAACCACCCTCCGGTGTGAGAATAAGTACCGTTTCGATGAAGAGATAAAGTACTTAAGTAAATTGAGAGAGTACAGTGATGGTGAATGAATACCTCATGATGATTGAAAGGGTATTTATAGCCGGAGGGTGTAAGGAAGTGATTGGGCCAGTTGTCCCTTTAGAAGATACCTCATAACCGTCTGGACGCGTGTCCTTATATGATAGGTTTAACTTATAATAAAATAAAATGGTGACAGGGGATGTACGACTCTTAAAATTAGCCATTTTTCGACAGAAAATTAAAAGGCATCAATTAATATAAAGACTTAAAACTCATGGAAAAATTCCAGTACGTTTGAAAACTTAGCCTTGCTACCGTTCTTCATGCTTAAGAATATATATATATATAAAAGAGAGAAAAAACTTTGCCATAGCCCATAGGTAGGAGTGTAGGACATATGGTCCTATGGCCATGTCTATGGCCCATGCATTTATTTTATGTATATATAATATGTCTCTATATGTATGTACATGCAACTAGATCGAATAAAATATTTCAATAATTTATTGTTTTGCATACATATAGACAAGTCCCATCCTTAGACTTTTACATGGTCTTATAAGTCATGCACATTTCTTTGGTCAATTAAGCTAAATAAATATCATATCAAACCTTGCTCATTTGAAAAAGCAACCTGTGTTCTCATGTTTATAATCTTTAAACATTGATGAATTCAAGAACACCTTATTGTAGTTATCAACTAGTAATTTCTGATTTTAAAATCTTGGAAAGACTGAAGAAAGATGATGGAAGATGGTGATTGTGATGGTTTAGACTTGAATGATCACTTATGTTGCAAGAAACTTGAAGATGATTATGACGATGGAACGAAAACGAAGTCGAGTGAGAGCTCGGGGAATCGCAGCTCGGTGGATCAACAAGAGGGTGAGATCAAGATGGAGACATCTACTGGAGTTAGGCAGTATGTTAGATCCAAGATGCCTAGATTGAGATGGACTCCGGAGCTTCATCACATGTTTGTTCGAGCCGTGGACCGACTGGGTGGTCAAGAAAGTAATTAATTCGTTAGTTAATCGTTTCTTGAAATTGTGTGTTTTGACTTTGTAAATGATCTTACTTTGTGTTTGTGTTAATTTGTGTAGGAGCAACTCCAAAACTGATATTACAACTTATGAACATAAAGGGTTTGAATATTGCTCATGTGAAAAGCCATCTACAGGTAAAAATACAAAAATCATTTTCTTGTAATTTGATCAATATTCTTGACATACTAATTTTTTTTTCTTACAAATATAGATGTATAGAAGCAAGAGGATAGATGATCAAGGTCAAGGTATATATATATACTCTTGCTATATTTAGATTAGGGTTTTCAAGATTCTTGGACTTGGTTTCTTGATTTGTAATGATTAATAATTCTTTTACTTTCTATTTTTAGTAATAAATGAGGGAGACTGCAATGCGGCTATGAGAAACAATCACCATGCTCACGCTTTATGGCAACATCCTATGTTCAATCCAAGATCATATAGGCCAAATTCAAGGTACACTTTCCATTTTTCTTTCTTAAATTACTCGGTTAAATCTTTATTTTTTTAATTTAATTAACACGATTCATTCTCATTGTTGATGTAGTAATTACAGGGCAAGCTTGATATCGAGAAACAACATGAATACTAGAATGAAAGATCATGGGTTGATCAATGGTAATTATGGATCTTATAATTACTGTACTAGCAAGATTTTGAACTCGTCTATGGAGGAACAAAGTTACAAGATTGCCCATCATGAGTTAGAAGATAAACCAAGCTTGATGCAACCATGGGTAATCAAACAAGCCTTAAACAACTATCAACTCATGAACAGTCAAAGATTTGATCACAACTTGATTAAGACAAAGAAGAGAAAAACAGTAGAGAATGGTGTTGATTTGAATCTATCATTAAGTATGAATGTAAGATCACTAGAAGATGAAGATGAAGAAATAGATAGCTCTTTGTCTCTTTCTTTATTCCCATCTTCCACAAAGAAGAAAAGACATTGTAGCTGGTTTGAAGATGGTGAAATAGCAAAGAATCCAAGATGGGCGAGTACTCTAGATCTGACTATATGAATTCGAGAATTCTAGTGAGATGTTGTTGGTACTCGCTTATATTTAATGTTTTTAGTGTCGATTTGATGATAATTATGTTATTTACAAGCACTTATTACTTATTACTGTATTAGTTCGTACCGAGTTCATGAACTCATCCTATTTCTTGATGTTTGTATGAAACATTGTTGAGTATCTATCTTTTAATTTCTTAAACTCCATAGTTTAAGTTTCTACTTTCTTACCATTGTTTAGCTAGATATTACGTTACGTGTATATTGTGTTATATGACGTGTAGACCGTGTCATTCGTCATATAACATCTACCTGTCATATAACATCTACCTAAACATAGAAACTTTCATTAAAATGATAGAAAAATATTGTTTTTCAACCATTGTGGTTGCCAGTGATGGAAGGAGAAATGTTGAAAATGAAACCATTTAATGTTTTATTATAACTAAGAAGGGCAAACATTCTACATGCTCCATGCATAAACATGGATCCATGATATATCACACTCCCCTAAGATTAAGGTGAACATATATTGTCTTTACTTGTTCTTGTTGTTTACAAAGACATACAAATCAATTGGGTCTCCCTATGTATATACGGTTAATCTTGGTACATACAAACTAGTACATACTTCAATGCCCACTTATTTTTAATTTCATTTAATTTTCATATTTTTTTCTATGAATGTATGTATCCGTAATGCTTTATATACTGATATGGTCGGTAACAGGCTAGTTAAAATAACTCAACCAGACCGATTATATGTATGTTTCCGTCTTTGACCAAGATGTCCGATCCACTTCTGGAAAAAAAAAATCTAATACTTGAATATGAACACTTGACACTTGAATTATAAGTGTATATGAATTAATAAGAAAAAAAACTACTTTTAATAGTATTGTTTGGAATCTTGTGTTAAATCATTAAGAAATCTAACTAATATATTAAGTGTGTCATTTATGCATGTGAAACTTAACAATTTAAAGAATTTATAAACTATTGAAAAGTGTCTTTTTTTAAAACCAAACATAATCTACCTAGCTCTTATTAACTCAGACACGCTACCAAACCTAAATCATAGAAAATAACCATGCAAGTAGACCGAAATCCAACATTAACAAAACTTAGACATGTAAAAGTGAGTTCTCGCAAATTTTAAACAACACTTGAAAGGTGTATAGATAGTTTCTTAATACTTTTAAAAGTGAAGTTTAGGGGTTTTCATATTTATGTCAAAATTTAGATGTAAATTGTTACCTCAAATATTTATGAACAAATTACAAACTTTTTTTTGTCCTTTTATGTTGTTGCCAAGTTTCAATATATATCAGGCACCTTTCCAAATGTTACATGGTTTATCATTTGACCTTAACTCCATAATTTTCCATTTTTCATTGTTAAATAAGGCACATAGCTGATAAATAGGGGTATGCGTAGGTCGGTTTGGAACGATTTTTGATCAAACTCATAACCATAACTGATATAACGGTTAATAGATAACCATAACCGATTCGTCATGACAGTTTTGGTTAATCGGTTTTAACGGTTATAACGAGTCGGTTAACTGTGATTAAAATAAACAATCATTCCGTATGATTGTGACACTTAATAGTCGCTAATTGTTTTATGGAATTCAAATATATTTTCTTTTTTTTTACTGCAATTTATGGAATATACATATCTAGTTGACATCTAACTATACTATTAAAGCAATAAGCTTTATGTCAAAATCCCCCTTCCTATTGGTTGATTCTCATACTTTCCATTTATATCTTAGCCTTCTCCAATTTTCATCTTAATTAAATTAATCAAAAATATAATAAAATTAGATTCATCAATGCTATTAAAGTCTTATCTTTCATTTTCATTTTAAATATTTAAAATTGTCATTTATATAGGAACATTTCTAGATATTTCTATTAAGTGACATTTCTAAATACATTTCATTTTGAATATTTAAAATCGTAGCTATAGTTTCCAAAAACCAAATATTCAAAATATCATTTTGAATATTTTATTGTTTTTGGTTGATTTTATTCACCACCTTTATTATTTTCTTAGATAGTATATAATATATAATCTAGATTATTATTTGATATTTCATCAATAGAAAGGATTACGGATTTAATATAGAGATTACGTATAGAGTGAATATATATAGTATATAGAGATTACCGATATTAAATTTTGAATTTTTGTTAAAATATTATATTTATTTTAATTTAAATTTATCAAATTCATAAAGTTGTAAATGTTTGTACCATTCATGTTAAATTTAGAAAATGATGACCGATTTGATTAAGGAATGGTTTAATTACGGAAATTGTAAATTGAAATAAATTTTTGTATATTCTTTGAATGTAATTAATTTGTAAATTTGAATTAATGATTGTATAACTTATGGTGTCAATTTGAATGTAAATTTGAATTAATTAACAATAATTTAGTGTTACTATAATTATGGATGTTCACCCATTGACCCATTGACCCATTTACTTAATTTCGGTCATTAAGTTTTAACCATTATAACCAAAATTCATTGTCTTATTATTGTTTAAGAATAACACTTGAGTTACAAATCCATTCTTGACCCATTGACCCATGACTTATAATTACGATTTACTTATAATTACAATAATATAATTCACAATTTACTTACATATATATAACAAAATTATTAACTTTTATTTTCAAACCTTATATGATTTACATTAAAAATATATGGTGTTATAATTGATAATTAATTATATTATTATAAATAATATAATTAGTAACTTATATTTTTACATGAGATTATAGTCAACATTTAAATTAAATAATATGACATTTATACTAATCTAATATATATATTTATACTAATCTAATATACTAATCTAATTATACGAAAAGATAAATTAAGACTTTAGTGGAATTGTTGAATTGTTGAATAATATAAATTTCAAAATTTGAAAATACATTCATTACGGAATCCTTTGTAATCGTTCTTACCATAATTTATTTTCAAAATATTCAAATTTACTAAATTTATGTTTGCAATCAATTACCTTACTACATTCCTTCTATAATTTTGTCTACCCTAATTCATTTGGTATAAATACGTACATTTGATAGCTTAATCCTTACACCATCAGAACCTCTTTATTAAAAATGATTACCTTTGTGCGAAGGTTTTCACTTTTTGTCGTTTTTATATCTTCCATTTTCTTATTAATTTTATTGGTTAAATTTTTTACTGTTCGTAAATGATATGCTTGTTTTTTAAAATTTTTCACCACTAGCAATATGGAGCCAACCAGTATCACCATGTTGAACCAACTTGATGTTCAAAACAGTGAGTGTATCCTAAAGGTGCGTATTTTGAGACTTTAGCGGCTGAAGGACAACTCAAAACCCAGGCAAGATTGGTCCATCGAAATGATTGTTCAAGACGAAATGGTATTGTTAATACATTCATTAATTTACTATATTATTCATACAACTTTTTACTAATCTTAATAATAATTTGCAGGGCAACAGAATGCAAGCCTATGTAAGGAAGGCGTGTATTCCTAAACATGATGTTTGGCTTGCGAAGAATAAATCTTTGATTGTTCGGAAGGCCTCACTCGGTGCAAATATGTCTTCTTACAAATACATAGACTGCCCACACAAACTTTGTTTCATAGCCAAGACACATCTCTCAAATTCCTACGAATTTGAAGGTCACTTGTATGGGCTGAAATTTGTTAAATTTAATGACATAAAAGCCAAAAACTTTTCACAAAACGGAACTATAGGTTATTTGTATTTCTTATTTACCACATAAATAACCCTCATGATATGTATAATTACTGATATATTTTATTTGTAGATGTCATCGGACATGTTACCAGATTTTTTAATAACAAGAACTCCTTTTTAAGGGAAGCTCAACATCAAAACCGAAGAACAATGGAGTTTTCTGATTTGGGGTATAATTATTATATATATATTTATATTTTTACGATATACATATGTGTAGTTGTGTTAATTTAATACTTTTTGATGCAGTGGTAATACTATCTATCTTACTTTGTGGGATGACTACCTTAAGAAGCTTACCAAATATGTTGCCGAAAACCCTAATGAGGAATATCTTATTATTGTTCTCCAGTTCACAAGAGTCAAATACTATGGAGATATTATTCAAAACCTTAAAGCGTTTACTATTGTTTTAATATTGTTTTTTGAAATTTTGAATATAAACTAATACATTTTAATGTTTATTTTCAGAGAATGTTTATGTCAAAAACTCTTATGGTAACTGTGTCACTAGGTTACTAATTAATGATTACTTATATGAGGTTGTGGAATACAAGAGAAGGTATATTTTTACTACATTATATATAAAAATTATATCACTCGTGTTATTTCCTTGACTTTTTAGATCATCTTTTGACTACCTTTTGTTGTAAACATAAGGTTGTTGGAAGTTTCTGGTCAAGTGGACGTGGAAGTCAAAAAACCAGTCGGTTCTGCGATGTTGTTGACTGTCAAATATGAGTTTCTGAAGATGGAACCGTTCTATTCAATAAGTGATCTTTGTACAATTATCAAGGTGAGTATGAGTATTTCCTACATTATTTTATATTATCTACTTATGAAATCATGTTAAGTGTATTTGTTGTATGTATTTTTAGGCCAAAAGCGTAATTATACTTGGTACTATGAAAGCAATTGTAAGCAACAAAGAATGGTATTATGTTGGTTGCAAACGGTGTGGGCGTAAGGTTTCTTCCTCATTTGTTGATGGTGTTAAGGTCTATGAATGCAAGATTACAGATTGTAATTCTCAAGGGGTAACCGCTGGACCAAGGTAATTTAAAATTTAATTTCTAATACGGTACCATGTTTGAGTAAATACTTAATGGTTTGTTTTATGTATATTTCCCAATTAAGTATTGACAACTGATGACCGTCCGTCGTTTGAGTCAATCAAAAACCTAATTATTCTAAATAGTTAGAGCAAGTAGGGTATCGTATCACAAGGAGTATGTGGTCAATGCAATTCGTGTACAGACTTAATATTATGAAGTGAATGGTTTTAGTGCTGATCACACAAGCAATTAAAGTGAGTTTATAGAACCAAGCAACGACCGAACAAGCGAGTTGTAAACAATTAACAAAGCAAATCACACCCGGGAATTCAAATAAGCAACCAAACAGTATCTCATGCAACCTAACAGATTGATTATCAACGATTAACTGAAAACTGGTCAACCAGACAAAACCTTAGACGTCAACAATTACTTTACACTCGGCACTGGTTATCAAACAGTCATTGCCAGTGTGACTCAGTTAAGGGTAATTGTACGTTTTATCGTATTCAATCTAACCAAACAGTTATATGACTAATTATCTAGCAACTGGTAACAGATCGTTCAGACCAACATAAACCTAAACCGACCGAACACACAGAAATACTAAATATCAATAATCATATATCAATCATCAATAACAAAACATAAGTATTCTTAATCACATGAGAGAAACTGTAAATGGTTTCAAACTATACATCCCGGGTGCGATTCTAGGAGATTAGCCGAGCCTAGACATCATCAAATCTTCGATACGGATGATAGGGATCATGCGGGAGGTCTTGACACGAGCTAGGATACTGGAAATCACCTCTAAGACTGTTGCAAATTGCCTTTTCTTCGTAAAAACCGAGTTAGGGTTTCTTGTTGATGAAAAAGAAGTTATAAACAAAAAACCTGTCTGCACCACCCATCGCGATACGCGATGGGGTCTTCAATGGTCCATCGCGTATCGCGATGGACCAGAAAGTCAAAGTTATTTTTAACCCCCATAGCGATACGCTATGGGTCTTCAAGGGATCCCATCGCGTATCGCGATGGGTCTCCTCACCAACAATTATCATTAAACTTCTCGTTTCGCGTGCTGCACATCCCGGGTCTTCATTCCATGCTACAGCATGTCCATATTGAGCACTTTAACATCTGTGACCTGAAATCCAGTAATACACATATGAAGTATCGAAAGTTCTAGAATAAACAGTTAAAACTAAACAATAAACGAACTAAAACATATACAAATTAACCGGCCATCAACAACATGTTGATTTGGTCAGGTTCCGTATTCCGGTACGTGTTCAAGATACGGCCAGTGTTGTTTCTCTGACTTTGTTTGACCGTGATGCGAAGCAGTTGTTCAATAAGACGGCGGAAGAAGTTGTTATTGGTGATGTTGAGGTAACATATTGAACTTCTATAATTATAAAATTGAATACTTTATAGTATATGTTTTTCCCCGTGTATATTTTAGTTATCAATTTTTTGTCCGTGTATTTATTATAAGAATTTGTTTTTTTTGTTTCCTATTAAAACATATATCTTTTACAAATAAATATAGGTGTTTATAATTAGTATTTCCTAAAATTACATATTTGTATATACTAAAGCTTGTCCTTTAAAGTTATTACTTATTCCTATACACTCATTTTTTATTATTATAAATGTAGTTTGATGTGATGCAATTTTTACCTGAGGAAATGAACGTTATCTTGGAAAAGAAATTTGCTTTCGTTATTGATGTTACTAACTACAACATTAAGAACTCATATGATGTGTTTGGTGTCTCGAAGCTAACTGATGACCACGATGTTATTAATGAGCTTGAGATGAAGCTTGCAGCTGGTGAGGTATGATTATTGTTTATTTGTCTTTCAATATATTAAACGTTACATACATATGTTTTATATGTTTTTAGTTGTGTTTTGTTATTGACACGATTGGTGGTCAGCCAAGCGAACAACCATCTTTAACAGTTGGTTCACTCTCTGGCCTCAAGTCTACCGAGACACCCAACGAAAAGGTTTGAATTGGTCTTCATTTTTACTCTAAATTATATTCGTTTGATCTAATGAATGTTATTATATTATTACATATACTACGTAAACTTAAAAGATGTTTCTTTGATGTATTTGTAGGCTTTATGTACTCCTTCGTCTGAACATGTGATTCCTATTGATGATCGTGTTTCCTCATTTGACGAAAAGGTTGACTGTTCTCCTGTCATTGATTTAAAGCTCAAACGGAAGTTGGATGAAGCTTATGAGATTGAGGCCGAGACGGGCATGTCTTCAACCAAATCAAAGAGTGGTGAAGAAGCTAAAAAAACTACCAATGGTGATGAAGTTGTTACCCTTGTGATGCCCAACATTTAGTACTCCGTGGATTTCTGAAGAATATTTTGCAATTCTGTTTGAGCTTTTTTATGTTTCACTTTTAATGACTATGGTTTTGGTATTTTGTTTTTACATTTTTGGTTTTCATTGGTCACTGATTTTGATTGGTGACTTTGGTTTGATACTCTTTATTTTGTGTTTAAGTTATTATTATAAGGTTATGTCCTTTGTTTTTAATGTTTATCATGCATGTCATTTATATCTAAATATAATATTATTATATTTAAATTTCAAATTTTAAATATACATCCTACGCGTGTTTTTAATGTTTATCATGCATGTCATTTAAATATAAGATTATTATATTTAAATTTCAAATTTTAAATAGTCACTATAATTGCTTAATTTATGGTTAATAGTCAAAACATATTTAAACCCGATTAAATATGAAATTTTACAAATTAAATATAAGCTTTTAAAGCTTTCCATAGTCTTCAATCTCAATAAACTTTCCATTCTTTTATGTTTGACCATTTTTATTATGCCTAAATGTAAAAAAATAATGTCTAAACTAAACCCCCGATTATAATGCTTCAAAAATCAAAAACCTTTCCATAATTTTTTGAAGTTGACTAATTAACCAATTTTTTTATATTTTGTAATTATTTTGAAACAGGTTGTTTTAATTTTAAAAGAATATCAAATTTGTTCGGTATGAATTCGTGTCATCACAAGTTATTTTTAAGATATACTATTTTTTTAACTAAAATGACATATTCATTTTTCATATATAAATCATTTCGTAACCAAATTTTACAAAATATGAATATTCAAATTAAGCCGAAACTGACACACGTTAATATTCAAATTTAATATTCAGATTTAGACAAAAACTGACATCATAATTAATTCTATCACATCCTTACAAAGTTTATCTAAATCATCTATAAATAAAAACCGTGTAATAATTTTGTCAAACAACTTCTATTAAAGCGTATGATATGATGACTATCTCTATATAATTCTTATCATAAAATTCATTCTTTCATTCCAAGGATGTATATAAAGATTTATGATTTGTTTATAAGCTTGTGAATTGTATTTGTACCTTTATTTCTCTTATTAACAATACACTGAATTTGATTTTGTGGTGATTTTAATTTTTTTCTTTGCAAGTATAAAAATTACAACACATTTCTTTCTATTTCGATGATTGTTTAATAAACAAGACTTTATGACTTCATATATCATGATATAGTATTTATTAATATATCTTTTTGGCCTCAAGGTTTAAGTTAGAAAGATGTTTTAAGTTAACAATTTACTTTGTATGTTATTTTGTTTTACTAAAAACAACATTGTAATACCTTATAATGAATGTAAAATTATTTGTTCTTATAAATATTACACTATAAATTTATTATTATTATCATGATCATCATCATCATCATCATCATCAATGTCGCTATATATATTTATATACAATTTTCACGCGTATGATACACATGTTACTAGCCATTGAAAGATATTGAACAAGGAAGATAAGTTACAAATAAAACTACAAATGTGGTTTATAAGGAACTATTTACTAATTTGTAATTGTAAAATAGATGTTATTTTAGTTGAATGTTATGTTTTTACATTATTTATATTTCACTTGATGCTAGAAAAGTGTGTATGTTACATTATTTATATTTTCCACCTTTGGCGCCCACGGGTCAATAACCTAGTATTAAATAATTGAAATGACAATTTAGATGGAGATTTAAAACAACAATTGTGGAAGATTTGAATGAATATGGTAACCAATATCACCAATATTATTATTATTGGCCTAAATCCTAGTATGTGTGGAGAAATTTATTTTGTAACGGCAATAAGTGTAAAAGTCTAAAAATATTTTGCTCATGCACTAATTCTAATTTTCAAACCCTTATTTTTCGATAATAGTTACATAAATGGGGCGGTTCGGTTATGGCGGGTTTGGAATTAACATTAACCAAAACCAATCCACATTTGGTGGTTGTCAAAAAATCATTAAACCGACCCATCGGTTATATCAGATATCGGTTAAATCGGTTCGGTTATGTCGTTTATGATCCGGTTTGCGGTTATAACGGTTAATTTGCTCACCCTGGCCAACTGATAAGGGTAAATGTTCCTCCTGCCCATTATTTAAAAACACATTTTAATACCTAAAACTATATCTAAAACTTATCACAAGTGTCAGTATACGCATAACCATTCGAAAAATTGTTATGAAGCTTAAAACTTTTCTAGCCTTAGTCAAGTTCATCAATATTGCCCTTTCATTTTAACGGCAAGAAAAATGTATATGAAATGTACGAGAACTAAAATCCGAAGGCGTCAGTACACCAACAAATAAGAATTACAATATCGCCACCCAACGACAACAATGAGAAAAATCTAATTGCCAAAAACTATACAATAAAACAACGTAGGTCAAACCAACGCCAATCTTTCCACCTCAAATAAATAAAGCTCGTCGAGCTCCTAGCTCAAGCTATAGTGAGTCAAATGAAATAAATGTGAATTGTTGAATATATGGAAGAAAAAGTCGAAAATTAATTCTAAAAATCATGTTTCTTCATCTCCTGATATAAATTAATTCACTGTTTTTTTTTATTCTTCAACGCCCCAATGTTGTTATCACGACCACCTATCTTTCCGTCCATATTTGAATGTCGCTTTCGATTTGATTGACGATTTAATTTGGACATTTAAATTTTAACCAAGGTAAAAGAATAAGCAAGAAAATTTCCCTTGTATGCTCATTTATTGTCTACAGTTATAATTCAATGTTATGTGTGAAAATTTTTTACTGTTTTTGAATGAAAATCGTGAATATCTACCGTTCATATATAGAAAACGAAAAAAAATTAAAAAACTAAAATGTTTCTGCCATAATTTTCGTTCAGGAAAAAATAAAAAAATTGACGAAGAGACACAATGCTGAGATTAAAGACACAATGACGAAAATGAACAAAAAACACAATTATAACTAAAAAAGACACAATAGACCTCAAAATATAACACAATGCCGAACAAAATAAAGCAAAATGTTGAGTTATATAACACAATATAAACAAAAAAAAGACACAATGTCAAGAAAAAAAACACAGTTAATGATGAAAATAAACACAATGATAAACAAAAACACACAACTTTTTTCACTTACCATTGTTTTTTTATGAGAACGACAAAGACGGTGGAAACATTTTTGTGTTTTACTTTTTTTGTTTTTTTATTAAATTTTGAGTTATGATTTATTTATTTATTTATTTTAAATTTTTTTGAGGGTTTTTTTGTGTAGCTACAAATCTTCTCATCATTCTCATTTTTGTTCTCCTTTATAGAATAACTTGACCCCCATATTTGAATGTCGCTTTTTTGCTATTTTATCAAATACTATTTGAAAATTTGTGAAAATGTGATAAGCAAGTTGGTCAAACAGATTAGCAAGTAGGCATGTAAGCGAAAACCTGATTAGCAAGTGAGTTAGGAACAAGAAAATTTGGTTAGTAAATAGCAATTAGGCCATAAATTAAATGATTAGCATGTTGGTTAGTAAAAATAATTTGGTTAGCAAGTTAGAATGAGCAACTACGAAGCTAGTAATATGATCCTCCGATCATACGCAGAAGTAAGAAGCCTGATTTGGGTTATAAGAATTAAGAAGACACTGAAGAATTCGAAAGAATTAAAGCAAGAGCAAGAAACTCATTTTCGATTTACAGAAAGAAAGAAAGCAATAGCAAGTAAGAAAAGTAGCAAGAAGCAAAAACGATCAAGTCTCGTGTGGTTTGGTCGATGAAGAGATCAAGAGAAACATGACTTAATTGGGATTAAGCAGATTATTGAAAGTTAATTCTAATTAATCAATGCGTGAAAGTCAAAGGGGGTGAATAGTTTATTTTATTAGTATGCCATCGGTTTAATAATTTGATTTAATTGCATGTTTATCTAGTTGTCTGAATATTATTAGAAATTAACAATTTGATTTAATTGCATGTTTAGAAAGTTATTCAATATAAAAAGATGGTTAGGACTATGTATCTTATGTCAACAATTATAATAAATGAAGAAAGTCGATTTTGGTTGAAGATCAAATTGTGTATTCGTATTTTTGGGTCTGATTTCCAATGAAATTAAATGATATAAGAAATTAGTGATTATCTTTTACTAATATGTTTCTAATCGACAACTACCTTTTTCCACAAAAATAATACACCAAAGAGCTCGTTGTTATCTTGGGTGTGGGACTCCTTTTTGGTGATACACACCACTTCGAAAGTTGTATATCCTTGAGACATGTGAGTTCTCTTAGGGGGTGCTTGGCCTAGCTTTTATTAGTTAGCTTATGCTTATATTTTAAAGTATCTTATAAATTATTTTCAATTATTTGATAAGTTTTTTTTAAGTGTTTGGATTAGCTTATATTTTACAAGTTGATTATACGTCTAAATAAGTTGTTAAATCCATCATTTTTTAATTTGTTTAAGTAATAAGTTGCTTCAATATTATTAATTCATCACCATTTGAAGGCAAATGAGTAATTTACCCCCTTAAACAATTAAGCTCTTTAAATACTAAAAAACCATCTTCAAAAAAGCTTTTCAAATTAGATTATAAGCATAAGCTAAAAAAGCTAAACCAAACACCAATTTAAGCTTATTTTATATAAAAAAAAAAAGCTATAAGTTTGCTAAAAATGCTAGGCCAAACACCCCCTTAGTGAGACTAGAAACTTGTTTTAAGAGATCTATGTTATACACTTGTACACGAAGACTTAGCCAACACACGAGTTAGTTTGTTCACTCTTGAGTCCAAGAATACTATATGTAAAATTGAATTTTATACTTATAACAACATTTTTTTGTGTATATGGCATACTGATATTGTAATACATTTGCCATACGAATAAAGATAGTATCTCGGTTTTAACTATATTAAAAAAGCTCAATTAACACATAATATTTAGCTCGTCAAGCTACCAAGCTCAACACATGTTACACTGAATGTAGAATAATAGTCAAATGAAATAAATGTGAATTGTTGAAACTGAAAAAAAAATTATAAAGATTTAATTCTAAAATCCATGTTTCTTCGACCACCTCTATCAACTCTTTCCGTCCATATTCGAATGTCGCTTTCTCTGCGATTGACAATTAAATTTCACAATTGAAATGTCAACAAGATAAAAACAAATAAAAAAAATACAATGATAATAACTAAATATATTTTTTTAAGACGCCATAATAGTTATGAAGTTTGTATTACTTTGAAATATTTAGGTAGTATCTTTTTTCAATGATCTAGTGATAAGACTTATACAAAAAAGTATGTAAATTCTTTACCCATACTATATTTTCTGATATAATGCGGTTTTACTCGTCTAAGGTCTATCGCTAGAGAACTTCTATTTGGTGGTGTTTGGGTTATATAAGACGGACTAAAATATATAACACCAAAACCATTCAATCACATAAGTTATAACTAAGCATATACATATATAAAAAATACATTTGTAAAAAGCCTTTCCAACATATGAAGTGTAAGAATTTGATATATAATTATGCATTACGTCTTTATAATTACGCAACATAAATACCAAACAATGCACAATTATGTATATACTTATCTAATCATGTTATATGTATAAATTGGGCTCAAATCTTTATAGCAGTAAAATATAATGGAATTTAAGGTGTTAAAAAATTTAAAACATCAAAAACGCGTCTCTTTGATAGATTGGTGTTCTTTTAATCTCATGTAATTTGGTTGTTGTTTTGTTGTAGTTCTGTGCGGTGGTCTGCCGTGTTTTTTAATATAGTAACAGTTCAAAAAACAAAAAAAAAACATAAAACTTAACTGAACTACTTTGTGTATTTTTAAATGAACAAAATTTAAGAGTGTTTTAAACTTCTTGGATAATATATTATAATCTGTATAATAGAAAACTTTCTTAGTTTTTGTTATTCATAAACATAAGTTGTTTAAAAGTATACATGTGACAGTTTGGCCGAGTGGTCTAAGGCGCCAGATTTAGGCTCTGGTCCGAAAGGGCGTGGGTTCAAATCCCACAGCTGTCAAAGTTTTTATTGATTTTGATCAACACAAAATTTGCTCTTTACCTTTTCTGCCTGTGCATTTTTTTTTGGAACGTTTTCTTCTGCATATACATTTTTCTGCCTATACTTTGTTGTTTGTGAGTGATGATAACTGTTTGATTCACATGTGAAATAAACTAAACAAACTCCTAAAAAAAGCTAGGTATTGGATACACGGGTTTTCCATGGGTGCCGACAGCTACAGCTCCTAGCCGTAAGTGGTTTCAGTTACAATGCATATTACAAGAACTGAGACCCGTGTTAAAATGTCTCTTATTATTGGTCAATTCAATATTTGGTTGTTACTATAAAAGTTTTTATATCTGTGTCGTTTATTTCTGCGAGTTATTACTGCAAGGACTTTCGATTGCTAAGAAACCAGTGGGTTTGAGGATATTGGAGCTTAGGAGTTTTATAGCCTGAAGGATTGAAGGCACATCCCATTTGGGTTATGTTCAGATTTAATAAAATACGATTGTGTAGTTCATTTGTGGTATTCAAGATATTTTAGTTCTGTATTCTCGTTCCTTGATCTCGATTGTTTCAGTACTGTTCTTGTGAGTTGCGGTTGGGTAATCAAGTTCTGTTCTTGTGAGTTGCGGTTGGGTAATCAATGGCGTAATTCTCGTCTCTGATTTGTTTTCTGATTGAAGACCCACCAGGCCGTCAACAATGTGCAGCACAGTGTATCTTAAAAAATTTTAAAAACTAAGGATTGTAGGACTTTACCCTCGAAAGGGAGTCCTTCCAGAAATTCTCGATGGCTAAGGGAGACCCAAAGCCAAGGAGGGGGTTTGGAAATAGTTTTCAACCAGCAATTGACGCGCCTCGTTTATTACCTCATTAGCTGCGTCATTGCCCCAAGCGCAAAGATGCTTTCAACATCCCCCCAACCCATCCTTTTATGCACCACTGTCTCTTCTTCTTTTCATACACTCCCCGATGTGGGAATTAACTTATGGTTCATGAAAAATATCCTAGCTTGATGCAAATATTCAAAGTTAGCCGAATTGAGTTGTGACAAGGTTGCGGTCTAACAGTGACAACTGTTTGAAGGCTTCTTAATTGGTATACCGCAACGGTGGTGGTATGTTTGAGCCGTGACATGGCTTTGGCCGGGTCCTTGTAATTAGTTGGGCTGAACCAAAGTTGGACTTCCATCCATGATAGGGGCAGTTGATACTTGGTGAGCCATCAGTGCCATCGTAAAGCAACACCTTCGAAATGGAATGAAGCTCGTTGAACCCGTTGGTATGGGTCAATGTTTTTTAACTCAAGGTACTGTTCGGCTTGATAAACCCAACCGGAGGGGTTGCCACTGTTGAATTTAGGAAAGTTATAAACAAACATAAACCGAAATTTGTGACCTGAGTGAAAACATTCATGAGCCCGTCACTACTTATCCGTATGCTAATTGTAGCTCTCTTGTCACGATTTCTTACTAAATCATATTTTTCTCCGAGTTTCTAACGAATAGATTCTGCTAAGTAATTTCAAAGTCTCAGTTTGAATCCCTGATTTTTTGTTTGCTAAAGGAACCGTATTTGTTGAATTTTAGTTCTCCGGTTAGAGATGAACAAACACTAGCTATTTACCGGATCAGAATATAGTTTGCCATTACAATGCAATGATGATTAATGTACTTGACACTTCGGATTATGTATTCTCAATGGTTTTCAGCTTAATTATTTTGCATTATGAGATATATTGAGCCATTAGTCGTTTTATGATCTTTTGATATTTTGGGACGTGAGTTGTAAATGTGGAACATGATCCTCTTACTATCAAAGCAAATCAAACTATGTTAACAATTTCTATTCTTAATTTATTTAATAAAGAAAAACCAACTAAAATAATCAAAAAATAATATTTGTGGCGTCAAACTTCTCTTTTATAGTTAAGTTTGGTAAAGAATGATTTGTATTATTGTATGTACTAATGTTGTACAATAGCAGATATATATAGAGAATAGAAAACCCTAATTAGGGCCGGCTAATGTTAATTAGGGCCGGGCCACTATACTAAACATATTGACTAATATTCCCCCTCAAGCTAAGGCCGAGGAACGACCCTTAGCTTGGACTTCAAGAAGAGAAATCGTTCAGATGAGAGCGGTTTTGTGAAGACATCGGCAATCTGAGCAACCTTTTCTCTTACAAAGTGAAAGTCAACCTCTATGTGCTTTGTCCGCGCATGAAAGACCGGATTAGATGATAAGTAAGTAGCCCCTAGGTTGTCACACCATAAGTTTGTGGCTGAGCGAATCGGAACATGGAGTTCACGGAGAAGTGTTTCAAGCCAGGTCACTTCCGCTACTGTATCAGCGAGTGCCTTATATTCTGATTCTGTAGATGAACGAGAGACTGTCTTTTGTTTTCGTGCAGACCATGAGACGAGGTTCAATCCAAGATAGATAGCATACCCTCCCGTGGATCGACGGTCAACAGGGCATCCAGCCCAGTCTGCATCAGAGAAGGCACTCAAGGCATTGAAAGTCGTGTCCGTATATGCATGAAGCACACAAGAGGAGGATTTTGAGAGTAACAACCCATGATCGGCGGTTCCTTGGAGGTAGCGTAGAATACGCTTAACAGCAGACCAGTGATTCACGGTTGGAGACTGCATGAATTGGCAAACCTTATTGACAGCAAAGGTGATATCTGGTCTGGAGAGAGTGACGTATTGAAGGGCACCCACCATTTGGCGATATTTTACTGGATCGTCAAATGGTTCACTGTCACCAAGAGATAATGGGGCACTAGTAGTGCATGGTGATGGGACCGGTTTGGCCCGCGAGAGGTTGGCACGAGCAAGTAAGTCGTTGATATACTTCTTTTATGAGAGAACGATGTCTGCGCTGTACCGGGCGACCTCAATACCAAGGAAGTAAGACAAAGATCCCATGTCCTGGATGGCAAAGGTGTGACTGAGGCTGTTAACAACCTGATCAATAGCCTTGTTGTTGTTACTTGTCAAGACGATGTCGTCAACATAAATAAGCATATACATCACTGTCCCATTAGCCGAATAGATGAATAAAGAGGGGTCAGTTTTAGACCCCCGAAAATCGAGAGACACAAGGGCTGCTGACAGGCACTGAAACCAGGCTCTCGGTGCCTGCTTCAATCCGTATAGGGATTTGTGGAGCAAGCAGACATGATTCGGTCTATGAGGATCAACAAATCCTTGTGGCTGTTGTAGATAAACTGTTTCTTTTAAGTCGCCATGCAAGAAGGCATTTTGAACATCCAGCTGGCGTAGAGACCATTGTTTTGAAACAGCAATGGAAAGAACTACTCGAATAGTGGTGGCTTTAACCACTGGACTAAAGGTCTCTGTGTAATCAATACCTTGTTGTTGGAGAAACCCTTTAGCAACAAGACGCGCTTTATAACGCTGAATGGCCCCATGTTGATCACGTTTAATTTTATAGACCCATTTGCAATCAACCACATTTGTGTTTGGTACCCGTGGAACTAATGTCCAAGTTCCGTTTCGTAAGAGCGCCGAGTATTCATCGGCCATAGCCCTACGCCAGTGAGGGTCCGCGTTGGCAGTGGTAAAGGAGGTCGGTTCAGACTTAGCGAGAGGTGTGGAGGTATGAAAGGATGCGGGTTTGAAGGATTTGGTTTGTTTAGGATTTTGGCGAAGGTTAGGTGGGCGTTGATGAGGATGTGGTGTTTGGGAGGGATTTGTGGTTTGAGTGGGAGGTGTGGTGGGATTGGGAGCAACATTTTTGGTGAACTGGTCAAAAGCGGAGGAGGGTGGGGCGTCGGTGGTTCGGCGAGAATAGGTGTGAGTTGGAATTTCGGTGTGAGGTGTTTGCGAGTTTGTGTTGGTTGGTAATGAGGTAGGTGAGGAAGAAGGTTGCTGAGTAGGAGGAGTTTGTGGAATAAGTGGTTCAGGTATAGAAGATGAGGGTGTGGAAGGTATAGGATCGGATGTGGGATTGGGCACTGGTGGGTTAGATGTAGCAATAGTGGGTGGTGTAGGATAAGATGAGACATAAGGGTTAGATGTATGAGCAGTAGGTGGTGTAGGAGAAGAGGGTGTAGTTTCGGTGCTAGAGAATGGAAAAAGGAACTCGTTAAATCGAACGTGACGAGCAATGTAGATACGTTCAGAAACCGGATCAAAACACCGATATCCATGATGAGAGGTGCAATACCCGAGGAAGATACACGAAGTGGATCGAAGATCCATTTTGTGTGGATTATAAGGGCGAAGATATGGGTAGCATTGGCACCCAAAAATTCTGAGGAAGGAGAAATCGGGTTTATGATGAAAGAGATGCTCGAACGGGGAGGTAGTGGAGTTGGTACGAGATGGCATGCGGTTGATTAAGTAGACCGCGGTTTCAAAGGCGTAATGCCAAAAACGTTGTGGAACATGGGCTTGAGCCATTAATGTTAGGTCGGTTTCCACAACATGACGGTGACGACGTTCAAACACACCGTTTTGTTCACTGGTGTGAGGACAAGAGAGTCGGTGTATAATGCCAAGAGAGGCAAAGAAGGGTGAGAGACTTCGGAATTCTCCTCCCCAATCGGTTTGGACTGATTTGATTTTAGTCGAAAATTGTCGTTCGGCCATGGTAACAAAATGTTTAAATATGTCAAAGACATCTGATTTACGTTTTAAAGGAAACAACCACATGAATTTTGAAAAATGATCAACACACAAAAGAAAGTAAGTATGTCCATCAAAGGAGGTGACCGATGCGGGCCCCCACACATCACAAAAGAGTAAATCCAGAACATGACTACTTTCATAATCAGAAGATGGTAAATGAAGTTTCGATGATTTGCCAATAGAACAAGAATTACAACGAAAATCAAAGTCTTTGCTAGAAATAGGTAAACAATATTTAGAAAGCATAGTCTGAAAAAGCTGGGAGTGTGGATGTCCCAGTCATTGATGCCATGTGGTTGTTGAAGCTCGAGTGGTTGAAAAAGCAACTTTTGGAATTGGTTGATTGACTGGAAGGTTGATTTTGTAAAGGCCACCGTCACTTGGACCCGTGAGGAGGGTAATGCGTGTAGACCTGTCCTTCACAACAAAAAAAGTAGAGTGAAATTCAAAGAAAACGTGATTATCGTGACAGAATTTTTGAACAGACAGAAGGTGTTTCTTGATTTCGGGAACATGAAGAACATTTTTAAGGTAAAAGGTTTTGTTAGGTGAGTGAATTTTTGAGGAACCAATGTGTAGTATAGGAAGAGCTTTACCATTACCAACATGCAGATTGTCCTCATCGTAGTAAGGCTCGGTGGAGTCAAAGCCCGACATGTCTGGAGCAACGTGACTGTTTGAGCCGGTGTCTGGAAGCCAAGAAGTGGATGCTTGAGAGCGATAATCAGCATAGTTGGCAGACGGCTGACGTGTCTGAATGGTAGACGGGTTCCGATTTGGGCATTGAGAAGGCAGGTGACCGATTTCGCACCTGTTACAAGAACCATATACCATGTTCTAATTAGAAGCCCAACTGAACTGACCCGGGTTTCGATTGTCTCCCTGGTTACGGTTGTAGTTGTTGTTGTTGCGACCTCCACGGCCACGATAACCACCTCTACCTCGAGTGTTATTATTCGGACCAGCCCTGTTTGTGTAAAAGGCTTGAGAAGGCGAGGGTGGAGGTGCGCCAGAGGTAGGTTGTAACTATAAACCAAGACGAGCAACAAGTTGTTGGAGAGCCTGAACCGTATCATTAGGGACCAAGGGAGAACCGGCTGCTGTAGTAGTCGTGTATGCCTGGGCCGATGGCATCTCCGGAACTGGTTTCTTGATCATAAAATCATAATCCGCAAGAAGAGCATGGAGTTCAGAAAAGACAGCTTGGAAATCTCTGGTGAGAAGACCTTGTTTAACAGGATTGTATTCTTCACGAAGACCACCAATAACCAACATCACAATCTCTTTTTCAGTCATAGGTGCACCGATGTTAGCGAGGGCATTCGCATATTCTTGAGCCCTCGCAAGATAGGCAGGAGCAGTTTCGTCTCCTTTCATTTGTATCTTCAACAATTGTGTTTTGAGGGTAAATTCCCTTGAAGCAGTGTGAGGGGCATAAGCACGTTGAAGAGAAAGCCATAAATCACGTGATGTAGTACCTTGAACGTGTTGGAAAGATGCCTTAGAGATGGTGGACATAATCAGCATACGAACGTGTGCATCATTGGCTTGCCAGACGGTGTAGTTCGGATTGGGTGTAATGACAGCAGAAGGAGCAGCACTTTCTTTACCAGAAGAAGACTGTTGAGTTGTAATTGTTGATGGGGGACAAGGGATGCTACCATCAGCATATCCGATGAGGCCGTTTGTAATAAGAAAGGGTTCAACCATAGCTTTCCAATAGCCATAATTTGTAAGGGATAAAGTAAACCCAAACTTGTGGGAATTATGGGCTGTTTTGTCGGTTGTGGAGAAAGGAGTCAGATCTGTCATAGTTGTGATAAAGGCAGAAACAGAATCTGTTTAGGGTTTGCTGTCGGTAGAAAAACAGATCTGTGGATCTGTGAGGAAGGATATCGGCAGGAAAAAAAAAGGAAGTGGCTTTGATACCAAGTTAAGTTTGGTAAAGAATGATTTGTATTATTGTATGTACTAATGTTGTACAATAGCATATATATAGAGAGAATACAAAACCCTAATTAGGGCCGGCTAATGTTAATTAGGGTCGGGCCACTATACTAAACATATTGACTAATATTTATACTTATTAGATAATTTCATCAATAAATATTCTGTGTTATTGATGATACTCGATAAAAAATATGAGACGTGAAAGCAGTTTCGCGTACAATAAGACAAGCAAACGTTTCATATAGTGACCCCAGATAAAGAAGTTCTAGTTTCGTCACCAAGTATTTAAGCAGAGCCACAACTACCCAACCTGCTATTAATATTTTTGTGTGTAGCAATCCTTTTTTTCAGCCATTTTCTTCTTTAGTTTGGCAAACATAAAAGGGGCCAACGTTATAAATAAAAGATTTTATATCTTTTATGGGTTTTATCGGTACCATGCATCTAAACATTTTTAAAGGGTGAATTGCCATTTTAAAGGCCTTTTATACATTTGTGGCATAATCATAAACACAAAAAGTTAAAAGCTGATGAATTGGACCTTTTATAGTGTAATGCCGTAATAAAGGCCGTTTATACATTTGTGGATTAGTGGGCTTTTCTGATGGGTTTTTTGAGTCAATCAAAGGCCTTTTGTGTCTTTGTGTGCTTAGTTTATGTATTCTACTATTCTATTCTGTCAATAACCGTATCCATTAAAGGACCGAGTATCAACTATCAACTATTAACTATCAAATTATGTCGGCATGTATGTTGCTATAATGCTAGCTATGTTTTGGAGGACAGCGTAATTTAATCAACTCATTCATGCGTTACATGAATCTTTTATTTTAAATTTTAATAAAAGTATATTGACATATATATATATATATATAGAATGTTTTACTATTACATAAAGATTTTTTTATTTATTTTTGAATAGCACTATTACATAAAGATTTTAGAATAGCACTATTACATCAATCTTGCAATCTTCTTTTAATAGATGGTAAAATTATTTTATTCTCATTACAATATTTGGTATTCCTCTTATTGCATGCATCTAATGAAAAATTTTAGACCAGCCCATTAACTACACTTACAAGAAATGGCAAACCAAATTAACTGGAATGGGCGTTTTACCGGTTTGGTTTTTTAATATATTTATGGTTTGGTTTTGCTGGTGTGATGGTTTGAACTGATCTTATAATATTTATGTGTAACTAATATTTCAAGAACTTACAAAAAATAGTATAAATGTTAAATGGCTGGTTCAGTTTGCATAATAGGTTCCAAGTTTCAACTATGATCGAATTGTTGTACAATCAAATGAAGAATAACATCGTTTAGATCTCAAACCGACCAATTCACTTTAGTTTTAATGGTTCATATTAGAATGCCTGCTAAACAGGACCCAACCCAAAATATGAGATTCTACAGCAACCTGCTTAATATTAAAAAAATCAATAATATTAACCTAGGTTATTATATATCATAGTTATTACTATTACCTGATTCTCCATTTATGATTAAGTTTGTTTGTTAGTTCTATTTTAATTCGATTTCGAATGTTATGATAGTTATTGATGTTTTGTCATTGTCGTTTGTTGGCTAGGTTAATCATCAATTAGTTTGATACTTTTATCATTTTTTTTTTCATTAAACTCACATAATTTCTCTATAAAAAATCTGTTTTCACTTTTTCCATTATTCAATACACATTCATATCAACTATTTCAAACAATAAAGGAAAGTTGAGTGTTCAATTGATCTTATGTCTGCCGTGTACAAAACTATAAAAAAAACAATACTAAAAGCACTTTATTCACAACCCATCTAGTATGTGTTGTGTGGCGTGTGGATGGGTGTGTATGTATTGCGTGTGCATGTGTTGTGTGTGTGAGGGAAGAAACATGTAAAAGATCAACACATGCCTTGTCAAATAAGTTGCATTTTTATCAATCCTATAGTAATATGTGACAAGTTTAAACCCATATGATTTTATTCAATAAATATGTGTTAGTTCTTGAATGGGTTTATATGATTATATCCATTTTGTGTCTATATCATAAAATTTTCAGGTCATCTTTTAGAATATTCTTTTTGATTATTAACTTAATAATTATAAATAGATAATTATAAATATAGACTAGACAAGTACCCGCGCAATGCAACGAGAAACATAGACTTTGTAATCACGTATCAAGTTTATGGGTGTTCATTGTTTGGTTTGAAACCATAAAACCATTCAAACCGATCATTGGTTTGATTTCACGGTTGTTTTTTTATTTAGCTTTTGGCCAGTCGTTTTCAATTTTCAATGGTTCGGTTTTCGACGACAAAAAAACATTACAAATAGTTTAGTTCACGGTTTAACTTGAAAGCCATCAAAACCATACCGCAAACACCCCTAAGCAAAATGTTATTTTTTTCATTGAAAAAAACTATAACAATACCATACTCAAATTAAAGAGAAAAATATGCTCATTTTATGATACAATTTAAAAAATATAATAAAGTATAAAAAAGTTATTAACGTTTAAAAATCATGTGAAGAGTTGGGTTAAAATTGAAAATATAAGTAAAATATGAATAAAGGTAAAACATAATAATTTTACTATACATTCAATTAACAAAAGTTGATTATAACTGGGGAAAGGAAATTGTAATTATTTTAAAACAATTTAAAAAACGCGTAAGTTTTAATGTTAAAATAACTTTTTGTCCTTGTTAAAAGTTGGACTTAATGCCTTATTACTTATAAATTTTTTAATACAGATGTTTTAATTTACCCTTAAGTGATGAATTATATACAATGGTATAGATAGTTGTAGTAGAAAATGGAAAATAATTTATTGATAAAAGTGGAAAAGGAAAAGGGGTTGATTCACTTGATTGATAAAGAGAGGAGACTTTGTCATCAGGCACTGAAACCTACCGTTATTTATTGCATATAACAATACAGCCCCTGATGTTCTTTGATATAGCAAATACCGCCCTCTTTATGTACAAATTGCATCAAAGTTACATAAAATAATTTTTATCGCGTTTCAAGGATAATATGAGATAATATGTCTGTGTTTGATCAGTAATATGTTAAACAACGGAAACCGAATATGTTAAAAGAACACACATATTCATTTTGCTAGTATTAAGAGTTTAAATTAATGGTTTAATAAGAAACAATGTTAATGTGTAAGAGTTTTGTTGAATAATGTGGATTGCTTGAAAAAAGTTAATGAAAAAGTTTTCGATACGTCAAATGACCACATATATGTTTTTACAAATTTTTGAGTTTCTGAACCACAAAAGGGTATAGAAGCTTGGAAGGATATAGAGCCATCATTGTAGCTTGCTATGGTTTCTAACTAACATACGTATTCACCGGCTAATATTTCCTTAATCAATATGCACACTCATAAGTCATAATTCATCTCACCGCTTAAAATAGAAAAACCAAAACGGCTAAATGACCCATAAAAGCTTACTAATTTGTTACTTAATTTTCCGTTTTTGTTTATGTTAAAAAAGTAAGATGCATGTACTCATTTACTGAAATTACGTTATGCACATTTGTCGGATTTGAATATTTGATTATAATTAAACTAATATATTAATTTCTTTTCTAAATTAAAGACTACTAATTTGATATTTAAATTACTTGTTTTAATTTCTTTCTAAAAATGAAATCTCTTATTTAATTTTGATTCTGAATTAATGATATTATTTATTGATTTAAATTCCTTGAGATACTTACGAAATGCGTTTTTTTTTTTCATGTTACATCTCATGTAACACCGAGTTTAATAAACCATGACCAATACCACATCACATGTATGATACAAAGAAATATGTTGTTAGTTATGACTTATCATTGTATCTTTTCTGTTTGTGATCACTAAATATAATGTAATACATAATCTCATTAATATACTAAATACCTAGTTAATTAATCTATTGTATTATGTAAATTATTCATATTGTTCAACGTTTAATTTTTATATAATGTCGACTTTCTTATATTTAGACTACTGAACTCTCTAATTTTGAAGAGACTCGTTGTTTCACTCATGCTAGACTATGTTATCTTAACCGAGTTCACACTGACTTCAGAGTTTGACTTGGGTGTTCATCCGCGAAACCATACAGTCAGCTGTCACTTGACGATTTGTAATAATAATAAACAATATTATTAGTGAGTGATGAATAAAAAAGATAAAGGAGTCAGCCTAAACTCCCCACAAACAAACGTTGGTGGAAATCATGTTAAGATTACACAAACACACTCCTTTGTCATTCTCAAACATGTTCCACACAATAATAATATAAGTATATAACCTCCTCAACTAAATTCCTCTCTTATTACATTTAATGGAATCCTGACTTTGAATCCAAACCCAAAACCTCAATACCCCGAAACCAATCATGACTTTATGCGCCGCCGTCGACTCCGCACGCGCCGCCGCCTGCCGCGACGGCCACGCGGCGGCGACACTCAAACTCATCTCCATGTTCGTCATCTTCTCCACCAGCATCATCGGAATCTCCGCACCGGTGTTACTCGCGCGTTTGTTTCACGGCAAGCCGTTGTACGACAAAGCCATATTAATCATCAAATGTTTCGCCGCCGGCGTGATATTATCCACGTCACTTGTTCACGTGCTTCCCGACGCGTACGACGCACTCGCGGACTGCCAGGTGTCGTCACAGCATCCGTGGAAGGATTTTCCGTTTTCCGGGTTGATCACGTTGATCGGAGTGTTGACGGCGTTGTTGGTGGACTTAACGGCGACTTCTCACGTTGACGGTTATAGTCATGGGCATGGGCATGGGCATGGCAACGGTAACGGTGACGGTAACGGAAGTAAGGGTGTTATGGGGTATAAGCGGATTGGGGAGGATGAGGAAATGAAGAAGACGGTGGTAGAAATAGAGGCGGTTGAAGCCGAGGAAGAGCGGGTGCGGGTGAAGGAGGAGGAGATGGTGAAAATGAAGCAGCGAATGGTGTCGCAGGTATTCGAATCGGACTGGAATAACTCGAAATTCGGATAAAAAAATTGGGTTCGAATTTCGAGTTACTAAAGTGGAAATTTTTATTCGTGAATAAAAAGTGTAAATATAAATTTTATTCGAAAAATTCGAATAAAAATGTAATTTACCTAGGGGTTTAATTTTTTTTGGGAAAAAAGAGTTAAATTATTCGAGTTATAGGCGAATGTGAGTTGAATTTAAAATTTAGTTTTAATGTGCGTGTAACGTGTGTGATTATGTCCATGTGTGATTACGAATTAAAGCTGAGTAATAATCATATAAGTTGTATAGTTATTTATATAAGTTACGGAATGAATTATGTATGTGCATAACTATAGGTTGTGTAACTTGTGTGTTTATTGTAGTTATATAGACTAAATAAATAATTTTATATTCAACATCCATGTTTATTGTAATTATTAAATCCAATTTTAAAACTTTTAAATTTGAATAACCCGAATAAAATTAATTCGATTCGTTGAACACCCCTGGTTGCAGGTGTTGGAGATCGGGATTATTTTTCATTCGGTGATCATCGGAGTGACGATGGGGATGTCACAGAATCGATGTACGATTAAGCCGTTGGTGGCGGCGTTGGCGTTTCATCAGATCTTTGAAGGGATGGGACTCGGTGGTTGTATTGCTCAGGTAACTATCTGCACCGGTATTGATTATATTATTGTTGATGGGTTTGGGTTAATCTGTGCCATCCATTTTGCATTGATTTTTGAGGTTGAAAGTCGTTTCGAGCCCACGTACGTTGTACTTTGTCAAGTGTGACACGTGACTGTTTTGGTCTGAAATAAAGTAACATTGATTTTGGGAATATTTGGAAATTGGTTTCTAGTGTGGGATATGTGTTCGAGTCAGTTTTTAGTTTGGACGTGACCCGAACATATTTGTGTTCGGGTCAGTTTTTAGGTTGGACGTGACCCGAACATATTTACGCTAAAGAGGTTAGTCTCACTGTCTTAGTTAAAAACGGACTTATGTTAACCCATAAAAAGGTTATATGTTTTTTTTATATAGAGAAGTTGATTAACACCATATGAATCTAGAAGAAAACATATATAAAGATATATGCTTCAAAATTTAACACGGCCATTTTTCATATAGATAGAAGTCTTTGCTATTATTATTTTAAATGAGACGAAACCTCCAAATTTTGGAATGAATTCATGAAAAAATTGATAAAGAGGTCATTATCAATCATTTATACGATGGCATGATACTATAGCAAGTCATGTGTTCAAAGTTCAAACTTGTACCACACTTATTTATTAATATTAATTTCTCATGTTTTTTTAAAATAATTTTTTGAATGAATAAATTTTGTAAGTGTATATATGTTTTATAATTTCTAACTAGTAAACTTCCCCGTGCGTCGCAGCGGAAACGTTGATAAACATAAACCCAAGTGTCAAAACATTAATAAAAGATAAGGTTAATAAAATTTGTCAAATTTAAGTTTCCTTGATGAAAACAAAAATAAAATGATATTTAAGAAAACATTATATTTCAAATTTTTAAGTGAAAAACAAAATATGTAAAAGATATTTATAGAGATAAAACAATATTAAAATGAAACTTAGAATTGTGTGGCTCAAATTTAAGGGATAACATGTTAATATTTTCAGGACATTCTTATTGATGGCATAGAATAATACAAATAATATTAATTCATTAGTTACATAGTAAGCATAGAATACTAAATATTCAAAAATCCGTAAGTCTACATGACATATATGCTTCTGGAGTTGTTTAGGCTTTTAGTATGAAATAATCAGGATATTGTTTTTTGACGTGCAGGCGGGATTCAAATTTGGAACAACGGCTTACATGTGCATTATGTTTTCTGTCACAACACCGATGGGAATAGCATTGGGGATGATATTATTTGCGATGACAGGGTACGATGATAGCAACCCGAACGCGTTGATCATGGAAGGGCTTTTGGGGTCATTGTCTTCAGGAATACTTATCTACATGGGTCTTGTGGATCTAATTGCTCTTGATTTCTTCCATAACAAGTTGATGAGTTCTGAAAATTGGTTAAAAAAGATGTCTTTTGTGGCCCTTGTTCTTGGCTCTACCTCCATGTCTATTCTTGCTCTTTGGGCTTGAATTTTATGCAAGCTACATAAGCTTGTACAGTTTTATGTAAGGTTGAATGATTTACAAGGTGGTTTTAGACGATGTAAATGATATCTTTTGAGTCAAAAACGTCAAAGCTTTAATGATTTACAAGGTGGTTTTAGTAGATGTGTGAAAATAATTTACAATGTGGCTTTAATAGATGTGTGATACCAATAGAAACACCTGAATAGCTCACCAAATTTCAGCATGCTTAAATGCAGGCGCTATGTCAATCAACGGGTAAAATAAAACGTTAACTAATAATGAACAAAAACTGCATATGTAATTTCTAAGAAAAGACTTAACTTGTAATTAATATAACAATCCAATGTAATTTACTCTTAATGTGTATTCAATATACTTTCATTAGTGACCATTAAAATGTTTAGTGACATATGTTTCATGTAATGTTTGATTACAGTTGTTGGGTATTGGAAGTTGAATAAACATATATCGCGAGTAGCATTAGCAAGTTACAAACAAATAAAGTCACCTTTGTGCGCAATAATATCTCAATCCATAAGTTTGTATCGTTTCTCTTGTACTCCTGTAACTCCCATTTGTATCTCTATTATTGTATGCAGCGGCATCTGAAACCACAACATTAAAGTCACTATCCGATTTAACCCTTTCGGATAAAACATAACCCGAACCAACCCATCTGTAAATAAACTAGTCAAAATTGCTACTTTTTGTTCGGATAAAACAAAAACCTTATGAAAGTGATTTAAGAGATTTAAAATACCTGCTCGTGCATCACAAGTTCACAACATATCATTCTCATAACTTTGTTTGTATAGAAAGCAAATTATATATATTTATATAAAATCACAAGATTACTTTGAATATATTAATATTAATATATTATATTATGTGAACACCTACTAAAAGAAACGGTCAACAGAAAACGTACACGGTACATCACAGACTCAAGTCTCCTAATTTCCCTCCAAAGCTCTACCTTAATCCAGATCCAGCTAAAAACAATAGTTTGCTCTTTCCAGAGATTTATTGAAGAGATGACAAATGCTGGCGGTATCAAGATGTTCATGGAGAAGTTGAAGCAGCTCATTAACTGCAACGACAATCCGTTAATCAACAACCCCTTAATTATATTTGAAAGGCCTCAATTCCAACTTCTTTATGAGGACCTGAGCTCCATGATGCAAACCCTTTTCATCGACCAGCATCAAGACCTCGAAAAAGCTAACGATCTGAAGAAAAGATTCACAGATGTAGTAGAAGAGGCAGAGTATATCGTCGATCTCTTTCTATCCAATGTTAACAATTGGAAAACTACACATTTGCTTACATATGAGGATTTCAATCATTCCATGAATCTTGATGAGGTTAGAAGATCACTAAACTCTGTCTTTGTGGATCTCATGACTATTACCATTGATGGCATGAAGATGAATTCATCTCGAAGACGCGAAAGAATGCTAAATCAGTATGATGCTGCTGCTCCTTGGATTAATTCAAAAGGATCAAAGGAATCATTGGATGAAATTGTGGTGGGGATTGAACGAGATGTTGAGTTGATAAGAGATACGCTTGTGGAAGATCAAAAAAAGGTTAATGTTGTCTCGATTGTTGGAATGGGTGGACTTGGAAAGACTACCCTCGCGACCAAAGTGTTCAAAGATGGTTACGTCAAGCATCATTTCCATGTGCGTGTATGGGTAACCGTGTCTCAAACATATGATAAGCGGGGTGTGTTGATTCAAGTTCTGGCATCTATTGGTGTTAAAGAAAGCTTTGAAGAGGCTAATGACTCTCGTCTCCGTGAATTGGTGCACAAAAAGCTCATGGGTAGGATATATTTGATTGTCATTGATGATATCTGGGAGATAGGAGCATGGGATAACCTGAAGTTATTTTTCCCCCATGAAAACAATGGAAGTCGAATTCTACTCACCAGCCGCCTCATTGAAGTTGCTAACCATGCAAGTTCAAATGGACTTGTTCATCACTTGGGATATTTGAACAAAGAAAGAAGTTGGGAGTTACTATGTCAGAAGGTGTTCTGTGGCAATGAACACCCTCAATGGTCAGTTAAACATGGAATGCAAATAGTAGAGAATTGCCAAGGATTACCGCTTGCGGTGGTTGTTATTGCAGGAGTTTTAGCAAAAGTAGCTTGGAGTGAAGAGTTTTGGGTTGAAATTGCTGAGAGGACCAGCACGTACATTATTGGTGACCAAAATGGATGCCTGGAAACATTAGGTTTAAGTTACAATCATCTTCCTCTTCACGTTAGGGAGTGCTTTCTTTATTTTGGTGGCTTCCCAGAAGACTACAAGTTTCAAGTACGATGGTTGATTTGGTTATGGGTGGCTGAGGGTTTTGTTCAAGAAGATGGAACTAAAAGCTTGGAAGATATTGCAGAGGGTTACCTGATGGATCTAATTGACAGAAATCTCATAATTGTAGCAGACACGAGTTATTCTAGTGGAGCTGTCAAAGCTTGTAAAGTGCATGATCTTGTTAGGGAAGTATGCCTGAAAAAAGCCAAGGAAGAACAATTCATCCTTCAAACGGAATCCCTATTATTGTCCTCTCAGTTTTCTAATGTTACTACACGACCACATAAGCCAGTCCGTGTGTCCATATATAAAGATATCAATATTCTAGGCTCCATCCAAAACCTTCGATCAATTTTGTGCTTTGGTCGTTCATATCCGCGGGTGATTTATTTGCAAATTATATCTGTTCTTTTGCGCTACTTAGGGTGCTAGATCTACAATATTGTAGATTGGAATATTTTCCCCAAGACATAGAATTGATAGTTCACTGGAGGTATCTTGCAATTTGGAATTCAAGAGATTTCCCATCATCAATATGCAATTTATGGAGCCTTCAAACCCTAATTTATGCTACAGATCATGGCAATACCGTTTTACCCAGTAACATATCAGATTTAGTAAATTTGAGGCATTTTTGGAGTTATGAATCTCCTAATTTAGCAGTTTGGAAAATCAAGTCGTCTTTCTATCTTCGTTCTATTGAAAAACCAATGAAATTGCAAACTAATTCTGATGTGAAGTTGGGAGATGGGGTAGATAGTTTTCAAAAGTGTTTTCCTTGCATTAAGGAACTTAAATGTTCTACTTACTCACAGAAGGAAAATGACTTCCAATCTCTCACCTACCTTGAAAGGCTGAAGTTAACTCATAATGGTCCGAAAGGTGTGCCAAAGAATCACATTACATTCCCGGTAACATTAAAAACACTTACACTGAAGCATTGCCGCCTGCATTGGAGTGATATGTCAATCATTCAGTCGTTACCTAATCTCCAGGTGCTAAAGCTAAGAGTCGATGCCTTTGTGGGAAGCTGTTGGAACACTGATTGTCAGGAGTTTCGACAACTAACGTTCATGAGACTTGACAAGTTAGATATCAAGCAGTGGGAAGCTTATAGTCCAAGCTTCCCGTGTCTCAAACAATTAGAAGTTTTATTTTGCAACTATCTTGAAGAGATTCCCCTTGAAATTGGGCACATAGCGACGCTTGAGCTCATCAAAGTCAGGTACGGTGGTTACTCCGTTGGTGAATCGCTTAGAAGAATTGAAGAAGAGCAACATGATTTGGGGAACTATGGCCTAAAGATTGACGTCTTCCCATTAACAGATTAAAAAATCTGTCATTTTGGCTGCAGATTATGGTGTTTCTAATTTGCGTAGTTAGTCTGGCCGCTGCTGCTAGTTTTGGTCTTGTTTTGTGCAGTTCGTCTGATAACATTTAAGGGTGATATTCTTAATGCTGCCTTTTGTTGCATTTAGTTGCCAGAGGTCAACTTGATCAAAAGTGTGTAGCGACCTGCACTGCAGTGGTGCTTGAACATATCTTTGATGTGTGTAGCATATTAAAACTATTATTGTTAATGTATCTTGGCAATCGCCCTGGTAAATATTTATGAACATATTAGGAGAGGTAACAATTTTGTTTCAGGTTAAAGGTCAAGCATAATTAGGATTTATTTTTTGTCTGATCCTCGGATGCATTTTGCTGTCTTTCATTTTTCAGTAATTAGTTTGTCAAGATTATAATTGATATGCATTGGGCATAGAACCTTTCACTAACATTAAATATGTTTATGGTGAGGTTGAGTAGAGAAGCTATAATGGAACTTGTTGAAGTTAGTTTATTCATGTCTAGAGTTATATATTTGATACCTGAAACGAATTAGTTATTTATAATATCTGTTTGATCCTTTCGATTTAATATGTTGCATACTTTGTGTGTTATGTTTTCTCATAAGTTTAACTATGGGTTTGTTGATTGCTTAAATTTTAGGGGTTTTTGGATCCTGAAGTAGGGCTTATCTTGTTTAATATGCCATATGCCCGCTGGGCGTTTGTTAATATGTTTCAATGAATTTTGCCATTAGTTTCATGCTTATTACATTAGTTAACAGTATAGTTATAGCTGCAGTCTTAACTTAAGAGGCAGGCTGCACTCGCGGGCTTACTAGAACACGACCCGCTTGACCTGTCGAGTTTTATTTGAGGTGTTAAATGGCTGCACTCAAGGATTGGCGGGTCCAATCCGAAAACCTGAAACGAATCCGAACATTTCCTGAACCATGTATGTTACCTATGGACGTGTTTGGGTCAGAATCCAAACTTCATATATGAATTTATCAGTGAGATTTTATTAAACAATAACAAAAAAAAAGGAGTAAACACTAAAGGATGGCCTCCTTGACATGTATGACTTGACTGTTCATTTTAGGTTTACATCCAAAATAACATAGATGGTATGTGTGTTTTCGATTTGGTTCAGACAACTTTGACAGGCCGACGGCCAAAACCGTTTGGTTTTGACGGTTTGACAGTTTAGACTAGTCATTTTGTTACTCTACGCAGAGGCGAACTACTTTTTTAAATATATATTCTTTAATAACTAGTCACAAGTCAAAACATTGACTTTATTCTATCCGCAACAAAGTTAAGGTAAATGAATAAACAATAAATTGTTAAGTGAGAACAAATATGGAAAATGAACCAGCTTATTTGAGGAATACAGCATCCCTAAACCCAGTCGAACATGACCCGAACCCGAAATCAACACATACATTAAATTTATTATTTATAATTTATTATTAGGTTAGTCAATTAAGTTATTGATATTTACAAAAGTATTTCATAGTATCCTTCATTCGGTTTATTCATTATGCGTAAGTATTCAGTTTAACTATAAAATGAAAATCATAGGAGTCGCCCTTAATCAATTACTCGTCTTTCTTTTCGTCATCATCTTTTGAACCGTCTTACTGTTTTTACTGATGCATTATATAAGCAGTTGTAAGATAGTTTCTTATGTGATACTTATTTTTTATTTTTTTGGATCAACTATCAAGGATTGAAAGATTAGTTTGATACTGTTCCAGTGTATTCAATTGTGGTCAGACTCTGATTTCTAAGGTAATGCATTTCCTTTTGTTGTTTATTACTTTATTAGTGTCTCTATGCTAATTTTGGTTCTAATCATAAAGGCACTTATACTTATGTAGCTTATGCAAGCTACATAAGCTTGTACAGTTTTATGTAAGGTTATATCTTCTCAACTCAATTGGGGGTGGTACGAGAAAACAAATGTTTCGTACGATGTAAATGATATCTTTTGAGTCAAAAACGTCAAATCTTGAATGATTTACAAGGTGGTTTTAATAGATGTGTGATAATAATTTACAATGCGGCTTTAATAGATGTGTGATACCAATAGAAAAAATTGAATAGCTCACTAAATTTCGGCATTCTTAAATGCACGCGCTATGTCAATCAACGGGTAAAATAAAATGTTAACTAAAAATGAATAAAAACTGCATATGTAATTTCTTACCTGTAATATAACAATTCAATGTAATTTACTCTAATATTCAAATGTGTATTCAATATATTTCCATTAGTGACCATTACAATGTTTAGTGACATGTTTCATGTAATGTGTGATTACAGTTGTTGTGTATTGGAAGTTGAATAAACGTATATCGCGAGTAGCATTAGCAAGTTACAAACAAATAATGTCACCTTTGTGCGCAATAATATCTCAATCCATAAGCTTGTATCGTTTCTCTTCTACTCCTGTAACTCCCATTTGTATCTCTATTATTGTATGCAGCGGCATCTGAAACCACAACATTAAAGTCACTATCCGTTTCAACCCGTTCGGATAAAACATAACCCGAACCAACCCATCTGTAAATAAGCTAGTCAAAATTGCTACTTTTTGAGTATGTGTTAGTTTGTTACCTCAATGTGTGGAATTTCTTTTAATGGTCTATCAGCAAAATATGCATATAATGCTCTCAAAACAGCCTGTATAAAAGCAAAAATCAAATAGATGGTTATTGTTAATTAAATAATAATAAAAATAAGAGTTGAAATGAAGTGTGAAGGTTAACCTGGTGAGATACAACCACAACAGGAGCCCGTTGACGTTCAAGCTCGATTATCACGGGTTCTAACCTGCAATAGATTTGACGTTTTAAACATCCATTTATATAATTATATGTATCAAACTAGATTCAAATATTAATAAATGCGGTTTAGATGTGGCATAATGGGTCAGTTGAGACGAGTCAACGGGTCGAAGCGACCCAAAAATGTTTTTGTTTGCTTTTGAAAATAAATTGCAAATACTTAATGTTTCGATTACAATTACATAAAAAACAATACTATTACGGTGGCAATCTAAGCTGACCCGAATTGGCCCATTAAAAGGGAAATGTCGAGATTGTGGCTAATGGTTAAGAAAAGTCAAACCTTTGAATCACATCCAAGTAAGACTCTCCTCGAGGATACCGATACCTCAATTTATCCTTCTTTCGCGACCTTCAATTATTTAAGAAAACATTCTACACTCAGAATTTAAAGAAAAAAAATGTTATTTTTGTAAAAGACTGATAAAGTTGTAGATTTGGGGATAAAAAATACTCGTATTCCTCGGGCATATTCTTTTTTATTTCTTCATATGTCATTCCGTCACACACACCAGCGTTTATCTCATCAAGAGCACGCCATTGTACCTATATCAAAAAATATTTTATAAATAAAAGGTGATATTTAAAAATCTCGCATTCACACTGACCTTTGGGAATCCAACTATTTGATTAGCAGTCAAAATTGTTCTCTGTAATGTACTTGTCCATACCTACAAGTTCAAAGCCAAAAGTTCTATTATAAAATAACAATTAAAATAAAAAAGGCAAACCCAATCAATTAAAAATCTTACAGAAGCAGCTCGTTCATTTTGGAGTCGTTTCTCTACAAAGTTGGAAAGCTTCTTTGCATAAAGCTCGCCTTTTGAACTGTTCAAAAGAAGTCGAATAAATTACAAAAAAAAGTAATTGTGTTTATCAAATATTATTATTTAGAGTAATTTATTAAACAATGGGTCGACTAGGTTTATGTTTTATCTCAAATGGATCAAGCTAATTAAAGTCATAAAAACTATAAAGAAAAAGGTTAAATTTATTTTTGACGCATAAAACCTCCTAAATCATTATATAAAACAATTAGAATAATTTTAAAACGGTATCACTTTTGAAAACACATTTAATATCCAAATAACCTATAAGACAATAAACAAACCTCAAAGCAGTGTCACCACCTATTCTTCCTCTAACATTATCACGACTCTCTCCGTGCCTTGTTAGGAAAATCGGTCGAGGCGTTAAATGAGTATTCACCTGAATATCATCATTACATGATTAAGCCAAGTAAAAATCAGCAAATTATCAGTTAGCATTTTTTATCCAATTTGTTTATATATTAAGATATACATCTAAATTGAGTTGTATATTTATTTTTTGGATAACATACCAAGAAAAACACAATACGTCCAGGGAGATATCCACCAATATTATTTACCTGAAGAAAATAGAAAATATATTGGTGAGCGATATATGTATATATATGGTTCACTCACTTCTAATATAAAACAAAAATGTAAACTTACTTGTATCTGGCCGCCTTTTCCACTAGCCATGTCAATCATTTTAATATACGAACCTTCATTCACCGGCTCATACACCTAGAGAAAAGGGGGGGGGGGAGGTATGATCTAGTCATTTTCGCCAATGATTTTTATAAAATAACGACGGGACACACAATTCAGAAGGCTACCTTTTCATAGTTATCAAGACGCCTTTTGAAGTCCTGATATCCAGCTTCATAATCCGGCCTGTAGATTTATATGCTCACACACACTTTAACTTTATGTCTATAAATTTTTAAACAAGATAATAAGAGGGGGTGAGTTTACTCTTCTGCATAATCAGGACTCTGTTGAACCTTTAGCCTTATGTTTCTTTCAATAATCTTTGGATCGTTACATATTGTTTCCAAAAAGATTATCTGCATTGAAATTCATTCAAGAGATCAAGACAAATGTCATATTACAATGGTCTTTAGCACTTCAATATTTTTTTTAATTATAAAATAAATGCAATATTAGTTCGGTTTCAACAACGTACCTTGCATTTTCCTTCAGCCATCTTCATAAGCATATTCCTTCGATGGCTTGTACTATTTGTGGCATCAAATATTCCTACCTACATACAAACATAACATTTTACAGTAGCATAAATGTCCCAAACTTATTATTCTTTTATAAATTCTAAGTATGTCAAACACAACTATAAAAGTAATATCAGTTGAATGACAATATAAAAATTTGAAAGAAAAAAAAAAGTTGACTAATGAAGTTTTATGCATTAGAAATATAAATTGATAGATCTTGACCCGTTAAAAAAAGTAAAGGACTTACTTGGCCACCTTCTTGCATCCAAGCTATCATGTCATCCATTGCCAGAGCAGCTACCTAGTAGCATGTGATGTATTAAAACTATTTGCAAAGAAACATGTCAATACATTGTACCATATGAAATGGTATAAGATATAAACAATTAGGTTATAACTACCGTAAAAATTTTTAAAAACAAATATGTTACAATATTTTCAATGGCCATTCACCTCATTCCGGGCCTCCATGCCTTCTGGATTGTCAACTCGGAAAAAATCTGCACTCTGCATCAGTGATAACGTACATGTCTATAAGCATTATCCAGAAAACTACTATTGGGTGAAAATTAATACAAATGGTGAATTTGTCATCAAATAACTGATAAAATACAAAGTTTTAAATAATGAAAAAAAGGATAGATTTTTTAACCAAGAGCCAAAAAAGCCATATGTACCAGATTAGCTCCATGTTTAAGCCGTCGATACTGTCACAGAAAGCAAAATAATATTAGACTATTTCTCTTAATTCCATAGGTTCTAATGAATACTTTAGAAAATGTAAATATAAATTTAGTGTTAGATAGTAATCACCTTTCCCACATTGAAATGTTTGGTGTCGTGACCTAACCAACGAAGATACCTAGTAAGTTTCGCAGCAGTAAACGTTTTGCCACGGGCCGGCAAGCCCACCTACCAAAACCACCAAAATATTTTAGATACTTTTTGTTTAGTAAAATTTAAGGAAGGTACTTGATCACGAAAAGCAGAAGTGGCAATTTTCAACCATATACTTATATAAAAAAAATGAATCAAATAAAAAATTAAATAAAATGGAAACGGGTCTTGGATCAAATGAAATTAGCTGCAATGAAAAAAAGTAGAAAGCTGCTTAGACCGTGTTTTTGTAATGAAATCCAGACCGAAGTGGTCTGTTTTGACCCATACTAAAACATGTTTCAGGTTTCAACACAACACGTTTTGACACATTACCCGACCCGCCCATTTTGCCACCTGTCATATTAAAAAGACTATCATGGGCCCACCAAGACAATTGCCAAATGCATATCTTCTTTGGGTCCAAGCATTTGATCAGCGATAGCAGCAGCAGCAACAGCTCCAGCAGCAGCCGGCATTGAGTTCTAAATAGTTTCAAGTCAAATTTTAAGACGAATCCAAACAACCCTAAAGATATCTTTACATGATTAAAATGTACAAACCTTGGATTCCGAATCAGGTAAGTTAGTAACACTTGTAGATTTAGCTAACCGATAAGATCCTACGCCTCTATCCACAAAATGCGCTTTTTCATTATATTGCTTCTGTATTGGTGAAAATGTACCCACAGATTTTGACTCAACCATGCCAGGAGAATGGTGCACTTTAGCAGGATCCGGGTCCACAACTTCCGGTTCCTATTCAAATGTCATAAGAATGTGTAAGAAACCTTGATCCATTAGTTATAAATGGTTTGATTCAGTTTATATCTTTAACAAGTCAAACTGTTACACGGGTCAACATAAGCTTAATATATATGATTGGAAAAAGTAACCTTTGTAGTTGAGAGTGGATCAGTGGGTCCCACAGTCGTGTCTGAACCATCATGTTTCAAAGATCTTGGATTTTCTGTCAAATTAGCTGCATATACAACAGAAGTTGGTGGAGCGGGAACCACATATTGTTCAAGATCAAGATCCAAACTTGCTGATACGCCATTCTGAGTAAGATTACAAATAAATATGATTTAATTAAATGATAATCACCTATCCAATTCATATATCCACTGGTTATAGCAAAAGCAACCTAGACTCTTATTAATGATGTTCTAATACAAAAAAAACGTCATACAAAGATTTAGATTTCCATCTTCCTCATTATAGCAGGTTTAAAGGGGGTTATTAGGATGTGCATTTGAAGGTGATGTTGAATAATGATGATGATGAGATAATCAACTATGACAAAATGTAATGCTCCAGAGTTTTGAATATGCTATTGCTATTTGAAGTAGTAATAATGACTGTTATGGTACCAAGTATCTGAAAAATATATACATATAATAAGACAGTAAATAAATTGGATGTTACTTGGTATTTTTCTAATTTCATCCCTTCCATAAACATTTCCAATATATTACTCGAGACCTTTAACCTTTTAATAAACCCAATTGAATAGACCTGATGTTAATAATATATATATGTATATATATATACACAGATACATATATATATATATATAATTTACTTACTAATTGTAAGTTGATTGGAATTAACTTACATGTACACCACTTGCATTATGCATAATAAAGAAAATCCTAACTTTTACCCACATATCTATATATAATTTACATTTAAGATCCTAGATAATATTTCATTAAAGTTAATGATGTATTGTACAGTATTGATGTTTAGAATATTGAATGTCAATTGCATCACACATAGCTTTTAAATAGCAAAAACTACAACTCAGGGTCTTAAATAGAAAGTCTTTAAAACACTGACATAAGAAGATGCTATTGGGCATGCAATTAGGTATCACTTTTTAGTTTTACAGCAAGTACTTTGCCTTATAATTGTGAGATTATATTCTTTGTGTTTCAGTTATAGTTAAATTTGAATCGAGAGAATTCCACATATACCCACCATAACATGTAAAATATTATATATACCAAAAACAAAAGTTTTTAATGTAAGAAGACAATGATCTTAAGTCTAATTAAAAGAGAACATGTCAAACGGACCGAATGTCAGCAGTCGACTTAAAATGCATACAATCTCCTAACTCGTCTTTATACAAATACTTAGATAGTTATTTGTAATACTAATCATCAAACAAAGATGCAAAGTCCATACCTCACCATCTTCATGCAATGCATTGATGCTAACATCCGGAATCCCACGAACCGTTGAGGGTTCAAGATTTTCTTGATAAGCCCTCCAACTAGCAGCAAGATCAAAGGGTGAAACCCTATCGGCTTTAATACAAACCCTATATTCAAGAACCTCTTCAGCATTTACCCTAAACTGAGCCAACCTTGTGATCTCTTGCAGAGTCCCGCCCGTGAACTGCCTGGTGGGACCCTCCTCCACTATGCATGGTTCACTGTTATCCTTTGACTTCAATAAGAACTTGAAGTTTAATGTTTCTAAACATAAATTCAAACACCTGGTGTTATTAATGATTCTATCAAACAATCATCTCCAATTTTGTAATACACAGTTTCAGTTCAGCTTCTATAATCAAAACAGAGTCATCATATTCACTCAAAAACACAAATCACAATAAAAACCTAAAATTGGGCAAACTAACAGATCACTTTGGTATGAGAAAATCTATACATTCGGTTCGGTTTCTACAAGAGCATAAAGTATTTCCGGTTTTATGCACACATCAGTGATCTCTAATTTTGAACTAGATCAACCAATTAATCGATTATCAAGCTCCTACTCACTCAAAAACACAAATCACAGTAAAAACGTAAAAATTGGGCAAACTAACTGATCACTTCGGGGGCTAAAACCGAACAAAAACCGATAGTTTTCGGTTTTAATATTTTGAAAACCGTTTGGTTTCTATTTTTCCGGTTTCAGTTAGACGAGGCCGGTTTTTGCCATTTGAGCTTAAAATTTTTGGACCGAAGAAAAAACAAATTGCCCCAAAATAATGAATTTGGGTCTAAAATATTTGAGTTACATAAACATTAAATTCATATATACTACTTAAAGTTCAAAAATAAAATAAAAAACTATACATTCGGTTTGTTTGGGTTTTTTTGGATTTTATTGCTTGCAAAACCAAAACCAAAACCAACATACCGTGATTAGGAGAGACAACGAAGCTCAACTGCCACATGGAACTCGATTCACGCTCCATCGGAAGCTAATATAACAATAATAAGTTAGAAACAAATAGCAGTTAAACCTAACTTAACAAACAGTTAGAATATTAATTACAGCTTTAGATGCATCCCAAGAGCCAACGAGAGGAACAGAGCCGTAGGCGTGAGGAACAAGGCTTCCTCTTGGGCTGTAGTCTTCCATCTTCAGACTCACATACAGTTGACCGCCACCGCCGTGGTCGTCGCCGGCGGCGTGAGACGTGGTGTTTAGTGATGAACCGGTTCCCATTGTGAGTTGACTCAGTGAGTTGGTTGGGGTTTGGTTAGTTAGTGGTGGTTGTGGGTTCCGGTGGGTACAGATGGCATATGAAGGTTAATAATATTCGGACCTTTTTATGTTGGGCCTTACACATCATCGACAATTTTCTTCATTATCCACAATAATATTCATATTTATATTTATAATTTTAAATTGAATAAACTAAAATATGATTTTATATGTGGACAACAAAAATTTATTTGTATGTGGTAATATAAGTTTTACGGGTGCAAATGAGCCGAGTTACTCGACTTTGAATTGATAAAAAACTTGGAACGAGTTGTGCTTGAAGTCAGGCTCAGCTCGTTTACACCCATATGTATAAAGTATAATATTATAATACACATTTACAAGTGTTATATGTTCGTATATGTTTTTGTGTGTGTGCATAGTAGGCCGGTCACTTTTAATCGTAATCTAATTATATAATACCCAACC
Source organism: Bidens hawaiensis (assembly GCF_021521415.1). Taxonomy (NCBI): domain Eukaryota; kingdom Viridiplantae; phylum Streptophyta; class Magnoliopsida; order Asterales; family Asteraceae; genus Bidens; species Bidens hawaiensis. The sequence goes on along the minus strand of NW_027491095.1, from coordinate 2,790,821 downwards.
CGAGAATAAATAATTTGTGTGGGATGAGGAAGATGTACATGACATCCCCATAACGCCATAGATTGTGGATAAGAAGAAATTCATATACAAGATTGGGTGCTTTATGTTCTAGCTTTGGAATGAAAGTGATTGAAGCTAACAAAGATTATGTGTTGGCAGACGAATTTATTATTATAAATTTCAAAGTTTTTGGTTCACATTGAAGGAGTGAATGTGTAAAGCGATTATTTCAGATTAAATGGTTTATGTGTTGAAGATGACGAACGAGTTATAGACTTATAGTTTGTATATTTATTATCTAGGTTAAAGACATCAACTCTATCCCAAACATGCTTACACCATACAACATAAACATGACATGTGCAAGTCTTTTAATTAATTTATCTGAAATTTACAAATATCAATAATAATACAAGATTCGTTAATATTACATACGCTGGTGATGGATGCAATCATGCAGAGATTTTCCTCAATGGGAGTAAAATATGGGTTCATGAAAGCTAGTGAATAGAACATGGCGCAAACGAGTCAGTTAAATCAACACAAAGCGGATCAGCTTTATACATAGTCGGTTAAAACATGTTAAAGTAAGATGTCATGTTGAGAATTCAAACATGTGAATCATGAAAATTTAAAAATATTTCAACAAAACATGGATAAACGAAATAAGTTAAAACAATTTGAAAATAAATATTTAACTTGTTTTCCTTTTTCAAAACAATTAACATAGTAATTAGTTACATCTAAGCTATTTTGTTTCTCTTGTTATACGTTGCTGATTTTTAATACTTACATTGCATCTATTCGCTTAAAGATTTGGAGAGTATTAAGAAAACATAAATTGTACACTAATTGGACTCATTTTAGTGGGCCTCCCCCCCCCCCCTAACATCCGTCATTTTCGGTCTTTTTTTGTATCTATAGTTGTATCAAAACCCGACCCGATTTGTAAACCAAATCTTTCACTAATATAAAATATTGGATTTTTATGTTTCATAATCATCTCTTACTTTTTGGATTTGTTACTAGTTTGTATTATTTGACTTGTTTAAAACTTTTTAAAAAAAATAAAAAACGCATGCAAGTATTGATATAAAACAAAGAAAACAAGTTTGACTCATTCCCTATATAAACAACCTCATCCCCTTCATTTCTTCTTGCTCATTTCACCTTCTTTCTCCCCCAAACAAAGTGCATATATCTAACCTTCAAGGTTCTTAATAATCAAGCAACAACTTTATTTAATTCTTATTTTGTTACTTATTAATTCATGCATTGTGGTACAACATATATATAATATGCACCCCTTGTTTCCTTTGGCTTTCATCTTTTTCGGGAGGTGATATGCTACAAGGCAAGGCTTCATGGAGAACTCTTTGTAGTTCTTGATTATATTATTTTCCTTTAATGCTTTACTAGTCTTGTTTATATTGTAAGTAGTTTAGTGTTTCTAATTCATGTTTAAAGAGTTCCATGGTGTTGGGTATGAAGTCACTAGTCTCGGTTTTATCCCGAGATTAGAACCGAATCAAGACCGAACCAAGACCGGACTCTTGTTTGTTACTCTTGTTTACTAGTTTTGATTTAAATAGTTCCGTTTACTAGTTTTGTTTTAAATAGTTAAATAAACATGTTTATGTAAGATTTGAATATTATAACTTCTAAAACCATTTTTATAGTTCTATGGTATTTGGGTATGTGGCAACCATCCTCGGTATCATTCCGAGTCAAGGACCGAACCAAAACCGAACTAAACCGAGTTCACTTGCCTAATACACACAAGTGTGTTTTTGGCCATCGAAGCTCATCTTTTCTTCAAGAATGTATTTTAAACTAATTTTAAGTATTTTATCAACTTACTTGGTGTGTCGGGATCCAACTTGATCTTATAACAAGCTTGGACCGGTGAAACCAAATACTCACTTAACGGACGTTAAGGTTCTTCATAATAGAACTATATACTTGGTTAAGTCTTTCGATTTTATTGAGTTATCTCAAAACATTTTGGAAAGTTAACTTTGAGTTTAGTTAATTATCTAGACCCAAGTTAACAAATCTGAACACCCGATTAAAACCTTGTTTTGGTGTTCAATACCCAAAGGGTCTTGCATTAGTGCATTATAACTCACATAAGTTACTTAACATAGGTTGAGTAATAATTATGAATGAAATACCAAGACCCGGTTTCGAGTAAACTTACTTTCTAGAACATGACTTTAATTTCTCAACTATTTATATTTTTAAATCACAAACTTCATTTATTTACTTTACTTGTCATATTTTACTTTAAACCTGTAACACCCCGACCAAAGGCGGCGGAACATGCGGGGGTGAAACGGATTGCCCAAGAACACAAGACACTATTAAAGTGACAATATTAAATCAACTCATTAATTTCATTCAACCATCAAAGTAACACATATTGTTCATACAAATAAACACCAAAATATAAAAAGATAGATATTGTTCATTCTTCTAATAGCCTAGCGGTATCAAATAGAATGACGTATTCGAACTCCAACTCAAGTAATAATCAAACCTTTAACAATGCATAAAATAACATTTGTCAACACGTATGTTGGTGAGCAATTTCATGGTTTTCAGTATATATAATATGAGCGAAATCCACAAACGTATATGAGACTATAAATAAAAGCATCAATCATGGTATATAAAACATATGTAAATGAGGATCCTTTCTAATCGGTAACAACCGACATACTTGGATAATGAGGCCCTATTCTACTAGCACAAGGCTAAGTAGTTCGGGGAGCGTATGATCATACTTAATGAGGCTCAACAACAACTTAAAAATAAACACTCGCGCACGTAAAGCATATGAGACATATAACACACAATAAAGCAAGTATTCTAGCATCATACACCCTAAAGTTAGTGGTTTGAGAAATGAGTATAATATAAATCATTTTTTTTTTAATAAGTATGCATGTTACCCCCAAAAGATAAAAGTGAAAACGGGGGATGAAATGTACTCACATTAACTAAGTAACTTGAAAAATTGATTCGTGAATAATCGGAGATCGGGTTTAACGAGCAAGACCTAGATTAAACGGGTCTTAAGTTAGTAGGTAGTCTTGGAAGAGTTTAAAGTAAAGTATGACAAGTAAAGTAAATAAATGAAGTTTATGGTCTAAAAATGTAAATATTTGAGAAATTAAAGACATGTTCTAAAAAGTAAGTTTACTCGAAACCGGGTCTTGGTAATTTCATTCATAATTATTACTCAACCTATGTTAAGTAACTTATGTGGGTTATAAAGCACCAATGCAAGACCCTTTGGGTATATGAACACCAAAACAAGGTTTTAATCGAGTGTTTGGATTTGTTAACTTGGGTCTAGATAATTAACTAAACTCAAAGTTAACTTTCCAAAATGTTTTGAGATAACTCAATAAAATCGAAAGACTTAACCAAGTATATAGTTCTATTATGAAGAACCCTAATGTCCGTTAAGTGAGTATTTGGTTTCACCGGTCCAAGCTTGTTATAAGATCAAGTTGGATCCCGACACACCATGTAAGTTGATAAAATACTTAAAATTAGTTTAAAATACATTCTTGAAGAAAAGATAAGTTTCGATGGCCAAAAACACACTTGTGTGTCTTAGACAAGTGAACTCGGTTTAGTTCGGTTTTGGTTCGGTCCTTGACTCGGAATGATACCGAGGATGGTTGCCACATAACCGAATACCATAGAACTAACAAAATGGTCTTAGAAGTTACAAGGTTCAAATCTTTCATAAACATGTTTATTTAACTATTTTAAACAAAACTAGTAAACAAAACTATTTAAAACAAAAGCTAGTAAACAAGAGTTCAGTCTTGGTTCAGTCTTGATTCGGGTCTAATCTCGGGATAAAACCGAGACTAGTGACTTCATACCAAAAACCATGAAACTCTTTAAACATGAATTAAAACTAAACTATTTTAACTATTTTAAACAAAACTAGTAAACAAATATATTTTAAACAAAAGCTTGTAAACAAGAGTTCGGTCTTGGTTCGGTCTTGATTCGGGTCTAATATCGGGATAAAACCGAGACTAGTGACTTCATACCCAACACCATGAAACTCTTTAAACATGAATTAAAAACTAAACTACTTACAATATAAACAAGACTAGTAAAGCATTAAAGGAAAATAGTATAATCAAGAACTACAAAGAGTTCTCCATGAAGCCTTGCCTTGTAGCCTATCACCTCCCGAAGAAGATGAAAGCCGAAGGAAACAAGGGGTGCATATTATATATATGTTGTACCACAAGATATGAATTAGTAAGTAACAAAACAAAAATTAAAGAAGGTTGTTGTTAGATAATTATGAACCTTGAAGGTTAGAGATAGTGTTCTTAGTTTGAGAGAGAAAGAAGATGAATGAACAAGAAGAAATGAAGGGGATGGGGTTGTTTATATAGGGAAGGAGTCAAACTTGTTTTCCTTGTTTTATATCAATACTTGTATGTGTTTTTTTAAAAAAATAATAATAATACAAACTAGTAACAAATCCAAAAAGTAAGAGATGATTATGAAACATAAAAATCCAATATTTTATATTAGTGAAAGATTTGCTTTACAAATCCGGTCGGGTTTTGATACAAATATAAATACATAAAAAGACCGAAAATGACGAATGTTACAAAACCCTTCCAAGACTACCTACTAACTTAAGACTCATTTAATCTAGGTCTTGCTCGTTAAGCCCGATCTCCGATAATTCACGAATCAATCTTTTAAGTTACTTAGTTAACGTGAGTACATTTCATCCCCCGTTTTCACTTTTATCTTTTGGGGGTAACATGCATACTTATTCAAACAAAAAATGATTTATATTATACTCATTTCTCAAACCACAAACTTTATGGTGTATGATACTAGAATACTTGCTTTATTGTGTGTTATATGTCTCATATGCTTTACGTGCGCGAGTGTTTATTTTTATGTTGTTGTTGAGCCTCATTAAGTATGATCATACGCTCCCCTAACTACTTAGCCTTGTGCTAGTAGAATAGGGCCTCATTATCCAAGTATGTCGGTTGTTACCGATTAGAAAGGATCCTCATTTACATATATTTTATATACCATGATGGATGCTTTTATTTATAGTCTCATATACGTTTGTGGATTTCACTCATATTATATATACTGAAAACTATGAAATTGCTCACCAACATACATGTTGACAAATGTTATTTTATGCATTGTTACAGGTTTGATTATTACTTGAGTTGGAGTTCGAAGACGTCATTCTATTTGATACCGCTAGGTTATTAGAAGAATGAACAATATCTATCTTTTTATATTTTGATGTTTATTTGTATGAACAATATGTGTTACTTTGATGGTTTAATGAAATTAATGAGTTAATTAAATATTGTCACTTTAATAGTGTCTTGTGTTCTTGGGCAATCCGTTTCACCCCCGCATGTTCCGCCGCCTTTGGTCGGGGTGTTACACCCCCCCCCACCACCACCACCACCACCACCACCACCACCACCACTTGCATTTCACATGCACCCACCCATGTTCGCACGTTGCGACGGGATCCTGAGAGCCGCATTTGCTTCTGATGTTCCTTCGTATATTTATGGATTTCACCTTTATACACGAAATTCCACTGTCATCTGAACTGATTTAGCATTCCGCCACTGTTTGGCGACTTTCATTTTCAACCCGATTTACCGGCTACGTATACTTACACCTAGTCATTCCAAAGAACAAAGAACATCCCCCGGTCTTACCACAACTATTAGCACAAAGTTATCCAGGGCTTTTGTCGACCAAGGGCTTCCATGCGTCAAAATTAATTTTATGGTTAGCAAAATGTATCAATGGTTTAAAGACTGGGATAAATCTGGTAAAGACGTCATCTAAATGTCAAAATTAATTTTATGGTTAGCAAAATGCCAAATTGCCAACAAATGGAAGTGGGACGTGGCTTTTTATGATTTTTTTTATATAAAACCCTCAAAGTTTGAATAAAACAAAATAGTAATCCATCCAAACAACCTCATAAAAAATTAGACCAATTGGATCCCGCGTAATCTCAACTGCTTCACGTGGGTAGTTGCTATGAACAAAATTACTACGAGGGAAGCATTTTCCATTAGAGGCATAACCGCATAAGCATACACTTGGCTTCATGCTTAATTTGTGAATTCGTATAAGTATAGACCCGTTTGTGTTTTGGTTAATTGTGACTTGACTAAACTAATTTGGGCACAAGTAATCCTAGTTGTCCCATTTCACTCTTATGTTTACCATCAAGCATGTACCTACATTGAGAACGCAAAGGAAATTTTGGGACTAATCATCTTCGAGACCAAATAGTATTTATTTTACGAATAGTCATTCATTAGAGGTGGTGCTTGCAGCGAAATGGAAGGCAAACATAACAAGCTGTGCCTTTTAAATAACAAAACTAGACTGTTTAAAAGTTACATCCACACATAATGGGATCATAACATTACTATTCATGACCCACTAAAGACGGGATCATAATATTAGTATTCGTCTTTAAAATCTCGATTGATGTAAATTAGAAACGGTGTGGAAGATGAGTATTATTAATATTTCTAAATTTTAATTTTAATTGGTATTGTTTGTAATTGTAACAGCCCAATATGAAACGCAAGTTAGAAGGGTGGGCCAAGCCCAAACGTAAACTAGGGTTTGAGTATAAAAGCAGATTTGCATCGAAATCTGACCGGTGTGTGTGCAGCTTTTTGGTTAATCGATCGTCAACATGAGAGCTAAGGTAATCCTCTAATCAATATTTATCAATTTATCGTTTGTTTAATTATGTATATGTATGTCATGGATTAACGTAACAGTGGAAGAAGAAGAGAATGAGGAGATTGAAGAGGAAGCGTCGAAAGATGAGACAGAGATCCAAGTAATCAATTCAACCTCTTTCGGTTACAACGACGTCGTTTTCATTTCGCTTATTTTTATCATTATTTTGAAACCTTGTATTCAGTTTCGTTGTTGTTTATGACTATTGTTGAATCTATAGATTTTGGTGAAATCGATATTATTACTGGTATTAGTTGCTCAGTTATGCTTTATTTGTATGGTGATTTGTCTTTATTTATTTGTTTAAGTTGAAGTTCTAGTTTTTGGAAGTTGGATCACTTGAATCGTAAACAATTAGTTAGACCATTTAATTGAAAATTTTTGAATGCTAGTTAAGCTAACATGTGCTAGTATAGTGTTAAAAAGGTTATTTTCAATCAGTTAAGTTCACTTTTAGACAGTCTAGTTAGTTGGCCGGTGACTAATTAGTAATTAGCCAGAATATCTTTAGTTAGATTTGGTTCCTGCTGATTTCGTGCATTTTGTGACAGTTTTAAGACATTTTCTGTTGATTTCCAATTTAAGATGACAATGGGTCGTGTTTTGGATAGGTGTAGTTGGTTTCAATTTTGTTATAAAACATCGAAGTAAACTTGTCTGGTTTTATATTTAGTTGGTATGTTTGGCATATTCAACCCAAATTTTGCTGGGTATATGCGTATGTATAGTGTTGTATGCAAGCTTAAAAGAAAACTTAGCCGAGTTTAAGAGTTTATGTTTAGTAATGTTATGACTCAAAGATCTTTCAATGAAATTTTTAAAAGATTGAGTTTTGCAATTCAAAATGTAGTAGCGACACAACTTGTCTGTTAGCCCTTTTCTTTGATGAAATATGAAATTGAAATAAAAAGAACAAAAATTATGCTATGCCTATACTCAAGTTACCTACTCAGGTTACCGGGTTTATGTCATTGATTAATCGATTGTGGTAAGTGGGTTTATCACTAGATCCCATATTTGCCTCAAACCTGCAAAAAAAGTGTTTTTTCTTTCATAGGATTTGAGTTTAAATTCCGTCTCTACTTATTTTAGTAGGTTATTATTTGTTGTTCACTTGTTCAACCGGTTTTATTATCGTTTGACTGGTAACTGATCAACTGTTTTTTCAACTTTCATATGAGCCCATCAAGGTTATACTTCATTTTTATTTTTTCCAAACTTAAGTCAAACTTAAATCCGTGTATGATAAAAACTGGACAAAATCAGCTACAAACTACATATTTGAAATAAGGTTTATTATTTTAACTCTGATTGTATTTGTCTTGAACTGTTTTTTAAACGCGGGCTGTTTTGCCACGTCAGCATCGCTTTTTATCAATCATTTACCCGTTTAAAGTGGTCTAAGTCGTGAACTGTTGTTTACACTGAATTCTAGCCAGGCTGCTTAATCATATCACCCGTCAAAAAGCTATAATGATAAAACATGCTGTAACCTTCTAAAGGCATGCCATAATGAACAAATTATGTCAATGTGGTAAAATTAACGAGCCTCTGGTCAAGTCTACCTAGTCTCAGTTCTACTGAAAGCTAATAAATAAATACAAACTGTTCATCTAAGTAAACACATCTGCTGTAAGTAAACTGAACCCTAACCAAATGCAGAACGGTTTTGGAACCGACCTGCTAGTTTATATTTAATTGACATTTCTAGGCTGGAAACAGGGTTTGAACTAGTTTATAATTAACCGGTTTTTAAAACCAAATATGAATTATATTAGTCAAATAAAACTAATTTTGGTTTAGTGATTATCAGTTACACGGTGTCTCACTTGGTTGAACAACAAAGTAGGAGGTAAGTCACCAGTGACCACACATGTTATAGATAAAGCGTAAGTGTTGTTTATGGTTTAAAAAAATAGTAATGTATAAGCTCGGTGGTTGAACATATGGCAAATGTGAACCGCTCTGGATTCCATTAGCTGCTGGTGTAATATTCCCCAGATTTTCGGCTTATTGGTTAAGAATTTATTAGAGATGCACAAGTTTGTTAAGCTTGGAGACGAGGAGAAAGAGGTGTTTCACGCCTTGGTGTTTATAGCTTGTTGGAGAATCTAGAAGGCGCGGAGTGTTTTAAGGCAAGGATGTGAATATAAAAGATATCATTGGAGGCATTAAGTCTGTTGGTTTTCTTTGGTACAAAAGTAAAGGGAAATTTAGATCCTTAGATCGGTCAAAATGGTGTAAGAGTTTAAGTTAATGTAATCTTTTTTTTCCTGGTTGGGTTGTTCTCCGGGTTGTGGAGGCTGCTTGTGGGTGTTTGTGTTTGTGTCGTTTTTGGTTGTTTATAAAAGTTTATAGTTCGAAGAAAAAAAGTAACTTTTCATTGATATATATTATAAATTCATTCATAACTCATTACATGTTTCTCAAAAACTTATGTAATAATGGTTCACATCATCTTAGATAGATTACAAAAGCTTTGAGGTTGTCTTTGCACTATAGTTTTCTTTGTAGCAGACTGCACTGGAATCCGGAGCGGTAGTCAGAGCGATAACCCACTGCAAGCTTGTGGCACATTAGGTCCTTTATAAGCTCTACATGCGTAGCCCGTGAAATTCTTGTAATCCTGCAACCCAAAACAAATGTCATTTCTCTAAACAAGATTCGCCAAATGACACATTGTTACAAACTTTTACGGTCTGAAACATAATACAAAATGCTTACATCTAGGAGTGGTTGCCCGTCCACAACGACCCATGGCACATAAAGATTAGGAGGTTGAAGAGCACGTATTTCATCCGCATATTCTAGCTCGAGCTACATTATAAACACATACATAATGAATTTGGCGTAAATCAAAAAACGAACCAATAAAATTAGTACCAAAAAAAAAAACCAAATTAACCTTGTATCCAAGCCCACTGATGATACACTCAGTAACGGGATTTGGGTCTAACTTTAGATTCTCGAAACATGCTTCCCATTCATCATACTTTGCTTGTGCAGCTAAAGCTTCCACACAAGAGATAAAAGGGAAGTGTTCAGTCTGCATTGATTTAGATATATACCGTGTTAGATATCGAGCAACAAATATTAATCATTTCAATTTGTTGAATCTTACCACGACCGGCCATGCATTGATCGCACAAGCCTCTACAGTATTTAGCTTGCATTCCGGTTCCCCATGCTGCAACAAAATTAAACACCATCATATCTATTGTCTTGGTGTTTGATTGAATCATGTAATATGTATGCTATAATAAATTAATTAACCTGACAAACAATGGTGCCATTGTCAAGAAGCCCAGCATTCCATAAGGACTGAGCTTGAGATCTACGATATCAATCAGGCCGTTATCGAATATCTTGGATAGATAGTTGATAATGAAATCCTCAGAGTTCGGACACAGAGATTCATAGTACAGATTCAACTTCACTTTATCTTCACCGACCTGTGATAAGGACGACGTCACTAGAGTTGCAACGAGCGAGACGATTAGAAAAAGAACAACGTTTGATCTGCGAAGATACGCTTCCATATTTGTAACTTAGAATAAAAAGTTTAAAACTCATGTTTTATGTTACACTTTTTATACTAGTTATGTAGTTTAATTAGTCTTCATATCATGTTTATTTACGTGGCTGCCATCGTTTAATCATCTCGTTTATGGCATTTGCGTGCATAGATTGATGAACTACCAAAGGGGTGAAATTGTCTAGTTTTGTGATGATTAGAAGAACTAAAACATACTTGTTGAGTAATATACGAAAATGGTATACTAATAAAACTGAGCTTCTTCTGTACTACAAGTTGTTGCCACAAAAGGGTAAGTTTTAATTACATTCTCAATTTTCAGTTGAGTTAATACTTAATATACAGTATTGGTCCTATTGGATTATTCTATAGTGTAACTTATGATTAGGGAAACCCATTTTATTTTTACGAGAACATGAAATATTACAAGTTAAAAATAGGTGGGTCGGGTACTTGATTCTGGCGCACATTTGAACAAAGCATCTGATGCGGGCGGTTTTGCAGTGCCAGCACTCGTTCTTAATTCTTTTACCCGTTTAAGATAGTCTAAGCGATGAACTTATCTATCGTCACGAATTCTTAAGCCTTACCTTGCAGGTAGTTTGCGAATATATTATATATTTTAGAAGGTGAGATCACTTATACATTTTGAACACAGAAATGTATTAAGCTCCAGTTAAGGCTAACAAATCTTATAACTCTTCAAAACGTTGAAATGATAATCGTATCATATTTATGTCATACCATGATGAACAAATAATAACATTTTATGTCAACTGACTCTGGTCACGGCTACCTATTCTTAATATATAGAAAGCTAACAGATAAACACATACTAATTAATCGTCTAGTATTGCATAATGTAATAAACTGTAACTTCACATACACAAAGACATGAGCATGTTATAGCAAGTCTAACAGTTTTCTTTCGCGGTAATTAATCAAAGAAATGGAAACGAACCATTAATAGAGATGTCAAAAGAATTTTGGCTTAGTGATTTTCGGTTACATATCGTCCGTGAACCTGTTTATAAATAATCGGCTCTTTAAAACGACTTTAATTTTGGCTTAGTGATTTTCGGCTACATATTGTATAACTTAATTGATATTTTTGACAATTCAAGCCTTTGTTCATGTGTATATAGTGAAGCATAACGTTTGGTAGGAGCTGTGACCATTTTTCACTAGGTCACTATAAAAAGTACATTACTCGATAAGATAATTCAACCTGATATGATGTTTCGGAAGCTGTTTGTTTACATCTGAATGGTTCCCCATTCAGATGTAAACATCTGATTCATTCAGACTGTTTGGTTCTAAAAAAAAAATAAATATCTGGATGGTTAAAATTAGGTCTGAATCATTCAGACTTATTGTTGTTGCTGAATGGGACATAGACTCATTCAGATCTGAATGAACCAAACAGCCCAAGTTCTATGGAGATTTTGTCATCTGTGTATAACATTCGTGTCTTCCCGCTCATGCTCATTTGCACCCCTAGCTGTATGCAAAAATTACACAACTTTTCATTTGGACCGTTTCCATTTAAACTAAAAGCTGCTGATAACTGAAACCACCAATTTGATCGACTAGGCCCAAATCAATTATCCTGGATCAAAATTGTCATTCTCTACTGAAATAAACACCAAGAGAGTTCATCTGGCACAACAAAAAAGAAAAGTTAATTGTCAGGTTAAGAAGGAGTTCCGCCTTAGCCAAGAGGAACCTGTCTAGGTGAAGAGTATCCTTGTTGAGCTTCTCGCTAGTGCTAGGAGTTAAGTGGGAATGCACCTCAATCAATGTGCACCCAACACCTATTCCGTGTTCTTAACACTCAAATTAACCTTAATGCCCCCACTTGGGTTACAAGTTCATGTAACTGAACCCGGCAATCTTTTACCTCAGTATTTGTTATAAAAACCGGAACTATATTTCGTCTTTCTGCCGATGTGGGATGACCAAAACAATAATTTTAAGAGCAAACAAACAACTTTGAACTCTCCAGACGACTTTTAACCGGGAGATAATAATGCATGTATTGTTTAACACTCCAAACGATGATCTAATTAGACAAATTAAGGGATCGAACAATGTGCAACGACTCAAGACGTATACTCTTTCTTTATTTGATCATTGATGAGTAGTATAATCTTTTTTAAACAAAAGAACTAGGTTGAATCAGCAAAGCTAAAAGACTCTACCCAGAAGCATGTATGTGTAATTGTCAAATTGTGTATAATAAATAAATACGTATAGTGTCAAGTAGCTAAACATATGGTTAGTTCATTATTATAATAACTTTAAAAAATTTATCATAGAACATATACAATTTTTGTTAGTTATTCCTACATAAAAAAGTCTGTTATAAAATATTAATATACCACTTACTAATATTGCAAAAAATATAATAATTTAACACATCATCATCATCTTCTTCATGCTACAGAGCTTCAAGTACTGCTGTGATTCAAATGATGATAGATTTTGTTGTTTATGGCGTAACATTGTTGAAAAACAACTTATAAGCTAACTGACCGAACATATGACAGATAAAACGTAATTTATTGTGGTTGATACAATGATACATCTAGCTAGCTAGCTCGAGATTTCGATCAAACATTCGTGTCCGCAAGTTAAAGCACATGTATGTGAAAAACGCAACCAGGCTAATTAGGATTGCACATTGTTTAGTCCTTCCATTTAATAAATTTTACACTTTTACTATCTATAGGTTTTTACATAGTAAAAAATAATAAATTCTAAACTAGAATGTGACTGTTATATTATCTCCTTTGAAAACCATTTTGTTATCTAAGTTCGTAAATAAGATATAGTTACTGAAAACCAAATCCACATATGAAAGCCTTTTTAAGCTAGGATTATTATTAATATAAATAACCAAATGCTAATTGCATAGTTTAACTAACTTTTCATTGATATATAAATAGATTCATAATCTTTATTACATGTTCCTCAAAAAAACATGTGTAATAACGTTCCACGTTATCGATATTTTAAATAGATTACAAAGGCTTTGAGTTTGTCTTTGCACTACTATAGTTTTCTTTGTAGCAAACTGCACTAGAATCCGGAGCGGTACTAGTCGAAAGGGATGATCCACGACAAGCTTGTGGCACGAGAGGTCCCTTATAAGCGTTACACACGTAGATTGTGAAATTCTCGTAATCCTGTAACTCAAACCAAATGTCATTTATCTTAACAAGTTTCGTCTAATGACAACACTATTACAAACTTTTACGGTCTCAAAACATAATACAAAATGCTTACCTCATAGAGTGGTTGCCCGTCCACAGTGACCCATGGCACGTAACGATGAGGAGGTTGAAGAGCACCTATTTCATCCGCATATTGTAGCTCGAGCTATATCATAAATGCATAAATAAAAAATTAATCAGTGTGAGTTTAAAGAACAAGCGATAAAATAAATCAAGAAAACTAACCGCGTATCCGAGCCCACTCTTGATACAATTAGTAACATCTTCTGGGCCTATCTTTAATTTCTGGAAACATGTTTTCCACTTATCATGATGCTTGCCTTGATCAGCAAAACGTTCGACACAAGAGATAAAACGTAAGTGTTCAGTCTGCATTCATTAAGATACATATCGTGTTAGAAACCAAGCAATATCAGTATATCACAAAACAAATATTAATCGTTTCACTTTGTCGAATCTTACCATAGCCGGATATGCATTGATAGCACAAGCCTCTACCGTATTTAACATGCATTCTCGTTTCCATGCTGCAACAAAAACATTATCAAATCAATCATCTTAATATGAATCAAGATGTATAACGATTAATAATATATATGTTTAACTTAACCTGACAAACAATGGTGCCGTTGTCAAGAAGCTTAGCATTTCCATAAGGACTAAGCTTGAGATCAACGATTTCAATCAGGCCGTTATCATATATCTTGGGTAGATCGTTGAGTATGAAATTCCGACAGTACGGGCACAAAGATTCATAGTACAAATTCAGCTTCACTTTATCTCCATAGGCCGGTGATGGAGCTGGCATCACTAATGTTGCAATGAACGAGACGATTAGAAGAAGAACAACGCTTGATCGGCGAAGATATGCCTCCATGTTTGATGGTTTTCACTTAGAATGAAAAGTTGAAACTTGAAAACTCTTGTGTTTGGTTCCACTTTTTTTATAGTGGTTATGTAGTTTAATTAGTGTTCGTATCATGTTTATTTACGTTGCTGCCATTGTGTATTCATCTGGTTTATGGCATTTGCGTGGATAGATTGATGAACTACCAAACAGATGAAATTGTCTAGTTTTGTGATTGATAAAGGAATAAAAACATCCTATTTATTCCATAAACTACCAAAAGTTGTTGCCACTTGAAAATAGATAGTTGCCACAAAAAGTGTAAGTTTTGATATTCTCAAATTTTCGGTTGAGTTAATACTTATTATGCTATAAGAGATTATTCGATCAATGTAACTTGTGACTAGGGAAACCCTGTTATTTATCATAACATGAAATATTACATGAATACATGTCAAAAATAGACGGGTTGAGTAAGTGGTTCCGATCAAAATCAGTGGTTGACCTATGAAATTTTCTCATAGAATAGAGATTGGAAATTTTTTCAGTTGACTATCATTATATACTTGTAATGATCAGTCATGATTTTTACACTATAATATTTCTAAAATTAAAATAACAATAGAAGGCCGACCCCTATACCGCTAGGGTAGGTCCGCCCCTAATCAAAATAGACTCACACTGATTTTTAAAAAAAAGTTATTAAAATGGGTTCACGCACTATATTTGTTTTTATAGCAGCTCGTGGTGTCGATGATTATTGATCAACACGATAGTGGTTGAGATACCGGTGGTGTAGATGACAGTGGTTGTGGGCGGTGGTGGTGTTTGCATCTATTGTGGGAGAGACAAGTAAGGCAGAAACTAGTAGCGTTGGCTACACATAGGGTTGGTGGGTGGTGCTCACTCAACAGAAAAGATTTAAGTTAGCAAGTTTTATAAAAATGTTATATAACTTATTTCTTGAAGATATTACATGTAAATATAGTGAAGTTGTATGTATATTGTTGATTCTGCTAGTTATTTACACCGATGCTATTATGTATTTTTCCCATTTTTAGCTTTTGGCACTCGCGTGCATAAAATAATGTACCAAAAAAGGGTTATATGTCCGGTTACGTTTATAAAAAAATAAAATAAAACACGTTCTATATGTTAACCAAGGTACAATAAAGGGTAACTAAATTACGTGATTTATGGATTAAGATAACACACTATCAATTTTTTCTTTATCGACTTAATATACTAACCAAAGCGATGTGGCCTAGCCACATTAATGTAGGTTTGAAAAGTTGTCCTCGTCATGTGGTTAAGGGATTTACATGCTTATTTTTGAGATTTCTGAAGCCTCAAACGAGTACTAGAAAACAGATTGTTATTTATTCATCCCAAAGATCGGTGATAGTTTTAATAAGAATAAAAAATTAAAAGTTATTGCAACGATAAACAAATAGAAAACGAGTTTAAACACATGCATGTTTAAAAAAAATATAATGGTATTGGGCTAAACACATAGGCTTAAAAAATAGGATATTTGTATTGGGCAAAACATAACTAGTTAAAAAAAATGATATTGTAGTCTAAACAAAATGAGTATTGGACTATCACTATAAGGTCTATACTTTATAGGACTCTCTTTCTCTCTAAGTCTGTTATTTTTAAATCTTTCTTAAAGATGCCCTGCAAAAGGTGGTGACCGAGGACCACCTTGTCTCAGGGCCGCCCCTAGGGATCTACCCAATGTTAGACAAACGATAGATAGTAATGCATTGGTTGTTTCTTAGAGAGAATCATTGATGAAAGTATTAGACATAATCACTTCATAATCACTTTAGTAGGATTTTATATCTTGTCAAAATAGGTGAGTACAAACACACCTATTGTCAAGTCTATATTATGTATAGACATTTTTATTTCAATCTAGATTATCAAAATGTGTGTGGCAACTTTGTATCTGACAAGGTAGAGATGACAACTTAACTTATAACGTGACTTGCTAACACATCATAACTTGATGTATGTTAAGCGGGTTTGTGTTTGGGAAAAATGGGTTCGTTTCACAAGGTCGACCAAATAATGACAACTGACAAGGTTAAAAACATGTTTAGATGGGTTCAACCTATGTATCTCATATACGACATGCATAACCCGAACCTAAATTGAATTATTGTCCCCAACCCATCCTATCAATTTACCATAGTCAAGAGCAACACAGTTAAGAGCAATAAGGTAACTAGAACATTTTAAGTTGAGTTTCACCGATTGATGTGCTATAAAATCAAAAATGCAATACGCGATTAAAGCCTAGAACAAATAAAGTGATTTAAATAAATAAACTAAGAAAATAAGTTATATACAAAGTCTTTAATTGTTTAAAGCTAAATCAAACAAAAAAAATAAAGAAAAGATATCTTAGTGTGTTTTTTTATAATTCATACTTTTCCCAAAAAAAAATAGCTTGCCTAAATCATATGCTGGAAAGTAACTACATTATATGCCAATGTTTAAAATACTCATATTACTTTACTTTCTGCTCACATTGTCTTCCCAAACAACATACATTGTGCTGTCTTTGTTTGAGGAAGGTGAGGTAGCTATTCCAAAAATTGTGTTGTCTTTGTTTGAAGAATGTGAGATGGCTATTCGAATTTGGATCGCATAGGGATGGCAATAAAACACAAACCCGATGAGAAAACCTGAAACCCGACATAAATGGGACGGGTAATACCCGACCCATTAGGGTTTGGGACGGGTTTGGGATTAGTTTTGAATTTTTTTGCGGGTTTTGGACGGGTTTGGGATTTCTAATATACCCAATTACCCGACCCAATTACCCGATAAAATATACCCATTTACCCGATTATATACCCGATGTACCCGGTATAGCTATATTCCAAATATATTATTTGTCGAAACTTGTTTATGTCAATTTTTTGATATATTTTATCTTAACTATCTTTGTAATCGATTAGTTATATTTTTTCATAACTATGTAGAAACCTGGCGGGTTTTGAGCCAGGTTTACCCATCGGGTATTTTATCAAAACCCGATAAGAAACCCGAAACCCGATGGGAAAACCCGAAACCCGACAGGTATAACCCAATTAAAACCCGACGGGTTTGGGACAAACTTTAATAACCAGGTATGGGTTTGGTAATACCTAAACCCGACTCATTGCCATCCCTAGGATCGCATTAGCGATGGCAGAACTTAAAATTGTCGTAACTAAAATCATTCGACAAACTAAACACATCCTTCGTTTGCTACTTATTATTGACAAAGACAAAAGCATCATTATTAATTAATAACATGCTTTAGAATGTGTCTTAAATCTTCAAGCCAGTCTCTATAAAAACATCAACATCTATAATTTTTACTAGCAAATACTTTGATATTAATCAAAATATGTAGAAAAATACACTAGGATTAAACGGTATTTAATTTTTAATCTTTGTGTCACTTGGGTTAAAATTAAACTTATTTTTAAGCAAAAAGAATTGGTGACAAGCAATAATAAATAAAGAAAACCAAATCAAATAATTAAAAGCAAAACTCCAACCAGAGTAATAAAAACAAATAAACAGTCTGTATGCTGATATGCATTAACCTGACAACCAACCAAACTCCAACCAGATGTAGAAAATACCATCTGCAAAATCCATATATCTATACCCAAACCAACCCGCCCAAACCCGACTCTTATAACGCTCCATATTGGAACACAAACTGACCGACCAGACCCATCACACAAACCAAAAACCCAAACCGACTCCACTCCTGCATCAAACACACTTCTCTACTCTTCTTTCTTTTCGGTTTCAGCGGGTTTGACTTTGTTGACCTTTTCAGTTGTCTTTTCTTTGACTTCCTTGACTTCAGCATTCTCGTCTGACTTTTTCTCTTCAACGCTTAACTTCTCAAGAAGACCAGCAGCATCCGTGGCATCTTTGTTCGCTTCCTTACCCTTTTGTGACTCCGCAACTTCCGTAAATGTCTCCATGAACTTCTTGCAATCTGTAATTACACAAAACGTTAAACATAAGTTACAAAATAACTCAAGATCATATATGAACGCGTGTGATGCAAATCAATGGGATGATCAGTGTAATAACGGTGATCATGTGCAAGAAATAAGTCGTAAAGATGAGATGCTGAAGCAACTAGGGGCATGAATGTTGGGAGAAGTCTAAGTTAGCATTCAATAATAGTATGCAACCCACGCCTTTTGTTACAACCCAACACCAAAAGAATATTAAAAATGGTGTTTTGTATGATTTAGAAGAGGTTGCGAATGTTACAATGTCATAACTTTAACAAGAACAGGGGCCCTCTTCGGTTTCTAATCGACGTCTCATCTTTCCATCACAAAATCTTGCTCAGACCTTTTACTTTCAACATCATTTCAATCCAAGCATTAAATACACAAACCTCCAATTACGAAACAAATACAGAAAAAAATCAAGAAACATAAATCATTTTTGGTTTAAAAAAGTGTGCAAAGTGCTTTACTACTTTAAGGCGCAAAGCTCGTAGCTTTTGACCCAAAAAGAGCACTTGAAACGCATAAAATGCTGCACCGCTGGCTTTTTTAGGTTGTCTGTAATTCTGTATACGTTATTTATGTATGCAACAAAATTATACATAAACCAGAACCTTAATTTTAAAATCAAAGTAAGAACATCCATCAAATGTATGTCGTGAGTTTGTGTTTGTCCAACGGTAAACAAAGACTATAAAAATCAAACTCACATATGCAAGTAAATAACACAAACGGTGTGCATCAAAAGCTCTAACCCGACAATACCATAAACAATTAACAGATAAGAAGCAAACTTACTCTCAACTGATGCAAATCTGATACAAAAAAGCTCATCCATAAGTTCACCATCAGCAAAGTCAGAAGCATGCCACACGCACGACTTCTCATTACCAGCGTGCTCTTGAACAGACATCGTAGGAATAACTACAGAAACAAAATAACATATTCAAATCAAATATTAAGCCTAATCTAACACACGGTAGAAATTAAACTACAATAACATAATAACTAATTCAGATCAGATACATAAAACGTGTAACCAATTATTATTCATACCGAGATGGTTTGCACAGATCTTTAAGGTTTTCGACTGCCTCATAACCAGACGAACCTTTTCTGTCTTCTTATGCTTCAAAAACTTAACCGATCCAGCGCCTCGTTCCTTCCACTGGTTTCCGTCCTTATCGAACCGATACAACTTCGCTTTACTAAAAATAAATACACAACATAACCTTAGATCAAAACCCAAAACCTTGTATCAAAACCCACAACCTTAAATTAACAAAAACAGTAACCCAAAATCTTTAACTAACTACCAAGACCTTTAATCAAACCACACAACCTTAAATCAAACCCCACAACCTTAAATCAAAACCCAAAACCTTAAATCAACAAAAACAGTAACCTTAAAACTAAAACTAGAAACCTTAAACTAAAACCCAAAACCTTAAATTAACAAAATCAGTAGCTTCAGATCAAAACCCATAACACTAAACTAAAGCTGTAAATAAACCCAGATCTAGAACAGAATAATAATATTACTAAAATCTTACAGATCAAGTATGGCATCTTCATCTTCTTCACCGGTACTAACGGCGACTTCTTCAAGCTTGATGATCGGAGCAATCTGTGCTCCAGTGTCTTCCTCTTCGGCGACAGTGATCTCCTCCTCTTCCTTGTGCTCTGGATCGTTGCTGGCCATTTGATTGATCGACGAGGAGAGAGTTTAATCGGAGATTGTTTAGGCAGAAAGAAACGGCGGAGAGATATGAGGGTTTGATGGATTGAAGGCGTCAAGGGTTTTATATTAGGGGCGTTTGGTTGAGAGGATAAAGTATGGGCTGTTTCTGTTTGGGCTTAGCCTTGTTTTGGATGAAGTTTTTACTTTTTAGTTCATTCAAGTAGAGTGCATAAATCGGGTTTTTCAAATACCTGGGTTCAGGTATGGAACTGGGTTCGGGTATAACCGTGTATTGAAAAATCGGGTATTGGTAATAACCGGATAGGGTTCGGGTCCGGGTATTGCCTCTAAAAACCATACCCTATGCATCAGGTTCGGTTAGGGTATAGAACCGGGTATTCTAAAACCGGGTATTTGAATACCCCATTTTCAGGTATTGAAAAAACCCTATTTGTGGGTTTTTTCGGGCTTTTTTTCGGGTATTTTTCGTGTATATATTGGATTTTTTAATAGGTTGCACTTTTTCGGGTATACATCAGGTATTGGAAAAACCCGGTTCCGGGTATGGAACCAGTTCGGGTTTTTGGGTATTACCGGGTACAAATCGGGTCCGGTTCGGTTTTTAGTGCCAAAATGCATACCCTATCCGTACCCTACGGGTAGGATCGGGTACGGGTTCGGGTATTAAAAACCCAGGTATCAAAAAAAACCGGTTCCGGGTTTTCATTTCGGGTCCGGTTCCGGATTCGGGTTTTTTGTGCACCTCTACATTCAAGTATTTGATACATTGTTACTTGGTAGGTCCTTTTTGGTTAATAACAATATTTACAAGAGCAAACGGAGTGGGAGCCGAGAATGAGTGGGGGAAATCCGCTACCTGATGGAAATGCTCATCGAAAAATGGGGTGTTTAAGCTGGTTTTCCATGAGGAAGTCGGGTTGAGTCCGGGTTTTGATCCAAGGAAAAGGTGGCACACCACCCCTCGATTTTGGAGGTGAATGGGATTTGGGATGACTTTTTATGCTCTAAATGCACGAATGAGTCTCTATGAAAGTTGCTAATCGTGTGGTTGTGGGTCAAATGGGACGTAGAGGTGCAAATCGTAAGGAGTAGGGGTGGCAAATGGTTTGGGTCGAAACGGGTCATGGGTCGGAATGGGTCAATTAAAAAAAAGCTTGTTTTGATTCGGGTCAGAACGGGTTAGGGTCAACAGGTTCGGGTAAGAATGGATCCAGGTCGGAACGGATCGCAACGGGTTTCGGTTCGGGTTTTATTTTTTTGGACGAAGAAATTGGACAAAACGTTTTAGTTTTTTTTTTTTACTTTCTTTTGTTTTTGTTTTATATTTTGAGTTATGATTTTTTTATTAATTTTTTTGAAAATTTTTTTTGAGGGTTAAGATCAAAACCCCCCTCAAAATAAATAAATAAATAACAATAAAAAATCATAACTTAAAATATAAATAAAAAATGACAACAATAAAAAAAACTAAAATGTTTCTTCCGTTGTTTATCAAAATAAAACATCCCAAAAAATTAACCGAAATGGAAAAGTCGATGAAAGCAAAACAAAAGAACAAAAATGAACCGAACCGATCGAAACCGACAAAAGAGCAAAACGAAACTAAAAAAATGAAACCAAACATAAATGAAAATGGAAAAACCCCGACAAAAACGAAACAAAAAACCGAAAACGAATCCAAAATCGACCTGTCCAGTGCGAAAACTATAACTGCATCAAACCAGATACACAAATGAACCGATTACATATGTTAGGGACTTTCCACTAAAAAACTCTTAGGAACCGTAACCAGTTTGATCAATAACCGGTAACGATGAGTTAGTATTTGCACCTATAATGGTAAGTATGTGTTCTCAAGTTGACACGAACATAATTTATTTAATCATAGCTGTTTCTATGTTAACACTTTAAATTATAAAACACAGACAGAATTATAGAAATTGTCCTTTATATTTACCCTAAATTTCACTGGTGGTCCTTTATCTTTCAAATTGATGATTATTGTCCTTTACGTTTAAAAATGTCACACCTTTTTTCCTTTAGGCCTAATTCCGTTATAAAATCTCGTTAAGTTGGGTCATGCGCTGCTCACGTGAGGGTATTATTGTAATTTTACACTATTAAAAAAAACATTTTAGTTTTATTCCAAAACTCATCATCATCATCTTCTTCTTCTTCTTCTTCTTCTTCTTCTTCTTCAGGAAATACCCCTTCTTCCAACATAACTGCAACCAAATACAGCCCTATGAACTCATCCACTGACAGCATAACTTCACCTCCGGCGAGCCACCACCACCGTCTTCTCCGGCAAGCCACCTACACTGCCACCATAACCACCATACACCTCTCTCTCTCTCTCTCTCTCTCACTCTCTTATCCATCAACACTACCACCACCATTGTCGTCCGATCAAACGAAACCCAAATCAAAATCCATTAGCATATGTTGGTAAATCGGAACCTAACAGAAGCCCATTCATCATCCTCGGCCAAATCGGAAGCCTATCAAAGTTCATTCATCCTATTCCGGCCAAATCGGAAGCCTGATCAAAGTTCATTCTTTCAACTCCGGCCAAATCGGAACCCTAATCAAAGCTCCATTAAAGTAACTCGATCTACCTGAAACCCACGTTCCGTACAGTCACCGGCGATCACCCATTTTCTTCTCTACTCGTGGATTTTAGGGTTTAGAGAAAATGAAACGGGGTTTTACTATTTCTGTTGATTAGGTTCCTCCTATAGCATCGCCGTTAGGGTTCCTCCTAGCATCGCCGACCCAAACGGTGGTTCTCGCTGCCGTCGCAAACGCCTTTGTAACAGCGATAACATAAAGGGTTTAGTTCTCTAACGACTAGAACTAGCGATTGAAGGAGACTGATCTATGATTTAGGTTCGATATTTTATTGAGGAATGTAGTCAGATGTACCATTTTGAGGCTGCTGAACTACAAGGTGTGGTGATGGGTGGTGACTACTTGTGATGGTGGAAGTGGGTTGGTGGTGGTAGCGCAAATCAAAGAAACAGAGTCTGTGGGTGTGTTTGTTTTTTAGAGAGAGAGAAAAAAAGGTTTTTTAATATATATATTCTTTAAGTTTAATAATTAAAATGTTTTTTTAATAGGTAAAAAGACGAATATGCTCTCATGTGTAATGCACATTACCTGACTTAACAAGAAAAACTAACTTGGTTAGGGGTAAAGGACAAACACTGTCAGATTTATATACGTAAAGGATAAAAAATGTTACTTTTAAAGATAAAGGATAATGAGTGAAATTTGGTGCAAACATAAAGGAAAATTTCTATAATTCTGTCTAAAACAAATACAGAAGTGCTTGGAACAATTTTTATAAAATGTCTGTGTGATTTAATTTACAACAATATATATATATATATATACTAGTTTTTATCCACCGTATTACGGGGGTTGTTTTATATTGTTCTAATATTTATTTATTTTTTTAATTTATATATTTTCTATTATATGAAAGTTAATAATATACTTATGGTTTGATGATAAATTGTTTCACAAATAAATGAGATGTTATAACCCGGTTTAAAAGCTATATGGTTTTGATGAAACTCAAAACCCGTTTATTTTTTTTACTATGAAATTGGTTTTTTAATTATAAATAATATTTACGAAAGTTAATAATATACTTATGGTTTGATGAGACCCAAGACCTGTTTATTTTTCTACTATCAAGATGGTTTTTTTAATTTAAATAATATATATATCTTTTTTAAAATAAATAAGATATTATTTTTTATTATATCCTATTTTATAGGATTTTTACATAAATAATTTGGTGAGAATAATTTTTAATTTAATGAGATGTTATAACCCGTTTAAGGAATATCTGGGTTTGGTAAGACCCATACACATGAATTCGGGTCAAATGCATGAGAAGCCTCCATTTAAAAATCAAGCAAATCTGGTGACTTCAAAAAAAGAGGGAGCGACCACATCGCGACACGTAGGATTTTTATGTTTTCGTTTATATTATATATATATATATAATTAATGTAATCTTTAAATTTTCATGTTATGATATGTAACTGAATTTCGTAGTACAAAATTTAATATAGATAGTTCCATATAAAAGGAAGATGACAAAATAAATGGAATGCAAGCTCGTAAATACGGATGAAATGAAATATAAACTTATAACCATTTAAAAAAAACTTGCATTTTCATTATCTTTTTTGTATCACTAGACGTTGTCTTGTAAATAACATGCTAATCCAATTTGGTGATCCAACGATCTGAAGTTCTGCGTAAGTGTTGACATTGAGGGTAGGTAGCAATATTTGTACATGTATCATGTATGCACACAACTGACCAAAAAGCATGTCCTGAAGATGTTCCAAAACATTTGTTTGTTCTTTGCGGCATCTAAAGCGTCAGTGTCAGAAAATGAAGTCTAGTCACGGTCTACTTAGTACAAGGTCAAATAGGCTTGATGGGACGATATTTAAGGAGTCTGACCTACAAGACTGCTGCTGATTTAACTTGTTTAGAGTTTTAAAAACAAATAATTAAACCTTTTCTCTTATAGTGGAAATATTATTTTCGGATTAAATTAAAAACCAACCCGAATTGATCCTCGTCGTGTTCAATTTCTTTGATTTGCATTTAAGTTCCGATAGTTTTCTCAAAAATGAAAAACCAAGAAATTGAACTAAGTAGATTGATGAAGTTGTGAACCACACTAATAAACACCCGTAGTAACAAGACTAGGATGAACTTTTAGTTGCGTTCATTATGCTCTTGTGAATTGACTGTAATCGTTTATTTGAATGTGCATGTAGGTTTGGTTTTTTTAAGGTTGTCATTTAATACATTTTGAAAACATAGATTTGTTAGTAACTGAATTAAGTAGAAGTTTATTGTAGATCATTGTTTTATCATTGAAACTTAATTATGAAATGAGTAATCATATTTTCTGGTTGGTTACGCTAGTATGTTAAGGGCCTTTTGTCAATTAAGTATGACACCTCTTACCCCACAAGTATGGGTAGCAATATTTGCTAACTAGGGTTTAAGGATAAGCTTGGTATCAATCTCGATCCTGATTTTTTAAAAATCTTGATACTGGTACTAAATGCAAAAATTCGAGAACTACTGGTACTGAACCGTACCAGTACCATACTGATCCTGAAACATCAAAAAGTCGATACCGAATTGGTACAAATTCAGTACTGGTTCGGGTACGTGTTTGATTATCCCTACCAGGGTTGCTTTGGACTTCAAACTAAAGCTTTTGCGCTATTTTGGGTTAATGGGTATTTATAAAGGGCCTAAATGGGTTTAACTAAAATTAAGAAAATAAAGGATGGATCATGATTCATGAATATAAAAAACAAAAAAGAAGGGATCAAATTGGGTCGCATATTATGTAAAGAATGCATCCTCAAAAGGATTTTATCTAGTCTTAGGGTGGTGTTGGGCGACCAAATTCGTAATTAGTGAAGGACACCGAGTGGTTGATGTATCATATTAGCATTATGATGTGCCATGTTAGAAGGTAATAAAGATAAGTCACATAGGATAAAGGTTGTGGGAAGACTAAGAGTACTGGAACTAGTATGTGCGTCGACTTTAAGTACATGGAGTTAGCTATCCTACATTGAAGTCTGGAACTGCTAGTCATCGTTGAAGGATAATTGTATCTTGAACCCATTCACCCTTTCTTCCCGGACATAGTGATTAACCATCATTCATATTCATAAAAAGCATGGTCCAACAACTTAACGGGACACATAAAAGTGTGTCGAGCCCAAACAAGTTGTCAAAGGTGTAGTCGATGGTGGGGACGTAGGAAAAAATGTAGCATCTCATATTAGAAACTCGTACATTCTTTCAGTGATTGTATCTTTTTAACAGACAGTCCCACCTATTCTCTAGCCATGCCATGTTCTTTATTGTGGCTCGACTTTCTACCCTATTGTCATGTCGTAGTGTTTTTTTTTCAACTTAACGACAAAATGTGTAGTTATCTGTATCCTATGCCTTGAAACCCAAAGTTTGAAGTTTATTCTAACTATTTCTTTATAGATTGTATTGATAGCCAATCACCCAATGTATTATAACTAAGTACAATTTGAAGATTTATATTTCACTTTGATATTAAAACAGGTAGATGTACCATCAATGTTATTATTTAAGAAATCCAACTAGTATTTTCAATGTTACTAAAATATAGCAAGGTACTTGTGTTTTTACATACACTTGCCCTTATTTAATGAACAAAACTTAATGCCGGTAATATCCTAGAAATGCCCCTAAATTTTTAGCTGTTTAACTACATGTTTATTTAAAAATAAAAAACTTATCTGTTCGCTTTAAAGAATAAAAGGTAACAACTAGGGTTCAAATCTCACAGTAAACGTGTTAGTTCGATGGAGTAAGTTATTAGCTGTTAGTTAAAAGAACTGTTTATAGAACATAACTGCATTACCTAAGAATCTCAAACAACGTTGGAACTGATTATTAAGAAAATGTAAGATCAATGTTGGAATGAAAAGGATGGAAGGAATCAAGTTACTTGAAATAGAGTTAACATGTCTAGGGAACTGGTATTGGGATGTCTCGCGTGCAACTGCAAATCTCTTACGTGCCATCAACTAATTCCTTCGTACCTAGTACACATCTTCTTACCAACTCCATACTTATCTTTAACTTGCAACAAATATATCCACACACACACACACATATATATAGAATAATTAATGAGTTAACATTTTTCTGCTCTATATCATTTTCTCAACGAGCTAAATTTTATCACTAATGGCAAACCCGTACACTATGGCTAGGACATGGAATTATGTTGGAATCGTTAGACAAATAAAAAATCTCGACAAAAGCAAATCTAAAAATCCAAGAAAGAAATGAAAAAAAAATAAAAATAACAAGAAAAAAGGAAACAGTGGATGGGGTTCGAAATAAATGAAAGATGAAAAATAACAAAAAGAAATTGAAAAAATATATTTAGTGTTGCAACAAGTAATTATATGCAATAGCACACCAATATTTGATTGCTACAGTTGACTAGAAGCTGGACATCATTTCACTGGATCAGCCGACCAGTTTTAACGCTTGTTAGCATGAGCTGGTTGTACTGAAAAGTGAAAACAATTGATTGGATTGTAACAACTAACCAACCTACTTGTAAGACATGCAACTGTTAGTAGGAAAACATTTTTATTGCACCAGCAAGTTGTTTGATGGCATATTAAATCTTTTAATCACAAAATAAGCTGTTTGGTTCATGTCTTGACATACAAAAATTAGACCTGGAGAAACAACCGGGTCAAGTTGGGCGGCATGTCGGATCAGAAAGGCCAGTTTAAAAAAAGGTTATTTTGATTCGAGTCATAAAGGTTCCGGGTCAAAGGTGCAGAAAAGAACGGGTCGTGTTATGATTGTTCATTGACAAAGAATGGTGGTTTCCTTGTCACTTAAATACGGTTTTGAGGTTTCAAACCGAAAAATTGGACATACGTAACCTGCTTCGGCTTAGTTTGTCCCGCTCTTCCTTGCCAAGACTTTCTGTTTGTGTCCGGATTGACCCGTTCTTGAATTTAGACATACCTAGAGAACCCGAAAGGTAAATTACACATGTACGGACCTACCCGTTGATGATGTTTTGCATAAACAGTATTGGTGCTTATACAAATTAAAGAGAATATATAGTATGTCCCTAACAACTTTTATAACTAAAATTAAAATATATTAAGTATTGTTTCTATTTATAAGCAATGGTATGATTCAATTCAAGTCTTCATTGGAAAAATTATTGGTAAATAATAAATATGAAAACATGAACTCGAACAAGACCAGAATTAAACAAAAACAGAATTTTATAATAAATGTGTCGGATGACATTGGATTAAACAATAATAACTTATTAAATGAACCAAACATACAACAACTGTAATAATGATCCATGTCTCTAGTACTCCACCAACTACTTGTACTCTGCGCATGGTTGTTTGTACATCGATCATCATTATCAAAACTCCAATTTGAATCCCAATATTCCCGAATTGTCCTTTCACTTCTGCTGATTGTCGATTCCTCGTCATTATTCTCCGTCGAATCGGAATATTCCGAAGTCACCGTCGTTTCATCTTCTACAAACTCGAATTCTGACCCTTGAGAGTTGACGACCACAACGTTTCTCACTAACTCCCAGCCGTCAGAATCCCAATTCGCTGTTGAATTGGACGACAATTGACTAATCCTTTGTCTCAAATACGATGAATCCGAATTCACATTGACTTCAATCTCCGACGCATTGTTGTCAGAGAAATTTGAATCCGACCAATCAAACACGCATCTCGGGGACAATTCTTTTTCCCGAGGTGCAGAACATGACAACAGAAACGGATGTTGTAGCAGCTCATCACAACTCCATCTTTCCGCACGGTCTCTTTTCAAACACTTCGACAAAAAATCACGTAACTCGTCAGAAACCTGAGCTTGCAACTTCGGTAACTCGTCAGAGTACCCAATTTGAAACAATGTGTCAACACCCCTGTCTTGCCAGGCTGGCATTCCAGTCACCATTTCAATCACCGTACACCCCAATGACCAGACATCAGACTCCGGTCCTTGATACTCCCTACGAACAACCTCTGGCGCCATCCACAACGGGCTGCCACGCGTCCCAATAACAGGATCCCCCATTTCTACAGCCGACCCAAAATCTGCCAGCTTGGCAACACCGGGACCCACCCCAACCAATACATTTTTACCCTTCACATCACAATGAATAATATTTCTCGAATGAATGTAACCTAGTGCTGACACTATACACCTAGTGTAACTGCGAATCATGACGTCATCTTTAATATCCAAGTCAGCAACAGTGCCACCTGGCATATACTCCATATGTAAATTCCTATACATTACTAAACAATTTTCTTCTTTCGTGTAGTCATCGCCTAGATACTTAACAACATAATCCGACGACAAAGATTTAAGTATCCGAATCTCGTTCTCTAGATATTCGGATACCAGAAGATTATTTCGGTCAATTGATTTGACGGCGAACATGGCGCCGTCAGATTTGTTGACTGCGAGATTTACGGTCCCGAATGAGCCTTTGCCGATGCAATGGCTTCGGATCCAGTTGGGTGTTTTGGTCATTTTGAGTTTGAGGGTTTGAGATAATGGAGATAGGGGTATGTGGGGATGGAAAATTGGGGTATTTATAGACAGTGAGTTAAGAATAAAGAATATGAAAGTTGGCGTGAGAATGATACGGTGGTTTATCCTTATCTTAATGGTTGATACTTGATGCTAGATAGTTGGAGGGTAATAACTATTTTTTTTATTTATGGATAAAAAATATCTAATCTATTTATTGTTTGTTAGCTTTTAAATTAATAAGGGTATTTTAGTAGTCAGACACAACTAATGTCAAAAAACTAACGTTCATCTACTCTATGGAACTAACATGTTACATTTTGAAAGCAGTAATATAATTAAGGGTCAGGCTAAACGTATCCTCCTCCCTTGCTAACCATACACCTCCCCCTGAATTTTCATTTTCCATTAACATTTGTAACTGACATTATAGTCTCTCTTATTTTATTTTATAATTCTCTTAAAATATCAAATAAAAAACTATTAAGTTTTATTCTTGTTTTATAATTTTTTTTATATATTTTTGTTATTGATTTTATTATTTTATATCATTAAGATCTTATTAAAGGTTTGTTTATTTTTTTACATGTATTAAAAAGTTTTGTATAATTTGTCTAGCTAGTTTTTTTTTAAATGTATTCAAAACAATTTGATTTTTTTTGTTAGGTTTAGATACATGAGTTAATGTTACTTAAGAAAATAGCCAAATTTGTTTATTAAGTTGTATGTTATTTAACCTTTTTATTTATAAAAACTAATATGATTTTTTATAAAAGAATGTAAACACTCTTAATTTAAAAAGAACGCTCTTCAAAAAGATTAAAACAAGTATAGAAAAAAAACATTTTTTTAAAACAAGAAAAACAATGTTTATTAGATAAGAAAAAAAACGTTTTCTAATTAAGAAAAAATATGTTTTTATTAAAGGTTTTTAAATATACATAAAAAGATAAAAAGTAAAAAAAAAGTCGTTAAATAAAAATAGAATAAAAATGCTTTTATAAAAATAATAGTGATAATAAAAGATAACAAAATGACAAAAAACTACAAAAAGGTGTAAATCGTATTAATGTAAAACTTAAGGAAGGGAGTATGTTTAGTAAAAATGAATGGGGGTGAGGTACGTTTAGCAACACCCTATAATTAATTCTAAACATTAACATGTTTTGTAATCGTAATCTTTGTAAATTATATTTAGTCAATTTGCATCTAATTTCACTCCGGAGAGGCTTCATGTTCTGATATTGTTTTCACTTTTTTCAATTAAAAGCTCTTGAAGGCTAGAGCTTATTGAAAAGTGCGATTTATATGTTTTCATTGTTTGCATGGTATTGACAAGTTACTTGAGTTTATTGTTAACGGGTTCTCATGATTTTTGAATAATAAGAATAATATTGAGTTGTTTTGATGCAAAGACAAAAAAGAATATTTAATAATTCTATTATTTTTTAAACTTTGTGATCGGTGGATATTTGTTAAGAGGCACATTTGAAGGTATTTGAAAGACTAAGGATTTGTATAATGGAATGGCGCCTAAAAACAAAACTTTGGATATAGAGATTTAAGTCGATAAGAGCTAAATATCTTCACTTCCTTTTACTATAATTTTTTACTTTGTTTTGTTATTTAGTCTTTAGTCTTTATACAGGTCTCCTTATATAGCGATATCAAGATATATCAAAACGTATTTTCGATACAAAGATAAAACGTTCTAATCTTGTTATGGATACTGAACAAACAATGTAAATTTATAACTATTATAAACTATAAAGAACAAACACCTCCAAATAAGCTTATGGTTTAGACTGAAAACAGTAAGTACATAATTACTTTATCCAAGTTAACAATGATACTTGACCCGACAATGGGACATGTGTCGACAACACAACACCCTTCTAAACGCAAGATTGAAATATTACCAATCTAGTCTCATGACCATATCGTTCAACACAAAGTAGATCGACCAAACCATACATATGGTAAGGATTGCTGCTCAAAAACACAAAAAAAATAATCCCCTAGCATCAATCACTTATCACTTGACCGATAAATATTTCTAATATCAAATATTGGTTACAAATTTACAATAAAAACTTGTAAGTATTTAAAGTGATAACTGATAAGACTGAAGTTTTTCTGTGTTGCAAAATAAATGTACTTAAAAATGATGAACCACTCATTTTGGTATTCATATACTATCACCAATCAATGCGTGCAGATTCGGTAGCAACACATACTTGCCTATAATTTGGTTAATCTGCTTAAGTGAAAGTATTAGACTTTTCATGAATTTACTTTTAGGTAGCGTATGATATGTGCATTAATGAGAGGCGAAATGGAATAGACCATTACGATGGAATGAAAAAAGATGTGTTTGGTTGGTCGATGGAATGGAATCACCCATTACCATGTCCATTCCATTTCCCCTAAAACACCCCAAATGCATTCCTTCTTTCATCTCCACCACCCTCCCACCACCACTACCCATTGACCTCTCACCACCACCGCCTCTACAGTTGCCACCAACCACTGCCGCCTTCGCCGTCGGCCACCACCACCACCCGCCTCCGCCGCCGACCACCACCACCCCGTCACCGCCGCCTGCCACCCGTCGCTTACCACCACAACCAACAGTCGCCCGCCTCCCGCCCATCGCCATTGTCACCCACTATCGCCACCACCCACCACCACCATTACTGCTCGTTGCCCACCACCACTACCATCCCACTCACTATCATTTTATCTTATTCCGGTTTTTTCTAGCTTACCAGAAAATAAAAATAAAAAACTAATAATTTATTTCATTCCCATATGATAACCAAACATGTCAATGAAATAGTAATGAATCATTCCATTCTCGTGCTTATTTCATTCCATAATCCATTCTATTACCTCATACCAAACAAATATTTGTTAAATGTCTAATCTGTGGTCATCAAATAAAAGTGAAAATAAATATAGAAGACAATAAAAGGTGTAGATGAGATGAGATGACCCGAACACATGGAGTAGGCAACAACAATAAAAGGCATAGTAAAAAGCAACCTGGTCATGGGGCCCACTTGCTGACATGGCTATCAGATATAAACTCACGTCAACGAGATAGAAGAAACAGATATCCCAATGCCCAATAGCCATAAGCATGCCTGCATGTAGACGTGTAACAAAGCCATCCATGAAACATGCATTAGAATTTAGTTCATAAAAAATGTTCAGTTTTTTTATTATTGTTGTTGTTAAAAATTGAGCCCAGACAAACAGGGGGTATTTAGATTGGAGTAAGATATAATATGTATATATGATTATTATTATTATTATTAAATGTTATTAATGCAACTAAAATAGGAAAAAATGTAAAAAAAAAAGTTATATCAAAACAAAAAAATATGTCTTGAATCCAAAATGGATAACACAATATCAAGTAACAAGTACCGTTTGTCCACATGAAAACATATGGCCAGGGATAATCTTAGACTAGAAACCAACTTCGTTATCACATAAAAAAAGTTAAATGAATCCTTAGCTATGCAAGTGTCTAAAATTCAAAATCGCGTAAACCCTTACTGAAAATAATAACAATAGCGCTTTTTTCTAGATGTAATTTATACGTTAGTGTTCATGTAAGATTAACTTCTATTTTTATAGTCAAGAAATATATATGTAAAATTATTTCGTGAATCTACTTTAAAAGTGTATTATTCTAAATGTTCTATATTGTGTAAACCGGAAAAGTTGTTACTTTCTATTAGGGGTGTGTATAGGTTGGTTTGGGGCGGTTTTAGACCAAACCCATAACCATAACCAATAAGTCGGTTAATAGATAATCATAACTATAACTGATCCGTTATGGCGGTTTCAGTTAATCGGTTTTGAAGGTTATATAATTCTTAATTCTTAATATTAATATATATATTCAAACAAACAATTAACGGTTTAACTCTTTAGTAAAATTAAATCATATAGTATAAAAATGAGAGCGTTATTAGTTATTACCTTCTTTAATTTTCAACAAGTTATCAACAGTGTGTCTAATCATACTCCACAAAGTTGACAATCTTGTAAATAGGCCGGTTCGGTTTTGGCGGGTTTGAAATTATCTTTAATCATAACCGACCTGTATTTGGCGGTTTTTAAAAATTCATTAAACCGACCCGCTAGTTATGTTGGTTGTCGGTTAAAATCGGTTCGGTTATGGTTCAGTTAATGGTTATAGCGGTTAATTTGCACACCCCTACTTTTTATATGTATAGGTGAAATTTTGTCAATTTTCGAGTTTTTGATTCACATGTATATTTCTTTATCTACTTTTCACGATCTTTTTTTTATTATAGGTATTTATTTTATGTTATGTTTTTACTTATATTAACGTATCTCTGTTGTCTTGTGTATGCGCGTTATTTTGTTAAAAAAAACAAGTCATATTTATAGATTTTAAGACGTTTAATGATGAATGGACATAAGATGTTTACACGAAGTTTATTCACTTTTTTTTAAAACCATAGCGTTTAACCTTTTCTTATTTAAATCATTAACATTACTATATAAATGTATATAAAACATGATTGTTATGATGATTTTTCGTATTTAAATAGTATTTATACATAAAATATTTATTTGGTGTGTTGCGAACTTGTGATGGGAATTTAATGTGGTAACCGAAATTGAAATTGTCGTAAGGGAATTAAATTTAATGGAGGAATGGCTCATCCTCAAGTCGACATCATCTCAAACCATCCAAAAATGTGTCAGCTGCAAATTGAAGTATCCAATTCAAGATCTTGCTTCATACCTTCTTTGTTGGTTAGTACTGTCCATTGAAACATCACTTGATACGGGCAATCTTCACTTATAATAAAATATAATGTTTTTATATATTTGTGTATATTACTATATTTTATGCATTTTTTAGGGTACATGTGATTCCACAATTATGTGTCTTCATAACACCATTTCTATGTGTTTTAACATGTTTACCGGGCCAATCATTGTACTTAATCCTGGCGAACTAGATTGATCAGGCGGGCATAACCGTATAAGTGACGGTCAAAACAAATATCTTGTCAGTACAGGTGTATATGAGTTCGGTTGACTTTTTTTAAAAAGGTAATTTGTTCGGTCAAAATGAGTTAAGCTGAAATGTGTCATTTATGAAAAAGTCCCAAAATAGGTTCAACGCTATTTTCATGGTGGCTAGTGGGGACAATGGAGATGGTTACTGTGGCAATGACTACAAGCGGGTGCTGGGGGTAGTTGTGGTATTGTTAATGTCGGTGGAGTTTTGACAATGGTGACAAAAACATAGGCAACGACTACTGGTGGAGGCGAAAGCGGTGGTCGTTGTGCCTGTTTCAATGATGGTGGCAGTGGTGCTGATGTTGGTGGTGACAACGACAACAAGTAGGCAAGTTGACAAATGAATGCCATGGATAGTGTTAATCCATTTGAACAACTT
Organism: Bidens hawaiensis; assembly: GCF_021521415.1. Taxonomy (NCBI): domain Eukaryota; kingdom Viridiplantae; phylum Streptophyta; class Magnoliopsida; order Asterales; family Asteraceae; genus Bidens; species Bidens hawaiensis. The sequence goes on along the minus strand of NW_027491095.1, from coordinate 2,756,049 downwards.
TTATAATTATTTTTATTTTGACTCATTGTCAAAATTTAGTACTCAAATTCAGCGATACTTAATTCACGATGACCCTAGTAAATACATATATTATTTGGGACAAAATTACTGGGAAATGATAGTCACCTAAATTACGTACCCAAAATATGTAAATCCACATTTACGAGTCTCTTAAATGCTGGTTTTATAAGTTTTAATAGGTTTATTATGTTTGTGGTTTGCCTTAGCATCTAGTTTTTAGTTTTATTATGTTTGTGGTTTGCCTTAGCATCTAGTTTTTAGTTATAACAATATATGTATGATAACTTTGTTTCTAATTTTATGTTATGAATATGATATTAGAAATCAGTTGGTTTATTTTGTCGTACTTGTATGAATTGAGTAAGTAAAATGTTTGGGTATGGTTCATAAGAAATTGAGGTTTTGTGGTGTCGGGTGAAGAAAAGGGGACATGCAAAACTAACACAATTGGACGGTAGACATTGCAACGTGCATAACTCCAAATACCAAAACACATGTTGCAACCAAGACACTTGAACCTACTACGGTCTCGTAAAAAAACAAAAATATTAGAAGTAACCATTGTTATACAATACTATGCTATCAAATACTTTTAATGATTATTATGCATGTACTTTTTTTAGGTAATAGCATATAGGCTTGATGATCAATGTACATACAAGCCACACATATTCGGTTTTCTAGGACGTGACACCGAATTCCGGGGTTGTGCGACTAAATAAATTTATCCTACCAATTTGAAACTTTTGGAGGAGTTTTATCAAACACTTTTGCTTTTTAACAAACCAATAAACAAGTTTTAGAAGCTCACCCAAACACCCCCATAGCAAAGGTGTTGTCGTATAAGTGTATCGAAGGAGAGCAATCACGATGGTGGCGATCGGATGGAGCTTATAGATTAATGGAATGGATCGAAGTTTCAAAAGTTGAGTAAATTATAAAGATAAATTTGAGACTTTCGTCACCATTTATTCACCTAGCTAGTTTGTTTTAAATAAAATGTCACAAATTTAGAGATTAGCTATAATAAAATGTCCTAGTGTATTTAAAGTTTTATGTGATACATGGTATGATAATCATAAAAAGAAATTATTCAACTTTATGCCAACTATCATTGTATGCTTAGATATTAAACACTATCTTTAGTGTATAAAAAATTTCAATTATTACTATGTTTGTACTCATTGACATGTTTATTATGTAACTTATGTCTTTTGTTGACGTGACAAGCATATGAGTAAGTAGCTAGTCACGTCATTCACCATTATATCATAAACCTATGTCAATATGTCATCGATTTACAAGTAAGGATAGTTTTATTTTGAAATAAAAAAATTCAACTTTTGTCTTGCACTTGAAACGATTTGAACCAATAACGTCACATTTGTGAGAGGAGATACCATACTACTAGACAAATAAATTATAAGCTATTTAAGGTTAGTTAAACATAATAACATGAATTGCTATCTAATACCTTAACATGCATGTTTTAAAATTTAACCTCTAACATAAATATCATCCAAAAAGTTGTTCATTTTGGCCTTGTCCACACAACTTGGGCAACATATCCACATGCAATATTTCTTCTTAAATCTTGCGTTGTTTTTTAAAGATATACAAACTTACATGTGAACATGTTTCCACTCATCTTTTGTTAGATGAAAGCTGGATTTTGATTCAAACACAGTTCATATCAGTTCATATGGATTTTGAATATTATAAAGTAAATAAAAAAAAAGACATAGTTGTGTCATGAGAGTCAAAGTCAAATAGTCAATATGCTTTAAGATATAAAAAAAGAGCATTATTTTTCTATTTTTCTATTTTTCTATTCATGGTTGTAAAATCATGAGGCGCTAATCAATCTTTAGTAGGTACCCCTTGATTAGTGGCGATTAATCATTATTTGGTTAAAATCGGTCAAAATTGAAAATATTGTATGTAAAATTTGGTATATATATATGTATATTTAAAAAATTACATAAAAATTCCAGTGTTTAATTTCAATTTGTCGTTAATTAATCCTTACCTCACCGTCCTACTAGAACATAATGAAATATCTTATTCTAATTAAATTCAACAGTTAACCAAAAATCAGTCTATGAATTCAACACATATTCTTATAAACAGTCACAACCACTAAAAGATTCTTTAAACATAGTTCAAAAAAATGGAAGTAAACCATATAATAAAATCTTAATTTAATGTATAAATGATCACACGTTATAAAATTACCTATGTATTCAATTAGGAAAAAATATAATTATCTGATACCGTTTATAAATGCAACTTTCCATACGCCCGTATCCTAAAACTTTAAATTAACACCAATAAGTTTAAAAGATTAAATACAAAACAAACAGTCAAGAACATTTGACTGATAGCATAAGGCCGATGCTCTAATCAACTGAGGATTGATTGTCTTGAGATTGATCATCTTAGACAACCTCTAAATCTCTAATCATCATCTCAAACAAAGCTTAAGGATTTAAAAACTAAACCCCTAAATATGTAAGACATACGAGCGATGCACGACCCGAATATTAAAACTCATAGGTTGTATGAAAAAAAATATTAACTAAATTGGAGTTCAAATTTGACAAGCCATGTCATCATTAATTTGAGGTAGTCCTCTCAATATTATCAACTACGTATGGAATACATAAATACAAGTTACAAATTAGTCACTTGTAACTTAAAGATTGACCTATGTGTTTTGAAATACCTACACCTATGAACATCATAGCAACTTTTAACAGCAAACAAGTATCAGTTTCATATATGAGTTTAATTCTTTGACTCAACATGCCTATTTCTTCAAGAGTTCAAACCTTTTGACTGCATGCATGTTTTATTTGGTTTTTGCTACTAAAAGTCGAGACAAATAGGCATGCAAGAATATCAACAAGATTTAGACACCGATCCACCTCTAGAAACTTACACACATCCAAAAGTACATAGTTAAAAGCTAAACCCAAACCCTAATTACTTAAATTTAAAGATCTAAAGTAATTGCCTTGAGTTTTTTTTAAGAGCTTTGCCAGAATTGTAGTTCGTTCTCCCTACTAAAGCGATGTGCGAAGGGATATATACGCTTGTCCATATAATAAGTATATCTGTGAACTTTATATATTTTTTTTACAAAGTACAAAATTGAGTCTTAGCGAATATAATAAGTATAAATTTTTAACTCCATATTCTTCGAACATATTTAAGGATAAAATTACTATATTTCCAGTAATAATCATACTGTAGTAAATAACCAAAATTTTTAATAAACTCTGAGACTTTTATCACATTTTCTCATTTTCATGAGAATTTCATGCAAATCTCTAGTATTCAATTGCCCACAAGTAAAACACCTATATATAATTTAGTGTACGTTTTTGTAGAAGATTCTAACCTCTCTTAAAAAAGTAGTTTTGCTAGAAGCTTAGAAGATTATCTTTTTTTCTTAAAACAAAGCACAAGATTGTTAGCAAAACCCACTATTTAATTAGTGGTTGTTATATCATTAAACGTGTTTCAATAATTAACAACATTTTAATTTAAAGATTGTTGTTTGTTCCAATCTTGAAAAAAAAGACATGAAAAGTTGAGTTGTCTAGAAAATATATGAGGACGAGATTTGAGGAAAACAAAACATGAAACATAAGACGTGGGATGTTTTGTTGGTTTGTCGAATTTGTGAGTGTTGAGTGCTCCTTCACCATTCAGACTATTCTTTTAGGTGATCATTGACACTTGCCAAAGGTCATGCTAATAGATAATCATCTAAAATTACATAAACCATCCCTCGAGCAATCCCCACTTTTGACGTTTTTGTGTTTTGATTTTTGACTAACCTTAGTCAAAGCCATTATATATCCATCGGCCATCAAAAGTTTGGGGTAAAAAGTATATATAAGAAGTCAAAAGTTACAACCTACTTTTCAATTTAATGTCCATACCAAACTTAGTTGAACACTAACATACCAATTATGTTCGCATTTAAGTTAAGGTTCATCAAGTTAAAACTAGTAACAATTGGGTGAAAATTTTTAATTTTGTAAAATTTAACTAAAATAAAACTTAAACAGTTTAATTACTCTCACTCTTGAGTTAGGTGACAAAGAAATATCTCATTTATCACTAATACGCGTCTAATGCAATGTTCATAGTTAATAGAGTTACACAAAGTGAGGTGGACATGTATTCATAGTCATGTCGAGACTCTTAGTCCAGATATAGGAGTATACCTACTCAGCTTGGTTGCATCGTTAAAAATGTCTTATCAAAAGCCAAAAGTGTCTGATAGGGCAAGTAGCCCAGTTTGGGTATCTAAACGTAAATTCTACCAAGTGGATACCCGAACAAGGGTGGTTACATGTGGTAACGGTTACTAGTAAATGTTTTGTAAAAGTGCAATCAAGTCTAGCTAAGTTAAAAAATAAATTCTGAAACTTCCATGACATAGCACATTATAAAACGCAACTACACAAAAAATAAATCACAATGACAAGATTAAATCATACCAATGTTGTTCCATTGTAAGAAGACTTAACATATAAGCATCTACACACATGTTCTTTCATGCTCATTTTTTTTATTTCAATTTTTTTTTGGGTTTTAGGTTGCCTGGCTTCTCATTAAGCAAGTCAACTCGATTTGGTGTTTTTTTATTGTTTTAACAAAATGCATATATTTCAGAATCTAATATAATATAAGAAAGAGAAATCTGCAATTTGCCTCCCTGGTTTATATCGTCGCGCGATGGGTTAACCACTGAAAAAGAATTTGCGCATAATGGACCACTGGATTTCTCGGACAGGTTTTTTTGACTCCTACCGTTAGTTGACCTTCCTTTGACCTGTTAAAAATTGTTGAAATGACCCATTTACCCCTATATTTTCATCTTCATCATCTAACCCAGAAATTTACCTCAAGAACCCTATTTTTTAAATTTGAGGCTTTCTCAAATCTTGTTCAAAATCAACAATTCAAATTTCAAATCTTGTTCTAGAGTTATACTATAGCATATTTCTGATACATACAAGAATTTAGAAAAAGAAAATTATAAATCCGTTCTTGGTGTTCTTGGCATCTTCTCTCACACACAGTGTGTGTGTTTTTGGTATTTTAACCTAATATTGGGGAAAACATAAACGAATGAGATCTGTGGTCTAAATTGGCAACTGGATGGATGAATATTTAGGATTTATTATTATTATTATTATTAGTTTTAAATATCAATTAGTTTTAAAACATACACATGGTTTCTAATTATAGTTTATGCATCTCAAGACTCGGTCTCCTGTATTCTCTATATCCATGTTTTGTTTGACCTTTTTGAGTCTACAGTTTAACTTGACATTTGGAGAAAACTATTTTGTCTTATTTTAATGATAATCTTTCGTTGATTTAATTTTGTGAAGTTGAATATATTAATTATCACTAAAACCTCAATCAAACAATAATTTTAAAATATCAATTAGTTTTAAAACATACAGAGTGGGATGGTGGTGGACGGACGAAGGAGTGGGATGGTGGTGGACGGACGGAGAGAATGGAGCTTTCATCGCCACCATCGTCGTCGCCGTCGTGAAACCTAACACCGGCGCTGCTTCATCGGATTCATCAACATCGCCGTGAAACCTAACATCGCCGTCGCGACATCGGATTCATCAACACCGTCGAAACCTAACATCGCCGCCGTCACGCCGTCGTGAAACCTAACATCGCTTCATCGGATTCATCAACACGGTCATGAAACATAAGATCTCCGCCGTCGCGACGGGGGTGGAGGTTCGACGGGGGATGATGATGAGCAGCTTGATGATGATTATTATTATTATTAAGAGCCAAATGATGATGATGACTATTACTGCTTTAAATCTTAAACAAGGCTCGAATAATGATGATGATGATTATTAATGGCATAAACAACTGATATAGTTCAGGCACATTATTATTATTATTATTATATTATATTATTATTATTATTATTATTATTATTATTATTAAGAGATGATTACCAAAATGCCCTTGGCATCCGTCAGTCAACTGACGGTCAGCTGACGGTAGGAGTCAGAAGAACCCGCCGAAGAAACATAGGGGCCCAAAGTTCGCAAAATCTTTTTCAGGGGTTAACCCATCGCGCGACGATATAAACCAGGAAGACAAAATGCAGATTTCTCTATAAGAAATGAACATATTATTCCCTATATAAGGCACAATATGTTATATAAGTAGTAGCGATTGAGTTGAGATTGAAAGAATCCGATGGCCATACTTTATACAACTCTCATGTGGTTGTAGTTGTTGCCTCCAACACAAAGCTTCACATCTTGTGGATTTGGTTGTCTGCTAACTCCAACTACAATTCGTTATCTTATATAAATGGTCAAAATGGTACGAAAATATATAAAGATACCAAAATACATATATTTTATACGAGAGATATAAGTGTCCATATATGATTACGTGCTAGGTTACATAATCACATATTAGGTTTTATAATTGTGTACAATATATAATTATGTACCACTATATCACATGTAATCACTTACAAAGTTACATAATTACGTATAATCACACACCAGGTTTTATAATTACGCATCATTTAAAAATTTTCAGAAACTATAGCACTATTATACTCGAATTAAAGATACTAAAGTTTTGTATTTGAAGTGTTATTTCAAAAAAGTTAAATAAAATTTTAAAAAGTTATTTGAATTATAAGAAATGGTAGAAGTTTTAAAATTTTATTATTTGTTAAAAAAGCAAGCATAATCAATGATTATCAACTCGAATTCACTCCCAAAATGGTACATGTCGAGCTAGATTTGTAGATTTGCTTGTAAACTTAAATTCGAGTTGGAGAATAAGTATAGTCATGACTTGTATTCAACTCGAGTCTGTTCCTGGTTCGATGAGCTGACTTGTTTTTTATAATGCATGTGTATTTTTTATGCTACTTTTAAATATCAAGGTAACGATAATCTAAAATTACAAAAATTTTGAAATGTCATCATGAGCTAGCTATGTGGTCAAGGGGTTTTCTAGTTTACCCATCGTTCCCGGCTAGGTGGTCAATAGTATAACCATGAGCTAGCTCGCCACGCAACTAATTTTTGCCCATGTGGGCCCTAGGCAGACGACCATCCTACCCTCTTCTTAAGGTCGGCTTTGCGTTTTCAACTAAGTGGTTTCCTCTTGGGGAGATCTCTGGCTCAGTCCCTACTAAGTGCAAATTATGTAAATATGGGTGAGCATCACTAAGAAGTATTCTAACTTGGGGTAAGGAGAGGTTGGCAAGTGTTATCATGCTTTGACAGAGACATCGCTGTCACCGAGCTATCATCATTATAAATTTTTTACAAATATACAAGAAAAGTTGAAACTGAAAATTGAAAAATGTATATGTGGAAATTAAATAACTCAAGCTGAATTTTGAGCATCTTCTACAAAGTTAATGGCTTGGCCCATTAGGCCAGGTGTTATGGGCCATTTGATGTATCAAGTCAACCATCTTTTTAAGCAATAATGAAGGGAGGGGAGGTGTAATATCCCGTTTTTTATTTTCGGTTAATAAACGAAAGTATGAGTTATTATGAGTCGGGCTAGTGTTGGGTTAAATGGAATTGGGTTATGGACTTGGGTTAGAGGAAAAGAGGAAAGACCATGGGATAAGCCCATGATCCATAAATATGTAAACCATAAACACCACTTAATTCCTCATTTACACATATTTCATACACCATTCAAAACACACACTTAAGCCTTCTCTCTAGTCTCTCCTTATCTTAGCCGAAATCAAGAAGGGAACCAACCTCCGATCCAAGGTAATGATAGTATGATATTGTATGAGCTTAAACCCGTTAGATATAATCACGAAACGACGAGCCAACACCGTTAAACCGTTTAAGTCATGAGATCCGGGTGGAATCGGGTATAAACCGAACCTATGATGAGCTTAGGGGTCACCCTAGCTTAGATCTGGATCGAACGAGACGAATAACGGTGAAAAATGAGTTAAAACTCGTTTTTCCGGCGAATCCGCGGTTTTCCAGCGGCTCTCCGGCGGCGGCGCCGGAAAGTTAATACGAGGTAAAGAATGTCAGGGAATGTTCTGACAATCCCTGACCTAACCCTAGTTCGCTATGGGAACTTAACGAATTGGAAGATGATTCGTTAGTTGATTTTCATAAGGGAGCACAACGAACTAGCTCTAGTTCGTCTCTGATTCGTTAGGGGAAAAGAGTAACAAATTACCCTTGATTCTTTATGACCAGTTCGTTAGAAGAGATAACGAATTAGATGGACTAATTCATTATATGGAACTGATTCGTTAAGGAGTCCACTTCGTTAAAGGGTCCAATTCGTTATAGGAACCAGTTCGCTAAGATAAGCCAATTCGTTATGAACCAGTAACGAATTAGAAGTTTAACGGAATGACAAGAACAGTCCCTGGACTTAGAAAAGAATGATTTAATTACAAAGAAGCCCTTGGACTTTTATGTAACAACTCGGTTTTCAAACTACTAATTTATATCCGTCACACGACCCACTTTTACGTTCGGGTTATTTTATCAATTAAAAATATCGAGTTAATTAATTTTTATGATAATATTGTTAAATATCTATATTTTATATATTTATAACTTATACATTATGACATTTTTAACCCAAACTAGGACTATTACCTTAAAATGTTTCCATTCTCAATCTACAAGGATCAAATTTGCAAATATGTGAAAATGTTATTATATTACATCCTTTACCCATCTACCATCAGTCCAACTCGACCCGTATCGCAAACCCAAGACCCATTTGTTAACTTGGACCTCAATTATCGGGCTTTAACTTGGAAACTAAATCATGTGATGTGTTACTCCCATCAAATCGATCTTGCCGACAATATGAATTAGGAAAGTAGTTCAATTATAACGCGTATTTGACTAATTCGTTTCCGTCCAAAACCCGTTCATCCATATACAGTTCATCCGTCACCAAAACTCAATTAAACCTCCAGATATACTCTTCTCCACCTTGCGACCAATAACCCTAACACTAATTGCATTTTACCAGTTCATAATGATCCATACTCAACCGCGTTTGAGCCGTCAGCTTTAGGTCGTCGTTCACCATACATCCATCAGCGTATCAGGTAATTAAACATATATTTGAATTCGTCTTGATCCATATAGCATAAACCCTAACGTTAATTAAACCTAAAACAGCCTGATTAATCTATTTAGGAATTAGGGTTCTTGCGAATTTGGGGATTTTGTTAACTGTTGTATTTAATAATTAATCTGATATGTTAACCAACTAACACCCTATCGCAGCTAGCTCGGGTGTGTGCGTCCAGATCCAAGAACCGGCCAGGGGCGCGGGTTCGAGCCCCCTGGACAATATGTGCAATCTCCGAAGAGCGTTCACGTACTATCAACATTTCATACATACATTGTTCATACATCATACATATTCATACAAACGTCATTCATACATCACACATATCAATCATACCTTTAACTAACACTTGACGACACATGCAATATCCGAAGATCGTTCACGCACCGTCAAGCAATCGTCATACATAAATCATACAAGGCACACTTACCACCTAAGGTAAGTGTATTGACTATCACATCTAGTATGCTGTGACATTCGTCAATTTCAGGTTAACTCCGTTAACTCAACTCCGTTAATTCAAACTTAAAGATCATTGAATCTATAACGCACACCTCATTACATTTAAACTAGGGTTTAAATGACGCTTGACACTTACTACATGTGTAGTCTTTCGGGAATTGCACCGAAACGCAAACGAGTTGACGCAAACAATTGGTGAATAAACGAAAAACATCAAAACAATAATTATGTGATAATTATGTGTTAGACGTATGTGTTATGTGATAACATTTGTATAAACGTTAACTCAATGTGCTATAACTAGTTAATTAAGCTAGAAAAGTAACATTTGAAAGTTAAGGGACCAAAGTGTATTATATTATTATTATTAATATTAACCTAAACCCTAAACTCTCTTCTCTCTTCCTCTCATACCCGACGGCAGCCTAACCCCCCCTCCTTGCGATCGGCCCTCATACACACACATACTACCATTGTTTGATCTCATCTTTCACAATTGAAGCATCCTACACCCGATTCTAGTCATCTTCTACCTTCCCCTTGCTTATTTTTGTGCTTTGGAAGGTATAATTATAAACCCTAGAATCTGGAAATTATATACATGATGTTCATATGTCTTGTTTTGATTGAAAGATGTATTGATTGTTGAATTGATAGCTAGTATTGGTGTTATTGCATGTTAATCGTTTGTTTCTTGATTTTGAGTTCAAGTAAAACCCTAACCATGTATGTATGGTGTAATTGATGTGCATGGATAGTGGTTATGGTGTCTAGAGTGTCATATGAACGGATTATGGTCCATAGATAGTTAATAGGTTGAGTTTTGTTGCAAACAGTTTCTGGACAGATTGTGTTGTTGATGTTCAATTGACTGTAACGGGGTGTGAATGTGAAAATTGGTCGAAATAATTGATACTACAGTAAACTAGGTTGAGTCTAGTTTCTAAAGAATATAAATTTGCAATTTTTGAACGTGTAAAAGTTAACTTTTATGATTTTACAAAATCGTTGTGCAACTCTGAATTGTGAGACCTGCAGTTAGGTTATCTTGTAAATATTATATCTCATGAACTACGAGACCAATTGGGTTGGTTCCACTTCTGGAAGTTGAATTTTTGAGTTAGGAACCTAACCCAAGTGGTGTTGCATTTGTTGGATTTTTCGTTTAACGGGAATTTCAAATAACATTCTGTTACGCATAAATTTGACTGTTATGAGTTTGCTGTGGTAAATTGATCATTGTGAAAAATATATATGGAATAAAAATACAACAAAATATGTTCTGGAAACCTAACACATACATGCTTTTGTGATGATTTTTGGTAAATTAATTGAGATGCTATGATCGGTGGAATAGACTAGTTTTTCAAGTAGAATTCTGTCGATAAGAAAACTAGTTGCTGAATTTTGTAAAAGTTGCATGAAACATGGTAATTGCTAATTGATTGTCGTGTTTTGACCAAATTGCCCTTGCGGAGAATAATTGCTAGTTAATTGTTATAATTTGACCAAATTGCCCCTGCGGGGAATAGTTGCTAGTGATGTACATTATTAATACATGACACGTAAATAATTGTTCACACTTGTATCGTATCACAAATGTACTTGTTAAGTCACACACGATTCACAAACAAACACGAAACGTATCTTGTGCTTAGGAATTATGTGCCGGGTCTGGAGACTCGATATTAGTTCCGATACTTAGAAAATCTCCTTGTTGTTTTAGAACGCTAGAGAGAGTTTTCTGTGACGCGCATCACTTGGTGATTTATTTTGGGAATTCTTCACAAACAGTGAGTTTCACTTACCCCTTTAAACTGTTTTAAACGCTTTTCACTTGGGGGAGATAACATACTCCGAAAAACGCATTTAAGATTTTGTTAGTAAATTATATATCACTTGTAAAGGCTAAGTGGCAAACGAAACAACTGAAGTCCTACACATCGAACCGGTTAATATTGGATAATAACGAGTCACTGTTGAGTAGTACTACTGGGTTTGACAAACCCCACCCAACGCTAAACTCGACTGGAGGTCGAGTGGGTGTAATTTTGGCTAACACGTACCATGGTCTGGATGACCTGGTGGCAAGGCACTTGATAAACAGTCAGCTTCGGTGTCGAACACTTAGTAATACTTGTTGTATAGGCTAGCTACCTATCGATATATAATTGATTTAACACTATCTGGTAACGCAAAACGCTGAACGCAAAACGCTGAACGCAAAACGCAAAACGCTTTATTTTATATAAACTTGTGAACTCACCAACCTCGTGTTGACACTTTTAGTATGTTATTCTCAGGTAGCCGAGGCGGGCGCGCGGTATAGGATCATGCATGGTTTTTGAACATTCTGATACGCAAACATGTTTTTAACTATTATTACTTGGGTTTTTAAGTCGTCCTGCGTGACGCAACTTTTGTCTTTTGGTTTTTACGCTTCCGCACTTAATTTCATTTAAACGTTTTTATGGTTTGACTATAACTAATGGTTCCGATCCTGTTAGTTCACACCCTCTAACGGTAAAACTCCGTTAGTGGATTTTGAGGGTGTGACAGATTGGTATCAGAGCCATTGGTTATAGCGAACTAGAAGCTGCATGCATACTAGACTATAACCGCGACGACCCATTAGTTATAATGATACGCACTGCATATGTTTGTGTAGTCTTTGTTATCTAATCTCTTTACCTCTTTCCCTCATACGCGCGCGCATACACGGCTTACCTGTAGGGATGTCGACGCCACCATCATCACCATCCGATCCGATGACTCATGCTCCTGGGAAGGAATCGCAATTACCTACCTCATCGCCACCCGTGTAATCTCGGAACTCGAAGCTCCTGCACCGAAGAGGTACCGCTTATCCGGAGGCATGTACGAAAACGAAGTTAGTTGGGATTGGTACCCTAATATGATCAGGCGTATGGTCTATCGTGAACAAGTTCCCCCATTACCTCACCCGAACCATCCTGCTTACCCCAACACCCTACCACCAATAATCGAACCTGTAGAGCGTGTTCTCGCAGCTGTTGTTTCTTGTTTGGAGCATGACGTTGATTAGATGCGCTATACGAGAGCGAACGTATCCGGACTGTTAAAGGATGGAACCGAAACTAAAGAGGAAATTTCCCGCCTGACAGCGGCGATGAAGGAAATGCAAGAGGCTAGTGATCAACAGATGAAGATTATGAGAAAAATGCAAGCCGAGATGATAGACTTGCAAGAACAACTCCAAGTAGCAAGGACTCGAACCGAGATAGCTTTAGAGCGTTGCGATGTCTTACAAATGCAAATTGCTCAGAACGCAGCCGAACCTGAGGCAGAGCCTGAAGAGGAACCCGAAGAAGATCCCGAAGAGGAACCTGAGGAGGATCCCGAGGAAGATCCCGAGGAGGAACCCGAAGAAGAACTGGAGGAAGAACCAGCTGAGGAGGAGGCACACTCAGAGGTGTCCTCAGATGATGACATCTAGTGATGATAACACCTAGATGGAAGAAACGCTGGACACGGACGTGGTAACATCAACTGGACTGCAGCAGAACTCCAAACTCTGCTGAACGACCATGCGGCGGCCGCTCTAGCCGCACATGTTCAAAACCAAGCTGGAGGTCCAATTGGAACGTGTACCTTCAAGAATTACCTTGACTGCAAGCCCAGTACGTTTAAGGGCACTGAGGGAGCTATAGGCTTCCTGCGTTGGGCTGAGAAGCCTGAATCGGCGTTTGAAATGTGTAATTGTCCCCCTGCCAGTAGGGTCAAATTTGCTGCTGGAACACTTGAAGATTCTGCCCTCACTTGGTGGAATTCAAACGTGCAGATCCTTGGATTGGAACTGGCTAACGCTATGAACTGGGAGGAGTTCAAAAACATGATGCGAGAAGAGTACTGTCCGAGAGAGGAGATTGCAAAGTTGGAATCCGAGTTTTGGTTATTGAAAATGGTGGGTTCAGAAATCGAAGCCTACACCACCCGTTCTCACGAGTTAGCTGTGATGTGTCCACGGATGGTAGACCCGCCGAGTAAGAGGATTGAAATGTATATTGATGGGTTAGCACCGCAAATTCAGGGCATTGTGACATCTTCCAGACCAGCCACGATTCAACAAGCGATCCGGTTAGCTCACAAACTGACGGATCAAGCAGTGACCCAAGGTGCGCTACCACCTAGGGGTTCAACCACTAAAGCCCTTGACAACCCGAGCACTGACAACAACAACAACAACAACAACCCGAGCAATGGAAAAAAAAAGTTTGACAACACCAGATCCTCATCCTCGAACCCCCCACAGCAACAACACTACCGTAAGCCCGAACTCACTCGGGGCTTCAACAATCAGGGTCACAACAACAATAACAACGGTGGCGGGCAGGATTCGAGCGGATATGCTGGGAAATATCCAAAGTGCAACAGGTGTAATTATCATCATGCTGGGCCGTGTGACCGTGTCAAGTGTCTGAGATGCGGAAAGATTGGTCACCAGGCAAAGGAATGTAGAGGAGACCTTGCGGCAAAGGGTGCTCCTAAACCACCTATGACGACGAAGGGATGTTTCGAATGTGGGCAGGAAGGTCATTTCAGGAAAGATTGTCCCAAGCTGAAACATAACGACAACAATGGAGGTAATGGAAGTGGCAGTGGTGGTGGAAACAATGGTAAAGGAAGAGCTTTTGTTATTGGGTCGGGTAAAGCCCGCAATAATCCGTACGTGGTGACTGTTAAGTTCCCTGTGAACGATTGTTTTGCTTCTGTATTGTTTGACACTGGAGCTGATAGGAGTCTTGTGTCGAAAGCCTTTAGTCAACTCTTAGACTTAACTCCAACCCCGTTAGATGCTAAGTTTCCAGTAGAATTAGCCGACGGAAAGTCTGTAGAAACGACTCATGTACTTGCGGGATGTAAGTTAAAACTGTCAGGTCATATTTTTGATATCGACCAGATACCTTTTACGCTTGGTAGTTTCGATGTCGTTGTCGGCATGGACTGGTTATCCGAGAACCGAGCGGAGATTATATGTCACGACAAGATAGTCCACATTACTACCCCTTCCGGCGAGATCATTTTGATCCGGGGCGAGAGAAGCGGCATGACCACCAGCGTCATTACCCTCATGAAGGCGCAGAAGTATCTACGAAAAGGTCATCCGGCAATTTTGGCGCAGATTGTTGAGAAACCCGCGGAGGAGAAGCAAATTGAAGAGATACCGATTGTGCGAGATTTTCCGGAAGTTTTCCCGGAGGATTTGCCTGGACTGTCTCCTATACGACAAGTCGAATTCCAAATCGAGTTGACACCCGGTGCAGCACCCATAGCACGAGCCCCGTATCGGCTCGCACCGGCGGAGCTTCAGGAGTTGTCCACCCAGTTGCAAGATTTGTTGGATAAGGGTTTTATCCGACCTAGCTCATCGCCATGGGGAGCCCCTGTCTTATTTGTTAGAAAGAAGGACGGGACTTTCCGCATGTGTATCGACTACCGGGAGTTGAACAAGGTGACGGTCAAGAACCGTTATCCTTTACCCCGAATTGATGATCTGTTTGACCAGCTCCAAGGATCGAGTTACTACTCGAAGATCGATCTGCGGTCTGGTTACCATCAATTAAGAGTGCGCGAGGAAGATATTTCAAAGACGGCTTTCAGAACACGGTATGGTCACTACGAGTTTTCGGTTATGCCTTTTGGCCTAACCAACGCACCAGCCGTATTTATGGATCTTATGAATCGAGTATGCAAGGCGTACCTCGACAAGTTTGTTGGTGCATTTTGTGACCGTCGCTATGCAATTCTGATAAGCGGAAACGAAGGACGAAGTTAGAACAACTTCGCCATAGGCGAAGTTGTAACAACTTCTGCCATAGGCGAAGTTAGAACAACTTCGCCATAGGCGAAGTTATAACAACTTCGCCTACAGGCCCAAGCCCGCGAAGTTTATATATGTATATGTGTGTCTTGTTTAGGTTTGAGTATTCAGAAAGTTAGAGTTTTGAGTGTTCAGTTCAATTGTCTAGAGAGAAACCGAGAGGCAGAGTCGTGTGGGACGGCCCGAGGTAGAGCTCACCTCGGGTCGGCCGTGTCTTTGTTTTCGTGTTTGGTATGTAACGAGTTATGATTATGATATAAAAGATCTGCAGATGTGTTTATCCCATTCGTGTGTTTGTTCGTGTGTTTGTATGTGTGTAATCGTGTTCTTCGTCTTCTACACCATTAAACGAGTCTAGGAGGATTCCGCACTCCTAGACCTCGTGCGGATCTCGTATCGATCAGCGACGCCCCGGGGGGACTTACATGTGGTATCAGAGCATTAGTTTCTTATGCTATGGTTCGAGATCTGGGTTTTGGTGTTTCTGGCACGTTTCTGATGCGTTTTTGGCCGAACAGCCGCCGTAGGCGAAGTTATTGGGGTTCAGGCGAAGTTGTCGCTTAAATTTTAGAGTTTAGGCGAAGTTATCTGCCAGGCGAAGTTGTGGACAGGCGAAGTTATGGACAGGCGAAGTTAAGGAGGGGCGAAGTTGACTTTTAGGCGAAGTTAAAAAAAAAAAATTGTTTGGAGTTTTCGTCTGTATGGCCAGGTGTACACGATTATTGTGAGACCGAAGACGTTGTTCCGTCAACGAGTGAAACTTGTTATCTCTTGGTATTACGTGTGAACAAATACGTGTCAACTCTGGATTTGGAGTTGAGGTTGTGAATGAGATATTGATTGAAACTGGATATTGACACATATTTGCGTTGTGCACACCTGAGAACCAGCCTCCTTAACAAGCTTACCTGGAGACACGTACATGAGTTATATGCATAGACCACCATATCCAACTAAGACAAGTGTGTACGGGAGATAACCTTGCTATAATATCTAGATCATCTAAATTATTATTATTATTATTGTTATTATTATTATTTATTATATAATTTAAAACTTCGGGGCCGCAAAGCCTTCATTAGACCACTTTGCGGCACCTAAATGGTGGTACGTTTTTCTTTCTGTATTAGTTTGTTTTAGTTACGATAGCGTGACGAAATACGACGGAAACCGACCGAATTCGTATATATTGATCACATTTTGTTTTAGTTCCAGTATCATAACGAAAACCGATCAAATGTTGATTTTCGTTTCTTTTGAATTTAGGTACCGTGACTAACATGACGAAAACTAACCGAATTCGCGTAGACTCGCTGCCACAACACCTATGATCGAAAATGGTCAGGGAATTACCTATGGTCGAGTTTACCAACCGACTCTGTTTGGGTTTTATCAACCTGCCAGGCGCAACACATCCGGAAAAGCACTAGTTTAATACAAACCTAAAATCGCTTAAGTACTTTCCATGGATTTTTCATCAAACAACAATACCAAAAATCAAGATTTCAAATGATGAAAATTACATATCTTGCGTCGATTTGATTAGAGAATCATAAACACAACTCAATTTCTTGTTCTATACCTTCAATTTTATAAAAATCAAGTCCTTTTTTTTTCTTCATGTCTAGAACTCACACAAACATGTCAAAAAATAAAACAAGAAAAACATTCATAACAAAAATTGTAAAGCCAAAAAATACAACAATTAATTTGCAGATGTAGTTTCCCAACGTCCAAATGCAACATTAAACGTAACACCGGATAGCGAGGGGAACATATTTATCTAGGCTTCACTTCATAGATTAATGGAAACACTAATTAGTTTAACCAAAATCTCATCCTCATATTAAAAAAGCCACAAATTGCTCAAATAAAAGGATTCAAAATAATAAATTTGACTCAGTCCCTTAGATGTTCATAATAAGTTGCGATCATGCTCGCAAATCATTACAGGTCTGTATTGGCTCATCACTATCAACTCCTCAACAAATCGTATACGTATTAAATCCCAATATCATACTGTAACATTTTTTTTTGTACTTTTAATTGTACTTGAATTGATCTGTACCTAACCAAAAAAATTGTTACGACAACAGTAAAAACATGTTAAAAATCAAGTAACGGTTCAGTATAGTATCGGTATTGTACCTATGTAGCTGCTACAATGTGTTGTTCAACAAAAATCAATTGAAAATTATAATAAAATTTGAAACAGCACAACTGATGTTGCTTCTAGGGAACGAGTCAGACAGAAACTGAATAAATTCATGCCGACCAGATAAGGGAAGCCATAAAAATATATGAACAGACAGGAAAACATGTTTTGGTGTTTAACCTAACTGGGAGTTAAGAGTTAGTTAAGATTATGTGGAAGAGACGGCTTGTTAAATAGAGTTTGAACTAGTTAATCTGACGGTTGAGATTAATGTTTAGAAATAGACGGCTGGGAGAGAGACAATTACGAATTCAAAGGCCCAATCAATATGATACGCAGTTATGATGAATACAAAGGCCCAGATATCATGTGGATAGATGATTAGATGATATTATAGTTGTGACTTGTGAATAATAAGGCCCAAACTATTTTATATAACACATACTAAAACAAATGACTAGACTTGAGACCGGATTGTTAAAAAGCTTAACTGAGGGCGTTTATTATTTAAATCGCACCCGAAAACTCAAAATTCTATTCAACCATAATTCGTGTTTGGGTTTTGTACATTCGAGTGAGGTCCTTACCTGAACGGCTGAACTTGATTTTAATTTGGTTTTCGAGTGGAGTTTAATTCATTTAATTTCAAACTGAACCACCTGATTATTCGAATTAGAATTATATAAGATTGTTTTTTTTTGGACAAAAAAAATGCTTATGTAAAACCAAATTTGAACCTTTGGATCTAAATCAGTTCGAATTATGTTTAGAAGTTTTCAAAAAACCTAATAACCCAAGATCAACCCGATGAACACCGTAGCTTGAACAAAATCGAGCATAAACAAACTTGAGACAACATTGAAGCTAATTTTAGAAAAATGGGTATGTGCCTTATGTACTGAGCATGGAAGACTCGCAAGCCTAAAGGGGCATATTATTTGAGTAAATAAAATAATTTTATAAGTTATATAATCGCAAAATAAATGTTACATAGTATGTTTACATTTAAACTATAAAAATAATTTTATATGTATGTAAGTACAATTAAATGATTAGTAACTAATAAAACTGGACGAGTTTAAAAATCAGCCACGAGCCATACTCGAGCTCTTTTCATTGAAACAAGCCAAACTTGAGTTTAGACGAGTTTAGTTGCAGCTAATTTACACCATTAAATACAAAATATATAAGATTAAAAAGCAGCTACCAAATTCTTTAAAACTCGCACACAAATTACACTTGATTGAAGGTGCATAAAATGTTTATAAAAGTTCTAAAAACCATAACCTTAATTCAACCTAAGAAAAAAAAATAACTATTATACATTTTTATAAACCACCTATACACGCAAATCATACACATAATGCTAGAACAACAAAGCAGTGTAAAAGAGTTGGTTCCATGTGTCAGGCAAGCCAGGAAGACACCAATGACTACAATCAGCCGAGTGGTCCGGGTTAGCCCGTTGACGCGGGCTTAAATCACCCGAGTAAATTGATGGATGTGCATCTTTTCTCATCGCTGACAAGGTTGTAATATCTAGTATATATGCCGGGTATTTCATTTCCCGAATCACTGTGTCAATGACCCTCATTTGACCCGGGTAGATCCCCGGGTGGGTGGACCCGCTCATCGGGCTTGTCTCACCGTAACAACTTTTTCCAATGCTCGTGGCACCGACGCTCCATTCTGATGGGCTGTAAAGGTTCCACAGATGAGTCAGCTATTCATTATGGCACAAGAAGTTGGAAAAACCGTTGATTGATTCAATGCAGAAAAAAGGTAACACGCAAGAGATGCAATGTGTGAATAACATCAACCACTTAATTAATTTGTTATTCTATATTGGATAACTTTACCACCTATAACATTTTAAGTGTTTGTGTATTTTATTGTTTTATATTATAATTCATTTTAACTAACATATTATATAACACGTATTCCTTTGTTACTTTTATGCAATGCTATATATGATAGACCAAAAGTTGCAGCGTTTTGTGCTGATCAGTCTGACAGGTTAAATCTTAAAAAACAGGACGGTTTTGCTTAATGCCTTAATGTATGCAATGTTATTATCTAAATATAGTAAAACACAAAGTTGGTGTCACAGTAATCTGATTGGGCCACATAGCGCTCTGTCATTGGACCATGCTATTTGTTTTTTCCCTTATGTTTTAGTTTTGACACCGTAACGAATATAACGAAAATGACCGATATTGTATATACTTGCCGCCTCAACGCCGGGAGTGACAAGACTCGGGTTTTGCCAACGTCCGAGTTTTACCGACGATGCCACCTCACCTGTTCACCTCGATTTTTTTATATTTGTTTAGTTCTGATATCGTAACAAACATAACCGAAACTGATCGAATTCACTTCGACTCACTTTCTCAACGCCAAGGACCAACAACGTTTGGGTTTTACTAACACCGGAGTTTTACTGACCAAATACACGTCGTTTTAAATTTTTTGTTTTAATACGTTAATCTTTTATATATTGGTTCGATGAATTTATGGCACCGTTACCAACGTAACTGATACCTACCGAATTCTTGTCGTCGCACCATCGCAACTCGGGTTTTACCGACCGAATAAACATTGTTTTACCTGCGCTATAAGAGTGCCGCTATATTTTTCTAGGTTTTATTCAAACTATGTTAATTCGACGAATATTTTTTTAGGTTTTGTTCCGACACCATAATGAACGTAAACAATACCGACCGAATTCTCATTACTCGTCACTACAACGTCCGAGTTCGCGCAAAGCGCGAGTAAATTACTAGTTAAACACTATGATCAAATTCTACAAGTATCGAAGAGATTATATTTAATTGGGCTTAGGCTCGCTAAAATTTAACCTCACAGGAGAGGAGCCCGTTAATATAAATTCGAGATTCTGACTTTAGTATCATAGGGTGGTCTTTGTACCCAATCTAACGAGCTATTTTGATTCCGTATCGGCCCAAATATAAATTCCTTCATATCTAATAACGAAAAGTCAAGTTGTGCTTCTTCGTTAGATCCAGTCCCGCTTCACCTAACCCGTTCCCGATTTAATGCGGGTTGATCATCGTGTCTTAAGCGGCTATCTTAAAGTTTCTTGTTTAACCGGTCCTACTAATCATATTAAAGGTGAACTTTAAATTGGCACCTAACATACATAGTAACATCCAAAAGTCATATAATTGTGGCTAGAAATTAGGGGCTATAATAATGGACCCAAATTGAAGTTTTGAACAGCTACTTATTGGTTAACCCATTAGGCCATTATGGTTGATGGGCCATCCTATGGATCTACCAGCCGACACTATCCTTTTCTCACGTTTATTTACCAACATATTTAGTTTTTTTATTATTTATAACTTAAATACAAAATGTTGATAATAATGCATTTGTACCATGTCAGATTAGAAATACGTACTTGTAGTGAGTTGGGGAAACGGATTGGAAGAATATTCGGGTGTTAGTGGATTCAACATGTGAATCAGCCCATTGGGCCCATGTTTTCAGGGCTGTGTCCAGTGCAACCACCCGATCCATATCTTCATAAAAAGACCCACCAGACTCCATCCTGTCCCACCTGCATCACCACCAAGTTAATACTCAAGTTAATACTATTGCTAGGTTATGATAGACTTATAGACCCGTGTATTACATACTTATACTGATTGAATAATAAAAACGATATGATTCATAAACATGTAAATGCTTTTAAAAAAGTGATGTAACGGTTGAATAATGAAAGAAATGTTCGGCTTATGTAAATGTTAGATGAACTAACTCAACTTTTCTTTTTAAATAAAACGTTTTATGAAACGAATTTAGGGAAATCATTATTATTCGATATGAGAGAGAGAGAGAGAGAGAGAGAGAGAGAGAAACGAAAAGAAAAAAAAATTATGTAAAAAAATGTAGTATATAAGTATTGATTTAGAAATCTTTATTTTTTTAACCGTTACTAGCGTACACCTATCAAATCAACATAGGTACCGCCAAGTCAAATTATTATATGTGTTTATAAAACTAAATTATTATATTCCACTAAGTTAATACGAGAATTAAAAGAAACATTGTTAAATCTTTTTTTTATCGACAATTTACAAATTTTTATATTTTTGCATATAGATATACATGTCATGTACCAAAAGGCCCTTGGATTGACGGTACTAAAGAGTTAGGATAATGTTTACCCTTTTTAAAAGTTGTGAGTTCGAGTCTTGTGATTATTAGTAATTTGAAAGTAGAAATAGAGTATATGAGTTACTAAAACAAATGGTATGTGTGTCATGTACAAAACATGTTTTTTAAATATTTAGGTTTTATAGATTAACAAAATTTGATCATAAACCTTCTTTAGTTTTAAGAAAAAATAAATATTGCAACTTCAACGAATTTTTACATAGCAAAAAATTAAATAATATATTTGTTCCTCGTGTTTTGTTACTTTTGTAACATACCCTACAATATATAAAAATAATAAAAGTACCAACCCTTGAAGTGAGCCTTTATGAGTCCACCAATGACCGGTGTTAAACAATAACACGTCGGCAGCCATCCATGCCTTTGAATTCTTCGTTATATCCTCTAACTTAAGCACTCTACGCCCACCAACGGCATCAATATCCACCAAATACGGTGCCCGGTAAAATGACACATCCACCCCATATTCCTAAATTCATTATCACCAAATTCCAATCAATAAATTTCACTCTTGCCTCTCGTGTCCGTAAAAAGTAAAAACTAGAGCATCAAATCAAAGTCGTTTAGTTTGTGTATTTTTAAGTTTTATCTTATTTGTTTTTTTTTAAATTAATTTCACACTACACAACCGAGCTCTAGCCGAGCTTTGGCACATTTAAGGTACTACACGAGCTCGATCTAAGCTTAGACTTGCTTAAGAGTTTTCTAAAAACATATACTCCATAATTTAATTATATATGTCAAAACAAAACGAGCTCAAGCTCAAGTAACTAGTAAGTCAAAACAAAACGAGCTTGAGCTCTAGTAAGTCAACACGATCTCGAGTTTGAGATCGGCTAAACTTATTTACACACCATGATAAAATTTTTAAATAATTAAACACTTTACCAGAAACTTAAATGTGGAGAGCGGATCCCCTAAAATTTTCTTGGTGGGCGTCCCGTGCACCGCTGACCACGTCATACAAATCAACGACTCCCATTGGTTCTTACCCAGAGAATCTCCCACGAACATCACTGTCTTCCCTCTCATTTTCGTAAGAAAATCCAGACCGTTGAATCTGGTAAATAAATAATACCAATCGTTATTTCTTAATATCAACTTTTTCAACTTACAATTAACTGATTTACCAGAATTGGGTTACGAAATTAACCTGAAAATATATTTTAAAATCATAAAAAGTTATACGCATTGCCATGTAATTTGTCAAATAATGTTTTCGTTATTTAATCCAATCATATTAAGAGATTTTCTTTTACAATTTTAATACAGGGACTATTATAATAAAAACAAAAAATATGTTATTCTTTATTTACGAAATACTGTGTAGAAACTTTTCCGAGAAATAACAAAAAAAATATGCTACGTGTAAAAAATGGTTGAGAGACTTTTACTAGAAAAAAAAAGTACATTTGCCCGAATTTATCAACTCCTATAATTAAATGATTAACCAGAATTGGGATACGAAATTAACCTGGGTAGCTCACAATTGGCGGGTTTCCATCGATACTTGAGGTAATTTGAGTCGGGTCGGCCATACATTTGGCAATTGAACTCGGCGTCAATAATGCCAGGACAAGCAGAAGCGTTGTAAATCGGGTAAGATTCGTCATGAACCCATGAGCCCATGAACAAAGCACATTTGGATTGGTTCGACTGACGGATTGGCTGCCTATATCCACCATGTTTGTTGATAGGATGAACTGGTCTTAGTGATGAAGCTAACAACACAAAGTTGAAAGATAACAAGGATAATAGTAGAAGATATACAGAAGGATTGAATATGGCCATTGAAGAAAGATGTGTGTAATGTGGTGGGAATGTTATGGGATGAAGAAGGTGAAAAATTAAAGAAAGGAATTTGGATGGATTGTTAACTTCTTCTATGCATGTGAATTGAGTAAAGTTTAGGATGATGTTATGCTTCATGTATCTCGTGGATATATAGTAGGAGTTTGGTTTGGAATAAATCAAAATTAAAATAAAATGATATTGTAGTAATTTTATTATAGAAAATTGATTTTTTATTTTCTGAATGTGATTCTTGACTTATTTAGTTAAGATTATCATAGCCTTAGTTGTGAGTTATGACTATCTATAATAATAATAATAAAATTTTTGCAATTTTTTTTATTTCTTGTACACATTAATTATGGTGTTTTCTAATTATGCTGGGCCGTGTGACCGTGTCAAGTGTCTGAGATGCGGAAAGATTGGTCACCAGGCAAAGGAATGTAGAGGAGACCTTGCGGCAAAGGGTGCTCCTAAACCACCTATGACGACGAAGGGATGTTTCGAATGTGGGCAGGAAGGTCATTTCAGGAAAGATTGTCCCAAGCTGAAACATAACGACAACAATGGAGGTAATGGAAGTGGCAGTGGTGGTGGAAACAATGGTAAAGGAAGAGCTTTTGTTATTGGGTCGGGTAAAGCCCGCAATAATCCATACGTGGTGACTGTTAAGTTCCCTGTGAACGATTGTTTTGCTTCTGTATTGTTTGACACTGGAGCTGATAGGAGTCTTGTGTCGAAAGCCTTTAGTCAACTCTTAGACTTAACTCCAACCCCGTTAGATGCTAAGTTTCCAGTAGAATTAGCCGACGGAAAGTCTGTAGAAACGACTCATGTACTTGCGGGATGTAAGTTAAAACTGTCAGGTCATATTTTTGATATCGACCAGATACCTTTTACGCTTGGTAGTTTCGATGTCGTTGTCGGCATGGACTGGTTATCCGAGAACCGAGCGGAGATTATATGTCACGACAAGATAGTCCACATTACTACCCCTTCCGGCGAGATCATTTTGATCCGGGGCGAGAGAAGCGGCATGACCACCAGCGTCATTACCCTCATGAAGGCGCAGAAGTATCTACGAAAAGGTCATCCGGCAATTTTGGCGCAGATTGTTGAGAAACCCGCGGAGGAGAAGCAAATTGAAGAGATACCGATTGTGCGAGATTTTCCGGAAGTTTTCCCGGAGGATTTGCCTGGACTGTCTCCTATACGACAAGTCGAATTCCAAATCGAGTTGACACCCGGTGCAGCACCCATAGCACGAGCCCCGTATCGGCTCGCACCGGCGGAGCTTCAGGAGTTGTCCACCCAGTTGCAAGATTTGTTGGATAAGGGTTTTATCCGACCTAGCTCATCGCCATGGGGAGCCCCTGTCTTATTTGTTAGAAAGAAGGACGGGACTTTCCGCATGTGTATCGACTACCGGGAGTTGAACAAGGTGACGGTCAAGAACCGTTATCCTTTACCCCGAATTGATGATCTGTTTGACCAGCTCCAAGGATCGAGTTACTACTCGAAGATCGATCTGCGGTCTGGTTACCATCAATTAAGAGTGCGCGAGGAAGATATTTCAAAAACGGCTTTCAGAACACGGTATGGTCACTACGAGTTTTCGGTTATGCCTTTTGGCCTAACCAACGCACCAGCCGTATTTATGGATCTTATGAATCGAGTATGCAAGGCGTACCTCGACAAGTTTGTTGGTGCATTTTGTGACCGTCGCTATGCAATTCTGATCAGCGGAAACGAAGGACGAAGTTAGAACAACTTCGCCATAGGCGAAGTTGTAACAACTTCTGCCATAGGCGAAGTTAGAACAACTTCGCCATAGGCGAAGTTATAACAACTTCGCCTACAGGCCCAAGCCCGCGAAGTTTATATATGTATATGTGTGTCTTGTTTAGGTTTGAGTATTCAGAAAGTTAGAGTTTTGAGTGTTCAGTTCAATTGTCTAGAGAGAAACCGAGAGGCAGAGTCGTGTGGGACGGCCTGAGGTAGAGCTCACCTCGGGTCGGCCGTGTCTTTGTTTTCGTGTTTGGTATGTAACGAGTTATGATTATGATATAAAAGATCTGCAGATGTGTTTATCCCATTCGTGTGTTTGTTCGTGTGTTTGTATGTGTGTAACCGTGTTCTTCGTCTTCTACACCATTAAACGAGTCTAGGAGGATTCCGCACTCCTAGACCTCGTGCGGATCTCGTATCGATCAGCGACGCCCCGGGGGGACTTACATGTGGTATCAGAGCATTAGTTTCTTATGCTATGGTTCGAGATCTGGGTTTTGGTGTTTCTGGCACGTTTCTGATGCGTTTTTGGCCGAACAGCCGCCGTAGGCGAAGTTATTGGGGTTCAGGCGAAGTTGTCGCTTAAATTTTAGGGTTTAGGCGAAGTTATCTGCCAGGCGAAGTTGTGGACAGGCGAAGTTATGGACAGGCGAAGTTAAGGAGGGGCGAAGTTGACTTTTAGGCGAAGTTAAAAAAAAAAAAAATTGTTTGGAGTTTTCGTCTGTATGGCCAGGTGTACACGATTATTGTGAGACCGAAGACGTTGTTCCGTCAACGAGTGAAACTTGTTATCTCTTGGTATTACGTGTGAACAAATACGTGTCAACTCTGGATTTGGAGTTGAGGTTGTGAATGAGATATTGATTGAAACTGGATATTGACACATATTTGCGTTGTGCACACCTGAGAACCAGCCTCCTTAACAAGCTTACCTGGAGACACGTACATGAGTTATATGCATAGACCACCATATCCAACTAAGACAAGTGTGTACGGGAGATAACCTTGCTATAATATCTAGATCATCTAAATTATTATTATTATTATTATTGTTATTATTATTATTATTTATTATATAATTTAAAACTTTGGGGCCGCAAAGCCTTCATTAGACCACTTTGCGGCACCTAAATGGTGGTACGTTTTTCTTTCTGTATTAGTTTGTTTTAGTTACGATAGCGTGACGAAATACGACGGAAACCGACCGAATTCGTATATATTGATCACATTTTGTTTTAGTTCCAGTATCATAACGAAAACTGATCAAATGTTGATTTTCGTTTCTTTTGAATTCAGGTACCGTGACTAACATGACGAAAACTAACCGAATTCGCGTAGACTCGCTGCCACAACACCTATGATCGAAAATGGTCAGGGAATTACCTATGGTCGAGTTTACCAACCGACTCTGTTTGGGTTTTATCAACCTGCCAGGCGCAACACGTCAGGAAAAGCACTAGTTTAATACAAACCTAAAATCGCTTAAGTACTTTCCATGGATTTTTCATCAAACAACAATACCAAAAATCAAGATTTCAAATGATGAAAATTACATATCTTGCGTCGATTTGATTAGAGAATCATAAACACAACTCAATTTCTTGTTCTATACCTTCAATTTTATAAAAATCAAGTCCTTTTTTTTTCTTCATGTCTAGAACTCACACAAACATGTCAAAAAATAAAACAAGAAAAACATTCATAACAAAAATTGTAAAGCCAAAAAATACAACAATTAATTTGCAGATGTAGTTTCCCAACGTCCAAATGCAACATTAAACGTAACACCGGATAGCGAGGGGAACATATTTATCTAGGCTTCACTTCATAGATTAATGGAAACACTAATTAGTTTAACCAAAATCTCATCCTCATATTAAAAAAGCCACAAATTGCTCAAATAAAAGGATTCAAAATAATAAATTTGACTCAGTCCCTTAGATGTTCATAATAAGTTGCGATCATGCTCGCAAATCATTACAGGTCTGTATTGGCTCATCACTATCAACTCCTCAACAAATCGTATACGTATTAAATCCCAATATCATACTGTAACATTTTTTTTTGTACTTTTAATTGTACTTGAATTGATCTGTACCTAACCAAAAAAATTGTTACGACAACAGTAAAAACATGTTAAAAATCAAGTAACGGTTCAGTATAGTATCGGTATTGTACCTATGTAGCTGCTACAATGTGTTGTTCAACAAAAATCAATTGAAAATTATAATAAAATTTGAAACAGCACAACTGATGTTGCTTCTAGGGAACGAGTCAGACAGAAACTGAATAGATTCATGCCGACCAGATAAGGGAAGCCATAAAAATATATGAACAGACAGGAAAACATGTTTTGGTGTTTAACCTAACTGGGAGTTAAGAGTTAGTTAAGATTATGTGGAAGAGACGGCTTGTTAAATAGAGTTTGAACTAGTTAATCTGACGGTTGAGATTAATGTTTAGAAATAGACGGCTGGGAGAGAGACAATTACGAATTCAAAGGCCCAATCAATATGATACGCAGTTATGATGAATACAAAGGCCCAGATATCATGTGGATAGATGATTAGATGATATTATAGTTGTGACTTGTGAATAATAAGGCCCAAACTATTTTATATAACACATACTAAAACAAATGACTAGACTTGAGACTGGATTGTTAAAAAGCTTAACTGAGGGCGTTTATTATTTAAATCGCACCCGAAAACTCAAAATTCTATTCAATCATAATTCGTGTTTGGGTTTTGTACATTCGAGTGAGGTCCTTACCTGAACGGCTGAACTTGATTTTAATTTGGTTTTCAAGTGGAGTTTAATTCATTTAATTTCAAACTGAACCACCTGATTATTCGAATTAGAATTATATAAGATTGTTTTTTTTTGGACAAAAAAAATGCTTATGTAAAACCAAATTTGAACCTTTGGATCTAAATCAGTTCGAATTATGTTTAGAAGTTTTCAAAAAACCTAATAACCCAAGATCAACCCGATGAACACCGTAGCTTGAACAAAATCGAGCATAAACAAACTTGAGACAACATTGAAGCTAATTTTAGAAAAATGGGTATGTGCCTTATGTACTGAGCATGGAAGACTCGCAAGCCTAAAGGGGCATATTATTTGAGTAAATAAAATAATTTTATAAGTTATATAATCGCAAAATAAATGTTACATAGTATGTTTACATTTAAACTATAAAAATAATTTTATATGTATCTAAGTACAATTAAATGATTAGTAACTAATAAAACTGGACGAGTTTAAAAATCAGCCACGAGCCATACTCGAGCTCTTTTCATTGAAACAAGCCAAACTTGAGTTTAGACGAGTTTAGTTGCAGCTAATTTACACCATTAAATACAAAATATATAAGATTAAAAAGCAGCTACCAAATTCTTTAAAACTCGCACACAAATTACACTTGATTGAAGGTGCATAAAATGTTTATAAAAGTTCTAAAAACCATAACCTTAATTCAACCTAAGAAAAAAAAATAACTATTATACATTTTTATAAACCACCTATACACGCAAATCATACACATAATGCTAGAACAACAAAGCAGTGTAAAAGAGTTGGTTCCATGTGTCAGGCAAGCCAGGAAGACACCAATGACTACAATCAGCCGAGTGGTCCGGGTTAGCCCGTTGACGCGGGCTTAAATCACCCGAGTAAATTGATGGATGTGCATCTTTTCTCATCGCTGACAAGGTTGTAATATCTAGTATATATGCCGGGTATTTCATTTCCCGAATCACTGTGTCAATGACCCTCATTTGACCCGGGTAGATCCCCGGGTGGGTGGACCCGCTCATCGGGCTTGTCTCACCGTAACAACTTTTTCCAATGCTCGTGGCACCGACGCTCCATTCTGATGGGCTGTAAAGGTTCCACAGATGAGTCAGCTATTCATTATGGCACAAGAAGTTGGAAAAACCGTTGATTGATTCAATGCAGAAAAAAGGTAACACGCAAGAGATGCAATGTGTGAATAACATCAACCACTTAATTAATTTGTTATTCTATATTGGATAACTTTACCACCTATAACATTTTAAGTGTTTGTGTATTTTATTGTTTTATATTATAATTCATTTTAACTAACATATTATATAACACGTATTCCTTTGTTACTTTTATGCAATGCTATATATGATAGACCAAAAGTTGCAGCGTTTTGTGCTGATCAGTCTGACAGGTTAAATCTTAAAAAACAGGACGGTTTTGCTTAATGCCTTAATGTATGCAATGTTATTATCTAAATATAGTAAAACACAAAGTTGGTGTCACAGTAATCTGATTGGGCCACATAGCGCTCTGTCATTGGACCATGCTATTTGTTTTTTCCCTTATGTTTTAGTTTTGACACCGTAACGAATATAACGAAAATGACCGATATTGTATATACTTGCCGCCTCAACGCTGGGAGTGACAAGACTCGGGTTTTGCCAACGTCCGAGTTTTACCGACGATGCCACCTCACCTGTTCACCTCGATTTTTTTATATTTGTTTAGTTCTGATATCGTAACAAACATAACCGAAACTGATCGAATTCACTTCGACTCACTTTCTCAACGCCAAGGACCAACAACGTTTGGGTTTTACTAACACCGGAGTTTTACTGACCAAATACATGTCGTTTTAAATTTTTTTTTTAATACGTTAATCTTTTATATATTGGTTCGATGAATTTATGGCACCGTTACCAACGTAACTGATACCTACCGAATTCTTGTCGTCGCACCATCGCAACTCGGGTTTTACCGACCGAATAAACATTGTTTTACCTGCGCTATAAGAGTGCCGCTATATTTTTCTAGGTTTTATTCAAACTATGTTAATTCGACGAATATTTTTTTAGGTTTTGTTCCGACACCATAATGAACGTAAACAATACCGACCGAATTCTCATTACTCGTCACTACAACGTCCGAGTTCGCGCAAAGCGCGAGTAAATTACTAGTTAAACGCTATGATCAAATTCTACAAGTATCGAAGAGATTATATTTAATTGGGCTTAGGCTCGCTAAAATTTAACCTCACAGGAGAGGAGCCCGTTAATATAAATTCGAGATTCTGACTTTAGTATCATAGGGTGGTCTTTGTACCCAATCTAACGAGCTATTTTGATTCCGTATCGGCCCAAATATAAATTCCTTCATATCTAATAACGAAAAGTCAAGTTGTGCTTCTTCGTTAGATCCAGTCCCGCTTCACCTAACCCGTTCCCGATTTAATGCGGGTTGATCATCGTGTCTTAAGCGGCTATCTTAAAGTTTCTTGTTTAACCGGTCCTACTAATCATATTAAAGGTGAACTTTAAATTGGCACCTAACATACATAGTAACATCCAAAAGTCATATAATTGTGGCTAGAAATTAGGGGCTATAATAATGGACCCAAATTGAAGTTTTGAACAGCTACTTATTGGTTAACCCATTAGGCCATTATGGTTGATGGGCCATCCTATGGATCTACCAGCCGACACTATCCTTTTCTCACGTTTATTTACCAACATATTTAGTTTTTTTATTATTTATAACTTAAATACAAAATGTTGATAATAATGCATTTGTACCATGTCAGATTAGAAATACGTACTTGTAGTGAGTTGGGGAAACGGATTGGAAGAATATTCGGGTGTTAGTGGATTCAACATGTGAATCAGCCCATTGGGCCCATGTTTTCAGGGCTGTGTCCAGTGCAACCACCCGATCCATATCTTCATAAAAAGACCCACCAGACTCCATCCTGTCCCACCTGCATCACCACCAAGTTAATACTCAAGTTAATACTATTGCTAGGTTATGATAGACTTATAGACCCGTGTATTACATACTTATACTGATTGAATAATAAAAACGATATGATTCATAAACATGTAAATGCTTTTAAAAAAGTGATGTAACGGTTGAATAATGAAAGAAATGTTCGGCTTATGTAAATGTTAGATGAACTAACTCAACTTTTCTTTTTAAATAAAACGTTTTATGAAACGAATTTAGGGAAATCATTATTATTCGATATGAGAGAGAGAGAGAGAGAGAGAGAGAGAGAGAAACGAAAAGAAAAAAAAATTATGTAAAAAAATGTAGTATATAAGTATTGATTTAGAAATCTTTATTTTTTTAACCGTTACTAGCGTACACCTATCAAATCAACATAGGTACCGCCAAGTCAAATTATTATATGTGTTTATAAAACTAAATTATTATATTCCACTAAGTTAATACGAGAATTAAAAGAAACATTGTTAAATCTTTTTTTTATCGACAATTTACAAATTTTTATATTTTTGCATATAGATATACATGTCATGTACCAAAAGGCCCTTGGATTGACGGTACTAAAGAGTTAGGATAATGTTTACCCTTTTTAAAAGTTGTGAGTTCGAGTCTTGTGATTATTAGTAATTTGAAAGTAGAAATAGAGTATATGAGTTACTAAAACAAATGGTATGTGTGTCATGTACAAAACATGTTTTTTAAATATTTAGGTTTTATAGATTAACAAAATTTGATCATAAACCTTCTTTAGTTTTAAGAAAAAATAAATATTGCAACTTCAACGAATTTTTACATAGCAAAAAATTAAATAATATATTTGTTCCTCGTGTTTTGTTACTTTTGTAACATACCCTACAATATATAAAAATAATAAAAGTACCAACCCTTGAAGTGAGCCTTTATGAGTCCACCAATGACCGGTGTTAAACAATAACACGTCGGCAGCCATCCATGCCTTTGAATTCTTCGTTATATCCTCTAACTTAAGCACTCTACGCCCACCAACGGCATCAATATCCACCAAATACGGTGCCCGGTAAAATGACACATCCACCCCATATTCCTAAATTCATTATCACCAAATTCCAATCAATAAATTTCACTCTTGCCTCTCGTGTCCGTAAAAAGTAAAAACTAGAGCATCAAATCAAAGTCGTTTAGTTTGTGTATTTTTAAGTTTTATCTTATTTGTTTTTTTTTAAATTAATTTCACACTACACAACCGAGCTCTAGCCGAGCTTTGGCACATTTAAGGTACTACACGAGCTCGATCTAAGCTTAGACTTGCTTAAGAGTTTTCTAAAAACATATACTCCATAATTTAATTATATATGTCAAAACAAAACGAGCTCAAGCTCAAGTAACTAGTAAGTCAAAACAAAACGAGCTTGAGCTCTAGTAAGTCAACACGATCTCGAGTTTGAGATCGGCTAAACTTATTTACACACCATGATAAAATTTTTAAATAATTAAACACTTTACCAGAAACTTAAATGTGGAGAGCGGATCCCCTAAAATTTTCTTGGTGGGCGTCCCGTGCACCGCTGACCACGTCATACAAATCAACGACTCCCATTGGTTCTTACCCAGAGAATCTCCCACGAACATCACTGTCTTCCCTCTCATTTTCGTAAGAAAATCCAGACCGTTGAATCTGGTAAATAAATAATACCAATCGTTATTTCTTAATATCAACTTTTTCAACTTACAATTAACTGATTTACCAGAATTGGGTTACGAAATTAACCTGAAAATATATTTTAAAATCATAAAAAGTTATACGCATTGCCATGTAATTTGTCAAATAATGTTTTCGTTATTTAATCCAATCATATTAAGAGATTTTCTTTTACAATTTTAATACAGGGACTATTATAATAAAAACAAAAAATATGTTATTCTTTATTTACGAAATACTGTGTAGAAACTTTTCCGAGAAATAACAAAAAAAATATGCTACGTGTAAAAAATGGTTGAGAGACTTTTACTAGAAAAAAAAAGTACATTTGCCCGAATTTATCAACTCCTATAATTAAATGATTAACCAGAATTGGGATACGAAATTAACCTGGGTAGCTCACAATTGGCGGGTTTCCATCGATACTTGAGGTAATTTGAGTCGGGTCGGCCATACATTTGGCAATTGAACTCGGCGTCAATAATGCCAGGACAAGCAGAAGCGTTGTAAATCGGGTAAGATTCGTCATGAACCCATGAGCCCATGAACAAAGCACATTTGGATTGGTTCGACTGACGGATTGGCTGCCTATATCCACCATGTTTGTTGATAGGATGAACTGGTCTTAGTGATGAAGCTAACAACACAAAGTTGAAAGATAACAAGGATAATAGTAGAAGATATACAGAAGGATTGAATATGGCCATTGAAGAAAGATGTGTGTAATGTGGTGGGAATGTTATGGGATGAAGAAGGTGAAAAATTAAAGAAAGGAATTTGGATGGATTGTTAACTTCTTCTATGCATGTGAATTGAGTAAAGTTTAGGATGATGTTATGCTTCATGTATCTCGTGGATATATAGTAGGAGTTTGGTTTGGAATAAATCAAAATTAAAATAAAATGATACTGTAGTAATTTTATTATAGAAAATTGATTTTTTATTTTCTGAATGTGATTCTTGACTTATTTAGTTAAGATTATCATAGCCTTAGTTGTGAGTTATGACTATCTATAATAATAATAATAAAATTTTTGCAATTTTTTTTATTTCTTGTACACATTAATTATGGTGTTTTCTAATTAGATTTTACATTGAATCAATAGTTACGTTGTTTGCCATGTAAGGAAATACAACCTTTTTTTAATACTAATTGAGGAAATACTAATAATAAATATAATTAATGATAATATTTTACTCTTCTAATAAAGTAAAATATTGGTAATGATGTGAAACCCATATTCTTCCTTGATTTATTTTTACTTAAAAAATCTTAATATTTTCTCTCATTCATTCCAGGTAAATAAATCAATTGATCAAATAACACATACTATCAAAATTATGGAATTTGAAATTTATAACTAATGGTCAATGTTTTTAAATTATACATGTTTTAATAATACTTTCTTAATAAAAGAGTCGTAGAGAGTTCTACAAATCTCGTGTTCGTGTTCTTGATTCACCCGCTAAAAGTTTAACAAGTGGTATCAGAGCCATCGAGAAAAGAAAAAAAAATATAATAATTTTCGGTGTTTGTCGATCCCGTGTCTCGATCTAGTTATGATTGCAAGGTTCGATCATAGTGAATTTCTGATCGAAGGTATGCCTGTGTTTCGATCGAGGTAGGTTTCCGATCAAATAAAGGGGTGTCCGGTTCAGATCAAGATGCGTAAGTTTCCGATTGAAGGTGTGTCCGGGGTTCTAATCATGAACAAGTTGCGACCTGTTTTTCAGGTTAGTGATTGAACCGATCAAGTCTAAGAAGTGAGGGCCGACTGTTTTAGTTCGTTTAAAACAGAGAATCTGATCGAAGGTGTGTCCATGTTCCGATCGCGATGTTTCCGATCAAACCGATTGTGGTGAGTTGATGGTCGAACAATGGGGTGCCAGTGCTTTGATTGTCGTAAGTTTCCGATCGAACGTGTCCAGGTTTAGTGACGAACAAGTGATGGTGAGGTAGTTACAAGATGGTTCGGGTCTGCCAGTATAAGGGAGTGAAACGAGGTTGTGGGTCAACTTAGTTTTTATGTTCATCGAGTTAAAAGTCTTGGTGATGATGTGCCATCACCGTGTGTCGGGATGGGTAAATTTCCGTGTGTTGGACATTAATGACGTGCCATGACAGTGTGTCGGGATGGTTAGATCGGGTGTGATATCGGGGCTGATTTGACGTGTATGAACCGTGTATTCATAGGAGACTACCGAAGATGATCAATGCACGTGATAGAGATCATAAAGGAACGCGTATGAATCTAGAGAATCTAGAGGGAGTGTTGAAATCAACATTTAAGCCGATGTCGGAAGACGTGACCTATTGTGTTGAGTTGAGGGTTGTTTCGAGTCGAGGTGCTTCGTGTTTGTCACGGTTAGAAGAAGTTTGGTGTTGAGAGAGAGTGTTAAACGTGTCCAACACCAAATCAGATTGAAGACTCCTATCTTGGAGAATATTTAATATAATAATTAGTTTATTATTATAAGATAAGTTAATCTTATTTTATTTAATCCTATTTGTTTTATATTCAAATTGTGTATTTGAGTTCGTATAGGATTAGTCATGTATGGGCTCTATATAAGCCATACATTGTATCATTAATTATTAAGTTTTTCTCGTTTGTCATTTTCTTAATAAAAGAGTCGTAGAGAGTTCTACAAATCTCGTGTTCGTGTTCTTGATTCACCCGCTAAAAGTTTAACAATTTAGACATTAATTTATTTGCAACACTACTGACCATGTCATTTATTGCAAACTAAATATTGTTTTAGACAGAGTTTTGTCAAAGGAGCAAATTAGTCGAATTAGGTTCGAATGAGATTTGAGTGTGTTGGGTGCCTTGAACCACCATGCATGTTATTAGGGGTTTGATTTGAAGTTTGGCCAAAGGATCTAACATGCGTGTTAAGGAATGGATCAAGTGATTCGGTGTACAAAACCAACTTTCCTGGCAGGGCCATCTTGGAGAGAAATTAGGGTTGCAAGAAGCATCAGTCTTCCCCTTAA
Organism: Bidens hawaiensis; assembly: GCF_021521415.1. Taxonomy (NCBI): domain Eukaryota; kingdom Viridiplantae; phylum Streptophyta; class Magnoliopsida; order Asterales; family Asteraceae; genus Bidens; species Bidens hawaiensis. The sequence goes on along the minus strand of NW_027491095.1, from coordinate 2,720,132 downwards.
CATTTGCAATCGTTTCAAAAGAAATTGGAGGTGTTCAAAAGATAATCAACGTTCCAAGCAACATGAATGGTTGGATCGAAGGGGTTTAACGGTGACTGACCCCAACAACCCACTTTTGGACTTGTCCTCGGTCACGGTTGTTGCAGAGATAATGATATTGACCGTCTTTGTTATTGTCTGAAGTTCATTTTGCAAACATGGATCAAGTCTAAGTGAGCTTTGATACCATAAACATAAACAATTAATGATTCCATAAAAGCAACACTTAATACATGGTTTTATTTTACATGGTATGCTTATGAACATGTACTTTCTATATGCCCATATATGTGATGTGTTTTTCAACTCAAATTAAAAGTTATAAAGACACTTACAATGGATCAACTACAAGAAGCTGAAAAAGGTGTTCACAAGGACATGGTCCACTAACATAAGTGTAATAAAAGTTAAGGGGAAATCGCAACTGCTCTAATAGTGAATATATTGTTACTTTTAGCCAATCAATAATAGAGTAAGCATTGGAGTGAAACAATTGAGAAAAATAGGTCCCAACAATTTTATGAACAGTTACTATGTGAGTTGAGTGTGTGGGTGAGAGAGATTGTGTGGTTAACGACTCTATGACCCTACAATACAACTTGCTTAGGACATGGGACCCTACCAATTTCATGAGTCTTGCAAGTGTAGCCGCCTCCATATTTGAGAATTAGACATGCACCTTTTAAAAGGACTTTAATTCCAAAAAAGATAATCATAAATAGCAAAAATTACAAACCATGCATCAAGAGATAAAATTTTATGGTGCTGCATTTCAAATACAATAAGATTTCTATGAAATATAACATCTTTTATCTTAACAAAACAAAGGGGAAAACTTAGAAAGAAAGAAAGAAAGAAAGAAAATGGTTATATTCTTTGCTTGATAGATTTCTATTTCACTATTCTTTTTTCCATCTCATACAACTAGAACAAGCATCTATCTCAAATCTCTTATGGTCCCATTTTGCTTTCTTTATGAGCTTTCTTAAATTATTGATCTAATTTAAATATCATTGAGACAGATATAAAACAGACTTACAAGCCCCCCCTGCCTTGAGCCACAACTTAAAACACTTTATAATTAATGGAAAATTTCAAATAACAAAAGGTATTTAGTATTTAGTGGGCCAACGCTTAACATGGGGATATTGAGGATTTTACAAAAGGTCCAAATTAAAATTTCCAATTTACTCATTCCATGAAGGAGAAAAAAATGGTATTTCACCCGAAAATGGTACTAAACATTTATAAAGATGGTTTTTTGGGGTTGAAATTTTGGATTTCGGGTTTTTTCGGGTCAAGATTTTTGGGGTTTGGGGTTTTTAAATTCAAACCCGAAACCCAACTCAAATCCCCCCAAAAAAGAAAGAAAGTCACATATATGCTAAAAATTATAACAAGATAACTTTCTTCACTTGTAAACGTAAAATAACCAAATAAAAAACCAACATTACCCAAAAATACAACCCGTAAACAAGTAAAACTGAAAATAAAAGGGTCTAATGACAGAAAAAAATTAAGCGTAAACGACTTTAGTGTTCAAGTTCGATTCTTTACTTGTTCCTCCATTTTCTAATGCTATATTAAAAAAAGTCAAATAAAATAAGTATTAGAATTTTTAGATATAACATGAACAAACATTTCTTAGTGTAATTTAGAACCATAATTAGCTCTGGCATTTGAATCAGTTGTCTTACTTGTCTATAATGACTATAGGTGACTAGAAACATTGTTTTAAATTGACCCATAACAAACCGATTAGTTGTAGAGAAACAGACTGTCACTTGAAGATTTGCTTTAAAAAACCCTAAAGAGAATATAGTAATAAGTATTGTTGATCCTAACACTTTTTTGTCTTCTAATACAGAATGATCATAACTTTACTTCCTGAATTTAGAGAATGAAAAAATTATCAGTCTAGCAAACATTAAAAATATTGACGACAATCACACATGATTCTACAAATCATGTTCGGAGTGCAAAAGGAAACTCATACTAAAGAATAAAAAACTAGCATGTCAAGGCCATGGAAAATTAAAACACCAAGATGCATGAAGGCTTTAAATATTTAAACAAACATATATTATATAAAAAACGGTTTCACTGATCATTTAACTATTAACTACATAGGTATGCAGGCCCGGCTCCGAGAACGGTTAAAATTATTTTGGCCGAATGCGAAATTTTTTTCGGGCCTTAATAAAAAGGGGTATCTTGTTGGGTTAAAACAATGTAATTTTTAAATAAGTGTTAATTTTTGAGTCATATGATTTGGTTGTGTAAAAAACTTTTTTTTTATAAAAATATTGTTAATATGTCTCAAGTGAGGTTAGAACCCATAACCTTTTGGTTGAAAGTCATAGCCATTTGCCACTAAACCAAGCTAGTAGTTGTGTAACTAAGTTTAAGCATTATATATACATATTGTTTTTTGTAAACATATATATATTATTTTTTAAATCCGGGCATATCAAGGTGTCGGGCCGGGGTCCGTCGACCACCCGGCCCTCCCTTATAGCCGGCCCTGTAGGTATGTATCTCGTCAATGCAACCAATTTAATTCACATATAGTGGGGGTTGGTAGTTATTAATCTTGGCATGTGATGATGTTGAAAACTTTACAATTTAAAAAGGTTTAACTTTTCAAATACCCCCTATAAAGAAATAACTTATCATTATCATTGTTAATTAGTAACTGAAGAAACACTAACCAGACCCCGGACAGATTACTGGTAACCTGGGGGTTGGAGAGATGTTTCTCACGAGGGGTTAGACCCTTGGAAGATGGTTCTTCTGATAACCTGCAAAACAGACACCGTGAGCTCGTCACTGAGAAGGGGGGGGGTTCCTCCTTGTGACCACCCTCCGGCGTGAGAATCAGACTAGATTGCTCTTTAAATATAAAAGTATATTAAGAGATTGCTATAGCAGATATCAGATATAATATGATGATAATGTAGTAAGATATGATAAGATGAGATGGTCATACCATTTGTGGTATTTATAGCCGAAGGTAGGTTTCCAAAGAGGTATGGCCGGCTGCAACAGTATTCCTGTTCCACCAACAGTAGCCTACGCACGTGCCCTGCTGGTAGTTGGTGGGTAGGTAGCGGCTGATAGCGACCAGGCCTGCTGTATACTATTCCTGTTCCACCAACTGACGGCTACGCACGTGGTATGGCAGTAGTTGGTGAGTAGGCAGCGGCTAATAGTGACATACAGTGCAGGAGCATGCTGCTCGCCATACTGTTGTCAATAAGCTGTCGTATCTTTAGTCAGATCTTTTTCCCATACCTCGTCAGGTACAGTACAGAAGATCTTCCTGTATCGTACGGACTGGCTTATTTGGGCGGGAGTATTCCCCCTCCCGCCCTTGTGCGGGATTGTTCCCGGCTTCGCTCATTCCTTCAGGTGACACTGAGTGATTGAGAGCTAAGTGCCTTGTGCGTGTAGCCTTGCTGCGCGGGTGGCCTTCCCTGATGGCTTGTATCCGAGGCTGCGGGAACAGGCGGAGTCCTTCACCATCGGGAGGCATTTCCTGCGGGACCAGCTTGCGTACTGCGCGTAAGGACGTCACATCTCTGAGCATGGTTGGTCCTGCGGATCCAGTTGGTTTCTGCGCAGACGTCCCTCTTTTAGGTGAGTCTTGCGGGTCCAACTGGGCTTTGCTGGGACCTACCTCTTCAAGTCCCCCCAGTCCAATGTTCTTCTCATGAGTGTTTAATAAAGTGAGGTGAACTTTTGGACTTAAGCAGAGGGTTTTGAAAAGGGTTTTTCTAAGGTTTTCCATGGGGATTCTTCCCGCGGAAGTCCTTGTCACTTGCAGAAATGCCCGAGTTTCCTGCTTGGTCTTTGGGTATGATGCGGGTAGGCTGTAATCTCCTCGCACGTCAGGAGCGTTGAGTCCTACTTGTGTGGATTCTCCGTGAGGTTTTGGTAGTTTTGAACATAGTGATCAATTATGTTAAAACCACCAATTCCATCCTGGAGCTTCAAACAACGTAGTTCTCGACGTTCCCGCTATGCGGGGATGTTATTTCCGTTTACGCAAGCATTGCCCAGAAGATCCTTCTTGGTTTCAATTCCCAGCGGAGTGCTAGGTATGTGAAGGGTTTTGCCTTAACACTGTACCAGCGCTCGTCTTACGGTTACTTTACTTCCAAGGTATTCCTGGCGTCAATTCCCTGCGGGTGCTAGGTATGTGAAGGGTTTTGCCTTTACACTGTACCCGCACCCGTCTTATAGTTACTTGGTTGCCGAGGAATATTTGGCTTCAATTCCCTGCGGGTGCTAGGTATGTGAAGGGTTTTGCCTTAACATTTTACCCGCATCCGTCTTACGGTTCCTTGTTCGCCAAGGTTTACTTGGCTTCAATTCCCTGCGGGTGCTATGTATGTGAAGGGTTTTGCCTTTACACTGTACCCGCATCCGTCTTACGGTTCCTTGTTCGCCAAGGTTTACTTGGCTTCAATTCCCTGCGGGTGCTAGGTATGTGAAGGGTTTTGCCTTAACATTGTACCCGCATCCGTCTTACGGTTCCTTGTTCGCCAAGGTTTACTTGGCTTCAATTCCCTGCGGGTGCTAGGTATGTGAAGGGTTTTGCCTTTACACTGTACCCGCATCCGTCTTACGGTTACTTGTTTGCCAAGGTAAGGGGTATTTTCCCGCTTACTTTTTAATATTTTTAAATTTTGAATTTTGAAATTTGAAAGGTTGGTGGAAAGATAGGAACAGTCCAAACCTCTGAAACGTCGTGCGACAGTTTCTTCTGACTGTGTCAGGACGTGCAGGAAGTTATGGTGACGTGACGTTATATGGTCATTCCAGACGCTTTTTCAGGCGCGTGGGCGCAATTTTTCGGGCGCGTGGCCGCGAAATTACTGGCACACGTCCTGTCAACAGCTGTTGCCAGTCTGCTTTTTGCCACGTGTCATAGTTTCATTGCACCTTCGATTTCTCTCTCCTCCGTATTAAATTCACCGCATTAATTGCGATTAGTATATAAAGGGGGAGATGCCTCTTTGTAATCCACACTTTCACCTTTCTTCTTCTTCTTCTTAGTGATTTCCGGCAAATACTCCCCTTTTCAGGCAAGCATTTTCCCGAAATCACTTTCTTCTTTCTGCAAAATGTCTTCTCATGATGCTGAAGCTGTAGCCGACGATAGGAGTACTGCTGGCGAGTGCCAGTGTGCTCTACCTGTCGATCAGTACCAGTACATCGTCAGGAAGTTCATGCTTGAGTCTCTTGAGCCTGAGTTTCCTGAATCCCACCAGACTGTGTACGATGCCCCCAGTGGCAAGATCGGGGTATATGCTGCATTCTTTGTCTATGAGAACCTTAGGTTTCCTTTGACAAAGTTTATGTACCGTGTCCTGGAGAGGCACGGTGTGCACCTGACCGAGGTGCATCCGATGGCGATTGCCAAGGTCCGGCACTTCGAGTGGGTGTGCCGGATTCTTGGTATTGAGCCCTACGTGGACCGCCTGATGACCTTCTATACTTGGAGGTGCGTCCAGGGGTGGTACACCCTGACAACCCGTATTAAGGGTTTGAAGATCTGCGTGACCGAGCGCAGTCTCCGATCGTGGAAGCGGGAGTTCTTCTACATCTCTGCCCGCGCCATCCCCATTGCCATGAAGTTTAAGAAGGGGCAAGCGCTTCCGAGCCTTCACGCTTCCAGCTACCAGGAAGCGGAATGGTTCGCGAAGATATCCCGGGTCCAATCTCCGGTTTACCGGTTTGCGGAGTCCGGGATGGTGATGCTGGGGATGAGCCGGGTATGGAAGAATGCGTCCCGGTTTCCCATCCTTCTCGAATACGGTTTGAACTCTATTCCTTATGGTATGTCTTGTCTTTCTTGCTGATATTAGTTTGTCTTCTAACTGTTTCTTTTCTTTCAGAGGGGAATGACTTGGAGTCGCTCCTGTACCCGCGGGAAGCTGACGGTCCCGTGCGGGTGGGCACTCGTGCTTTAGACGAGAATGAGTTGCCCATCCTGGAGCAAACGGCGGATCGGTTTGTGGAGGTCTATCCGCCGGGCCAAGAGATCCTGAGCCAGAGGCGGCCAGGTAAGGCGATATTCTATCCTCAACCCCTCAATGCTGTACCTGCTGCTGGATTTCCTTACATCCTGTCTTCTTCTGAGAAATCCGCAGATGGTCCTCCGCTGGTGCGGAAGAAGAAGGCTGCCGGAGGGAAAGGAAAGGAGAAGGTGGCCTCCACGGCTGATCCGGTGCTTCTATCTGACACCGAGTCAGATAGTGAAGAGGTGGCGGGGAACCCCGGTGGTGAGAAGACCACTGCTCCGGAGGCTACGACTGTTACCTCCGGAGAACCAATGACGACGACGGTGACCGGCGTCAAGAGACCGGCCCCATCGGGCTTGTCCCCGCCCCTCCGTACGTTCAGGCTCAAGAAAACCTGTAAGTACAAACATTCTTTTTGTAGATTTATCATACTTCATAAATTTATTAACACTTATCTTCTTGTGCAGGCGTGGATGTTGACGCATTCCAGGGTGAAGTGCCGAGTAGTATCTCTCCGCCGATGACGGTAGGCTTGGTCAGCCTACCTGAGGCGTCGACCCAGGCGCCTGCGCCTGGTCCCACTGGTTCAGTTGCTCACTCTGAGCCGACTGTTCCAGCCGAGTTTATGCCACCGCCGGCCGTGAGTGCGATTTTTACGTCGTCCTTCACCGAGCCGGCGGTTACGATTGCTGCGGATTCTGCGGCAGCGACTGCGGCGGCTGCCACCATGCCCCCGCCACCGGCACCGACGGCCGGCTCATCAGGTACGCATGGGAGTACTCGCCAATCCTTGCCACCTTCCCATCTGCCTGACCTTTTGGATGGGTTTCCTTTGGGTTCAGGTGATGGGTTCGGCGGCTATCGGCCTGTTATAGACCCTACAGGTGCGTAGGGTTCCTTTGGCCCTTTTTCACTTTTATTTTTATCATCTTTTCCTAACTGCTTTTTTGTTTTTTGCAGTGTCGGATTCCAATGAAGTGTATGTTCCGCGATGGAACATACGCCGAGGAACAACCCTTCGCACCCCTGTGGAGTGCGTGGAATGGGCTCGCCACGCTGCTCCCCATGGTGCTTTGGGGGAAGCCATGGCTAGCTACCAGGAGGGTAGGCTAACCAATGAGCTTCGGGTTCTCCAAGCCCGGATGCAGCCGCGCGTCGAGCTGCTTTGTCGTGAAAACGACAAGTTGAAAGCAGCTCGCGCAAAGGACGTATCTCAGGCGCGGGCTCTTCGGGAGGAGAACCAACGGTTGGCCGCAGCTGCTGCGGAGAAGGAGAAGGCCTTCAAGGCCCTCGAGGTTGAAGTTCAAGCGCGACTCGAGGCCCGCTCCAAGGCTGCCCAAGCTGTTAACGAACAGCTTCGGCTGGCTAAGGAGACTGCGAGGAACGCAACTGAGAGGGCCACCAAGGCTGAGGCTGTTGCTGAGCCTTTACGCGTGGAGAACGAGGAGCTCAAGGCCAAATTAGAGGCTCTCCAACGTGCTCATGATGCCTTGGCCATGGAAGATGCCAAGAAGCTCCAAGAGATCCTGGACCAGAGGGGCGTGCTTGACCACACCGAGCGGAAGCTTAAGGGCGTTGAAGAGGCTGCTGCAAAGGAAGTGCAACTTGCCAACCTCAATAAAAGCGAAGCCGAACGCGCCTGTACCCAAGCCCTGGTTGCCAAGGAATGGCTTCTTCGAGAAGCGTTGCCTCAGGTAAGCTTTCATGTCTTTACGCTTTCCTTTGTACATAGAATGATTTGTATATTTTCTTTTGTAGGTTGTGCATCGTGTCTTCTCAGAGACATCCTACGACGATGCGATGAGCGCAGCCCTCAACGCTTCTCACGAGGATGGGGAACGGGCTGGCTTCCTGCTTGGTCTAGGGTTCGTTGAGAAAGGCTTCCCGCCTTCCAACTTCCCTTTGTACAATGTTGATACTGAAGCCATATATGACCAAGCAGTAAACCAATATGCTGCCTTCCCGCATCCAGTGGTGGAGAAGGTGAACCAAGTAGCTGCTGCTGATGATGGGTTAGCTATCCTTAAAGCTTTCCTCGAACCGGCCCGTTCTTCTGATGGAGCGGGTCCAAGTGGAAGCGGCCCTGAGGCTTGATCCCGAAGATCCCTTCCCATTGCTAGGATAGTCTTGTAATGTATTTATTTTTCTTTTCGTAGGCGGGTAGTTACCCGGCCATTCTTGTAATAATTCATTTGTGAAATATAAATCTTTTTGCGTATAAGATTGTTATTTCCTTCTTTGGGTTCCTTGCTTTATAAACTTATGACTTGCATACTTAGTTTAAATTAGCAATTTTCCAAGTGTTTAGAATAAGTTAACCTGTTGAACGTGGTTGATAATGGGTTAAAGTTTTGCTTCCTCTTTCGTGATTGTGCGGGTAGAACCGTCACTTGCACTTAGTAGGATGGCTAAACTTTAACCTTCATCTGACCTGCGTGTAGGTTTTCCTCATCTTTTGAGGATAAGTTAACCTTTGAACGTGGTTGATAATAGGTGTGAAGTTTTGCTTCCTCTTTCGTGATTGTGCGGGTAGAACCGTCACTTGCACTTAGTAGGATGGCAAAACTTTACCCTTATCTGACCTGCGTGTAGGTTTTCCTCATCCTTTGAGGATAAGTTAACCTTTGAACGTGGTTGATAATAGGTGTGAAGTTTTGCTTCCTCTTTCGTGATTGTGCGGGTAGAACCGTCACTTGCACTTAGTAGGATGGCAAAACTTTACCCTTATCTGACCTGCGTGTAGGTTTTCCTCATCCTTTGAGGATAAGTTAACCTTTGAACGTGGTTGATAATAGGTGTGAAGTTTTGCTTCCTCTTTCGTGATTGTGCGGGTAGAACCGTCACTTGCACTTAGTAGGATGGCAAAACTTTACCCTTATCTGACCTGCGTGTAGGTTTTCCTCATCCTTTGAGGATAAGTTAACCTTTGAACGTGGTTGATAATAGGTGTGAAGTTTTGCTTCCTCTTTCGTGATTGTGCGGGTAGAACCGTCACTTGCACTTAGTAGGATGGCAAAACTTTACCCTTATCTGACTTGCGTGTAGGTTTTCCTCATCCTTTTTAAGAATTGTTTTGAACCGTTCGACGCGCGGTTGTCAATAGGTTAGTGTTCAGTTTCCTTTAATGATTCATGCGGATAGACCGGCACTTTCATTTAATGGGATAATTGAACTCTTCCCCTTCAACTGACCTGCGTGAAGGTTTGCCACGTTATTGGGTTCGTGCGGGTAGGACCGCCTTCCCACGCAACGACTTCACGTAATGTGTGCCGTCACCCGTGTTGCATAGTTTAACCGTTCGACGCGCGGTTGTGGATAGGTTATTGTTCAGTTTCCTCATTATGATTCGTGCGGATAGACCGGCACTTTCATTTTTGGGTGGTGAACCTTTTCCCTTCAACTGACCTGCGTGAAGGTTTTTTCACATTATTAGGTTTGTGCGGGTAGGACCGCCTTCCCACGCAACGACTTCACGTAATTATGCGGTGAAAGCCGGCATACTAGTGTTCAGAAAAGTAAAATCATCAGCTTCGATGTTCTTAAAGAGAATCATTTCCATTAGAAGTGGCTCTTGGCCTTTTCTTTACAAATTGGAATTGATTTACATGCAAATTGTGTAAATGAGCTCCCTTCCATGTTGGGATGGGAGTGCCATCGAGCCGATACGCACCTGGTTCGGGGTCTCGTTCTTTACGCAGCATGTAGTCTCGACATTGAAGCTGGAACTTTTATTCGTGTTTTCCCCAGCTGAGGTTCTACACGCACCCGCCTGCTCAACCTTTATTGCGCCACGAGGTGCGCGAGCGTCCCATCTCTGACAAATGCTTCGACCATGTCTTTTACGTCTATGCATTCTTCAGTGTTGTGCCCTTTTGTCTTGTGAAAGTCACAGTATTTGCTCCGATCAGCATCATGACGATGTCGGATTATTGGAGGCTTTGGCCATGGGAGCTCTTCAGTAGCGAATATCTCAGTGACGCTCTTGGTGAGTGGCGTCCATCTGGAGTTCCGGTGCGGATGTACATTATCCCTTCCGCCCAATCGATGTTGCAAGCCGGATGAGGTGTCAAAGTTTACCCTTGACTGCCAAATGCCTAGCTTCCGCTTTTTATTTAATCGGGCGGTGAGGACGTTGTCTTCTCTCGTTTTCTGAGTGTAGAGGTTTGTGCTCTGGGGGAGATCTCTACCCAGTTGCTTCTCCGTTTCCGCATAGCGTTTTGCTGCTGTCATGATGGCATCCCATGTGGATGGCATGCCATCTTTACCCGTTAGGGTGCGGATGAGCTCTGGGTCATGCGCGCCCTGGATGAAGGCAGCGCGAACAAGATCTTCGCTGATATTGCCCAAACTTAGCTTCTTTGAGTTGAAGCGAGTGATGAAGTTTGGCAGAGATTCATCTTCTTCTCGTATGCATTTGAGGATTGTCCATTGCTCCTCGGTATACTTCCGTTGCTGGCTGAAGTGTTGGCTAAACTTCTGCTGGAAGTCTGCCCAGTCGTAGATGTGGTTGACCGGCAGACGATCAAACCAAGCTCTAGCAGCCCCAACAAGCGTCATTTGGAACATGTAGCACCACGTGGGTTCCGTCCAATTGCTGACGGTTGCCCCTGCTATGAACCTGTTCAAATGATCGTCTGGATCGGATATACCGTCATATGTGCCTATGTTAGGCATTTGTTTGGCACTCTTTGGGGCGATTGCTTCCGCAATGTCCCTTGCAAACTTGGACGTTCCTGTATTTGCAATGTTTGGTCTGAACGTTTTGGAGAAGTCTCGTGGACTTCCACCTGTGCTTTTTGGTTTGAAGGCTTGTCCAAAATGCCTTTTCGGTTGGGATTCCATTTCCTTACGCTTCCCTTTTGCCCTATGGCGAGGGTTCGTGTCGGAGTCGGATTCCTCCGAGTCATCCTCCCAGTATTCGAATTCGTCGGCCTGTTGTATGGAACGCAAGCGTTCGTCCAACTCAGCCTGGAATTCCTTTTGTCGTGCCTCCGCCCATGCCTTAACTTCATCGAGAGTTTGGCGGGGGAGTCTTCGTTTCTCAAACTGGGTATCAGTGGATCCCAGTAGGCGATCATTTACTGCACTTGCCCCAGCTTGAGTAGCTGGGGTAGTGTTCATAAAATTTACTTCACTTGCCCCGGCTTGGGTAACCGGGGTAGTGTTTGTAAAAACTGTGTTACCGGTATTCACCCCAGTAGCTGGGGTTGTGGTTACCGGAATTTCTCTAACCATCTTTGTAGAAGTTTGAAAAAACTGGAAAAAAAATAAAGTTCTAGCTTTATGCACGGATGGCGCCAATGAAGAAACACTAACCAGACCCCGGACAGATTACTGGTAACCTGGGGGTTGGAGAGATGTTTCCCACGAGGGGTTAGACCCTTGGAAGATGGTTCTTCTGATAACCTGCAAAACAGACACCGTGAGCTCGTCACTGAGAAGAGGGGGGGGTTCCTCCTTGTGACCACCCTCCGGCGTGAGAATCAGACTAGATTGCTCTTTAAATATAAAAGTATATTAAGAGATTGCTAGAGCAGATATCAGGTATAATATGATGATAATGTAGTAAGATATGATAAGATGAGATGGTCATACCATTTGTGGTATTTATAGCCGAAGGTAGGTTTCCAAAGAGGTATGGCCGGCTGCAACAGTATTCCTGTTCCACCAACAGTAGCCTACGCACGTGCCCTGCTGGTAGTTGGTGGGTAGGTAGCGGCTGATAGCGACCAGGCCTGCTGTATACTATTCCTGTTCCACCAACTGACGGCTACGCACGTGGTATGGCAGTAGTTGGTGAGTAGGCAGCGGCTAATAGTGACATACAGTGCAGGAGCATGCTGCTCGCCATACTGTTGTCAATAAGCTGTCGTATCTTTAGTCAGATCTTTTTCCCATACCTCGTCAGGTACAGTACAGAAGATCTTCCTGTATCGTACGGACTGGCTTATTTGGGCGGGAGTATTCCCCCTCCCGCCCTTGTGCGGGATTGTTCCCGGCTTCGCTCATTCCTTCAGGTGACACTGAGTGATTGAGAGCTAAGTGCCTTGTGCGTGTAGCCTTGCTGCGCGGGTGGCCTTCCCTGATGGCTTGTATCCGAGGCTGCTGGAACAGGCGGAGTCCTTCACCATCGGGAGGCATTTCCTGCGGGACCAGCTTGCGTACTGCGCGTAAGGACGTCACATCTCTGAGCATGGTTGGTCCTGCGGATCCAGTTGGTTTCTGCGCAGACGTCCCTCTTTTAGGTGAGTCTTGCGGGTCCAACTGGGCTTTGCTGGGACCTACCTCTTCAGTAACTATTGTGTTGGACCATAGCTACTACTATATTGTCACACCTTATGCTAAAAGTTAAGGAGCTAATGTACATCACAATCATGACATGCATTGTAACACTAATTAAATGTCTTATGTTTCGGTTAAATTTAAATAAGATTAGACTAGTGTTGACACATTTCAATTATTAAACATCATTATTTTTATATACCATTTAGTTATTTTTATTGTAATTTAGAGTTAACAAGATTTATACCCGCGCATTGCAGCGCGTGAATGTGTTTTTGTATTTACATTTAGTCGATATGCGGAAGAGAAGTGGCAAAAGATATATACTCTAATTAATATTGAAGTAAAATTATAATTTATGTCGAAGAGATGATAAAAAAATATATACTCTATTAATAAAATTTATGTCGGAGAGATAATAAAGAAATATACTCTATTAATAAAATTAAACTAAAATAATAATCACTTCAGTTAGTTAAATGAGTATGTATAACTATTGATTCATAAACTAAGTCCTATGCAATATTTGTATCAATTAAAATATATTTGAGTTGTAATAATAAATGGTCTAAATTTCACCATTTCATGAATAGTGAATTTAGAGTGAGTAGCAAAACATGGTTTTTGATATATATATATATAATGTTAATATAGAATAAAAATTATGGTTTGAAATGTTGTGTTCATGTATATCCACAAAAACGAGTATACGTGGTGCATGTCGCAATTTTATTCAAAGATTAAAAAGTTTTTACGAATTAATTGACACAGATTAAAAAAAACTTTATCCAACATGTCACTTCGGTCAAGAAAGTTAGGTTCAAGAAAATCTCTTCTTTTTATCAGAAAACGATGAAATTGACCTTAACCATACAAATAAAAACGTAGTTTTGAGAACTGCTAAAAAGAGAAAAATCGATAATAACCTTCTAGTCTTCTAGAGGATAAAATTAGCATGGGCCGTCTGGTGAAAAAATAAAATAAAACTGGACTAAACTAACAATCAATTAAAAAAGTAACTACCAAGTCAAAAATGAACATTTTAATAACGGAAATTCCCAAAATGTCTCATTAATTAAGGTTGTGCACGGTTTGCTTTTTAGATAAAACTGAAACCGAAGTCATTGACTTTTTAATTTACAAATCGTTCGGTTTCGGTTTTTCGGTTATTTTCGGTTTCGGTTCGGTTATAGTGGGGTTTTTTTAATTATACGTAGACATTGTGAAAAAAAATATTAAATTTTTTTTGATAATTTTAACTTTGTAAGACTGTATTAGATTACCACAAATATATTGAATATAAAAAACAAAAATAGATAAATGTTACGTGAAACCATACAAATATAAAGTTGCTAGAGTAATAGAGTTTTTAATAAAAAAACACTATAAAGTTTTAATCTAATCTCCATCCATTATCTTATTCATCTTTAAGTTTAGCCTCAGTTTTCATTCGGTTCGATTTTTTTGATCTTTTTAAAATAAAAAATGTCGCTCATCTAGTTTGTGGTTGACACATATTGGAGTGTCAAAGAAAAACATCTTCATCACTTGCTAGATGCTACAAGCATCTATGTTGTAATCACCATCTACTTTGCAAAACTCTTTCCGTTAATTTCTTATTATTTCTTTAGGAGTCAAATAAAAGTGTTATTAAAGATGATTTATATGTTTACTTGATGTAGTTTAACTAGGGGTGAGAAAAAACGGTTTGGATCGTCAGAACCATGGAACCGGAACTGAACTGGTGCCTTAGAACCGGTAACATTTGTTACATTACGGTTCTCGGTTTTCATAATTTGCATTAAACGGTTCATGGTTCGGTTCCGGGTAAAACTGACAGTTCTAGACTTGGAACCGCATAACCGAAATATTAAAAACGTTTTAACTAAATTTATCAATACCCATTTTTTATAGAGTAACTTATTAACCCGCATCCAATATTCAATCATTATTTAATTCAAATTTTCTTTCTTTTCGTTCAAAACCTAGCAACCATGATCGATTTTGATTTAAACTATTAAGGTAATTTAATATAAAATGTTATGATCTTCCTTTAATCTATCATTGCTAATGATTTATATAACTTAAACAATTAGGTTTTAATAAAAAAATATAACGGATATTCATGTTGTAATCTAAATTAATTTTAGCGTGAAAGAAGACATACAATTATATAAACTTGTTTTGTAATTTGCAAAGTTTGCACAACATATTTGATAAATATACAACGGAAACGGTTCTAGCAAGAACCGATTAGCGAGAACCGACTTTGCCGGTTCTGGAACCGAACCGGTTTACTATAACCGGTTCCGGTTCTTATTTTTGATCATTTTCGGTTCGAGTTCCGGTTCGGTTCCCGCGGTTCTGAACCGTTGCACAGCCCTAAGTTTAACCGTCAAAAACACATTTTAACCCTAAGACCAAGCGGTATGAAGGCGTGAGATATGAGTTGGCTACTTTTCACGGCGTAAAGCATCGCGCGCCAATTGCACCGCACCCCAAGGACATGGACCACTTGTATGCATGGATGACCGTGTGGAGATCTCAATGGGTATGGGAAAGTCCAACCGCCATAAAGCCAAAGAACGATTTTTGTTTAAAAGAAAGTATAGGTTGCATATAAAATTCGTTTAAACCATTTCTTTTGCACAATCACCTCAATACCCTTGGAACAAAAAGCCAATAGCTTAATCGTGAAGAAAAAAGAATTATTAAACTGAAAGAGAAATTTCGGTCAAAAAAATAGGAAATGATTTTTTTTATTGAAAATCAATTTTTCAAAAGCCAAACGTAATAAAATTATAACAAATCGCCAAAATCAAAAGTGTGTCAACCACTCCTCAAGTCTTAGGGGTGTTTGGTACGTGGGAATGAGGCATTCCTTTGGAATGATATTAAGATTTTCCTATAAATACCCCATTGGCAACCACCAACAACACCACCATTCATCTCTCAAATATTGCCCAAAAATGTTGATTGCTACTTCAGCCCTTGCAGATGCCTATGTGATGAGAAAGCATTATTAAGAAAAGATGAAGAAGACGACGAAACACATCGAACCGGAGACCGATGATTGTGCCGATTCTTCAACCATCAGCTGCTTCCAAACTTTGTTCAAGAAAATTCATCCAACATCTTCGAAAGCTCCTACCATCTCCGACCCATCTCTTCACCGTCATGATAGCTAGAAGGCAAATGGCTTCAAGACCACCTGCCAGGCGTATACTGCAATTTATCTTATCATATTGGTTAGCAGAGTATTAACGGACCTTCTGAGAGTAATTGTGACAGCCTCCTAATATTATGGATTTTTTGTTTTGTTTCTTTAATTTAGTTTTATGTGACATGAAAACAAATTGTTGTGATTAGATTGATAAAAATCTATTAATGTAAATTATGGTGTAATTGAAGTGTAATATATATTTCGATTTGTTTGTTTCTTTAATTTTTGAATGATATGCTAGTAATAAAACATGTATATATTCATGAGAAAATCCAACACAATCCTAAAAATGTCCATCAATCATTCGGGCTTATCTTATCCAGTGTAAAACCAACCGGGTCGCTTGTTTACTGTACATCAATAAACGACCAACACGTGTGCGATAACTGACAAAAATGTTCTTGTCGGTCACCTTCTTTTCTGACCATCCGCAAAAATGTTCACAGAGCCACCTGGTTATTTCAACATTAGGCGCGGGTGGAATTTTCTAGGCGGCGGTGATTTTTTCCCGATGGCTACTAGACGCCGACTGTCTTTTACAAATTATTCAAATCATTTTTGATTTTTTTTTTCATTTAGATTGAAGTCTAAAATAATAAAATATATAAAACATTTTCTTTTACGCTTTCGATCAATATTTACACATCCCCATGAATGATCACTTCATTATATTTTGATTAAACATCATGAACTTATAATATAAAAGTAATATCTTGTCAAACGTTAAATGAGTTATTAAAGGAATAAATGTTTTAGTATTTTATTATTTTTTTAACAGCTTTGCTAAATTATTTATTTAAATATAAATATACATTGACACGTTTGATCTTGATTTACCATGTTCTTCTGTTGATCTTATTAGTCTATCTTTGTTATAGGTTTCTTGAACCGTGCTGTTTAGTATTTTGATGCTTAATTATTAATTAAAATTATTGTTGAAAACTTGTTATATCTAAGATAACAATTTTTCAATTATCTTCAAGTAACCTTAATATTGAGAACGTCATGGATAACGTAACGTAATTTTGTCTATCAAATGTTGAGTGGACAAGTTTCACATAGTTTTTTAAAGGTGTCGACATTTATTTTCAAATTATATAAAAAATCAAAAACTTCGGGCCAACTAGATTAATCGGGTGCTCTCCCCATCCCCTCAAAGCCGGCAATGAATTAATATTACCCCACTACATTATATTATTGTCAGGAAGCTGGCAGTAGCAACTGTTGGGAAAAACGGTCAACTAGCCACGAACGGTTAACACAAGTTGCGAAATTAATCTTTGTTTAGCTAAACTTTTTCCTGACCCGAATGAACCAATGATGATGCAAACAAATAGGGTAATTTAAAAGTAAATAGGACACAATAATTTTAGCGTGGAAAACCTCTCAAGGCGAGAGTAAAAACCACAGGACTATTAGAGCCGCTTCAAATCCACTATCACCAATAATAACAATACAAAGTTCTTCTCTAGATAAAACTAAGGCATACACAAAACATCATATACTTGGTACAAACAATCTTCAAGTATATGGAATCAAACTACAAAAGAAACGAGTAAGAGGTATCACCAATGAAAGAATAAATCGATCTCTGGCACGTCTCTTATCTTCACAAAACTCCAAAAGAATGAGCACAACAAAACTTCTCCTGGCTTCGTCTCTAATGTCTTCGACAGTATCAAAAGAAAAAAACCACACAAACCCTTGTGTGCTTTGGTAATAAAAGAAAGGGAAAAGAAAAAAAATAATACATATGTTTTTGAGAGTTCTAGTTGACTTCCGTCAAGTATTGTCCAAGAAAAGTTTATTGGTTTTGTGGGCCTACCTAACCACATGGGTATGTAAAGAAAGAAGGGCTTTGGTTTTGCAATTACCGACATAACATATATATATATAGGGTGGGGTTAAAATAAGAAGTGGAGTTTGTCTAAGAAGTGTAAGAAGTAATTTGGTGTATTAGATATGTTGATCTGATGGTGGATATGGAAAGTGTGTTTTTTGTTCGGTATGTTTTATTTTAGTTGTGGTGTGTTTTTTGTTCGGTGTGTTTTAATAGATATAGTGGTGAAAACACACTTTCTACACTTCTTAGGATAAATCTACTTCTTATTTTAACCTTATTCTATATATATACACACACATATATATATATACTAGTTTTTATCTCCCGTATTACGGGGGTTGTTTTATATTGTTTGTTCTAATATTTATTTATTTTTTGAATTTATATTTTTTTTATTGTATGAAAGTTAATAATATAATTATGATTTGATGATAAATTGTTTCACAAATAAATGAGATGTTATAACCCGATTTAAAAGCTATATGGTTTTGATGAGACCCAAGACGCGTTTATCTTTTTTGCTATAAAATTGGTTTTTTTATTATAGATAATATATATGAAAGTTAATAATATACTTATGGTTTAATGAGACTTAAGAACCGTTTATTTTTTTACTATAAAATTGGTTTTTGAATTTAAATAACATATATATATATATATTAAAATAAATAATATATTAATTTTTAGTATGTCCTGTTTTATAGGATTTTTACATCAATAATTTGGTGAGAATAATTTTTAATTTAGTGAGATGTTATAACTCGTTTAAGGAATATCTGGGTTTTGGTAAGACTCATACCCATGAATTCGAGTCAAATGCATGAGAAGCCTCCATTTAAAAATCAAGCAAATCTTGAGACTCCAAAAAAAGGGGAGCGACCACATCGCGACACGTAGGATTTATGTTTTCGTTTATATATATATTATATATATATATATGGAAAGGTTAAAATAAAACTCACTCCAGTTGAGAAAACCATGTAAACCCTATGCTAGCCATTGATCTTGATGAATGGATGGTTGAGATTGGATAATTTAAAAAAGTTTCATTTTGTAATTAAATAAAACATAAAAAAGGTACAAAGGGGCAACTTGGACAATTTACAATTCTTGTTTTATGTTACTAGTCAATATGCAGATGAAAGATCTCTCTCTCTCTCATCATTATTCGAACCAATAATTCAAAACCAAAACTCTCTCTCTCTCTCTCTCTCTTTCTCTCTTCATTCATCTTCAATTCACACAACCAAGACTCTTTTTCTCTCTTCCTTCATCTTTCATGTTCCATTTTCCTCCATCAAAACCACGATCCAAAGCATATCGAAGCCAAGATCCAAGGTGATGACGGCGGCGAAGGCCTTGGTGTATGACGGCGACGAAAGCCTTGGTGTATCGGAAAGTTCCATGTAGCGACGGTCGATCCACCACTTGATCCGGTGGTTTTTCTCTACAAAAGGTTCAGATCTGGAGATTTTATATTGACAATGTTCTGAACAAGATTTTATGGATGAAAGCTGATGGGATCTCGTCGTTTTTAGTTTTTTTATCTTCTATTTTTAAGGTACTATGTCGACATAGCTCAGATCTGGTCGTTTTAGTATTTTTGTTTTTTGAGATATTCTTTGAAATTTTGTTTGGATTTTAATCTTAATTTAATTTTTTTGAAATTTGTTATCTTAGAGTAGAAAAATAGCTTCATTCTTCTGTTTATTGTTGGCCCTTAAAAACATTTAAACCTTTTTGGTTTTGTTGTAATTCTTGAAGAAATCTTGAATTTGGTAATAAATCTTCATCTTATTTTTTGCTGGAAAAATAAGACAATGGAGTGGGGTGGTGTTTAGAGTTTGTACTGGAAAATATTATTATCCAGCTTTTTTAAAATATATACGTACATTTTTAAAACATATGTTACGCTTGTCTATAAACGTATGTTTTAATATGCAAAACATATGTTACACTTTTCTATAAACGTATGTTTTTTTAGTATCGAAATATTATTATTTAAGTGGACCATTTACACACTTTATTTGTATCGAAATATTAATAAACGTATGTTTTTTTTGTATCGAAAACATATGTTACATTTGTCTATAAACGTATGTTTTAATATGAAAAAACATATGTTTTTTTGTATCGAAATATTAATACTTAGCACAGATATTAAAAATATGGATTTCGATATTAAGTTTGTTGATACCATTACTTAATTTACACACTTTTTATGAATCTTCCTTAATTACTTAATAAACAATAGATATAATTTGGTAAGACTAGATGAATAGTAGACCCTTAAAGGCGATGGAAAGTGATGGTGACATAAAGTAATAAAAATGATATATTTCATCAAATCAATCAATCATGCCCAGTAAAATCCCACCGACAGCAAAGCTATAAGTAGGGTCTGGGGAGGGTGGGATGTAGGCACACCGTACCTCTATCCAAAGAAATAGAGAGGTGGCTTCCAGAGAGACCCTCGGCTCTAAGTACATGTGAATGAAGCAAATTAAAGGAAATCAAAGTTTAACAGTTATATAAAAACTACTACTAATTATAATAATATTAATAATAAGATCACAGTTTAACAGCTATATAAAAGCTAATAATAATTATAATAATAATAATAATATATGTAAGGGAAATACCATTATGGTATGTGACCTAAATAAGTTAAGTCTAAGCCCTAAGGTATTCAATTCTCTCTAAAAATCCTTAACTTTAATTCTACTTCTCCACGAATTCCTATCCTCAACCATGTCCTCGGAGAGGTTTAGGTCTATCAAATCATGCCTAATCCTCTCATCCCAAGTCAATTTCGGTCGTCCTCTACCCCTCATCTCCTCTAAAGTAATGTTTTCTACGGATCTAACAGGATTCGTCGTCTGTCTTCTCTTTACATGTCCAAACCATCTCAATCTCCACTCTCTTATCTTGTCTGCTATGTTCGCCACCCCTAATCTCTCGCGAAACACACCGTTTCTTATTCGGTCTAGCCTTGTGTGCCCACACATCCAACGTAGCATTCTCATTTATGCTACCTCCATCTTCCGCACTTGTGCCTTCTTGATGGCCCAACAATCTGTTCCATATAGCATTGCAGGTCTAACTGCCACCCTATAGAATTTTCCCTTTAGTTTAGTCGGGAAACTCTTGTCGCACAATATACCTGTGGCTGCTTTCCATCTACACCATCCTACCTGAACTCGATGGGTCACATCACTGTCTAATTCCCCATCGCTCTGTACAAATGATCCTAAATACTTGAACTTCGTTACCTGCGGGACCACCTGCCCTTCAATTGTGATCTGTGCGTCTTCATTGTCGTTTATCCCACCAAAATTACAGTGGAGGTACTCCGTCTTAGATCGGCTAATCTTTAAACCTTTTGTCTCTAAGGTTGTTCGCCACTCCTCAAGCCTCATGTTTAGATCTTGTTTTTTCTCAGCAAGTAACACAATATCGTCTGCGAACATCATGCACCACGGGAGAGTCCCCTGAATCGACTTTGACAACTCATCCATGACTACTGCAAAAAGAAACGGGCTCAACGCTGACCCCTGGTGAAGACCTACCTCTACAGGAAAGAAATCAGTATCCCCCACTGGCGCACGGACACTTGTTTCACTCCTGGTATACATATCCATAATTATCTCTATGTATTTCCTGGGCACTCTTCTACCCTCCAAGCACTCCCAGAGCACCTGTCGTGGCACACTGTCGTAGGCCTTTTCTAGGTCAATAAACACCATATGTAGATCACGCTTCTTCTCCCTATACTTTTCCATTAATCTTCTCATAAGGTGTATTGCCTCTGTGGTGGAACGGCCCGGCATGAAGCCAAATTGGTTGACCGTAACCTGAGTTTCTCGTCTAAGTCTAACCTCAATCACTCTTTCCCATAGCTTCATAGTATGACTTAGTAGTTTGATTCCTCGGTAGTTACCACAACATTGGGCGTATCCTTTGTTCTTATAGATAGGAACTACAACGCTGCTCCTCCACTGGTCTGGCATCTTACCTGATTTGAGAATACTATTGAACAGAGTAGTTAACCACATGACTCCTTCCTCCCCCAGACACTTCCACACATCGATATATTTTATTTGTTTAATAATATTACACACTTAAAAATGATGAAAAGTACTTTGAGTTTTGTCAACTTTTTTACTTTTAATACATTTTAATATTGAGTATTTAAATATTCAAATCCCTATCATCCAACAAGATATTTAATCCAAGATTTAGATTTATATAAATTATAAATAACAAATAATATATAAATAAAACATAAAATATAAATAAATAAATATAATCAAAAGTAGCATGCCCTATATATTTTTTTTCTCGTAACCTACTCTTTTTCCTATATGCTTTTTCTATTTCTATATTTTTATTTCAAAAAAAAAGATTGAATTTAAATCTTCATATATTCATGGAAATTTTGAATATCCAAATTAAAACATCAAAAATATCCCTTGTGTAAACAAACCCTACCTACAATTGTTAACAAACACATGGCTGGAACAAAAGATTCAAAAACCTGGCCGGAAAAAATCTTCAAAAACTTGGTCGGAACACCCTTGGCCGGAACAAAAACCAACCTTGGATCTTTGAAGTCATTGCCGAAAAAAAGTCGGTGAAGATGCAGATCAGAAACTAGCCTTGACAAAACCAACCAGATCTGAAAAGGCGTCGATGTTAGGGTTCAAATGGAAGACAATAAAGATGTGGGTATGCAAAATGGAGATATGACCAGAGACGATGAAGATGCATATCAAATATCAGCTACTCTACCAGATTTGATGATGCAGCTTACAAATTTAGTGATGGTGAGGGATGGTGGTGATGGAAGAGATAAAGAGAGAAATATGATAAATTGTGTGGTTTTTGTTGGATACATGTCTGAATGTAAGGGAAGAAAGAGAGACATCATAGATTAGATAGTTTTGGGAAGGACAAAGTGGGCAGATGAATTTACATAAATAACCTTGATGATTATAAAACAATAAACTCAAAAAGCACCCATGTGGCTGCATCTAGAACCACAAAATAGAGTTTCCAGGGTTTTCTCAACTCAACCAAATTTTCTTCTTATACTTTCCCTATATATATACATATATATATATATGGTAAAGATCCTAAGAGAACTCTTTGTAAATTGAGAACTTTGAAAACCATTTTAAACCACTAAAAACACCTTTAAAAAATATTTAAAAAAATCATAAAACAAAAAATTTTAAAAAGTAAAAAAAAAAAAATTCTTATATTTCATTCCGGTTTCATTAAAAAAACAAAAAACGTCGTATTATACACATATGTATAGTTTTATTTAATCTTTAGTTACGTAAGATACACATATGTACAGTATCATTTAGCTTAAATTATACATGTGTGTATAAAAAACATGTAAATGTACATATATGTATATATTATACACATGTGTATATAATTTAGCTAAACCGAGTTTTTTATTAAACCGGGATGATAAAATAAAGAATTTTGGTTTTTTTACTTTTTTTATTTTTGTGTTTTTTTTATTTTAGAGTTTTTTGTGGTCCAAAATGGTTCTCATAGTTCTCAATTTCAAAAAAGTTCTATCATGATCATGATCCTATATATACATATATATACTAGTAAAAACCCGTGCAATGCGGCGACAACAATTTAGTACTTGGTTTTTTCTGTCGTACTCGTATAAACGCTTTGTACTTGCGATGAATTTTTCTATTGTACTCCTATAAATACACTTTTATCAATGCGATTGTTTCAAGGGTGTCATGGTTTAGCTCACTGGGTCTCATGGGTAAACCGGTGAAGCACACATCCTGGGTTAGTTTTAAACCGACCTCGCCCAGGATGGCTACATTATAAAAACGAAAATTTTATAAACACGTATCAACCTAATACAAAATAAGGATATAACGAGGTCAACCTAACACAAAATAAAAATAAGTTCAAATTAGGTAAAAACTAATACATAGCATGTAAAATAGGTTACAAAATAAGTTGATTAGCATCCAGACCAAATCAACAATGAATGATATCAACAACCTGTTAGTGAAAAAAACAAACTTGTTAGTACAAGATATGCATGTATGTGAAGTTTAAGAGCTAGAAGCATGATATATTCACCAATTCTTGGTTTATTTAAAAGAAACCTTGTTTACTAAACTTGATGTATATAAAAATAAATTATGTTGAAAGTAAAATAATCCGAGCCAAGCTAACGTGCAAGTCAAATCGAGCCAGTCCAGCTTATTACGAACCGAGCCAAACTAAAGTTGCAGTACGGTTTAAACACATAGGCTAAACATTTTAACTTACGGTTGCGATATGGCTAAATTCCAACATCATGAACCTAAAATTGCGAAGGGAATAATGTCAATATACTTCCCAAGATGATTATTTGGAACCATACACTCAACAGTGCACATATTATTCCAAACAAAAAAAGCAAACAGACACACAATTTAAAAAACTAACAAAAATATACTTTAAAATCAACAGTAACAAAATATACTTTAAAATTAACAAAAATCTGCAGTTATAAACTCTACTTAAAAACAAAATATGCAAATACATAAAATCTGCAAAAAGATAACCTGCAGAAATAAAATTAGCGAACTGAACTATAATACCTGCTGCTGGTATTGAGCAAGCTTACGCCTCCGGATTTTATTAGAGAGAATTGCTCGATCAACTTTAGTACTCGAAAATATCAATAATATAGCTGCACCAAATAAAAAAAATTATAACAATCCGATTTGAACTATGAGATAAAACAAAACTTAAAATGACCCGTTAAAAACTTGAATGTAACACATGTTTTGGGTGGCTTCGATTCGGTTATGCTAAAGAAGTTCAGATCGGATTTTTTCGGGTCCGTTTTGGTAATCGTTTACATTTAGAATGTTTACCGGCTACCATGATTGTTTCGCTAATCGTTAACCGTTCTAAACCTGAACACAAATAGGTCTTTAAACCAAACAGGCTTAACGGGTTAAAGCTGAGGCAGTTCTAGTACCGTATTCGAAACTAAACAGAAATACATGCACAGTCCTTTACACTTAATAATAACACCAAATCTATCAGGCCCCATTGCTACAAAGCGTAACATGATTTGAAAAAATTATGATTATTTATAAAGAGCTACACTAATGAATTCTAATCTATGTTGTTTTAGCATACAAATTTTGAAGCATAATCATGCTACCACATGACTTGTTTTTCAGTTACATAAACATTGTTAGTAAATTAAACATACAAAAATTTGAGGCATAAAAGAAAATACCTGTTCAGTCACAACATAAACATTCCTAAAAATGATGCGAAAGAACATATTAAATAGCCATTTTGTTTATAACTACTTATACATACTTTAGCCAGACGATTATAAATTTTGTATTTAGCCTCCGCAAGATTGATTTGAACTCGAAATTTTTCCACACATCATGCAAAGGGTTGTCTTCAAGTAGGTAAACGTACGGTAAATTAACAGGTTATAAAATTATTTAACTTTTAAATTTGATACAGTTGCAATTTACCAGATCTTAAGTGACAACTTACTCATTCTATCTAGATCATAGTCATACTACAACTACACAGCATACCTGCATTTGTGTACCGTTCGTTTAAATTAGTAATGAACAAAACATAGACAAACGCGAACAGTCATTTTTGAAACAAATGAACACGAACAAGAAAAACCCAAACTTTCTATCATGGATCAAAGTCCAAACTCCAAATAATGGGTTAATCTGGAATCCAAATTTATCCATTAAATGTAAATGGGTCAAAAATGACCTCTTTCAAACTTTAAGAGCAACAAGTGATGCTTACTATCATAGATTAGTCTATCCGTTGTAAATTAGTGAACTTGCTCCATCATTTGGTTTGATGAGGCTAAACGGGTCACACTATGAGTCAGGCAAGTAAAGGCTTTGTTGCACCATCGTCCTCTCTTAACAAAAATAATGATAATAATAATAGGCATTATTAATAAATACAAAATAGTATATACTAAAATAAGAAATGAACTGCAATGTGTACTAACCAATTGTTGATTCCTGCACCAGACCAAATGTTTCAATGAAATGCAGGTAGACTCCAACTCAAACAAACTGCAAGAAATTATTATTTTTACCCTAAACATGTCAAATTAATAGATATAATACAATTTTGTAAAACACAATTTTGGTAAAACACAATTTGTAAAAAACCCAAGAATTTTTTTTATATTTTTATATAGCAATATGATACTCATATAAAAGATAACAAAACACTCGTTATTAAGGTGAAATTGTTTTAAAAAAAATGTCGTATAAAAAAGTTATGGACGTTTTAAAATGATGGGAGGAATTTGACATGTGCCTTGCATGTGGAGAGAGAAAGTCAACAAATGTGTTTTCCTTATTATGTCATTACCCTTGTTTTATACTTGATTTTTTCTCTAATCTAATTTCAATCATTCTAAGTTTAAAATAAATGGACAAGATTATTTTCTATCCTTCCTACAAAAAACTAATCTTCTTATTATAACTCAACCATATATATTCTATTCTGCCGAAAAAGCACACAAGGGTTTGTGTGGTTTTTTTCTTTTGCTATTGTCAAAGACATTAGAGACGAAGCCAGGAGAAGTTTTGTTGTGCTCATTCTTTTGGAGTTTTGTGAAGATAAGAGACGTGCCAGGGATCAATTTATTCTGTCATTGGTGATACCTCTTACTCGTTTCTTTTGTAGTTTGATTCCATATAGTTGAAGATTATTTGTACAAAGTATATGATGTTTTGTGTATGCCTCTAGTTTTATCTAGAGAAGAACTTTGTATTGCTATTATTGGTGATAGTGGATTTGAAGCAGCTCTAATAGTCCCGTGGTTCCTACTCTCGTCTTGAGAGGTTTTCCACGCTAAAATTATTGTGTCTTATTTACTTTTAAATTACCCTATTTGTTGCATCTTCATTGGTTCATTCGAGTCGGAAAAAAGTTTAGCCAAACGAAGATTAATTCCGCAACTTTTGTTAATCGTTCGTGGCTAGGTGGTCGTTTTTCCCAACAACAACATGGCCGGATAGAAAGTGGACTACATAATCGTGGGGTGCACGACATACGTGGGGTGTGGCGTCATCCAACTTATCATGCATTGCGATTATAACCCTCCAACTCTGGTTAATTTCACTTTCACATGAAACTATAGTCATTTAAATTAACATTCTAACCTTAAAAAATTAATAATCAATGCTTATTGGAATTCATATAATTTAGCATCCCTTTTATCAAGAAAGCAAACAATCTAATCCAACATAAGGTCTCATTAAAAAGATAAAATAAACTATGTTCGTTAATATCTTGGGACTGTTTGGTAGCTTAATGATCACTAAGAGGTTACCTTTTAATGATTAGTAGCCACTTAATAGTTAAAAGTTAACCTAAAATCTGAATTAATATTTACCTTTTAACCATTCAGATTTAAAACTATCTCTTTTAACCATTAAGAGATAGCCTCTTAGATAGTTTCTTAATTACCATTAAAAGGCTACCAAACAGTCAATTATATTTAGTTTTCATACAAGAATGTCAAATATTTAACATTTGGCCTCTCGACAACACCACCGTTAATCAGACTCAAGAACTGTAGCAAACCCATTTTTGATTAACATGATCGAGAAATCCCAAATTAGCGAAAACAATTGTTATTTTTCATATTTTCGACGATGAACAAAGGCAAATACAAACACCTCATAATTGTTTTATCGTAAAGAAAGCGGATCCCATAATTATTTATTATTCTTTTCAGTTTTAAGTTTTTGAATTAATTTTTTATTAAAGGGTATTTGGTTATTTCACACTTATTTAACGACAAAATGGCAAAACATGTCCTTTATGTTTTCTTGGTTTTTCAATAGTCGTCATTTGGAAAACTTAGTGACTGAAATCATATTCTGTGTTTCCAAAATGTTTCACGTTACGTCCTTTTTCACTAACCCAGTTAAATTTTTTCGTTAACTCTGATCACATGACCTGCACGTGAGGATAAATGCGTAATTTCATGGTCCAGTTAATAAGGGTGGTTTAAAAGAATAAAACTCTCTATCACTTCATCTCCATCTCTCTCACTCTCTCTCCCCTATCTGTATCTCATTCTCTTTAACATTCAAAAGTCATCACCCCCACCATCACCAAACAAACAAACAACCACCGCCACTCACCATCTGTTGCCGCCTCCACCCACTATCTGTCGCTGCCTCCGGCCGCCGCCACCGTCCTTTTATTCTCCAACACCGTCGCTATTCCCGTGTTTTTGCCCTAAGGCTCTAGCGGCATTCGCTATCGCAAATCACAGGTGCTTGTCTCCCTCTCACTCTATAGAAACCCCAAATTGCAGGTATTTTTCTATAGAGAAAACCCCATATTGCAGATCTGGACTATGAGGTCTGCGGTGGAATGGAAGAGGAGGAGAGAGAGGAGGAAGAGAAGGAAGTGAGTGGTGGTTACTGTTGACTGGTTTGTCTGTTGTTGCGGTGGTTGACTGATGGAGTTACGGTTGGAGGGTGGTGGTGGTCCGACGGTGGACGGTGCAGAGGTGGGTTTTGTCGATGGTGGTGGGAGGTTGGATGGGATGATGATGATGATGGGTGGTGGTTGGTGTTTGGTTGTGGGGTTGAATTGTTGATGGTGGGTTATGAATATTTGGGGAAGAAGAATATGATGGTTAAAAAGAACTTTTTTTATTTATTTAAAATCCAAGATTTTAAATCAATTACACAAATAACCCCTCAGAGGGTAAAAAGACTAAACTGCCCTCACATGAGGTGCACATGACTGTATTTAACGAGAAAAACTAACCCTCGTTAGTGGAAAGGACGAACCGTGCAACGTTTTTTGAACATAAAGGATGTTTTCTGTCATTAAGTTTGCCAAAGGACATCCTCTGAAAAACCGTATAAACATAAAGGACGTCTTTTGTCATTTTATCCTTATTTAACAAAGCAACTTAACATCCATCCATATTTAGAGACCTCGTGAAGTTGATCTAAACATGTAGTTTTAAACTTCGGTAGTTGGGTGCCGTATCATTACCAAAATTGCAATATGACCAATCAACATAAAGCATGTGTGAAATTAACTCTATAGTTATAACTTATAACTATTTTTAATTGCTTTTGTATTTAACATTTTTTTTTTGAAATTAACTCTATAGTTATAAAGTTTTTCTTAACCAAAAGAACGACCTACTGACACGTTACTAGCTACATGCGTTCGTGAGTTCAAACTACAATTGTTCAAACCTGTAGAGTTAAACCAAAACCTGCAAAGTTTATGTTTGTTTGTTTTTACTTAAAAGATCACACACATGTAATAATTCAAAAGCAATACATAGAAATCAACTAATTTATTTATTTTTCATAGAATGATATTTAGTTATTTTATGTTTTATTACACACAATAAATATATTGTAACAAAGTTCTAATGATTTAAAAAAATATTAATAAAGTAAATAATTGATGCTTCAAAAGGTACAATGTATATAATATGATTATTTGACCATTGTTCCTTGCTCTCCAAGTCAAATTAGTCTACCATCTTTCAATGAATTAAAAATAAGTACGTTAGGATTCTTTATTATAAAATTTTCTTTTTCTATTACACCCAAATACGTGGCCATTAAGGTACCAAGAAGACATTCTTGCATCGTTTTCTATGTAAAAAGCTTTGCAAATTAAATATCACGCGTGAAAACAAGTTGAGGTTAAAAGTTCAATTTTAGATTTAATTTCGACTCATTTCGCGATGCATGTTTAAAGCTGGAGCTCTTGTTAGCAATTTTTAAGCCAACTCGAGCATTTTTAATTTCGGACCGGCCAATTAAAAACTTTTAACAAACTAACCACTTGCACTCACGAGTGCCTTGTCTCGTTCACATTCTTATGTTTCTAGCGGTTATTAGTACATCAAATGCTATATATTACAAATCATGGTATTCTGATGGTTAAATTTTAAGAAATGAAAAATTAAATAACATTATATAAAACCTCAACAAAAGGACAATAACATTATTGAGATATTTTTGGATAAACAAAGGTAAATTAAAAGTACACACCACTTAAATATAATCATAGAGAGGCCACCATTACTATTTTTATTTTTTAGCTGGCACCCAACTTCATCAAGAGAATTGCTTGTTGCCCAAGCAACTGTGATACTTATATATTTGACATTTTTTTTACCCATGTTTTGCATTTGGGTTATTTTGTGTTCCAATAAACTTAGAAGCTATGGCCACAGTTGGTCACGATTTGGCTGAGGTTTACGTACTGAAAAAGCTTCATAAAGAGAAGATGGAAGCCGAAAATAAAAGTGGGGAATGTTTGCAAAGGCCTCGTCGTGTGGTTGGATGTGTTGGAAGGTTAAAAAGGCTCACTCAAGTTTAGATGCGCGATCAATGAATTCTGCACAAGAATCACAACATCCAGCTTCAGATAATGTGATAAATAAATAAAAATGATTGAAGAAGTGATTTCAAAAAAAGAAATAAATTGAGGATTTGGCATATCAAGATTTAAGGGGAAAAGACTCATGGCTAACCCTTATGATCAATATTTGAATGCCTTAAAT
This sequence comes from Bidens hawaiensis, assembly GCF_021521415.1. NCBI lineage: Eukaryota > Viridiplantae > Streptophyta > Magnoliopsida > Asterales > Asteraceae > Bidens > Bidens hawaiensis. Next base: position 2,690,100 of record NW_027491095.1, on the reverse strand, counting down.
GGTGTAACTTATGATCAATTATGTATTATGTTTGTTTTAGTTTGAAATATTTCTACTACCTCAGAGATATAAATTAATATTTGTACACATTACCGATTGTATTTAGCTTATTGTTATAAATAAACTATATGTTATCTTTCTAAAATTTGTAAATGTTGTCTTCTACTCACATATAATTACATGACAATAGTTGTAAGACAAGTATTATGGGGCCGTGAAATAGCCATTTTGGGGCATTTGGCAACAATACCATTGCATGCTTGGTGTGAAACCTGCCCCCCATCATTTGTTCTTCAAGTCGATTATTACATTTCACTCTACCATAACATACCCAACTTGCTATGAAATGTGAGCCCATTTGCCAAGTGCATGTCGGAAAATGCACCTTACACCTTGCCCTTTTCACTCACCGATAATAAATGGCCTAAGAAAAACCATAGTTCTTGTTGCATTTTATTTGACTTGAATGCCCATGTTCATTACTATAACTTTTAAGGACCACGAATAAGTATTTATACCCAACCAAGTTGAAATTATACGTTTTATTTGAAAATCAACATATGATATTAGGTGGTAAGGTTACAAATACACCTCAAAAACTTTAAAACTGATCGCTCAACTACATAAAATAAGAAAATAATCCACCATTATCAATACTTATTTGAATTCATGAAATTTAACACCCCTCAATCTTGATAACAAACAATCTTAGAGCATTTACAATGTAACCATCATTCCATCCATATTATTTAATCAAAACACACATATATACCCATAAAATTTGTTCGCTATTTAAAAAATCACCACCTCTTTCAATTTTTTCGAGCGAATGCTCATCTTGCTTATTTTTTAAATAAATTTACTACACCAAAATTTAAATAAAAAACAATAATAAAAGAACAAAACCATCAAGAAATGCACCAAACGTAAAATCATTTAAAAAAAGTACTTTAATTTAGTTAAAACTAAAACAAAAGTATTAAACCAATTTTTAGCCCCACCTCTTATGATGTGATGATAAAATGTTGATGTTTCTCAGAATTTGAGTATGTGAAAAATAAAAAAAACTAGCTAAACAAAAACAAAACCCAATTCTAAAATTACTGCCTTTTTTTTGGTCTTTGCAAAAGATGAAAGATAATAAATAACAGTCTAAAAACGACGTCGTAGAGAGTAAAACGGCAACTTACTGGGACCAATTTATTTAAAATACAGTCCAATTTTTGATTCAGTTATAACGGCTACCTGCAACCCACGTTTCCTCCCTAAATCACTCACTCCACTATCTTCTTTCTTCTTCTCCCAAAATTATTCAACAATACTCTGATCACATTAACCAGTCATTTCGATTCGTTATTATTCGAACAGTAATAATCATTACTCCGATCATCAGGTACATTGTTCTGTCCCGTTCGTTCTGTTTCCGCTTTCCAAACCCTAAGTTAGTTGTTAATATGTGTTCAGTTTGGTGATATATTGACATATTGTCATCTACATTACTGAATTTAATCCATTTTTCACCTAGCTATCATCTAGGACTGCCAAAAGGGTCGGGTCAGAACGGGTTAGGGTCGTCACGGGACAAATTACAAAAGGGTTGTTTCGGGTGGGGTTGTAACGTGTCTGGGTCGGAATGGGTTTCGGGTCGAAACAAAACAAATTTTTTTTTTTTTTTGCTATGTCTGGAAACATGATTTCATCATTAATAATATAACTTTTGTTGGAGTCGGGACAGAAACCGAAAGAACCGACAAAAACTGCATCATAATGTGATAGTATCATCTAGTGATCATATTATGATTTAGTTTGTTTGCTAGGTCTTAGTCAGAAAAACAGAACAGTTATTGTAAGTTTTTAAAGTTGAGAAATAAATATTTGCCCTTTAGAAGTTAGAACTCAAATGCTGACATTCATCTGGACCGAGGGAGTAAGAATTACAGTTTGACTTCAAGATAAGAAGGGGCTGCTAGAATTACAGTTTGACTTCAAGATATTAACTTTAGGAAGATGCTTTTGAATTTGATGAAGAAGCCTGGTACTGTGGTACAAAACTGTTGAACTATTACTTTGGTGAAAAGTGGTCAAAATATGTAAAAACTACCAATGAAGAAATTATGGAAAAGATTTATTTGATAAATAGGTTCATGTGTAAGACCACAAGAATGTGAGTTCTATATTTTTCTTTTGTTACTTTACAGTCACATATAGGTAGGTTTCTTACCTGTTATATAGGTTGATGTGTAAAACAGACTAGAGATAACTTATTTGGTTGTCATAGACCTGCTATATGGGACCTAAACGCCTCGATGCCTTCTTATATTGTCCCTTTACCAGTAAGATAGAGGTAGGTTTGAATTCGGTAGTCAAATAAGGGGGTGTTTGGGATTCCTTATTTTGCCTCCTAATAACTTTTCATTAAGTTAATAAGTTACAAAAGTGTAACTTATGGAACTTTTCCCTTCACAATATAAGCAATCCCAAACACCTTATTACTTTTCAAAAAGTTTATAAGTTATAAGTTGATGAAAATAAGCAATCCCAATCACCCCCTAAATCTTTTAATTTGGGCTTATTATTTAAATCTGTGATGAACAAGATGATATTATTGTGTTTACAATGTGTGATGAACAAGATGGTATTATTGTGTTTATAATGTGTGATGACTGATGCTTGCATGTTTTTATGTAATATATGTAGAATATTGGACACTTCATGTTGCTAATGCTATTATGTTGTCACAGGTAGTTAAAAAGAGTGAACATGACTGAAAAACTTCATGAAGAACTAGATGATGCAAAAGCTGAAATCGAAAAGTTGAAATCAGAAAATCTCGTGAAAGCCAACCTCTGTGAAAACTTGAAGAAATCAAACAATGATCAACTCAAGAGAATCCAAGAACTCAATCTGAAACTTGAGAAACAAGCTCATGAAGTAGAAGCAAAGGTCGATGAAGTTTATGTTGCAAAGCAGTCATTAGAAGATCTTGAGTGTAAACTTAAAGAAAAAGAGAAAATCATTTTAAGTTTCACTTCTGCAAACGATAAGCTTCGTGCTGATTTTAATTCCAAGCTTAGGGAATGTGAAGATGAGAAACAAATGCTTGTTTCCTCATTAGAGGAAGCAAATGCAAAGATTTTGAACCTCGAGGACCAAAACCGTGCTTTGATGGACAAGATTGAGCTTCTAAAAGAAGGGATTGTATCAGTTTCACAAAAGAAGTGTGCAAGTGAGAGCAAAATGGCTAAAGCTTCGAAACAAATGAGAGAAAGAGGAGATTTGTTTGAAAAGTTGGAAGAAGAAAAAATGAAGCTTGAAGAACAGCTTAAATGGAAGAATGAACAATTCAAGCATTTGGAAGAAGCCCATGAAAAGCTTAAAAACAATCTTCGTGTAAAGAAAAACGAGTGGGATATCGAGAAATCTACATTTTATAATGATATATCCACTTTGGAAACAAAGCTAGATTCTCAAATTACACTTTCAGAAGATCTTAAAACACGATTAGAGTTGTGTAAACGAGCTCTCGTTCAAGAAGAGGACCGAAGGAAGTGCTTGGAGATTCAGATTTCAGAATCAAATTCAAGCTTTTTGGACACCAAATCCAAACTTGAAAGCATGTTAGTTGAGAAAGATAGTAAGATTCAAGAAACTAAGGAAAAAAATCAAGAACTGGTTCTCAATCTCAAGAAACTAAAAGAATCTCAGATTCAAGAAGCCGGTAATAATTCTTCAATCATAAAGCTTCAAAACAAGATTAAAACTTTGGAGGAGAATAATAATGTCAAAGAAGCCGAATGGACCACTCGATTTGAACAAATGGTTGCAGAATTGAATTGTTGCAGACACGAGTTAGAAAGTAAAGAGACTCGTATTAATGAGATTAATAATGTCAAAGAAGCCGAATGGACCGCTCGATTTGAACAAATGGCTGCAGATTTGAATTGTTGCAGATACGAGTTAGAAAGTAAAGATACTCGTTTTAATGTGATTAATAACATCAAAGAAGCCGAATGGACCGCTCGATTTGAACAAATGGTTGCAGATTTGAATCGTTGCAGACGCGAGTTAGAAAGTAAAGAGACTTGTTTGAAAGAGATTAAAATTTTGGATGATAATAAAATTGTCAAAGAAGCAGAACGGACCGCTCAATTCGAACAAATGGTTGCAGATTTGAATTGTTGCAAAGACGAGTTAGAAAGTAAAGAGACTCGTTTGAATGAGTATAACACTCTGGTGTTACAATTAATAATGGAAAAAGAGGAATGTGAAGTCATGATGGTGGCATTAAAATCTATACTTTTGGAGACCCGATCAAAGATTGATGAGGAAAAACTGTTACTGCATAAACAAATTGACAGTTATAAACATCAACTGGTGCAAACAAAAACCGAGCTGATGAATGTAAATGAAGAACTCGATCGGAGTTATTGTGAAACAAGCAAGGTCGAATTTGAGTTACAAATATGGAAATCGGTTGCTGAAAAGTTAGAACTCGATTTGGAAGTTAACCATCGTATGAGACGGGAACTAGAAGCTTCACTATTAGCTCAAGTGGAAACAGAAGTCAACCTTAAAGAAGAGTTGAAACAAAAAGAAACAAGAATTAATGGTCTTGAAGAAGATATCAAACAGTTAGAATCTGAGAGGATTCATGAGTATGAAAAACAAAATCTTGACCAGCAGCAAGTTATAAGTTCTTTAGAGCAAGAATTTAATGATTCAACTGCTTCGTTTTCATCTCAACTTGCAAAAATGCAAGCAGAGATGAATATGTTTCATGAATCTTGGGATAAGATGATAACAACAATGGTGATTAAGGAGATAGAAGTACAAGAAAAGGGTTTGATGATTAAGGAACTCGAAAAGGATTTAGAAACCCGTGTTCGGTTTGTGAAAAAATGCATGTCAAGAGTCAAGAAACTGTCACTAGAGAATGAGAAGTTGATGAGTATTATTGATGGCGCGTCTGAGTGGATAAATAAGTTATCACGTGAAGACGGGCAAGTGATGGGTGCTTTAAGGAGTATAATGTCGGGTTTCGATGATAATCGTGGTGGTGGAAACGGGTGTTCAGAGTTGACCGACCGGTTTGACCCGGTGAAAGAGAACAAGAATAATGTGTATCAGTCTTCTCCCAAAAGGAATATGGTTGAAAATAGTGTTGATGAGAGGTCACCATTGAGAACTATGAATGGTAAATGAAGCTGTTTAGTCATGTTTCTGTAATTTGAACACGATATGTGACTTGTATGAATAATCAATTTGTTGAAATGACAAAAACCAAAAGATTTTATGTTTGGTTTTGATTATCTTAATGTAAGTTTTATATTTGTTCTGTATATGTTATTGTCATTAACTAATTTATATAACTGTGTTTATTTTTTGTATAAATATCTTTAAAAGGTTTGGTCACATGCAATATATGAATCCAAATTTATGATGCCAGCCAAACCACCCAATTTTGTTATCATTTCTTGCCAAACAGGTTATTAATTTCTTATCACAATTGTATAATTCTTCTGATTTTGCAATCCATAAATCAACCACAGGTTATTAATTTCTAAATTCTGTACATTTAGTTTCTCAATTTGCTTGTTGTTTACATAATTCTGTAACCATATGTTAATGGAATCATCTATTACAGGTTCTTGATGAATAATTTGTCTGCAATCCTGAATTTTTTAAAAAAATATATTGTCCTAGGGTTTGAACCGTGTTTAATGGTGACTGCAATGCAAATTACTGTTGCTGAATTTTTGTAATTGAAATCTCATCAAATGTTGGCTATGACTGGTTCTTTGAATTTTAACCCCAAATTGGGAATTTACAAGAATCAGTTGTACAAGAAGCAGTTTCAGGTACAAAATATGTTTAATTTGAATCATTTCCTCATTTATATTAATATTTATTTACCATTTATAGAAAAATTATATAGGATTGGAACATAATGAAAGTCGAATGACTTTAGAGAGAGGGAAAAAAAACTGACTTTATGAAACACCTGAGAAACTTGGTTACTATTAGTTGAAATTTCTCTAATTTATATTATGTTGGTTTGAGCTGATATCTTTCGCAGAATGTTACGTGTACTCGACAGGGCTTGATTGAAAGCAACAGATTGCATATATTACCTGACAGTCTCTCATCAATTGCTTCTGTATGTTTATCTGGCTGAGAATAATCAAATATCTCACTTGTTAATGTTTATATTATTTGGTGTGTGCATTATATTTATGAACTTCATAAACTTCTTGCAGCAAAAAGATTCCTTGAGTATCAATCTTTCGGTTCGATTACATCAACCATTGAGCATTACTCCAGACCGATTTAATATATTTAAGTGCAATTGCTCACGTAATCCAGTCCAAAATTTGGTATTTCTGATGTGAAGAATGTTGCTTTTGCCTTATCAAGGTGATCAATGATCATTGATCAATTTTATTTCAAAAACATTGTTTGGTTAATTTGACTGAAAATATATTAGAAGTGACGTTAAAACTTACTGCAGTGGTTTTAAAGATAGACCTATTATACTGAAGCTACTGCCAGCAGTGGGTATTGTAGTGTTTGCTGTTTGGGGTCTCGGGCCGTTAATGAGCCAAACCAGAAACATTTTTCTTCATGTTTGTGCCTTTCTGGTTATTTCAATTTTTAATTTTTAATACTCATGCTTAAAGTTTTATTTTACATTTTTCAGAAGAGTGACAGGAGTTGGAGAAAGAGTAATACACATTATGTTATGACTTCTTATCTTCAACCGTTGCTGCTATGGACCAGAGCCATACTTATCTGCAGGTAGTTCCCAAATATTCAGACACGATATGGAAGTCGATACTTTTTATTGTTTCGTTAAAAGAATCTTGTTTTTGTGCAGAGCTTTGGATCCAGTTGTCCTGCCATCAGAAGCTAGCCAGATGGTTAAGAATCGGCTTTTAACGTTTGTGAAATCATTATCGACCGTGCTTGCACTTGCTTACTGTTTGTCCAGGTGAATTTATGTTTCTTTCTTTGTCAGTTTGTCTAATAGAAGTTGATTATCTTGATTTGTTAGTAATTGTAAGTTTCTTTGTTATAAGTTTTAATTTTAATTGTTTAAATCATTAATGCAGTGCAATTCAACAAACACAAACCTTTTTCATGGAGACCAGTGACGGTGCCGATACCAGAAATGTATGTTCCACAGTTATAATTTTTATGAGACTAATATTTTTCTGTTTATTTAATTTAAATTTTTTGTTATAGATGGTAATCATGACCTATTTTTTAAGTAAGGGCTCAATTTGAGCAATGCATATGGGTTCATTTGGTCACCTCAAATTATTCAACGGGTCAACTCAAATGGTGGGGGGGGGGGGGGGGGTAATTTTGTATGAATTTGTTTCTAAAACGACTCATCTCAAGACTTCATTTTGGCCAAACCTGTTTTAACCCGAACCAAATTGATACTTTTGTAAAGCGGTCTGTTCTTACCCGAACCAAACTGATACTTTTTAAAAGGATCCGTTTTGACTGAACCAAATTGATACTCTTTTAAAACGGCCCGTTTTGACCCGAACCAAATTGATACTTTTTTAATACGTTCTGTTTTGACCCCAACTCATATTTGCTTAGAATCTGTTCTAACCCGAACCCGTTTTGACCAGTAACCTGAACTTGGCCAGTTTGCCACGCCTAATATTTGTTGTGTTGACAGATGGGATTCAAATTTGCTGGTAAAGCAGTATACACTGCAGTATGGGTTGCTGCCGTATCACTTTTCATGGAGTTGCTAGGTTTTTCTACCCAGAAATGGCTAACCGCAGGTGGTCTTGGGACTGTGTTGTTGACACTCGCTGGCCGTGAGGTGTATATATACTTGTATATGTATATATCATGCAACTATTACTTTACAATCCCAACTGACATTCTTTTATTTATATAGATATTCACAAACTTTCTTTCAAGTGCCATGATTCATGCAACCCGTCCGTTTGTGGTCAATGAGTGGATCCAAGCAAAGATAGAAAGTGATGAAGTTTCTGGAACTGTAGAGGTATATTGACTTGTTCTTCATGGTCAACACGATTTGTTCTAAAAACGTTTCTACTGATGCGGATCTCATTTTTTTCATGTTCAGCATGTTGGGTGGTGGTCACCTACAATTATAAGAGGTGAAGACGGTGAAGCGATTCATATTCCAAACCACAAGTTTACTATGAATGTAGTGAGAAATGTGACTCAGAAGGCTCATTGGCGCATTAAAGCTCATCTAGCTATTAGTCATTTAGATGTCAATAAAATTAATGTAAGTACACGAATATTCATCAGTTGGTATGCCATTTATACGTATATATATATATTTAAATTATATGGCATGTTAATTGTTATATGTACAGATTATTGTAGCTGATATGAGGAAAGTATTGGCAAAAAATCCTCAAGTAGAACAACAAAGATTGCATAGGAGGGTTTTCCTTGCAAACGTTGACCCCGAAAATCAGTCCCTTTTGGTTGGTTTCATTTCATGTTATGTTCAGCTTACTTATTAAGATTATATGGAGTCGGTTTATGATTTATGTTATGCAGATTTTCGTGTCATGCTTTGTGAAAACTTGTCATTTTGAAGAGTACTTATGTGTTAAGGTAAGTAACTTTCGGAACTTGAGCTTAAATAGTTTTTTTTTTCTTAATATTTTTTTTAACTTTTTTATATGAAAGCAGGAAGCTATCTTATTGGATCTTCTAAGAGTGATAAGTCATCACCGGGCTCGACTCGCAACACCAATTCGTACAATTCAAAAGACGTATAACGACTCAGATTTGGACAGCTTCCGCTTTGCAGATTCAGTCTTCACTCGCGGTAGAGCGCCTTCAAACCGTCCCTTGTTATTAATCGAACCTGATTACAAAGTCAACGGAGAAGAAAAGTCAAAAGGTCAAAACAAAAAGTCTTCAACAAAGTCAAACAACAAGTCTTCATCAGACTCTAAAACCAAAGATACTAAAATAACCTCTGATACAAAAGTTAAGAAACCGTTGAAACCCGAGACCAGTAGAAGAGATGAAAATACGGATGATGAAAAACCGAAAGCGGTTGAAAATGTGGAAGATAATATTATTCTTGGTGTTGCTTTGGATGGTTCAAAAAGAACTCTTCCTATTGAAGAGGGAATGGAAACTACTTCCGCTCAAGTTACGGAAATGTCTAAAAGTGTGACAGCGAAAGGAGCACCGTCATCAGAGAAGGATAAGAAAGACGGAAATACCCTTGGCTCCACGACCACCGATAAGTAAAGTAGCCCCTCGAGTTGTCGGGGAGATCGGTTATCAGATGATAGAGGCATATTGCATGCCCTTTGTTTAACAGATGTACATGGTACAAAGGTAAACCATTGTTTGGATTGCATGATAGTGAATAGTCCTCACAAATTAGTAGCATAAAGTATATAGTTATATAAACACTAGCTTTTATCCCGCGTGTCACGTGGGTTTATTTAGATTTTTTTTATATTAATTATTGTGAATATATAATTTTCTTATATGATGTGTTTGGGTTTCTACTTAAACATAAACTTTGAGGTGTAGATTTTATATATTACGCGGGTTTTTATTACATGTGCGAAATGGATCTTAAATGTTTGTTTACTTAGAACAAACCTCTTTATATGCTCTGGTTTTGGTTCACGGGCTGGAGTGGAACTCAAGTAATCATCCACACCTTGAGAGCACGTTTCGTGTATTTTCTTTCACATGAACAATCATCACTTTCTACGCGGATGCTGCTTTTGTTGCCTAAAACGCGATAACTAATATAATATACTAACTTTTACAGGATGTTTGTTTTATAAATTAGGTTTGTTATAGTTGAAATCGGATACCTAAACAATGGAGATACTATAAGCCGGTCACTACCTCAGTACCTCAGCTAGTCTGCTGCATAAAACCTGCAGAAGCAAATAAATTAAAATTTTCTAAAACTCACTTGGAGAAAGATAAAAATTTGAAGATTGCAGCATACTTTTCCCATTCACACACCTTTTATAACATAATATACCTGTGAGCAACTGTGGAAATTAAAAGCAATTCATTGCTTCACCTATATGTTTTAGTTAAATTATAAAGATGGAGTTGGGGGATGTTTAACTGTTTAAGCCTGCAAAACTGGTTGGTTGAGTTGGATCGAGTAATGGGTCAGAACAGGCTCATAAAAACGTTCGATTCGATTGCATTAAAATAGGCTCGGGTCAGACGCACCTACCTTGTGTCTGGGCATCAAATTTTTCTGATTTGGTAGTGCAGTCATGCTTTAATGTAAAAATAATACATATTTATGTAACTTTTAATTATATGTAGTTATAGCAAAAGAATGCAGTTAATCTCATTTCAGATTATATTCGTTGTATTAATAAAAATATTTGAACTTCTAATATGGTGGCAATAATGCATACAACTAAAATGGATTAAAACAACATTAACAAATGTTTGCTACACAAATGATCCCTTTCACCATTACATCAAATAAGTAATTCGGCCTGTTTGAGTAGTTTCCCACGTATACCTTTAGCATTTGGGCAACATTACAATGCTGATCAGATTTTAATCCTCCAATCATGGTTAATGAAATCAGGCCTGGTTAGTTGTCTTTCCCCCAATGATGGATCGTTCGGAAGCATCGAAGCAACTTCAAACATGGTCGGTCTTCTAGAAACTGGTGACTGGGTGAACAACAAAGCAATCTCAATGATATTTAACACATGTTCTTCTTTGTATTGATTCACATCCATTGTCTCATCCACTAGCTTCATAAGGTTTTTAGTTTCATACAACCTCCATGCCTGTCACAAGTTGTAGAAAATACATAAAGAGCTAAAAAAGACTTTGGGAAAATTCCCAGCATGTCCCTTTCTAGGATAGAGAATCCAAATTTGTCTCCACATTCTAAATCCCAATATATAAATATATATATATATATGTATATGTATTGGATCATTTTAGAAGTTTTTTTACAGCGAGAAGTGCGAGAAAGAGTGGGAAAAGGTGTCAATTTTGTATCTCACATATTCCAGGAGGCAATCTGTTGATGATCCTTCAAAGTTCCTGTAACTACATTTTCGGCCACTAACAATTTCAAGGATCACGATACCAAAGCTGAAAGTGTCAACCTTATCTGATAAATGGCCATAAAGTACATATTCTGGCGCTGTATAGCCCCTAATATATGGCAATCATACAAGTATGTGATTAGATTTCATATGAGAAAGGAATGGTGTATGCTTTATAAGTCAAACCTACAATGTCCCGGCGAACAAGGTTGTAATATGACTTTTATCCTCAGGCTGAAACCTTGCCAAGCCAAAATCTGCTATTTTGGGTTGAAAATCATCAGCAAGGAGAATGTTGCTAGATTTTATATCTCTATGAAGAATTCTGACATGAAATTCCTTGTGTAGATAAGCGAGACCCCTAGCTATCCCTAAGATGACATCATACCGTCTTTTCCAGTTTAGCGAACCTCTTTTATCACCTATACCAAATGATTGAAAATAAAGATTTTATTGAGAACCTGGTTACAATATTGTCAAAAGAAATGTACCCCACAAGAACTTGTCAAGGCTTCCATTTTGCATATACTCCATAACAAGAAGTAGATTGGATCCTTCACTGCACCATCCTAGGATTCCGAGAAGATTTCGATGACGAATATTACTCATCAGCATGATTTCATTTTCGAATCCGACTTTTCGAATCCGACATTGCAAGAATTGCCTATTAAACCATAACAAAAATTATTAGTCATTAAGACGTGTACGTTCAAGTTATCATTGCTTTTGTTATTTTAATAGATCACCGATTCACCGGCCTCTAAATCAAAATATGTGTATTAGTTATATATTTTTACTTAATTATCATTGTTGTTTTCGAATAGATCATACTCTTAATGATCCATACAAATATTATCTTCACTGAAATGATTACCTTGAATACCTCACCAAAACCCCCTTTCCCTATAATGTTTTCTTCACTGAAATTATTGGTTGCCAATTGTAGATGTTTATAATTGTAGTCTTCTGTTCCCTTCACGGAAGCTATTATCCAAAATAGATAAGATTCAATAAGTATCATGAACTTCAATGTAATTTCACGCACGGCGCATTCACTCGTGAAATCTTAGGGCAGTAAATCTTATGTTTACCTTGTTGGCGCATACCTATCCTTTTCCATCTGCCTAACCACACGAAAAATGTGAGTCCAAGTAACAAAACGCTTACACCTCCAACAACTACACCGATTATGCATTTCTTTTCGCTTGAATCTAACATAGACATGAAAATATCAATAAACAGAATGCTAGCCATTCAGTTAAAGCTGTCATCTATAATGACAATAAAATAATGAAAAATATCACTTCTGAAGATTAGAGGTCTCACCATCCCAAAGGAGAGATGTAATATTAGTTTTCTGATTTTGTCCAAAAAATGGAGTCTTGTCATACCTCATGAAGCATCCGCTGTCCGTTGCCCGCCCAGAAGTACAAGGAAGACAATCAAACAGGGATTTGGATCTCAACTCTAAACATTCTAAACAAACGCTCTGGCTTATGTTTAGATTACATTCGGCAATGGCATATATGGTCACATTACCAACAGCTACTTTCCTTGTAGAAGCTGAATAAAAGTTTGTTGTTCTTGGTGTAGCAATTCGAAGGTCTACTAATAGACTTTGTGCTGCTTTTCGGAACTGTATTGGCTGAGGCGATGTTGCATTGTCACATAATACCACGCCTACCCGATAATTAGGCTCCCTAAAGAAGTTATACGCCTCATACCTACGCAAATATTAAACATTTCTAATTAGCTTGAATAATTTTAAAACATCATATTAGTCTAGTACAAATCATTTTTATTAACCCATACTTTTGTTTTCTAGTTTGTTGTTAGTTCGCATTGTTTTAATGTATTTGAATGCTACAAAAATCTAATGACATGCGACAAAAATCTAGTGACCTATGATTGATTTGAGGAGCGTTGCTTGTGCTTTAAGGCTATGCGTACTAGGCGGCAAAATGGGGGCGAGAAGGGGCGACAAAGAGAAGACCCTCCCCCCCGGAGACAAGAGGGGGGACGGGATTTTGTCGCCGGCGAGAGTATGAGGGATATTATTATTTTATTGTTATGTGTGGTATAACAATAAAACGTTAGTTTTCAAGTGTTCCTAAAAGTTCTTAAATAATTTAACAGTTCTGTAATGATATTCATCATATATATATATATATATTGGGCTACAACATCACGACACCCCTAAAACAAACATTCCCCTTTATTGACTGGACGCCACATGTCACATATCGCTCCATTTTGTAATTCATTCATTACACATAGTCTAAGAGCTTATTAATCACTATTCATAAACATTACTAATTTATATTCCTTTTTTTACCCACATATGGCTTGTGTGGAATGCTATAATCCGTGTGTTCTCTAATTGCTAGCGTCCAACTAGTTTGCATTTTTTTTAACCGTATGGATCGAATGCTATAAAATCCAATGTGCTAAGATTTGATAGGGTGACTACTATTCAACTCCTCATATAGCTTTTGTGTTTAACAGCCTGTAAATCACTATACGTAAATTGTTATATTTATATACAAACATGTAGATTGAAAGCACACGATGAAAGGATACATTAAAAAAAAAACAAATTGACAGTGATGAAAAGTTACCATTTACTCGACAAAAAAGAGACACAAGTCATGGTCGTCACTTTGGAAATTGTGGTTGAGAAAGATACTAACCTAGTCGAGGTCAAGACAAAGACAACTAATGAAAAAGGGAAAATGGTTCATACGATATTTATTAAAACAAGAATATTATAAATTCATATTTCAAATAAAAGGATCCAATTGCAATAGAGATACAGGTAAGTGGGCAACAAACTGCGTCGTCACCTCCCGTTGAATGACAAAACCGATGATACTGAAAACAAAGTTATCGTTCTTCGGCGTCGTTGAGATACTGTGCAGGATCCGATGAACTCTTTTTAGAAACGTAGCAGCATCGGGGCAAAGGACCCAAATGTATCGAAAGCAAAAGGAATGAAGATGTGTTGATTCTCAACAGATCACAAAGGACATCCCTAACCAAATCATGTCTATATTTAAACACCGGGAGTTCTTTACAATGTATCGCGTGTTCACCAACATCATCTAAACAAACTTTACGGCAGACCGGGCATGGCTCATCAACAGGCCAGGAACAAGGGAATCATTAAACGATATTTAAGAATGGCTCGGTACTTCACTGCTGACATGTGCTGGCCTAACCTTTTAGAGGGGGTAATAGTAAAAAATTCTTGAGCATGAGGAGCCTAAAGACATTCTAATATCGCTCTCTGACGAGAGGACATGCCAAACTTTTCTCCCAAGCATTTTGGGCTTCAGGGGGGCGGTATCCTTATTAGCGAGCCCGCCAAGATCAAGATCGGAATAGAGTTATGCAAACAATCCAGCGCACACCCAAAATCAGAATCTAACCCATCAACACCACAATCACGCAAAATGTGGTCCTGTAACTTCTAAGATTGTGCTCTCGAGACTACGAAAGCATGGGTGGAAACATCATCAGCTGAATATAACCCTAAATCACCAAAATGGATTGTAACATCGTGAAAGTAACGGATCAAAAATGCCAAGTTCCAAAGTCCAAGGTCAAAATGAAAAATCTGTCTTCTGGCCCGATCGCGATACGCGGCGGCCTTAGACCCAGCGTCATCGTGTATCGCGATGACGTGGTCTGATGTCCCGCCACATGTCACCATGTGGCACTGCATCCGTCAGGTGTCATCACATGGCACTACGTCCGCCACGTGGCAAGCCTACGTGGTGAATCAGCAGAGCTACGTCGCGATACTCGACAGTTGTTTGTTAGACCATTGCGTATCGCGATGGGCTCCTGCATTAATCCTATAAATAAGGGCAACTAGCCCTCATTGTCATTACACCTCATTCATACACACTTTCTCTCTCTAATATACACTCCCTCTACCTCGATAAACATGCCACCGACCTCCTCGTTTTCCGTGCCGAAAACCCGACATTTTACCTCGTAAACCATGCTGATCCCGAAGATGTCTTGAAGTGCGTGTCGACCTGACAACCCGCCTCGAAGTACGTGCCGACAAGTTGTGAAGATCAGTGAATCTTATTGTGCGTGAAGAAAGGTGTTGATCAAGATTCTCGAAAAGCGTGCTAGTGTCGAGGTGCTGCCCGAGAGTCAAGAATATAATAAACCGAACAACGTAGGGATAATGCCCGAATAAAATAATAATAAAAAGGTTTCAACCCTAGTCGATCAGAGTATACTCAATACCTCGAAAATAAACAAAAAGAAAGTATAACAAAGAAAAGAATAAATAAGAAATATGTGATGTAAAATATATCTTTGTTATTGATATTATTATTATTTGAGTTTCTTAAATAATAAATAAAGAAATAAAAGTATACGTTTCTTCTTGAAGAAAAAACGTAGTGTTTAAAGAAAGTAAACAAGTAAAACTAAATGTTTTAAACTATTATAAGAAATAAAAGTATTTTAAACTAAAGATTTAAAAAGAAAATATAATCGAGGTAAAGAATATACAAAAGAGAATACAGGTCTTAAGCCGGATTAAAGATATTGTATTAACAAAAGGTTATACTCGTACTATAGGTCCGAGATAGCAAAGACGAACCGATTAGTGAAGTGAAGCTGATCCTTTCAAAAGGTGCATACGCCCAACTTTTACAACTTGTATTATCGAGTCAATTAAATTGATTACATGAGATTACGTTTTTCTAAAACATTATAAACAAAAGTAATCGCTGGCTCTCAGGCTGTCGTGTACGTTTGTTTGGATCTTTACATATGTGGTAAGTCAGTGGGCACACCGCGCCACACCTGGTTATATGCTTCCGCCAAGATGGGACGGACCTAATTTACGTCCGAGAGAGGGTAATCATGTGTATACTGATGGTAGCAAAGTAATCTCGAACGTTGTGGTGTTTGCTGAGCGGTTTCGTGTAGAGCTTGAGTTTGTAATTGTGTTTTGTTTTAACTTGATTATTCCTAAGCCACGATGGGCCGGACCTAAGTTATGTCTCGAGGAGTAATTAAGTAAATAAAATATTTTATGCGTCAGCTTATTCACCAGCATGTGTTGTTGACGTATTTTCAAAATTGTTTTACAGGTAACGAAGGATAGACGTGCTTGAAGAATCAAAGTGGACGATAGATGATCTAATGGCTCAGATCTTTTTGTTAAACTTTAAAATATGTAAATGGTGGTTTGATAAACAAGTAATATTTTGTAAACATTAACGGGTATTTTTATAATCACGTCTTTTGATATGTAAATAATTATATTTTAATCCACGCTAATATTTCTGCACAAACCCGTAACTCTGATTTAATTAAAAAAAACGGTACCAACATCTGGGTCACACACCTAGGCCGTAGTTTGGGGTGTGACATGGATAGGGAGAGCGGCTAGTCTCCATTGAAAATTCCCATAAAACGGACCCCACATACCACAATATCCTCAATCGACGTCGAATCTCTTTGTCAAAAACAGAGACAACTTCCTTAACAAACATAGGCTGGCATGTTCGGAGTCCGAACAACAACTTAGCCACCCCCATACATGAGCGAAGTAAGAGAAGCTCACATTGAGGGTCACGCAAGCGAGTAAGACATCTCATTAGTTCCACTGCTATTGAAGCTCTGGTAATAACCAAACTACTGATAAACACAACGTCCTGGCTAACCGCACCTCCAAAGAGTTTAACCCCTAACTCCGGTCTCTCAATCACGATAGGAAATAAACCTATTTTTGCCTTTACTCCATTGCATGACGGCCAAAATACTTCGATCTTTTAAATATTAAGCTGAAGCCCCAAACTTGGCCCCTTGGATCTAATAACATCCATGGCGTTCAATGGTGTCTCCTATAATCGTGACATCATCTAAGTACCATACATTGAAAAGTAACTTGCAACGGTCTCATACACAATGAATGAGGGGGTGTAAAGCTAATTCAAAGAGAAGGGATCCTAAAGGATTGCCTTGTTGAACCCCGGTAGTTGACTGGATACAATCATTCCCCATATATAGCCTAGCTGGTTGCCCGTAAAGAAAAATAACCCATAGGGAAATAGATGGGCATCTTGCACGAACCTCCTGCGGGAGTGTGATCCTATCCACCATGTTGAAGGCATTAGAAAAATCTACTTTAAGCAACTCCAACGACTTATTAGAGTGGAACATGTTAAGAAATCTATTCGCGCTATGAAGCACCGCATCCGCTCCACTCGGAATCCCCACCCCGAATTGAAAATCACCAAGGTATTTTGCTATCTCTTTCACAGCACTCTTGTCACACCCCATCTTAGGCCTAGAAGTGCGAATCGATAGTTGGTACCACATTTGTAATTAAATCAGAGTTACGGTTAATTAGCGGAAGTCTTTATAAAATATAAGGATCAAAGTTGTAAAATATTTACAATACAAAAGATGGAACGAAAGTTCCATTTACGTTTACTTGTTTTATGTTTACAAAACCACCTTTTAATTCATAATTAAGTTTAACAAAAATTATCTGAGCCATCGGATTCTTGAGCCTTCGTCCTTTAAGCTCTAATCTTGATTACCTGCAAAATGTTATAAAAATACTTCAGCAAAGATTTGCTGGTGAATATGCTGACGCGAAAACATTTTCTTTTACTTTGTTACCCCTCGAGGGTTACGCGTGACTCGGCCCATCTTGGCTTAGGAATAACAAAGTTAAAATAATATCATTATAAACTCGAGCCTCTACCTAGGTCACCCCAGCAAGACACCGCAGCGTCTCGACGTACTTAGGTACCATAAATATACACAAGGTCATTCTTACTCGAACATACTTTGGTTCGGCCCATCGTGGCTGGAGGTCGTAACCAGGCGTGGTGCGATGTGCCCACCGCATTTAACCACATATGTAAGGATCCAGACAAATGTATACCACAGCCTGAGGGCTAGGCTTTTACTCTTATTCATAATGTTTTTAGAGACACTTGGCCTCATGTAAAGTTTTACACATAACACATTTATTTGTTTGAAAACAAGTTTGTAAAAGTGGGGCGTATTCACCTTTGATCGGGATCGGTTTCCAACACCGTCCGATCGGTTTCCAACACCGTCCTTGCGTACTCTTTCTTGATATCTCGCATCTATAGTACGAGTATAACTTTTATTAGTCGGATATACAATCCGGCTTAAGACCTTTAGTCTTATTTATCTCGATGAACCTTTAGTTCAATAATCTTTTACTTTAAAACCTTTAGTTTTAAAAGCAATATTTATAAACCTTTAGTTTATTATAAAAACCCGACGTTTATTTTTTTCTAAGAAACGTATTCTTTTTCTTTTATTATTTAAGAATACCCTTATTACTTAAATAATATTCATAACAAAGAATTATATATATAATCACACACACATATATATATATATATCTACACTTTTATATTTCTTTCTTTTATTTTCTTTGTTATATATTTTCTTTTCATAAGCATCGAGTATAATTCCGACTTAGGGTATTAGGCCTTTATAATATTTTGTAATTATTTTAATCGGGTATTAAGTCTTACCTTTCCTCGGCTTATAATTCCCTAGATACTCGAGCAGCACTTCTACGCTGCTTAGTCCTTTCAACACTTGCCTTGATCGTCACTTCACTTCGGCACGCAAATCAAGACACCCAATCTTCTCGGCACGCACTTCGAGATGATCGTCGGGTTGTAAAAACAACACCACCTTCTTGTTCGGAACGTCGTCGGGGAGTGGTATGAATATCGAGGTATGGCACGTTTATCGAGGGATCAGGGCACAGTTTTCGAGGTAGATCAAGGGCACGCTTTTCGAGGTGTAGTGAGAGACTAAAGAGAGAAAGGAGTATGCAAATTTGGTGTGCCTTGAATGAGATCCCGGACTTGCTATTTATAGGCAAAATCTGGGATCCCATCGCGGTACGCGCCCGCCTCCAGGGCACCCGTCGCGTACCGCGACGTAGCTCTGATGACGCAGACAGTAGGTCTGCCACGTGTCGCCACGTGGCAGACGTCGTGCCACGTGTCGGGACACGTGGCGACCGGTGTGCCACGTGTGGACACGTGGTGAAAAATGTATCAGGCGTGTCAGGCCACGTCATCGCGGTACGCGATGACGTAGGCTCAACGGCAATCGCGTATCGCTGTTGACGTCTTCTAGAATCTTTGACCAAGCCCCATCGCGGTACGCGATGGGCTTGTCCTTAGTCCCTTCGCGTAGCGCGATAGGACAATAAATCAGATTTTTCATTTTTAACCTTGGAGTTTGGATTTTGGTAGAATTAGTCCCTTAACTTTGGAAAGTTGACATTTTTGGCCCAAAATTCCCGTGATGTTACAACTCCTCATACCCACTTTGGATACAAGCGCTCTCCAAATCGCACCAACGGCAATAGGCGTATCCCCATTGTCGGGATTAAGCAGTGGCGTTAAGGGGGGCAAAAGCCACAAACTCCGCCAAAGCAACAGGGCATCTCCCCCTAACCACAAGTTAACCACCTCATTGCTAACTTTAAGAAACCCCACGACAATCACGGATCCTCCCGACATGGGGCATCCAAAATATGTTGGACCTTAAGCCCATCTCTCCCACAATAAGTCCCTTTAGGAAAAGATTGAATATACCCTAGAACACCTTCAACGTCCACAACGAAAGGGCCACCGAGAGTAAGGCCCCAGGCAAGGCGGGCAGGGGCAAGATGGGATGCTTATAAAGCAACGCTTTCATAGTAGCGTAACCTAGAGGAGCAACACCTGAGGAACACAAAACTTTAACCGTGGTCGTGAAGTGCTCGTCGGCAACTTTTTGAATACACTGTTTAGCATTGAGGCCCTCCATCAAATTATCCCGCCCAAATGAGGCCTCATCAGAACTGGAGCCCATATCCATCGGTTGGTTAAAGAGAGATTGGATAAGATCAACACATCCGCTTCCATCACCCAAGTTTCCAGGGCCTGCCGAATTGAATGGCATTGCAAGAATTTCCTATTCCCCGACCTACAATCCTGTAGGTTGGAAGGCTAGACAACTTGTAATGTGTAACGGAGTAATATCAAAAGTCTAACCCATGCTTCAATGAACTCTGGCCTAGACACCACCTTGCACAATGAAAAAGATAAGGCCTGGGCAAATGCCATGCGACACCTAGGAGGGGTGCTTTAGAAAACAATGATTATGAAGATAAAAAAACAAAGAAATATCCTAGAAATCAAGATAAATTTAGAAAAAAAACGCGTGTAAAGTAAGATGCTATAACTATAACAAGGAATAATGTACCTCAATTATCCTAAAGCAGGTCAAAGACATGCATGATCGAACATTGTGGAAGAAGATGAAGAACCAACCCTCTGTTGGACGTAATTTTGGACTCCAAGTCATAAGTCGATGAACTTGAGGGACCAATAATGTCAAATCGATCATAGTTGGTTATGTTTCCTAATTACAATATGTTCCTAATTGATATGTAATTATCATAGGTAATGTCTTGGCTAGCAAGTTAGGTTAGTCTATAATATAAACCGCATTATGGTTAGACATTGTAGCACGTGTGAGATGCAACCGAGTTAGGGTTCATCTAGAGACACACACGAGATGTAACCGAGTTAGGATTCATCTAGATGCAACCAAATTAGGGTTAATCAAGAGTCAAACTGAGTTAGGGTTTGATGTTGTAATCAATTTTTTAAGTTATATTTTCTGATTAATATAAATGAGAGTTAGTCGTTTACTTCGTTTTTGTTTGTCGTTCGGGACTTGGCCCTCTTAATGGCAATTGCAACCAACAACAATGGTTATCTTGAGGAAGGAAGCCAAAGTTCAAGTATAAAGATTATTGGTGTTAAGAGAAAACGAAAAAATATATGGGGAATAGATCTAAAGATTCTACTATTGTATGATCGAAATTAAGGGGGTGATTATTGGGTTAATCCCAATCATTTACCAAAGTTAAAAAGATCAAGTTAAGTTAGATCCAATAGTATTTATTCAAATCTCCGTTAGTAATGTCTGGACCTTAAGTGTAATAATTATAAGTATAATGATTAGTGTTGTAATTAATGTAAATACTAACCGATGCATTGTGTCATCCTTCCAGTGAAGCGATGCGTCGGATCTACCATAAGGTTTCAACATTTATATATATGAGTATAAGACCACCAGGAAATTTAAAAATAAAGATATATTTTTCCGTTAATCAGTTATACACTTTTGATTTCAATACACTACAAAAATATTGTCTTTATCATTATTTTTTATATAATTATAGCCTTACACTTGATTACCCCATAGATTATTCGAACTATATATTAACATTAATCAATTTTAGCTCGAATGGTTTGTAGTGGAACCCTACCCTCTCTAATCCATTCAACACGTTTCTTTTCCGTCGATATACCGTGCAAGGTTTTCCTATATATATATCGTAACTAAATCCTTTGATCTAATATGTTTTCAATCAATATAGAGCATTCTCCGATTATAAAATTTTACATGGTATCAGAGTGTTACAAGCTCAAATCTTAAACTCACCGATTGATGTTGCTCTACGCCGAACCATAACCGATGAAAGGGCTTACCCACAAATACACTAGGACATTTCCCAATCATAACTACGTTTTGACTATATCCGCCTATCTAACAGCGCTATACCAGGACTAACTAGTGAGCAGTATCGGTAGTTTTTGAATGTGTTTGGTAGTGGATTCAAAATTGATGTTGCACTAATCGCTAATATGGCATATGCCCTCCGAACAATAAACACCATAAGTATGTTCACATTCAAGGAAATTGGGTAGTGGATTTTGGTCCCATGTAACACATAACCCATAATGCTTCTATCCCTAAGACAAATTAAGAACTGCTCACGAGTTCCGGATCACAATACCAAATGGGAAAGAATAGTGGTTGAAGGAATATGAGAGCGTTCCACACGTTTTGGAAATTAATTGCAATATTCTCTTTATCCGTTAGTAAGTTTCCGAAGATCTCCGGTGTGCAGTGACATTAATTTTCCTGATTTTTTTGTTAACTTATATTTACCTTCGAGAACTTTGGTGGATCTGGTAAATGCAAGGATGGTCTTTACTATATGAGGATTGTGATATTTCGATTTTTCCATTTCTTGTAATAGAATTGTATACCTGGCCCGTTTTAAATTTTTGATTTTGATAAAAGATTATTATTTTTTATTATTATGATATTTATCATTGATTTGTAATTATTAAGTTGCAACCTCGATCTCAACGCATTACTACTACTACCACTACCGAATCATAAGTTATTGATTTCAAGTTATTAACACTATTTTCATAGGGTATGGTTCAAGAGAGAAATGAAATTACTGCGAGAAATGAATCCGGGCCACTAGTTTATTTTAGGTTTTAAAAACTTCAAGATTAATTAAGAAACTATAAATGCATCTCTCTCTTCAATTAATATATCTATTAAATTAATATAACTAATCAAATTACTATAATTGAAAAATATTAAGAATTCATTTATTTTCTATCCAAATTTTATCCTACACAAGTATAATTTACCCTACACAAGTACAATTTATTCATACGTTAAAATATCTTTCTATCCAAATTTCTTCCAACTCAATATATAAATATCCATCAATACATAGTTACGTTGTGATAAATAATATAAAAAACTATTTTACATGTGTTAGCATTAAATATCAACAACAAAAAATACAACATACACAAAAATATATAGCCTACACTTGTTCTGAAAATAAGAAAACATATAACATATACACAAAATTCATCATCAATAAAATATACACGCACACGAAAACATATAACCTACACATGAAAACTTTATTCTACACAAATATAATTTATTCATACATTTAAAAAAAATTTTATTTAAAACCAATTTCTTTCAACTCAACTTATCAATATCTATCAACACGTAGTTACATTGTGATGAATAATACAAAAACCTATCTTACATATATTTGCATTAAATGTGAAATATACAACATACACAATAACATATAACCCACACTTGTTCTAAGAATAAGAAAACATAACTTACACACGAAAAACATATAACCTACACACGTGTAGGATATGTGTATATTTGTGTAGTTTATATAATTGTTGATGTCGAATTTAATATGTAATTTGTATGCTTTTTTGTATATTGTACGTGATTATTTCTCAAAACAAGTGTAGGTTATATAATTCTGTGTATGTTGTATATTTATTATTTATATTTAATGGACACATTTGTATGACATTTTTTTTATTATTTATAAAAACTAAATTAGTGTTTTTATCTTTTTAATTATTTTATTTAAATTATGTAGATATATTAATTAAAGAGAGATTTATTATGGTTATATTAGTTGTATTAATTGGAGAGAGAGTGTGCATTTATTGTTACATTTATATCTTTTTCATTTATATTTAAACTTTTAAAACCTAAAATAAAACTAGTGACTCATATTCATTTCTCGCATTTCTTGCAGTAATTTCATTTCTTTCTTGGACTTAAACCTATTTTCATATATGCAAATATTTGAATCTATGTTCATTTCATTGTTTACATGTGTAATCGTTAATTTGACACGTTGAACTGGGTATGTCTAGATTAATATTTTAACATGTAACATAAATAATTATGGTTATCTTAAAATAATATTTATCCTAAGTATTTTATTTGACATGTTATATTATAAAAAATATCTTTTAGCATATTCTAAACATAGCTTCTCTCCAAGACTTACCTATTAACCACCTTCTAATCACAACTATAAATACTCCTCATTTTCATTTTATTTCTTTTGCTCATTCTTCTTCTTCTCTCTCTAATAATAAATATTCTATTGGATTTTTTAATTTATATTTTCTTGTGTTTGTTTCAAAGTTGCAAAAGTCGCTAGGCGGACCCTAAGCGGCTAACTGGTGAGTCGGGTGTATTCGGAGTACTCAAAGATTACTTAGACATGGTAAATATAAAGAAAAATAATTTTTGAATATTATAATATAAATGTCAAATATCATAAATTTATTAATATTTATAATAAAATAAGTAAAGATCAATATAAATAAGAAATACATTTTTAAGTTATAAATTATTCTAAAAATTGTTAGTCATTTAGTAAAAAAATGATATTTATTCTTTAATATTAAAGATATACGAGTTGTGCTTTTTAAGCCAAAATCGTCTCAAGTTCACCGACTAGATGCGATTATGACTGAGGTTGACCACCTTTAATCAGTTATTAGCAACTAGGCGGAATTAAATAAACTCACATCAGCGACATACCTTGTAGCCAGTACTCGGTAAGTACTAGGCCTTGGAAACCTACTTTTACAACATTGGTTTGTTCATCTCAAGATTATAAGATAGGCATAAATTCTTGTTCATTTTTCTTGTCTTTGTTCTTCATTTCTTCTTATTTTCTTATTGTTATAATGATTATATGACCATCACATAATTATGTTTATGATCCCACCTAATATATACACTATGGTGTATAGGATAGAGGAGACAAAGAACATAAGGTTGCAAGATGAACTTTAATAGTCACACCTTCACAAGTTTTTACATTCTTGAAGTTTTTGTCTGTTTTATTTATTTTAATTCAAGAACCATAAGTATTTTGGTGATACATGACCAAACATATTGTATGTATCATACCACAAGTGGCTCATAATTTTCTTTATCAAAATCCATTCCAAAGCATCAAAAACATTGTTGTTTACAATGTTTCAAATTTGACAGCTGAATTGTTCGACATAGGTTGAGCAATAACTTGGTCATAACAAACTAGAACGATTCAAGGCCAAAGTTTATCATTAAATTTATCGAGTTACGGTTCTAAAGACTATTTATATGTATTTTTATTCTTTTGTATGACTTCACATTTGTTATTTTAAAATTAGTGCGTAGATTTGTACCCTATGTTAAGATTGACTATTTTAGCCTATATCGGGTCCGAATATGGGCAATTTTTTTGAAAAAAATATGTTCTTTACATATTAATTTAGTTGAATGGATATTTTTTTATAATTTTTGAGAAGTTAATGATATTTTTAAACATTTATGTAATCGTTGACATAAATTTGTCCAAAACTAATTTCGTTTTTCTTGTTTATTTTTCAACTTCTAGTTGTGTTATTTTAACACATGTATGTTTCTTTAATCTTAATTTATCAAACACATTCTAAATAAGTCTTAATTGGATTTAGGGATTACTTGTTAGGACCCACCCAAGCTTAACCAAAGACCCAGTTTTTTCATTCACCAATCCAGGTGAGTAATCACATCCCCTATTTACTATTTTTGTTTTGGAGGCTTTATGCGTACGAAAAGACTCAGTTTCTCATTATAAGAAATACTCAAGTACTATTCCATTATTTGTGTGATTTTGTAATTCCTTGAATAGTTATTAAATACTACTCCGTAAATGACTATGCGTTTACAACTTTTTGGTTGGTTTTTATCTCTTCCTCATCCTCGATCATCCTTATAGTATGATCATACGTCGTAGGAGTAACTTGACCCATCGTTTGTCAAGGGGAAATGCCAAACTTTGTCAATGTTGTTAGTCTAATTGTCCTAGTAACTTGACTGAATCTAGTGTCAAGGGGAAATGACAAGTTTTAATTATGTTGTTATGCTAGCTGTTGTGATTCACATGTCGCAAGGAATGTATCAGATTGTAGTTACTCACTCACCATGTGTTGTTAACAAATTATTTTTATGCATATTGTAGGTTGTTATCTCAGATGAATTGGAGTGGAGAATTTAGATTGGATCTTAGGATAAAATAAAAAATATTTTTATTGAATTGAGATCAATGTAATAGTTTTGGTTAATTTTATTTCTTTGTTAAATGACAATTGTGTACCTTATTATGAATGGAATAAATTAGATATTGAAACTTGTATTACTTTAGTACATGTTGAGCTATGATACAAATTATCATGTAACATCGTGAAAATATCGGATCAAAAATACCAAGTTTCCAAAGTCAAGGGACCAAAAATGCCAAACTCCAAACCTTAGGGTTAAAAATGAAAATTCTGGTTTTTCTGACCCATCGCGATACGCGATGAATCAGAAGGGAAACCCATCGCGTATCGCGATAGGTTGTATGACAGCGAGACGCGTGGCATGCCACGTGGCACACCGTTTGTCGCGTGTCCCGCCACGGGGCACTCCGTTCGCCACGTGTCACACTGTCTGCCACGTGGCAGACCTATATAGTAACTGGCCAAGCCTACGTCGCGATACGCGACGGGCTAGCCAAAGGAGCCATCGTGTATCGCGATGGGCTTCCTGATTTTGTCTATAAATAGCAACTACGGGTTCTTCATTCATCACACCTCAAATCGGTTTTCCTCTCTCTCTCTCTCTAGCATCTCTCTAAGCGCCAAGATACGTACCCTCGATCACCTCGAAGTTCGTGCCCTCGTAAACCGTGCTAATATACCGACGTTTCCTCGATATTCGTGCCACTTACCACCGACGTTTCAATTGAGAAGGTGCTACCATCCCGACGACCATTTTGAAGAAAGTGCCGTGGAGAGTTGGTGCCTCGTTAAACGTGTCAAAAGTAAGTGTTGATCAAGGAGCATAAGAAAACGAAGCGGCGTCGAAGTGATGCTCGATTGTGAAGGGGTTTCATTAGCCAACAAAGGTAAGCATAATAACAAACAAGATAATAATAAAATATTATAAAGGCTTAAAACCCTAAGTCGAAGTTATACTCGATACCTCGATAAATAAAAGAAAATATAACAAAGAAAAGAAAAGATAGAATTATATATATATATATATATATAAAATCAATGTGATTATATTATATGATTCTTTGTTATACAATATTATTTAAGTAATAATAACTATTCTTAAATAATAAAGAAAAGAAAAGGAAAGTATATGTTTCTTAAAGAGGAAGAAACGTAGGGTTTTAAATAAAATAAGAATAACTATAGGTTATCTTATAAAAGAAAGAAAGAATAATATTTTTAAACTTCAGGTTTAAAAAGAAAAATGATACTTTTTAACTAAAGGTTTTAAAGTAAAATAATCGAGGTAAAGATTATAAAAGACTAAAGGTCTTAAGCCGGATTGTATATCCGACTAACAAAAGGTTATACTAGTACTATAGGTGCGTGATAGCAACGGGAAAGACCCTCAAATGGTATTTGAAGCCGATCCAAATAAAAAAGGTGAATACGCACCAAACTTTACAAACTTGTTTTCAAACGAGTCAAATGTGTTATATGAAAAAGGTTTACATGAGACTACGTGTCTCTAAAAACATTTATAAATAAAAGTATAAACCTAGCCCTCAGGCTGTAGTATACGTTTGTCTGGATCCTTACATATGTGGTAAAATGCGGTGGACACATCGCACCACACTGGGTTATAGTCACGCTCGCCTGCGGGGAGTTATGACCATGTGTAAACATATGGTACCCAAGTAATGTCGAACGCTGCAGTGTGTTGCTGGGGTGTTGTGTGTAGAGACTTGAGTTTATAAATTGTATTGTTTTATAGCTTGATTATTCCTAAGCCACGATGGGCCGGACCCAAGTTATGTCTCGAGGGCTAATCAAGTAAAAGAAAATATTTTAGCGTCAGCATATTCACCAGCATTCGTTGTTGACGTATTTTCTTAACATTTTGCAGGTGACCAAAGTTAAAGCTTGGGAAGACGAAGTGTTTAAGATATCTGATGGCTCGGATCTTTTGTTAAACTTAATATATTATGAATTGTGGTTTTGTAAATAAAACAAGTAAACTTAACAGGAACTTTTGATCCCGTCTTTTGTGTATGTAAATATTATATTTTAAATTGTGCAGATTTGTCTTTACAATCTTTACTATCAAAAACATCTCTTAACCGTTACGATTGCAATGCAAACTAATATTAACTCTAATAATCGTTAAGCAGGAGGAAATGAAACATGTTTCCTTGTTTGCACTATAAGTCCATAACTCAAGCAAGATTAGCAATAACGTTCAAGTTTACAAACCTTTGATATTTTTTTCTTTTCTTTGTTTATAAGTAAAGCTTTATTTATGTGAAGTTATAAATAAATTTCGTTAGGATTATATAATATTAGTTAGTATAATCATATCAACTATTAGTTAGTATGAAGTTATTTTTTATCTAAATTTTAAAACATTAGTGGCATTACATACGTTATACGTACATCAAAAATAGTAAATAAAACTGGTTAGATACAATTAGGATTTTCAAATAATAATAATAACAAGTGTGTTTATAAAAGTAACAATTATGAAGATAAGGTTAAGTTGTCAAAAACTTAAAATACACATTTCTAATAAACCTAAAAGGATGATAAGATGTTAAAGTGGTAGTAGAATGGATAATTGTTAGTTGAGGTTGAATCGATTCGGGAAGCAAAGCTCAAGAATTTGGGGGATGGGAAAAAAGATTAATGGGGACATTGAATTTAGAGACCATTTTCATAGTAAAATATGAGTGGGGTCTATACCCCCCTCCCCATCAAGTACATCCGCCACTGAGGTGAGCCCATTAACAAAAATTCTTTGGTCCGTCACTGTCCCCGTATGAACTCAACGGCTCAACCTTAACCTCGAAGCTACCCAACCGACGTTTGATACGTGTCAGATGATTAATCATGAAGAAATGATACGTGGTGTGACGTGTCACGCAGTGGACCACCCGTAGCGCCGCAAATATCCTATCGATGGTTGTAGACTTGTAGTTATCCTATGCAAGACTTACCAAACGTCGCAGTCCGTGACGGTCCGTCAGGGGATCACCCGATCTGTATAAAATGCAAGACTAGAGCATTTCAACATCCCATCTCACTGCTATTACCAAAAAAATCGTGCTATGTTACCTGGTACTCGATTCTAAAGACCGACGATCTGATTATGAATTCTAACGGTGTCCCGACGTTCGTTCCAAAGTTATAATGAGTTCTTCATATCAATGCAGATACTGCCCGACCGATTCCCAATACCTCTTAAACTATCAAGGTATTAGTTATGCTTTTGTTAAGTTATTTAAGCTAGTTAAACCCTAGAAATGGGTTATAGTCAAATATAAGTTGACAGTTTTAATACATAAAAGTTGACCTATTAAACGTTTCTTCGTCACGAAGAAACGTCACTTGGAAACATAGATAATGTCATAATGTTTTGAACTATATCAGTAGAACCGAGATTATCAAAGCAAAACACATGTTGAATACGTTTAACCTTTTACTAAATTAGTTTTAATCTTCATAACGAATATGTCATCCGTTAAAGAGTCGGAAATGTTTACATAGGATTGTCAGATCCTTAAAAAGTTATGCACGTTAATATTTAATAAAACTTTCCGCTTTGGTGAACACGGATTTGGTTTAAAACTTCTCTATGCTGACGAGTTTTATATGACTATCATGGGAATGAAAAAAAATAATAAATAAAAAAATTAACTATTTTGAGAATCTCTATTTAAATGGGCTATTTTGGGGTTCATATATTTTTTTCATAGGGTGGGCTAAATGTACCTACATCTTCTACTTGTCATATCTCTTTTCTTAAAATTTTAATTTATTTAACAATTTTATTTGACATGTTATTACTCTCTAATATATTTTTTTCATTTATATCATAAAATTTGTGCATTTTATTACGTAAATATACTATTTTTTATTATTAACAAATATTAAGAAATTTGTTTTAAAAATATGCAAACTAGCTCCAAAAAACTATTAAAAACAAAAAAACACTCTCTAAACAATTAAAACAATTATAGAAGAAATTGTATTATTAAATTATCAAAAAATGTTTATTTTAATTAAGAAAAAATTGCTTTTTCCTATTTAAAAAAAACTAAGAATTGTTTTAAAAATATAGAGTTAAGTGCCATTTTAATACCTGTGGTTTTTTCAATTATGCAACTTTAATACCATTTTGAATTTATTGCAAATGATTACTTCAGTTTATAAAAACTTGCATTTTTAGTACTTTTTTCTAACTCCGTTTATTTTTATTTGTTAAGTCAAGGGTAATTTGTAAGTTCGCTGTTTTCCTTATTTTTGTATTTTTTATTAATCAAATTCTCCCTCTTCTCTCTCTCTCTATATCTATTTTCTATAAAATTAGTGAAAAATATTCTTAAAAAAATGTGTTTTGAAGACAATAATAATAATAAAATATAGCAAACTGACAAAAGAGAAACAAAAAATGTTTGAATTGTATAAATATGAAACTTAAGAGTTGAAGTATGTTTAGTAAAAATGATAAAGAAACGGGTACGTTTAGTTGCATCCTCAAATATTCCACCTTATTGTTTTGTTTTAAGTATGGGTGTACACGGACTAAACCGGACCGAACGAGAGCATGTCTGTGTCCGTCCGTTAAGCTTTTGACGAACAAACGGAAGGTTCACGAACACTCTAACGAACGAAAATTCATGTCCGTGTCTGTCCAATAAGAAATTGAGTTTGTCCGTGTCCGTCGATTAATATTGTAAATGGACGTTAACGAACAGTAATTGACAAACGGACACTAATTGACATTAATGGACAAACGAATACTAATGGACAAATATAAACGGTTACATATTAATACCAAACATAAATCTAAACAACGTCACCTACAAATTTGTAATTACACCATATAACATCCAAATATACTTAACCCTTAATATATTAACATAAAGTGGATCACTATAATATAAGAGACATTAGACATGTGTGGTAATACAAAACTATGATTAATAACACTAGAAATTTCACTATTAAATTACAATACTGGATAGATCTAAACACTAACGACACCGGACGGACATTACAGGACGTAATCGGATGAATGTTATCGGACGTTCATGAACACTATCGAACGGACTTGGCCCTTGTCCGTGTTCGTCCGTTAAGCTTACCGAACGAATTTTTTTTGTCGATGTCCGGTTCGTTTATTAAACGGACGAACATAAAGGAACTTCTTGCCGAACAGACGCGGACACCCGGTTCGCTTATATACCTAGTTTTAAGTGAAATCAAGGATTGCGGACCTGTTGTGTGTTTTTGCGTTATAAACCACTAGCTTTAGAACCGTGTGATGCACAGGGAGTTCAAAAGAAATACAGTTAAACTATATAAATTAAATTATTAAATTAAAAAACCTACATATCAAATTAAATAGTTTAATAAGTTCAAATTATATTTCTTAATGTAATATTCATATGAATATGTATTCTCTCGTAATTTCTTCATAATCACGAAAAAGATGCACTTAGTGATTTTATGAATTGTAATTATATTTTTTAATGGAATAGCGAATTATAACAAATGATGGTAAAATGTTTCATTATACATGACATAAAAAGAGAATATCATATATAAAATAAGAATGACTAAAACACTGTGTTGTATTACAGATTTGAAATAGATGGATGAGAAGTACATGGATCCATAAAGGTTGAATGACTATGCTGGAATAAAATTGCTATTTATTTACAATCTCCTCTTGTTTTTATTTTCTTAGACTTATAAATATCATTCATTAATTTTTACCACATTCATCTACTACACTGAAAAATGTTTATAAAATGATTTAATAAAAAAATAAAGAACTGATTTCATTAAAGATATATATAGTTTTATTATATTGACATAAATACCCTCCTATTTTTAATCTTTATAATTTAGATAATTAGTTATTTAATTAAATAATTGATTAATATGTTTTGATTATACTGAACCTAAATAAGTTTTGTTAAAAGTAAGAAATAATTTGAGTTTGGCTAAGAATTAATATCCAAAATAGGTAGATTACTAGAGTATATTTTATTCCTTATTTATCGTGAAATATATATATGTACCTGACATCGCAGTCAGAGTAAATAGCATGAGCGCCATTTCCAAGTTCACATACTTTTAGCTGATTGACAGCATAGTCGAAACAATCCAAACAATCTGGAATGGAAACATATCCTCTGCACCAAGCAAGGCCCCACACTGGCTCACTATTAAACAGAGCGTGTGCTGCAGCGTGGTTGCTGGTCCTTAACTGCCGACGGAGGCTTGACAGGGTGGTGTTAAGGTTTGCCAAGAAATACTCTCCGCTCATACCTCTGTACATACTGCAATAATATCTCATCAGAGTGCTATTTCTATCAGTAGGCTGTGATGTCACTTGCTCAGCGGTGCTTATGAGCACCACCACTACCACTAGCAGACTCACCAACCACCTGTTCTCCACTTGTTTCATGTTTTCCTTTTGGTATCTTTGTGTTTCCGTTTACCGTTATAATTTGATAATTAAGTTTATATAAAGTAACAGGAAGAGAAGTGTTTAATAATTTATCGGTCTTGACTAAGTCAATGAGAGGAAATTCCACCGGCCAATTAATGCTAGATATAATTACATGAAAAGCAACTAATCACGCATTGATGATTTTATAAGTCTTTGCACGGCATGATGGAGCCGTGGGTCATCAAGCCTCATCAAAGCCGTTGATGAGGCATTCCCCTTGTGAGAAAGTGGCAAAAATGTGGACATTTTTAAATAGGGATTTGTAACATTTCCGTCTTAAAAAAAAACTAGTTAATAGACTTGCGCCGCATACATAGGTTTTTACATGACTCAAATTACAAAAGTGTTCCAAGTTTGGGTCGAACCCATCTCTATATGTCCCATATGAAGTGCCATTGTTTACTCGTTACCCGAATCTTGACTCGGTTAGTCTTCATTTGAAGGTTTCTTGGTAAACCCTTATCCTAAAAATGTTACTTTTGTGATCATTCTCTTCAGCTACTTGTCTAACCTAAACAAACTTTCAAACTCGAATTTTAAACACCAGAAACGGTAGAAGACGAAGAAGCATCAGGCGTAAATGCATTCGTGGCAGGATGACGATTGACGTAGCATCATTTGTTAACTATACTAACTGAAACAGTAAAATAAACGAACCGGTTAACATGCATGCTATCAGCATACCAACAAACATAGATAGCCCAAAACTACATAAGCAAAAGAGAGGCAAAAAGCAATCGAAATAAGATTTGGAATACCTAAGGATACGCCCTGATTGTTGCTGAACTTAGGGCTGACATATCGTGTATACCCGAACACGATAAGACACGAACACGATATGTGTATACCTGTACACGACACGAAGACTTATCGTGTACCTGTAACCCAAACACGAACACGAACCTGTTACTACCTGGTATACACGATAATACACGATAGTACACGATAATAGTTGTTTAGAAACACATGTTTATGCCCGGCTGAAGATGGAATGATGGACGGAACTAGCGGCGGAGAAAGATATGGCCAGCGACGGGTGATGGCCGGGGAGAGATATGGCCGGCGATTGGCGGTGGGTGATGGCTGTAGAGAGATGGCCGACGACAGGAGGAAGGCCGACGATGATGGGAAGGATGATGAGAGGCGAGTAAGCGACGGCTGTGGTTTGGTTTGTAAGAATGATTTGGATGAATTTAGGGTTAGGGATGATATAATATAACTATATATATATATATATAATGGTTCCTTCAAGTTCTTAAATAATTTAACAGTTTTGTAATGATACCCATCCTATATATATAGTTTTAAAAATAACCAAGTATTAACAGGTACCTAACAGGTAAACAGGTATTATACCTGTTTAGACACGAAAATTAACAGGTAATTTCATGTCTACCTGTTTAGTACACGAAACCTGTTAAGGTCTTACCTGTTGTTACCTGTTAAAGTCGTGTAGGTACGTGTCTCGTGTATAAATTGTCAGCCCTACTGAACTTTCAATCTCCAATAATCATAAATTGTTGCTTAATCTCAACTTTTCAACATCGGTAACAAACACTTTACCCACAACAAAAGAAAATATGTCTCTGCATCATTGAGATTTCATATTAGAGTTATCATTATGCTATATAAACGCTAAAAGGTGGAGTAACATTACTGAAATGCTAAATTATGAAGTTAAGTTCACTATTTTTAAATGCTTTATTATGAAGTGAAAAAACTCTATTTTGGAATAATAATAAATGTGTGTAAACAAAAAACTGTAAAACATTATAAAAACGTTAGATGAAGTAAAGCCAATGTAGGTCATAATAACGGATCAAACAACTAGTTCTTGAATCAATCTCACTTACTAGCTAGCGGAAATCAGTAGTAAGCAACCGAGATCTCGGATCTTGTTGTGTTTGGTTATTACCTGAAAATGGAAAGAGAATGAGAGAGTACGTAGGTCCTACGGGCGGATCAAACAACACAACAACTAGTCTACTTGGATCAATCACAGCACTAGCTAGCGAAAATCACTAGTGAGAAACCGAGATCTCGGATCTTGTTTGGTTTATTATTGCCGTGAGGGAAGAAGAGAGAAAAGAGAGGAAGAGAGTTTGTAAATAAGGATAAGGTTATGTTATTTGCAAAAAGGTTAAATGTTTGCATGAGATACACACACTATTTATAGTGTGTGTTCTCATGCACCATTCTTGTATTATTTCAGCCCAATGGGCTTCAAGTTACATGGCGTCGGGCCCAAACATACAAAGAAGCACAATCCAACTAGCTAACTATCATAAACGTTAACGTACAAGTAAATACAAAAGACTAATAACAAAATGGGCCTTAAAATCTCCCTCTAGTTTTTAGAATTGAATCGGTTAGTTCGTGTCTTCAGTCGGAATCGGACTCGTATTCGAACACCTCGCCATGATCGAATGGTTGTTTTTCAACAAGAAGCCGAACAAACTTGTTGAATTTTTTGACGATAGCAATCGTCTAATCACGACGAACGTCTTCAACGGTGCACAAGGGTGACTCATAGAGCTTGAGTAAGTCAGCCTCGCAGAAACCCGCCATCTCGTGCTCATCGATAAAGCGGGGGTGATGCATGCTATCACAATGAATTATCACCTCGCCGTGATCATTGTCAAATTCCCACGAGATAAAGTCATAAAGAAAGTCGTCATCAAAGGGCATGGGGGGGGGTAATTTTGTATGAATTTGTTTCTAAAACGACTCATCATCAAGATTTAATTTTGGCCAAACCCGTTTTAACCCGAAACAAACTGATACTTTTGTAAAGCGGTCTGTTCTGACCCGACCCAAACTGATACTTTTTAAAACGGCCCGTTTTGACCGAACCAAATTGATACTTTTTTAAAACAGCCCGTTTTGACCCGAACCAAATTGATACTTTTTTAACACGTTCTGTTTTGACCCCAACTCTTTTTTGCTTAGAATCTGTTCTAACCCAAACCCGTTTTGATCAGTAACCCGAACTTGGCCAGTTTGCCAAGCCTAATATTTGTCGTGTTGACAGTTGGGATTCCAATTTGCTGGTAAAGCGGTATACACTGCAGTGTGGGTTGCAGCTGTATCACTTTTCATAGAGTTGTTAGGTTTTTCTACCCAGAAATGGCTAACCGCAGGTGGTCTCGGGACTGTGTTGCTGACACTTCCTGGCTGTGAGGTGTATATATGTTTGTATGTATATATCATGCAACTATTACTTTACAATCCCAGTTGATGTTCTTTTATTTATATAGATATTCACAAACTTTCTTTCAAGTGCCATGATTCACGCAACCCGTCCGTTTGTGGTCAATGAGTGGATCCAAGCAAAGATAGAAAGCGATGAAGTTTCTGGAACTGTAGAGGTATGTTGACGTTTCTTCTGATGCGGATCTCATTTTTTTCATGTTCAGCATGTTGGGTGGTGGTCACCTACAATTATAAGAGGTGAAGACGGTGAAGCGATTCATATTCCAAACCACAAGTTTACTATGAATGTAGTGAGAAATGTGACTCAGAAGACTCATTGGCGCATTAAAACTCATCTAGCTATCAGTCATTTAGATGTCAATAAGATTAATGTAAGTACACGAATATTCATCATTTGGTATGCCATTTATACAAATATATATATATATATATATATATATATATATATATATTTATAAATATATGGCTTGTTAATTGTTATATGCACAGATTATCGTAGCTGATATGAGAAAAGTATTGGCAAAAAATCCTCAAATAGAACAACAAAGATTGCATAGGAGGGTTTTTCTTGAAAACATTTTTCCCCGAAAATCAGTCCCTTTTGGTTGGTTTCATTTCATGTATGTTTAGCTTACTTATTAAGATTATACGGATTAGGTTTATGATTTATGTTATGCAGATTTTCGTGTCATGCTTTGTGAAAACTTCTCATTTTGAAGAGTACTTATGTGTTAAGGTAAGTAAACTTTTGGAACTTGAGCTTAAATAGTTTTTTTTTATCTTAATATTTTTCTAACTTTTTTATATGAAAGCAGGAAGCTATCTTATTGGATCTTCTAAGAGTGATAAGTCATCACCGGGCTCGACTCGCAACACCAATCCGTACAATTCAAAAGTCGTATAACGACTCAGATTTGGACAGCTTCCCCTTTGCAGATTCAGTCTTCACTCGCGGTAGAGCGCCTTCAGACCGTCCCTTGTTATTAATCGAACCTGATTACAAGGTCAATGGAGAAGAAAAGTCAAAAGGTCAAAACAAAAGTCTTTAACAAAGTCAAACAACAAGTCTTCATCAGACTCTAAAACCAAAGATACTAAAATAACTTCTGATACAAAAGTTAAAAAACCATCAAAACCCGAGACCAGTAGAAGAGATGAGAATATGGATGATGAAAAACCGAAAGCGGTTGAAAATGTGGAAGAAAATATTGTTCTTGGCGTTGCTTTGGATGGGTCAAAAAGAACTCTTCCTATTGAAGAGGGAATGGATACTGCTTCAGCTCAAGTTAAGGAAATATCCAAAAGTGTGACAGCAAAAGGAGCACCGTCATCGGACAAGAAAGACGGAAATACCCTTGGCTCCACGACCACCGATAAGTAAAGTAGCCCTTCGAGTTGTCGGGAAGATTGGTTTTTGGTTGATATTGGCATATTGCATGATAGTGAATAGTGATCACAGATTAGTAGTTATAGTATATACACATTGGATGATTCATTTGTTAAATAAATTAATTTACTGTTTGCTTTAAACAACTGAATAAAGTAGCATAGAAATCTTAATGAACATGCAAAACACATTTTCAAACCTTTGCTGCATAACAGTGCCGTTAAAATTTATCAAGATCCTATAAGAATCCTCCGATTGTGATCAGTGAAATTAGGTCTGGTTAGCTGTCTTTGCCCAAGTGAGGGATCATTTGGAAGCATCAAAATTACTTCAGACATGGTCGGTCTTTCTGAAACTTGAGACTGGGTGCACAACAAAGCAATTTCAATGATCTTGATCACATGATTTACTTCGACTGGATTGACATCCAATGTTTCATCAAGTAACTTCACAGATTTTCTATTTTCGTACAATGTCCATGCCTGTCATCGAGTGTAGCAAAACATTTAAGAGCACAAAATAATTCTCCAAAAATGGGAATGTAAGAATCATCTAGCTAGTAAGTTCTGATGTTTATTCTAGTTAATATTTTTGATGTATATTAATGATATAAAAATGGGACAAAAGGTATAAATTTGTATCTCACATGTTCGAGGAGGCAATCGGTTGATGCTCCATCAAAGTTCCGGTAAGTACACTTTTTGCCACTAATAATTTCAAGGACCACGATACCAAAACTAAAAGTGTCAACCTTATCTGATAAAATGCCATACTATACATATTCCGGTGCAGTGTATCCCCTGGTATTATAATACAAGAATATGATTAGATGTAATTTGGGGAATGATAGGATCGTATATTGCAAATCAAACTTACAATGTCCCAGCAAACTTGGTGACAACATGGCTTTGATCCTCATGCTGGAACCTTGCCAATCAGAAATCAGCTATTTTGGGTTGAAAATCGTCATCAAGGAGAATGTTGCTCGACTTTATATCTCTATGAACAATTCTGACATGGAATTCCTTGTGTAGATGAGCGAGACCCCTAGCTATCCCTAAAATAATTTCATATCGTCTTTTCCAGTTCAGCGTTCCCCGTTTTTCACCTATAATATATAAAATTAACTGTGCCAGATCGATGTTTGGAATTTAAGCATCAAAATTTTAAAAGAAGCATACCCCATAGGAACCTATCAAGGCTTCCATTTGGCATGTATTCCAGGACAAGAAGTAGATTGGATCCTTCAGTGGACCATCCTAGGAGCCGAAGAAGATTTCGATGATGAATGTGACTTACAAGCAGAATTTCGTTTTCGAATCCTACTTTTGCTCCAGCATATTCATCTTTAAGCTTCTTCACTGCCACAACTTTCTTATCATCAAAAATTGCCTTTAAACCATAAAAAAACTAGTAGTCAGTTATTTGAAATCTTGAAGTAACTGGTTTTTAAATGTGTATTAATTCTTTATTTTATCACTGTTATATTTGAATAGATCACATTTTTCGTAATTCAAATCAAATAGCTCTGTTTTATTACCTTGAAACCGTGCCAAAACCGCCTTTCCCAATGATATTCTCTTCACTGAAGTTATTGGTTGCGAACTCCAAACATTTATAATTGTAGTTAACTGTGCCCTTCAATTCTGCAGGTGCGTCTAATATTGTTGACAAATAAGAGCCATCAATATCATAAAACTGAATGTAGTACAACTGCATATAAGAACTAAGTTTCTGAAACATAGTAGTTGATGGCGTAAGTCAACTGATGAACCACATAATGCACAAGCATGTCAATTGACCGTAAATATATTCTATAGCTAGTACATATCGTGTTTACCTTGTTGGTCTCTACTTGCCTTTTCCCGACTGCCACAACATAGAAAAATTGAAAGTAGGAGCGACAAAAAGCTTACACCTCCAACAACAAAGCCGATTATGTATCTCATTTTTTTTGAATCTCCTTTATAGCATGCATGCAAAATATTAATCAACCAGATAGAATGCCCTATTCAGTTCTAGTTACAAAAACAGAACAATATCACTTCTAGAAGAGTATAGGTCTCACCATCCCGAAGCAGGGATATAATATCAGTTGTCTGGTTTGGTCCAAAAAAAGGAGTTATGTCATAACTCATCCAGCATCCGCTGGAACTTATTCGCCCAAAACTAGTAGGAACACATTCATATAGAGATCTTGATTCCTCCTTTAAGCACTCTAAACAGTTACTCTGGCTTATGTTTAGATGACACTGGGCAATGGCATACACGGTTGCATTATGATCAACAGCTACTTTCCTTGTTGAAGCTGCATAGAAGTTATGCGTTCTTGGTGCGGCAATTTGAAGATCTGATAACAACCTTTTTACTGCCTTTCTGAACTCTATTGGCTGAGGTGATGTTGTGTTGCTACATATCGCAATACCATCCCGATTATTAACCTCGCTGAAGAAGTTATTGGGCTCATACCTACAGAAAAAAAACTCTGATTAGGTTTTACATTACATTTTTGAAGTTTGAACCATTATGTTAGTCTAGCAGTATTCATTTTTTTTTCATCACATTCGAATTCTTTTAAGTTCGATGCCTATAAAAGGCTTTTAGGTTTGCTAGTTTTTTATCTTGTAATTCGTTTTCATTGATAATTATAAAAAAAAGTCATTCGATGTGATCACTACGCGTGCTCTTGATATCTCTCAATTTAACAAGTGATATTAGAGCCAAACAATCTAGGCTCGTGTTCGTAATCGTTTCCCTTTTGTTTTTGGTGTTTTCCAATCACAGTAGAGGTTATAATCGAAGATTTAAGTTTCCAGTCGAAGTAATGAATCCGATCGCAGGTGCTCAAGCTCAAGTGTAGTAAAGTTTCCGATCGCAAGCGAATTCCGATTGCAGGAAGAAAACAATCGCCAGAAGAAAACCAATCGAAGAGTAGAAGTTTTCCAGGATCTCGTAAACTAAATGATGGCAGAATTTTAAGTCGTAGGAGGAATCAAGAGACTAATGCACTGAAATGTTTAATAAAATTTGACCCGGCTCGATTTTAAGTAAAATTTACGTCAACACGTATTTATGTGTGTGTGTATAGAAGATGAATCAAATAAAAAACAATTGTTTTGTGAGGAGTGTGAGAAGAAATAAAGCACATCGTCAAAATAGAACACTAAACCAAGTAAATAGGAATCTATACATTTTTTTAGAAATTATTAATCTCAACCACTAGATCTTAGATCTAAGGGCCTAGATCTATTTTATTCTTTTCACAAAAATATTGTTTTTTACGTTAACCTTACCCTATATATAGTATATTTGACATTTTATAAACTTTAATACATTAAAAGCTATAAAAGAAAAATCAAATATGAGGAAATTTTAATTATAATAATATAATATATAAAGAAACAATTATAAGACCAAATAGGTCGTGAAAGTCGAGTTTGTTGCCAAACTGGTCGTGAAAGACGAGTTTGAGGTCAAACTGGTCGTCAAAGACACATTTGAGGCGAAACATGTCACCAAAGACGAGTTTGAAGCAAAAAATGTGAATTTAAAACATGGTCTTAGACAATGAGTTTATATAGGACGTTAATGGAATCTTCCAAAAAGGAGGGACAAAATGGGATTCTCTTTTCAAAAAGAACGTTTTGGGAATTTCCTTTTTATAAACAAAAAAAAACGTCTTTTACTAAGTTAAAAACATGTTTATTTTTTGAAATGAAATAAACACTACTAGAAAACAAGTCATTTTCTCACAAAAATTTCCTATAAATTTCCTACGACAAGTAGTTTTAACTGATTTCCAACAAAAAAAAAATTAGCTCCAACTTTTGCTACAATATTATCTAATAAATATTATGTTAAGTCAAAATAGTTTTTGTAAGAAAGTTGTAGAAGTTTACAACCACATGTTTTTGTAGCAATTTTGTAGGAAAAGTTGGAAAACGGTTGAAAACGATTTTCAAACATGTGTTTTTCCAACGTAAATTTTTGTTGGAAAACTGTTAGAAACTGGGTTTTCCAACAAATTTCCTACGAACTCAGTTGTAGAAAAACATCTCTTTTTCTAGTAGTGAAAGTGTCTTTGACCTTTATTTATTTTTTTAAATATCTCTATATAATAAACCAATGGATTTTCCACAAAATTCTTCTATACATCACCAAATATCTCTAAAGTGGCACATGGCATTTTCTATATTTTCTTTTTATTATTTTATATCAATTTCAAAATCAAAGTTACGGCGCCTTTCATGTTCAGAATTTTTATCATCAGCCAATTCACAAGTTCATTGAAATCCATCAGTAGTCCAGTTTAGCAAAAGGGTAATTTTGGAGGATGCCTATTGCATACGTTATTTTTCCATTTAGTGACTCATATTTCAAATTGACTTGGTTTTTTTATTTCACCAGAGTATTATGTAAGAACCATTTGAGTAATCACCTTTTATTCGTGCTGCTACTAAAGAAGTATGAAAATGACTGTGATCTCATGCCCAACTGGTAGCAAAGATAACAAAATAGTGGTAACATTTTATGCAGTTTTGGATATGTGGTCATGTTTGACTTTTTCTGGTCAAACATGACATATGGAAAGTTCAAAATGTTTGTATTATTCTTGACCATAGCTTGGTGGATCAGTAAATGCTAAAAATTACACAATGCACATTGTTTATACGAGTAAGGTCAAAGATGTCCTTTGGAAAAATAATCAGAGTTTTAGGAAATTAGGGAAGTCAACAAATGAATTTGCAATATGAAGTGATCTGTCAACTGTTTACTGTTGATTATTCCTCGGACAATAGATGGTTTAGAGGGTATACAAATATTCAAAGGATTGAACATGTTTGGAGGAGTAATTTGAGAAATCTGGAAATTTTGATTCTTGGGCTGGCTTACTCATTTTGATGTTGATTTTAAAGACTTGCTAACTTTTTGAAAGTCATATTTGAAGAATTTTGTATACACACATTTTTAATGTCATTTAATTAAAATAGTAACAACTTTTAATTTCATTCAATAAGAATTTGTATGATTACAATAATTTAATCGGTTTGGTTGTTTATCCAAATTGCTATATTCTTTTTATTTTAGCAGCCCGTGTATCACACGTGATTTAACCTAGTTGCTAATACAGTAATACATACAACATCTAAATCTCTACCATTAGGAGTTGTCCATCAAGGTGTTGATAACTCAACCTAATAACTACCACTAGAATAAAGGCCATTTAGTGCGAATGTAGTTATGGAAATATTCCAGCAAAGAAGATATATATATGTACGTACCTAATATCACAGTCCGTGTAAAAAACCCCACCATCCATTCCAATCCCACATACTTTTAGCTGATCAACAGCAAAATCGAAACATTGCAGACAATCTGGAATAGAAATATATCCCCTGCACGAAGCAAGGCCCCACACTGGCTCACCATTGAACAAAGTGCGTGCCACTGCATAGCCATCGGTGTTGGTGGTTAACTGCCGACGGAGGGTGGTGTTAAGGTTGCTCAAGAAATACTCTGGGCTCCTAGTCCTACCTGTGGAGAAACTACAATAATATCTAATCAAAGTTTCATTTCTATCAGTCGGCTGCGATGTGACTTGCTCCGCCATGGTTATGAGTAGTAGTACCACTAGCAGGCTGCTGACCAAGTCCAACCACCTGGTCTCCACTTGTTTCATTTTTTCCTTTTAGTATCTAATAATCTTTTATTTTAGTTTACCATTTTGTTTATATACAGTAACAGGAAAAAACGTGTTTAATACTAATTTATTGGACTTGACTAAGTCATTGAGAGGAAATTCCACCGGCCAATAATTAACGCTAGATATAATTATCTGTATAGAGTAAAGTAAAAGTTGGTGTCACAAATTTATATTTGATAAAGTTCTGTTTTTAGTATATAAAAGATAGATCTCCAGACCATACATAAATGAAGTGATGGCTGGGTGGTTGTTATATCTTTGACTCTAGGTTCTCTCTTCTTGTCAACCCATTCAGCTTCATTCTATTGGCCCATTATTAATTATTATTTTGATTTTTATTATAACAATTGAAACTTTTAGTGTTAGGCCGCCTAACGACACATTATTGAAGCAAGGGTTCTGTTTTTTTATTTTGTTTTAGTTATGGTTAGTAATGAACGGTATAAAAACTGGCCGAATACCACTTTATTTTTTGTTATAATTCCGGTATCACAATAAACATGACGGAAACCGACCGAATTCGCGCAAACTCAACGCATATTTTTAAGTTCCGGTACCGTAACAAACATGACGGAAACTAACCGAATTTGTGTAGATTCAATGCACGGGATCAACAACGGTCGGGTTTTAACAAACTCGATATTTACCGATCGATGCTACCTCATTGGTCCACCTCGATTTTTATAACTTTTATTTATCTTAGTTTTAGTTCCGGTACAATAACGCACGTAACAAAACCGGTCAGACTTATGTCGA
Source organism: Bidens hawaiensis (assembly GCF_021521415.1). NCBI lineage: Eukaryota > Viridiplantae > Streptophyta > Magnoliopsida > Asterales > Asteraceae > Bidens > Bidens hawaiensis. The sequence continues at coordinate 2,646,674 of NW_027491095.1, read as the reverse complement.
CTTACGGCCTCAACGTTTGAGACTAACAAGTAACAACACTTGTGTTTTACCACCGTTCTGGTTTACCTATCTGTCCCGGCGCATTGCGCCAGGTAAAACCCTAGTTTACATGAAAAGCAAAAAATCACACATTATTGATTTTCTACACAGCAAGATGGAGCCAAGGGCCACCAAACCTCATCATAACCGTTGACGAGTCATTCCCATGTGAGATGGTGACACAAATGTGGACTTTTGAAGAAGATATTTGTATAATTTTATTATTTAAAAAAATATCTTTAATTTTTATTTCATTTTATTTTTTAAAAACAATTTTTTTTAATTCATGTTCTCCGTGACATGAACCCAAAACATTTCTAATCCTCTTAACTCAGTTCTCTGTATATACCAATGGACCATCAATCCATCTTATATTAAGTTTCATTTAGCATCTCATGTGATATTTTCAGTAATATCCTTTCATTCTTGTTGTCATTTTTTTCTTCAATGCTTCAGGCAATTCGGGGAGATTATGATGATATTTGGCCTTTGGAGTTGGAAGTGGGTCCAAAATATTGAACTTAACCGAAAAGATTTAGCGACGTTAGAAACCACACCGAAAATACAAAATTCATACATCTAAACTATGAATGAGATCGACCGTACCGGTACCAATACCGAAAATATCGATACCAAATTTGAGGGAAAATAGGTACCGAAATATCGGTTCGGGTTTGGTTACGAAACCGGTTCGGTAATTTACCGCTTCGATACCGCACTAGCATTTTTTTTTTACATTTTACTTATCCAAAGTAGCGTTTTATTTGTTTTAGCGACACACAACGAACTTCCGCTTTAGCGTTTTATCTTCGATACCACTTTGTTTTGTTTTGTTTTTTCCTGTATTTATGCGGGGCATAACTTCTAAAGTGTTATATTGATTATTATTAATATTAATTTATTGAAACTTGTTTACCTTTCTGATCAAAGAAAAATTAAAAAGTGACAGATTTTTATAAACCTCTAACAAAAATCCATAAGCAAACATAATTGACAAAATCATAACAAAACCATATTCACCGAATTGAGATCGGTGGGATTTTAAGGAAGAAAAGAAAATTGAGCTGGGATTTGAAATATTATTGACTAATGGAATATAGATATATACTTAAAATTCATATAAAATAGGTAACACAATCAGTGATATATTTGTAAATCGAATTACTATCCATAAAAAAACTCTAGATATCTGCTTCTACTTTATTTTAGTAAAGTAAAATAAATGTAGACACGTGTCAGTTTGTGTTTAATTCTCATCATTTTTTCCCTCCAAAACTAATGTATGTCATAAATCAATAATTATTCATTTTCCTTTTACACTCCATTTATATTATATCTATAACATGATTAAATTATTCAATTTTCTTTAAACTCTATTTATATTATATCTATACAATTTTATAAAAATAAAAATTTACATATTATACTACTATACATTGTTAGAATATATTTCACAACATACCCGGTGAAATCCAAAAATCAACAACAAATCATCATCATCGTACTCCACAGCAAATCGTGTTTGTTAAATATTGAAAAGAATACAATTTAAATGTTATTATTAACATATTATACTATGTATATTATTGAATAGTGTAAAAAAAACAAAAAAAACCTCTAATATGCTTTCAGTTTCTACATTTGGCTCAAATTTGTTACGGTAAAGAAGGGGTAATATGAATATTTTTAAAATTTTGAGAATGCAAATAGATTTATCGTAAAACTTGTTACGAGTTCAAAGTTTTGACTTGAAAATGTAAAACAAATGAAAGTTAGAATTTTAAACGTGGTTGGGTTTCGAATTTATTTTAAGGACATTTTTGGGAATAGTCAAAAGATTTGGGATTTTGCACATCGAGAATTTTTCCCATGACTATTAAAATTCAAGAAAAAATGACAAACACTTCCGACATGCCACCTCTAGGCCTATCAATGCTTCTAAATTATATCAAATTAGAAACATTTGTGTCAGCATTGACATTTCCTTAAATAGTGTTCAGAATGTTATATGTGAAGCATGTCGTACAATATTATGCTCAAGTAAAGCAAAACTTTAACAAAATTGAACGGGTTAACTTTTTTTTTTGTCTAATACATTTTTCTATAGATAGTATTTATTGCTTTATTTGTAAGTTAATTATTTAAATCAACTCGTGTGTTACACATGCTCTAAAGCTAGTATCTTTATATAAATTCGAATTACTATCCAGTACCACATTTTACTGATACCGAAATTACGAAAAGAGAATACCGATGCCGGTACCGCTTATAATCGGCATGTATAATATTGGTACGGTATATTCAGGAAAAAAAGTTCATCCCTAATCTAGACCACCTTAGTAATAAGTTGTTAGCCTATAGACCAAGTTTCTAATTAGTTAAGTATGTGGTTTTCATTCATGTGATTTGTTCAAATTTGCTATTTAAGTCCTAAAGTTTAAAACTTGATATTTTCGTCCCTTAGGTTTCATTTACGTTGAAATTTCCATCATAAGGGTTCGTTTTTCTTGCATTTTTCGTCCATACATGTTAAGGCGAATGACAAAATTTGCAATGAAAATGAAACCTAAATGACAAAAACAGCATTTCACTTTATTCCTTTTTCATGTGTGCTTGTATAACCTTCGTAAAACATAGCTGGTAGAATGTAGGATTTTTTTTTAAAAAATTAACAATCCAATTTATGGGTGTATATATATATATATATATATATATATATATGTTTCGGGTATGTGGTATATAGAACGTACAGATTGAATAAAAAGAATGTTCACGATAATTTCTCTGTAAGGTTCGTAAAAAACCATTGCCAATTCACCTGTGCCGAGTGATGTTACGTATCGGTGTTTTGAAGAGTACTTATGTGTGAAGGTAAGATAGCTTTTGGAACTTGAGTTCAAATAGTTTTTTTTTCTTATTAGTTATTATATTTTTAACCTTTTTATATCAATGCAGGAAGCTATCTTATTGGATCTTCTCAGAGTGATAAGTCATCACCGGGCTCGACTCGCAACACCAATCCGTACAATTCAAAAGACGTATAACGACTCAGATTTGGACAGCTTCCCTTTTGCAGATTCAGTCTTCACTCATGGTAGAGCGCCTTCCAATCGCCCTTTGCTATTAATCGAACCTGATTATAAAGTCAACGGAGAAGAAAAGTCAAAAGGTCAAAACAAAGTCTTCAACAAAGTCAAACAACAAGTCTTCATCAGACTCTAAAGCCAAAGATAATAAAATAAATTCTGATCCAAAAGTTAAGAAACCGTTAAATCCTGAGACCAGCAGAAGAGATGGAAATATGGATGATGAAAAACCGAAAGCGGTTGGAAATGTGGAAGATAATATTGTTCTTGGTGTTGCTTTGGATGGGTCAAAAAGAACTCTTCCTATTGAAGAGGGAATAGATAATGGTTCAGCTCACGTTAAGGAAATGTCCAAAAGTGTGACAGCAAAAGGAGCACTGTCATCGGACAAGAAAGACGGAAATACCCCTGGCTCCACGACCACCGATAAGTAAAGTAGCCCCTGGAGTTGTCGGGAAGATTGGTTTTTGGTTGATATTGGCATATTGCATGCCCTTTGTTTAACACATGTGTATAGTACAAAGGTAAACCATTGTTTGGATTGCATGATAGTGAATAGTGTTCACAGATTAGTAGTATAGTATATACACATTGGATGATTCATTTGTCAAATAAATTAATTTACTGTTTGCTTTAAACAACTGAATAAAGTAGCATACAAATCTTAATGAACATGCAAAACACATTTCCAAACCTTTGCTGCATAACAGTGCCGTTAAAATTTATCAAGATCCTATAAGAATCCTCCGATTGTGATCAGTGAAATTAGGTCTGGTTAGCTGTCTTTGCCCAAGTGAGGGATCATTTGGAAGCATCAAAATTACTTCAGACATGGTCGGTCTTTCTGAAACTTGAGACTGGGTGCACAACAAAGCAATTTCAATGATCTTGATCACATGATTTACTTCGTCTGGATTGACATCCAATGTTTCATCAAGTAGCTTCACAGATTTTTTATTTTCGTACAACGTCCATGCCTGTCATCGAGTGTAGCAAAACATTTAAGAGCACAAAATAATTCTCCAAAAATGGGAATGTAAGAATCATCTAGCTAGTAAGTTCTGATGTTTATTCTAGTTAATATTTTTTATGTATGTTAATGTTATAAAAATGAGACAAAAGGTATAAATTTGCATCTCCAATGTTCGAGGAGGCAATCAGTTGATGCTCCATCAAAGTTCCGGTAAGTACACTTTTTGCCACTAATAATTTCAAGGACCACGATACCAAAACTAAAAGTGTCAACCTTATCTGATAAAATGCCATACAATACATATTCCGGTGCAGTGTATCCCCTGGTATTATAATAACAGAATGTGATTAGATGTACGTAATTTGAGGAATGATAGGATCATATATATATATATATTGCAAATCAAACTTACAATGTCCCAGCAAACTTGGTGATAACATGACTTTGATCCTCATGCTGGAACCTTGCCAATCCAAAATCAGCTATTTTGGGTTGAAAATTATCATCAAGAAGAATGTTGCTTGATTTTATGTGTCTATGAACAATTCTGACATGGAATTCCTTGTGTAGATGAACGAGACCCTTAGCTATCCCTAAGATAATGTCATATCGTCTTTTCCAGTTTAGGATGCCTCTTCTTTCACCTATAATGAATATAAGCGTATATATAGAAATTGTTTGGAAATTAAGATTTTCGTACGAATCTACACTAAATTGCCAAAAGTAGCATACCCCAAAGGAACCTGTCAAGACTTCCATTTGACATGTACTCCAATACAAGTAGATTGTCTCCTTCACTGCACCATCCTAGAAGTCGGAGAAGATTTCGATGACGAATGTGACTTATAAGTAAGATTTCATTCTCAAATCCTACTTTTGCTCTTGCGTATCCACCTTTGAGCCTCTTCACTGCCACAACTTTCTTGTCATCAAGAATTGCCTATTAAATCATTAAAAAACCAAGTAGTCATAAGACTCATTCTACTTTCAAAACAGTTACTTAAATTCATGTCTTTTTAAAGAGCGATTAACAAGATCTGTCACACAAAGGTAGCTCCTTTTTTATTGTTACTCTGATTTTTAATAAAGCATATTTTTCATCATTCATACATATAGATTATTAGACTCGAATATGTAGAGGGTCGGAATATGTGTAGTTAAGGGATATGAATAGCCTCTAGAGTTTCATGATTTTGTTATCTATATATATCCATGTAACTCTCATATTAAGATATACTAAAACATCTACAATTGCTAAGCATTAACTTGGTATCAGAGCCAATCTCTGAAACCCTAAATCTGCAGCCACCATCTCACAACCGATCTCAATGGCTCTTCTTTAATCCTTTTCTGATGCTGCCAAAACCACTCATAAGTTTTCATTCAAACTTACTCCCACAAATTATGGCTACTGGAAAGCCATTCTACAACCCTTTTTGGTTACAAACAATTTGTATGGGTATGTGGATGGTTCCATCCCTTGTCCATCAGCAATCATCCAAACAGCGCAACATCAGACACCGAACCTGCACCCAAGCCACAAGATAATCCTAACCATACAATCTCGCTCTCCAATGATGCACATGTTCGGATGCTTCTCCTGTCAACCATATCAGAATGAGGGTCATGTTCAACACACCACCAAATCACGTGACCTTTGGTTAGCCCTTGAACGAGCATATGCTCCAAACACTATATCACGTGAGTTTACTCTCAAACAACAGTTATTGAAAATTGCAATGAGAAGTGATGAATCACCATCGGCTTATCTAGAACGAGCACAAGATGATGCTGATGCTCTGGCTAATATCGGGGGAACCTTTCAAAGATAAAGATCTAGTTATGTTGGTTATGGCCTACGAGATGAATATAATGGTCTTAAAAGTAACATAGTCACTCAACAATTCCCTCCGGCCTTCAATGAATTACATGCATTACTTTCTGATCTTGATTTTTTGGTAAAAAAATCTGAAACCATCCCCCCTACTCAAGTTTTTTCAGCCGTGACCAACCCCATCTCACCCTCTCCTGGCCTTCTCGGTTCTAATCCTAACCCCACCACTCAAGCCCTACAGCAATTTGTGAATCAACTTAGTCTCCAACATGCTCCATCACAATCCCAAGCATATTACACCAACCGGTCTGGTTATAATTGGGGTCGTGGTCAAAACAATCGTCGTGGCAGGGGCTCCTACAAAAATAACTACAATAGCCGCAACCCACCCAACACCACCAACAATCACAACCCTTTCCCATGGGCCTCTACCCAAACTCTTGTCTATGGAACATGTAATCGATGTGGCATTGCCCACATCCCCTCTCAGTGTCCAAACAGGGATCCCGCTACCATTCGGGGACGATCACCATCTGCCAATTACTCTTTACTCTGATGTTCGCTCTCAAGCTTCCACTTCTTGTAGACTGGACACAGGTGCTACTAACCATGTTGCCCCTAATCTTTCCAGCTTTGACTATTCTGAGCCATACCTAGGTGGGGACAATCTTCATGTTGGCGATGGTAAGCCTCTTCCTATTCTTCATATTGGGTCAACCCGTTACTATTCCCCAAACAAAACCCTTTCACTCAAAAATATTCTTCATGTTCCTCAACTTAAACAAAATCTCCTTTCCGCTCAACAATTATGTCTAGATAATAATGTATTCTTTGAATTTCACTCTGATTTCTTTTATGTAAAGGATAAGGTTACCCACACTACCCTCTTCACGGGTCCCAGCAATGATGGTCTCTATACATTTTATCTTCCACGTATACAAGATATTCCCAAAGTTGCTTTCTCCACTGCTCGTGCTGCCTCCAAGACTTGGCATCAAAGACTTGGGCACCCCATCATCAACTTTTAAATTCTATGTTTTCAAAGTATTGTTTACCTGTTTCTGATAAACCTTCTAGTTTTGTTTGTGACTCTTGTTCTGTGGGAAAATCTAGCAAACTATCTTTACCTTTATCTGATTATCATAGTTCACATGTTTTGGATTTAGTTGTTTGTGATGTATGGGACCTGCATCTGTTTCCTCATATGATGGTCACAATTATTTTTTGTTATGTGTGGATCATTATTCCAAATTTATGTGGTTTTTTCCGTTAAAACTTAAATCTGATATATTTGCTACTTTTAAGCAATTCATTACAATGGATGAACGCCAATTGAAAACAACACTCAAATCTGTTCAGATTGGGGAGGCGAGTTTCGCAAATTATCTCCTTTCTTTTTGGAACGTGGTATCATACATAGACTCTCCTGTCCACACACAAGCGAACAAAATGGCATTGTTGAGCGGCGACATCGTCATGTTGTTGAAATTGGACTTACTTTACTTGCCCAGCTCACGTTCCACAACAATTTTGGGACTTTGCTTTTGGCACCGCAGTATATCTAATTAATCAGATGCCCTCCCGTTCCAACTCACATATGTCTCCGTTTGAACATCTTTTTGGACACAAACCCGATTACTCCTTTCTTCGGGTCTTCGGGTTCCGATGCTATCCACACCTCCGAGCATACAATCCTCACAAACTGGATTTTTGGTCCATCTCGTGCGTGTTCCTCGGCTACAGCACCTTGCATCATGGGTACATGTGCTTTGATCCTCAAGCAGATCGCATGTATGTAGCTCGTCATGTTCGATTCCATGAACATGTTTTCCCGTTTCAGCCATCACCCATTTCCTCACAACCGAATCCTACACCAACATCACCTTACTACTCCTCCTATCCAGTCCCGAGGTCAATGCCTTCAGCCCCACCCAACTTCTCATCGACGCACATCTACACCAACATCACCTTACTACTCCTCCTATCACTCCGTCGACCCAGTCACCTAATAACACAACTTCTCCATCTCCAAACCTGGCCCAACCCTCTTCCGCTCCAATATTTTCACCAGCATCTACTGTTTCTTCGGAACACTCTCCTTTCCCTTCTCCAACTTCGACTCAACTGTCCTCACCCATTCCTGCTCCTCCGCCACCACCGCCCCCTCGCACACATCCATCAAATCTACGACCTAACCAAAAAAAACCGACCGATACAATCCCTCTACTCATAATACTTATATATCACCATATACCGAACCCGTTTCCTTTAACATTGCCAACAAAGATCCCCGCTGGCACAAAGCTATGGCTGATAAGTATTCAGCTCTTATTCGGAATGGCACATGGTCTTTAGTACCGTGTCATCCTAATACTAATGTTGTGGACTGCAAATGGGTGTATAAAATGAAACAGGACCAAACTGGGGCTTTCACGCGTTACAATGCCGTTTGGTTGCTAAGGGTTTTCGTCAACAACCAGGTGTGGATTATCATGATACATTTAGCCCCGTTGTCAAAGTTACTACAATTCGTACCGTCTTGTCTATCGCTGTTACAAGAGGATGGCCTCTACGACAGTTGGATGTGCAAAATGCATTCTTACATGGGGATCTCAAAGAGATTGTTTACTTACAACAACCGCCCAGTTTTGTTAACCCTGACAAATCAGACTACGTGTGTCTTCTTCATAAGTCTCTCTATGGACTTAAACAGGCTCCCCGGGCGTGGTTTCATTGCCTATCTTCAGCTTTATATAGTCTTGGTTTTTGAGGATCCAAAACTGATCCTTCCTTGTTTATTTACTCGTCAAGAAAAATCTTGTTATGCATGTTGGTTTATGTGGATGACATTATCCTCACAGGCAATGATTCTGCTGCTATTGACAACGTGGTTCGTCGTTTAAGTACCACTTTTGCCCTTCAGGATATGGGAAAACTGTCTTACTTTTTGGGCATTGAGATCGTACATCGCAACAAAGACATTATCTTGTCTCAGAAAAAATATATTTTGGATTTGCTTCATCGGGCTGGACTCTCTTATGTTAAGCCGGTTCCGTCCCCCATGACCTCATCTACTAATCTATCACTTGGTGACAGTTCCCCCTATGACAAACCGGTTCACTATAGACAAATGGTTGGGGCACTACAGTATGTTACATTGTCTCGACCCGATCTCGCCTTTGCTGTTAACAAAGTGTGCCAGTTCATGCACTCTCCTACTGTCAATCATTGGTCAGCGGTTAAACGCATATTATGGTATCTTCAGGGCACAATTGATTTAGGTCTTTTGTTACATCATGATTCGGGTCCCTTACTTCATGCTTATGCTGGCGCGTCTCTCACTGCTTTCTCTGATGCTGACTGGGCTGGTTGCCTAGATGACCGTCTGCTATCTATTTTGGGTAAAAATCTTATTTCTTGGGATGCACGTAAACAGAAGACTATCTCTCGTTCATCCATGGAATCGGAATACAAGGCTCTGGCAGACTCGGTTGCTGAACTAACTTGGCTCGAGACGCTTTTACGCGAATTGTGTTATCCTGTTAAAACAGCTCCTACATTGTGGTGTGATAACTTTAGAGCTACTTACTTGTCCGCAAATCCGGTTTTTCATGCTAGAACAAAACACGTTGAAGTTGATTTTCATTTTGTTCGAGAAAAGGTGGCTCAACGAAAACCGGCAGTCCAATTCATCTCTACACAAGATCAGATTGCTGATGTCTTTACTAAGGCTTTAGCTTTACAACGGTTCCTATCTTTAAGATCCAAGCTACAGGTTGAATCTCGGCCTTAGCTTGCAGGGGAGTATTAGACTCGAATTTGTAGAGGCTCGGGATATGTGCAGTCAAGGGATATGAATAAACTCTAGAGTTTCATGATTATGTTATCTATATATATCCATGTAACTCTCATATTAAGATATACAAAAACATCTACAATTGCTAAGTATTAACTTAGATTTATCTTATTACCTTAAATACCTCACCAAAACCACCTTTCCCTATAATATTCTCTACGCAAAAATTGTTGGTTGCCTCATGCAGTTGTTTATAACTGTAATTAACTATCCCCTTAAGCTCCGCAGGTGCATCTAAGGTCACACCGCGTTCACCTTGTTGGCCTCTACTGGTCTTTTTCCATATGCAACTCCATACAAAAAATGTGCATGCAAGTAACAAAATGCATACACCTCCGACAATGAAAACGATTATGTGTCTCTTCTTTCTTGAATCTAATTTAAAGGATAGATATGCGATATATTAATCAACATAACTGAATCTGCCATCTCTAATTACAAAGAAAAGATGAAAAAATATCATTTCTAGAAAATAAGAAGTCTCACCATCCCAAAGGAGAGTTGTAATATCAGTTTGCTGGTTCTGTCCAAAAAATGGAGTCCTGTCATACCTCATAAAGCATCTGTTTTCGATTGTCCGCCCAGAAGTAGTAGGAAGACAATCATATATATATGTGGATGCCAACTTTAAGCATTCTAAACAAACACTCTGGCTTACATTTAGATTACATTCGGCAATGACCACATCAACATTAATAGTATGGGTTCCAAGTATTAAATCTTATGGGGTCCTCAAAAAATTTAATATACCGCTTCTAATAAATTTTTAAAAAACATTGGTGTCCCGGGACCCCGATCCACACTATGTGGGTCCGCCCCTGGCAACAACCTTCCTTGTAGAAGCTGCATAGAAGTTCGTTGTTCTTGGTGCGGCAATTTGAAGATCTAACAGTAAACTTTCTGCTGCTTTTCTAAACGCTATTGGTTGAGGTGATGTCAAATTATCACATAATACCACAGTTTCAAAAGGATAAGCCTCGACATAGAAGTTATAGAAATCATACCTACATAAACAAACCACGCTAGTTAGATTGGACATTGCATTTTGAAACATCTTCTTAGTCTAGTGCGATTTTTTTTATCAACCCATATTCGACTTATGATCAAATAGTGCATACGCTTAATTTCTCAGTCCGCATTATAATTCCTCAGTCTGCATTTCACTAACTACAGTCAAATAATATTAATATACAATTTTTTTTAAAGTTGGTTGTTAAGAGTTCTTTCTAGTATGTATGTATGTATGTATATTAGGGGTCAGCAGAAAACCGAATTAATTAACCGAATCGAAACTGAATAACCGAAAAAAACGAACCGAAGCATTAACCGACGGTTAATTTTTTAGTATTTCGGAAAACCGATTTTTGGGTTTAGGTTCGGTTATCCATTTTAAAAATACCGTAAAAAAACCGAACCGATTAATCGAACTTATGTTTTCTACGTGTTTTCTTTAAGATATTATGACGGGAAATAAAACACCAAAAGAATCTATCATTGATGGTGATGAAGATTATGAAGAAGATTGGGTCTAAACATTGAGGATGAATAAGATAATTAATGAAGATTCGGCCCAAACTTTTAGTGTTTTTTTGGATTAAAAACTTTGAAGAATTTTAAACTCTACTACTCAAACAACTTTGTATTTGTTTGGTTCTACGTAACACGTGCCTATTTTTGTATTTTGAAATCAATATATATGAGGTACTCTATTTTTTTAATTCTTTTTTTTTGTAATGTCTACTCACAATAAAAAAACGAATAACCAAATAACCGAAAACCGATGGTTTTCTAAAATAACCAATAGCTTCGGTTTCGGTTTCGGTTTCACCCGATAACCGAACCAAACCGTACTCACCCATAATGCATGCATGCATGTATGTATGTATGTATGTATGTATGTATGTATGGTGTGTGCGTGTGTTCGTGTGTGCGTGCGCACACGCATGTGTGAAGAACATGTTAAGTATGGTATGCGTGTCTTCGGATACGAATGTGAATGTATGTGTAAGTATAACCTATTACCTATTAAATTAGAACTCACTCAGTGTAGCTGACTTTTAGTATGCGCACGTGTAATTAAGGAGCATGGCGCTTGAGGCAAATAGAGAGTATCCATGAAGCGACTGCAATCGTATGAAAAGGATGATTTTATGTGATGTTACGTTTAGACTTGTCCAAAGTTATGTTTTGTATGACTAAATGACTATTCCGCGTTAAAATTAATTTACTCTAATATTTAGATAATGTTCATGATTAAATCCAACGAAAGTGTTGTCCTGGAATTGGGGCATAACACCAATCTATTTTCATGTTTGGTAAACATATAGAAATGAAATAAATCATTAATTTATGTTGTTCGGTAGACAAAAATAAGACTCGTGAATGAAATACAAATGACAAAAATACTATTTGTGGCATTCGTCAATTTCGGATCATATTTGTATTCGTTTGTGTATTCGTTTATCATGTAAACCGACCCGATTTATATTCCGAACATTTCAAATATATAAAATATTGTATTTTATGTTACTAAATCATTCCCACTTGTTCAATTTGAAAAACCCCTTTTACGGATTCGAAAACGCCTTTAAAACGCTTAAGTTACATCGAAAACGAACTTCTGGGACGCGAAACGAACCACGCAAGACGAGCTGGACCAACCCACCCCACCCCAGACACGCCGCGCTGCGCGGACACGGCAGGAAAGGTCAGTCACGCGGCGCCTTGGGGCTACTGATGTATAAAACTCGTTTTTTGTTGTTATTTATCACATGTTTGACTCTCTTAACCAATCAAAATACTTGGAAATCTCTAAAGCAACCTTATGGATAACCCTAACACATTATCCTTCCTAAAACCAAGCCTCACCACTCATTTGAATCTGCTCATACTCATCAAACACTCTCAACCTAAGTTCTAAGCTCCAATCTACAAGTTCTTGTTTGACTTTCAAGAGTCAAACAAGAGTTTCTTTTGTTTTCTACTAACTCCATATGATTCAAGCTTGTTGTTGTGACATATATATAATATACACCCCTTGTTACCTTTGCTAGTTACTTATCCGGCCCTGGTTGGTTAAGTTTCATGCCTCGTAAGGTAAGACTTCGTGTATACATATATATATATATATATATATATATATATATAGGGGATGGCTCATGCGAGAAGTAATATTGCAACGAGAAGTGCGAGAAGTGAATCTCATCCATTGATTTTGTTTAATCAATGGTTATTACTCAAAATGGCACTCTTGTAATTTTAGTTACACCATTTTAATAAACTTTAATATCAAAAGGCTATATTAGTCATTTTTGTGCACCATCATTTAAAAACAAACGTTTAGATCATAACTAGTCATTTATATCTTCAATTAAATCCACAATTAAATATGTCTTTCAAAAATCATTTAGTAATTTTGGTGTATTATTTTTTTAAAGGTTTACAAAAGTTTCATCCAATCCAATATAGTGTATCTTGTTATTTGCAAGAGTACAAAAGCGAAACCGGAAAAAACGTCATGTATCCCTATGAAGTGTTGGTGCGTCCATATACACATACATGCATGGGTACGTACCTACATCCCTACATACGCACGTACACGCATACATACGCCGGTACCTACCTACCTACGTGCGGACATACCTACGCGCCTATATACGTACATCCGTGTTGCGAACATGCCTACGTACGTACATGCCTATCTATCTACGTACATACGTACATTCATAAAGTGTATGGCGTACGCATCATATGTTGTGTACTACGGGTTCTATTTTTTTATTATTATTATGTTTTTTATTAATGTATAAATTTTTTGTTTTGTGTATAATCTGTTTGATATATGGGACAACAAAGAACATAATCCTTATCAAATTAATTTGATATATTGTGTATTTCCAATTCAATCGACGGAATATTCTTATATCATACACATGCAAATTAAAAAAAAAACTAAGTTAATATAAATTAATATGTAACTCCCCATGAATTATTACATGCCATATATAAAACAAATCATTTTTACCAGTATACCCTTATCTATATATAAACCAAAAATTAAAAGAAAATTTGTGATTTGTCCAATTGACTTCTCGCACTTCTCGCAATAAGAAACTCTTCTGAAATGAACCGAATCCTATATATATATATAACTTGTTTATACATACTAACCATGTCTAACTTCTAACTTCTGCTCATAGTTTGTTTGTCATATTTACAAGTTCCATGGCTAAGGGTTCTAAGAGTCTAGCCTCGGTTTAACCGTAAATAGCTATAGACCGTAAACCGAACTTTGTTTACTAGTTTTTGCTAAACAATTGTTTAAACATGCTTTATGTTAGATTTAAGTTTCAAAAATCATTATTATACAAGTTCTTAGACATTGGGCATGTGGAAACCATCTATGAACTTATTGTGAGATGGAAACCAAACCAAACCGAACTTTCATTTAAAGACTTTATTGTTAACTTTTTGGATGTAAAACTTAAATTTCTTCATTTATAAATTATTATACAAGTTCTTTGATATTTGGGCATGTGGAAACCATCTATAAACTTATTGTGAGATGAAAACTGAACTAAATCGATTTTCACTCGCTTAAGACACACAGGTGTGTGTTTAGCTATCAAGACTTGTATAAATCTTTAAAAATACTTTATAAACTGATTTTTTAATTATCTTCTTAAGTACTTGGAAATGATGGATCCAACTTGATCTCATAACAAAGTTTGGACCGACAAAACCGAACACTTGCTTAACGGACGTTGTTAGTTCTAAAACAATAGAACTACATACTTGGTTCATTCTTATTAAATTTTATTGAGTTATCTCATAACATCTATTATTTTGGAAAGTTGACTTTGGGTTTGACCAATTATCAAGACCCGAACCAACAACCCGAACACTCGTTAAAAACCCGTTTTAGTATCTATATTCCAAAGGGACTTGCATTCTTGCATTTTTACCCACCTTATTACTTAACATAGGTTGAGTAAATATTAAGGTTAGATACTTTAACCCGGTTTCGAGCAAAGTTACATTTATAAAGGGTTAGTATTATAATTTCTTAAATATTAACATTTTTAAACCTTAAACTTTAAATGGTTTGCATTTATTATCATTTATTTTATTTAAGGACTTCCTAGATAACCATTATAATTCAAGACTTCTTTTAATCTAGACCTTGCTCGTTAAACCTCATCCTTCCGGTTACTCGTCATTCTTACCGAATCAAGTTTGTTACTTGAATGTGAGTACTTTCATCCCCCCTTTTCTATCTTTCGTTTTGGGGGTGATATTGCATACTTATTCAATCTAAATGTTTTATACTTGAATCGTAAACCACAAGTTTTTATTGTATATTTTACTTTAATAAATGCTCGATTTGGTGTTCTATGCTTACATGCTCATGTGCTTATATGTTTACCGCTTTTGGTTGGTTGATCTATTAAATCCTAGTCTATTTGGCATCCCCTTATAGCAAGGTATCGCTAATCTATTCTTATTAACGATAACTATAAATCCTAGTCTATTTGGCAACCCCTTATAGCAATGTGTCGTTAATGTATTCTTATTAATGGTAACTATTAAATCCTAGACTATTTAGCATCCCTTTATAGCAAGGTGTCGCCAATGTGTTAGCGATCTCATATTATCCAAATTATTGCTATTACTTATTGTTTCGTATACAAGATTGTGACATTTTTATATACATATTTGTTCAAAACTATGAAATTACTCACCAACCTTTATGCAATGTTACAGGTTTGACTATAGTTGACTCGAGGACGTGGAGAAAACGTTATCAAGACTATTAGGATATTAGTAAAACGAACAATATATTTGTTTACTTGTATTCAATTTGTTTATATGAACACGATGCGTTGTTTATTGATTTATGAAATAAATGAGTTGATTAAATATTATCACTTTAATAGTGTCTTGTGTATTTGTCCAATCACGTTGCACCCCGGCATGTCCCGCCGCATTTGGTCGGGGTGTGACACTATTGCCTTAAAAAACTACCAAAATAATAAAAAAAAGGTAATGGCGACGATGGTGGTGAGACGGAGATGGTAGTGGCGACAGTGACAGTGGCGTGATAGTGGTGATAAAGATAGTGTGATGAGGATCACGAGGGTAGTGGTGGTGTTAAAGATGACGACGATGGTTGTGGTGGCAACGGTATTGATGGTGGTCAGGTGGTAGCGGAACCAATGTGGTGGTGGTTAGGTGGTGTGTCGAGAAAGTAGGGTTAAAGAGGGAATGTAATATATACTATATATAAATGAGACCTTTAAAAACTCTCTTGTTGCTCCCTGCATTCTCTCAAGTCACAAGATTGCATTATTTGTAAATTAATGCTTCTCATGATTTTACCCGAATTCACGTGTATGGATCTCACCAAACCCAGATATTCTTAAACGGATTATAATATCTCATTAAATTAAAAATTAATCTCACCAAATATTTGATATGAAAATCCTATAAATTATGGATATACTAAAAATCTATATCTGATTTCTTTAAAAAAAAGATATATATTATTTATAATTAAAAAAATTATAGTAAAAAAAATAAGCGGGTCATTAATCTCACCAAACCCAAATAGCTTTTAAACTGGGTTATAACATTTCATTTATTTTGTGAAACTCTTTCATCATCAAATACTAAGTATATTATTAACTTCTGTACAATAAATAAAATTAAAATCCAAAAAATATATAAATATTATACACGAATAATGTAAAACAACCCACGTAATACGAGAAATAAAAGCCAGTCTGTGTGTGTGTGTGTGTATATGGATATATATATATATGTATATGTATATATATATATGATAAGGATCCTAAGAGAACTTTTTAAGAATTGAGAAATCTGAGAACTATTTTTTACCACTAAAAAAACCTCTAAAAAAATATTTTAAAAAATTATAAATAAAAAAAGACAAAAAAATTTAAAATTTTAAAAACCAAAATTCTTATATTTCATTCCGGTTTTTAAAAAAACCTTCGTATCTTACACATATGTATGATTTCATTTAAAAAAACATGTATGTACATATATGTACATATTATACATATATGTATAATTTAGCTAAACGAGACGTGTTTTTGAAACCGGAATGATAAATAAGAATTTTGATTTTTTTACTTTTTTTATATTTGTGTTTTTTTTATTTTTGGGTTTTTGTTGGCCAAAATGGTTCTCAAAGTTCTCAATTTCAAA
The DNA here is from genome assembly GCF_021521415.1 of Bidens hawaiensis. NCBI lineage: Eukaryota > Viridiplantae > Streptophyta > Magnoliopsida > Asterales > Asteraceae > Bidens > Bidens hawaiensis. The sequence continues at coordinate 2,629,656 of NW_027491095.1, read as the reverse complement.
ATAGTTCTCACATGATCCAAATCCTTTATATATGTGTGTGGGGGGGGATGGTTCATGAGAGAAATGAAATTACAGCGAGAAATGCGAGAAATTGATCTGGACCATTGATTGTGTGTAATCAACGGTGTAAAATAGAAATAGCAATTTTGTAATTATTTAAGCATTGTTATAACATCTTTATAAGTAAATATAAGTAAAAGGGTAAATTTGTTAATTATGTGCATGTTTAATTTAATGCATTTCCCATTTACAAGGAAATAATCTATCTCGATCTCTTCTAATCATCCCCATTCACATTTAATGCATCTCTCAATTAGTTTTCCCTTTCAAACGTTTTTTTTTTTATTTCAGAAACTTATTATCTTTAGACAAGAATATTATTTCATTTACTCTTACATTTCGAGAAATATATATTTTGTGAATAATTCTACACTTAAATAAATTGCCTACACTACAATGATTACCCATTTATTCTAGGCATATTTTACATTCACATACATAACTTACATAAGAACATTCTCATCCCGTTCTCTATTCTTATATCCATATATATCATATAATTACACTAAAAAATACTGTATTTCTCTCTCCTGTTTAATTAAATAATATTTTTTATACCTTTTTCATTACAGTTTTATCTCTCCACCCTATAATTTACAAAAAAATCACTACATTTTTCCCAAATTTACAAAAATCACTACATTTTCTCTCTCCACCCTATAATTTACGCTCACAACCACACCCTATAATTTACAAACCCTCCTCACATAATTTTAGGGGATGGGTTAGGAATGCTCTAACTTAGTCAGTGTCTACACTAAATAAAATTTTTTAGTGTAGGTTAAAAAAAACAGATGATATCTTATCTGTGTAGGGGATATATTAGTGGTGTAGGTTAATTTGTTTATGTGTTGTGTATAAAACTTATGAGTTGTGTATGATACAATTAGTGTATTGTGTATGGTATAATATGTTTATTATGTTGTGTATGCTAAGCATGGTGTAAGAAATGGTTTATGATTTAGTTATTGTCATGTTGTGTAAGGAACTTAATTACTGTGTATGAATGTAGTTATATTTGTATTTTGTGTAGGATTTTCTGTTTTGTTGTGTAGGATATATGTTTGCTATCTTTGTATGTACTATTTGTTATGTATGTAGCTATTGTGTTTTATTTTATGTGGGACTTCATGTTTATGGGTAAGCTATTTTAATATCATATTTTTTTATAAGATTTAATTTTGATTACATATGTAGTGATCATGTATTTTTCTGTAGGATACCATGATTTTTTTGTAAGAAAATTGTTTGTTGTTCACGATTTCAAAACTTTTATGGTATTTTAAAAAACTAAATTCTAAAATGTTGCACCGTATAGTTTTACAAATTATAATTGAATACAACAAATGCGTATATGTTGTGAATAATAATGAAAAGTTGGAAGGTATTAACGGCACAAAAATCTATGTATAGGCTTAATTTTTGTTTATTATTACCATTTAATCAAAATAACAAAATTGAATATGGCCTTTATTTTAATTTATAAAAATATATTTTGACATCCTTAAAATAAAAAAACATCAAGCTTTTTCTAGAAATTTGGAAAAAAAAAATTAGGTTCATAACAAACAAAGTCAGGATATTAACGATGAAAAGAAAACAAACTAAATTAACAAATATGATTTGTAACTTTCTATTATGATTATTAGTTACCAAAATAAATAAATCTATATAATTTACTACTATACCCTTATTTTAAAATAAATTTAAAAATAAAAAGAAAATTTATGATTGGCTAAAATAATTTCTCGCACTTCTCGCATTAAAATTACTTCTCTACTGAACTTAAGCATATATATATATATATATATATATATATATATATATATATATATATATATATTAAGGATAGAATACGAAAATCCTTTATCGTACAATAGATATGCGACATTCTGGAACGTCGATCTTCAATAACCCTAAAATCAGAATTACGCGAGCCGGCCTCCGTCAACCTCTTCTCCTGTTGATTCCGTCCACCTTCACCATCGCCGTTCAACGATTCCGTCCACCATCCACCGTCACGACCATCGTCTACCGTCGTGACCACCATCTTCTTCAGACACAATCATCAATCGTTGCTCACAGGTCAGTTGTCAAATTGAGCAATTGAAATTGAAATTATTGAACCTAGTTGATCAATTAACCTTGAAATCGATCCAACTAATCATCAATTTGAAGCTTCAATCGATCAATTTTGATACGTTTAAAGGTTTAACCTTTGAACGTTTAAAGGTTGTGAATTTGTTGAACGTATTAGTGTTTTTAACATTGAACGTTTAAAGTTTTGCGAATTTTGCTTGAACGTTTTAGTGGAACGTATTTCGCGTACGTAATGTACGTTAACTCACCCCTATATATATATATATATATATATATATAAAAGAGTTCAAATAAAAAACAATTATTTTGTGAGAAGTGTGAGAAGGCTTTAAAATCAAACACACCACTAAAATAGGACACTATACCATGTAAATAGGAAACTATACAGTATTTAGAAACTACTAATCTCAACCACTAGATCCTAGATCTAAGGGTCGATATCTATTCTTATGTTTCTCACAAAATTATTGTTTTTTACGTTAACCCTACCATATATATATATACTATTTTAGAGTTCTTAAATGATACCAACCCTATATATATATATATATGATAAGTATCATTACAGAACTGTTAAATTGTTTAAGAACTTGAAGGAACCTTGAAAACAAACTTTTTTTATAAAATTTTTTGTATGTTAATGTTATTTGAGTCTAGTATTATCATTTTTATATCTATATTTACGATTACAATTTTGAAAATTAGTTTTTTTTTACATATCTATGTTTTGTTTTATACCTATGTATATTTGTGGTATAGAAATTTTACACGTATGTAAACTTGTGATTAATATATATAATCAAATTTTCTTATATAAAATATGATAAAACTACTCTAAAATAATGTTAATGTATAAAAAAAATTAAAAATGTTTGATTGTGTAGAGTTCCTAAGAGTTCTTAACTTTTTTAGAGATCTTAAATGATACCAAACATATATATATATATATATGAGAGTGTTCAAATGAAAACCACTCCATAACTTAAAAATTTTGGAAACCACTATTAACCAATCATAAAATTTTATTCTTTTTCCTTTTGTTTATTTATAAAGGGCTAAAAGTAAATTGTCACCTAAAAATTTTTGGAATGGTTAAGTATCTATCTGGATTTTAAATTTAGTCACCAATTTGATCTCTTTAAGAATATCATAACAGTTCGACGACAATGAACGCAAACTTTGTGTAAGCAACATATCAGAAAATGTTCTGTAAAGAGATTCTAAAAAGAAAAAAGTAGATAATTGTAATAAGTTTCAAATGATTTGGTATGGGTTTAAGGGTTGTCGATGAGTCGATCAAGGTTTGTATTTAGCTTTAAAATCACATTTTTTTTCTTGGAAAAAAAAAGAAAATTTTGAGTTCCGTACACAATGGCACACATGCTCTATCTCACATCTTTTCACGAAACCTGTTTAATTGGTTGTGAATTTTTTGATTTTATTGGGTTAATAATTTTGGGATTCTTATTTTAATTTGCAGAAAAATAAACCATGGGATGATTACGTGGTTAGATGAATTAGCGACGCTTTTATATGTACTGTTTTGTATAGCATATGAAGAAAGTCAAACAGTATACATATATGTATCGATGTAGGATACATATGTGTTTGAATAATATCTACCAACTAACGACTAACAAGTATTAATTCTTGGATCATGAAGAACATGAGCAACCTATAATAGAATACATATATGTATCCTAGTAGTCACTACTAGAAAAAGAGATGTTTTTCTACAACCGAATTGTAGGAAATTTGTTAAAAAAATTCAGTTTCTAACAAAAAAGTTGTTGGAAAAACACATGCTTGAAAATCGTTTTCAACCGTTTTCCAACAAATTTTCTTACAAATTTGCTACAAAAACATGTGGTTGTAAACTTCCTACAACTTTCCTACAAAAACTATTCATAATGTATATTAGATAATATTGTAGCAAAGTTTGAGCTTATTTTTTTGTTGGAAATATGTTGGAACTATTTGTTGTAGGAATTTTGTAGGAAATTTTTGTGAGAAAATGACTTGTTTTCTAGTAGTGAGTATATACCCAACAACTAAAGTTTTCTTTTTCTTGCTCCAATTATTTAAAAACATATCTTAATAAAGTAAATATATGTATGAATGTATCCTTGTAAAATACATATATGTACCAGAGTTAGATACATATGTGTAACATTAAAACTCGAGTAACCTCAATGAATTTTTGGGTTACGTATAACTGTGTAAGAGAACTAGTTTATTTAATTTTTATTCTATGTTACTTATATTTTTGTCTTTATTAACGGGTTGTTAATCTTCAAATTGAGAGAGAGAGAAGAATGAATGTAGGAATTTGTTAGAGCATCTACAATGGGATGCATACCCCGAGGTCCGATCCTATGTGGCAACTGACGGACGTGGAGGGAGCCGGACTCCAACGTTGTGGAGAATTGAAGATTGTTGCAGGTCCGGCGTTGCAAACCTGCAACGGACTTGAAGCGTGGGTCCCTCCTTCTCTCTCATACAGACGTGCTGGTGGACCATAACATCTTCATCCTCTCCGATTTCCATTCCTTTGAAGAAACACCATTAGAGCCATTTCATTTTCTTCACTGTGATTTAATTTATGGGTAGATCGATTTATGTTCGATGGCAACGATTTGAATCGATCTATTTAGAATATCCGGCGAGGGGTTTGAATCAATAAATTTGGATCGAGGGGTTTTCAGATCTAACATGAAAATTAAAAAGGTAAAGAAGGGAAGGAAGTGGTGACGGTTTGTTTGTAACTTTGTATGTGATTCAATATAAAATTAAAATATTATTATTTAATTAATATAAAAGATAATATATTATAAAAGTATTTTTATCTGATTAAATATAAAGTGGTAGGTGATGATGTGTTGGTTTCTGAAGCTTTGCTATTGTGGAAGCAAGTGTGAGTTTTTAAAAAAAAGTTTGAAATCTAATGTGGCGTTGATGTGATGATTTTTTGATGTTTGTTGTTGTAGATGCTCTTAATTATAAATGGTGGTTTCCAGATTCATTATTTTTTCCCGCTTTATCCTTTTTGCCTTATTAAAAACACACAATCTTTTATTTAACTACTAAAATGCCATTTTTAATATCCACTAAGTAAGATCATTGATCAAGATGAATTTTATTAGTTTTCAAGAAAATCTTAGTTCTCAATTGAACCATCACCTTTATACATATGAAAAGGCAGTGCAAAGGATTGATTTTGAATTTATGATGTATTTAGAGGGAATGAGACTGAATGTAGCTGTTGATTTCATAAAATTGACCAATCAAACGCTTATTTTTTTATTCATTCAGGATGATTTATTTAATTTCGTATGTCATTGTTACGTAATAAATGTTACCTAACTATTTTTAAAGTAATATACAAAATGTTGTCCGGGTATCCTACTGTCCTATTATATGTTTTGAATTACTAAATTTAAATATATGTACCTCACATCGCAGTCGGTGTAAATAGCAAGAGCGCGATCGCCAAGCTCAAGCTCACATACTTTTAGCTGATTAACGGCATAGTCGAAACAATCCAGACAATCTGCAATCGAAAGATATCCCCTGCACTGAGCACGGCCCCACAATGGCACATTATTGAGCAAAGCATGTGCCACGGCGTAACCACTGGTGGTTAACTGCCGACGGAGGCTAGAGAGGGTGATGTTAATGTTGGTCAAGAAATACTCGCGCATGCCAGGTGGATATGGGTACCAATCACAATAATAACTCATCAGAGTGCTATTTCTATCAGTAGGCTGTGATGTCACTTGCTCAGCCGTGCTTATGAGCAACACCACCACCACTATCAGACCGACCAACCGCCTGTTCTCCACTTGTTTCATATTTTACTTTGGGATCTTTGTCTTTCAGTTTACCACTATAATTTGATAATTAAGTTTATGTACAGTAACAGGAAGAGACGTGTTTAATAATTTTAGGACTTGACTAAGTCATTGAGAGGAAATTCCACCGGTCAATTAATGCTTGATAAAATTACATGAAAAGCAACAACTCACACACATTATTGATTTTAAAAGTCTTTGCACAGCATGATGGAGCCCTGGGCCATCAAGCCTCATCACAGCCGTTGATGAGTCATTCCCCTTGTGAGATATTGACAAAATTGTGGACATTTTTAAGTAGATATTTGTAGAAGTTCCGTCTTTAAAAGAATCTAGTTACTACAACCGCGTGCGTTGTGGCACAATACAAAGGTTTTTACATGACTCAAAATTACAAAGGTATTCATTGTAAGGCTAACATAAATGTTAGGTTTGCGTGTGTATTTAGTTTAAATAGTAATCATTTATCTTGTTGTTCTATACATTGAACGTACTCATGTAATTTTTCGTTGTGCCTATTATTTATACATTCGGGCCTAGGGGTATGTAAACCTTGTCCCTCCATTTTCTCTTTCAACACACACACACTCCCCTACACCTCATCCTACACACACTTAGCAAATCTTGAAGGTCCAAAGCAACGATCCGAGATCCGAGTGTACGAGTTGATTGTTTGTAATTGCGGCCTCATCAAATGATGGCTATGACTGGTTTTTTAAATTTTACCCCCAAATTGGGAATTTACAAGAACCAGTTGTACAACAAGAAGTTTCAGGTATAAATGTTGTCCTGTGTTTGTAATTATCGGGAAAGCTTTGCCCAATAGTAACCAAATTTCCCAACTGTTTCCTCAAAAACACTCGGTTTTTTTATACTTCTAAGTCACTCAACTTTCGTTAGGTATTCCAATCTTATGTAATTATTTTATTATGTATAAATTTTTAACATTGAGGCGAAAGAAACATATATGAACAAAAAAGTTCACTAAACATTAACCAAGTTTCATAATTAATTTTTTTTTACACGGGATTGAAACACCTAATGAAAGTTGAATGACTTTAAAGAGACAAAAAAGAAAAAGAAAAAAAAAACTCTTGATTGACTTTATGAGACACTTAGCTATCCCTAAGATAATGTCATGTCGTCTTTTCCAGTTTAGAATGCCTCTTCTTTCACCTTTGATGAATATATTAACCAAGCATATATATATATAGAAAATGTTTGGAAATTAAGATTTTAGCATACCCCAAAGGAAAGGAAGTTGTAAGCCCAATATTTGTGACTTGCGATATCAAGTTACGAAACTCGTTATATATGTTATGGTCAAGTGAATAATTTAAGCCGATGAGGAAGCCAGACACAAAACAAGAGCTTCGGCATGCGTTTAGCTTCAACGAGAGATTTTTTACTTTATTTGTATTAGTTAGACTATAAATAGGGACTTGTTGTCTTTGTTTGTGTGTGTGTTTTTATGGTGTAAACAGCCACCCAATGGGAGCTCACCTTGGGTGGGATCGGTTAGATTAATGCTATGAATCTTTTATTATTACCGATTACGGAGTCGTTCAATATTATCTTTATATTATTTGTTCGATCGTTTGTTTGTACTGCACCCGTCTCGAAATATGTATCAAGTGCAAAATCCGTTCGAGTGGTCGTTTTGGGACCTACAAAACCTGTGAAGACTTCCATTTGACATGTACTCCAAGACAAGTAAATTGTCTCCTTCACTACCCCATCCTTGAAGCCGGAGAAGATTTTGGTGACGTATGTGACTTATAAGTAAGATTTCATTCTCGAATCCTATTTTTGCTCTATCACATCCACCTTTAAGCCTCTTCACTGCCACAACTTTCTTATCATCAAGACTTGTCTATTAAACCATAACTTAACCTAGTAGTCATATATAAGACTCCTTTAACTTTCAAAGCAGTTACTTAAATATATTTCCTTTGAGAATAATAAGCAAGATATTTCACACAAAAGTAGCTCTTCTTTATTGTTATTGTTTTTATTTTATAACCAATCTTATTTTTCATCATTCATACATATAGATTTATCTTATTACCTTGAGTACCTCACCAAAACCACCTATACCTATAATATTCTCTTCACATTGGTTGCCACCTGCAGTTGTTTATAACTGTAATAATTAACTATCCCCTTCAGCTCTGCAGGTGCATCTAAGGTCACACTGCGTTCACCTTGTTGGCCTCTACTAGTCCTTTTGCATTTGCAACTCCATAAAAAAATGTGCATGCAAGTAACAAACTGCATACACCTCCGACAATTACCTCGATTATGTCTCTCTTCATTCTTTAATCTAATTTAAAGGATATATGTGCGAAATATTAATCAACACCATGCCAACCATTCAATTGAATCTGCCATCTCTAATTACAAAGAAAAGATGGAAAAATATCATTTCTAGAAAATAAGAAGTCTCACCATCCCGAAGGACAGTTGCAATATCAGTTTGCTGGTTTTGTCCAAAAAATGGAGTCCTGTCATACCTCATAAAGCATGAGATGTACATTGCCCGCCCAGAAGTTGTAGGAAGACAATCATATAAAGATCTGGATAATAACTTTAAGCATTTTAAACACACAATATGACTTACATTTAGATTACATTCGGCAATGGCGTACACACTTGCATTACTACCAACAACTTTTCTTGTAGAAGCTGCATAGAAGTTTGTTGTTCTTGGAGCAGCAATTTGAAGATCTAACAGTAAACTGTTAACTATTTAGCGGAATTACAAAGCACCAGAAGAAGAACACGATCAAAAGATTACTCGTCTATTATTATGAACAATCAGAACAATTACAATGAAATCGAAATCTGAGAGAGTACTGAGAAAGATTACAAGAAAAATGAATTAAAACTAAATTGATAAAAAAAACCCCAATTATAACCCTAACCACTTGCTAACGGCTTCAGCATCAATGTTTTTAAGAAATAACAGAAACAGTCCCTGAAGTTACAACTGAGTAACAAAACAGTCCCTGAAGTTACAGCTGAGTAACATCTTCAACTTTACCAACTTTGACATAACCAATCTAACTCAACTGTCATAACCAATCTAACTCAACTGTCTTGACCATCTATTCAATTTAGCTCAATATCTAACAATCTCCACCTTTGAGCAGAAATTGAAAAATACCAAAACTGCCCCTGAACCTAAGAAATATGCAATAATTCCAAACAATGCATAAACTTAGTTCCAGGCACACTCTTAGTTAACATGTCAGCTGCATTGTGTCTTGTATCAACATACTCAACCCTGATCTCCCTAGAACTTAAAACTTATCTGATCCAATGCAGCTTTACGCTAATATGTTTTGATCTCTCATTAAAGACCTGATGTTTTGACAGATGAATAGCACTCATATTGTCACAATACACCAGCCCATCTTCTATTTCAAGACCCATTTCTGACATGAAACCTTTAAGCCAAATACACTCTTTAACTGCTTCAGTCAGCGCAATGAACTCAGCCTCAGTGGTGGATAAGGCAACAACCTTTTGCAATGTTGCCTTCCAGCTTACAACTCCACCTAAAACTTTAAACACATAACCAGTAATGGACCTCCCTTTGTCCAAATCTTTGGCAAAATCAGAGTCCACATACCCACTGATAACCTGATCCGAATTATCAGTTTTACCAAAAACTAAACCTTTATGCATAGTACCACTTAGATACCTAAAAATCCATTTAATACCTTCCCAATGTTGTCTCCCAGGATTGCTGATATATCTACTAACAACACTGACAGCATAACCAATATCTGGTCTTGTACACACCATCAAGTACATAAGACTACCCACAGCACTTGCATATGGTACATTTACCATTTTACCCTTCTCTTCATCAGTAGTTGGAGAATCCAAACTAGACAATCTGAAGTGTAAAGCAAGTGGTGTAATAACAGACTTACAGTTGTCCATGAAATAATCTTTAAGCACCTTCTTGAAATAAGAGCTTTAAGATAGCTTTATAGTACCAGCAGCCCTATCTCTACAGATTTCCATGCCAAGAATCTTCTTAGCTTCTCCAAGTTCTTTCATATCAAAAGCTTCCATTAACAACCTTTTAGTCTCATCAATTAGTTGCTTGTCTTTACAAGCTATTAGCATATCATCTACATAGAGTAAAAGATACACGTACTGCTTGTCACCATACTCTTTTAAGTACACACATATATCATAACTGCTTCTTTTAAACCCATGAGTTACTACATGTCTGTCAAACTTCAAATACCACTGCCTTGGTGATTGCTTGAGACCATACAAAGACTTTTGTAACAAGCAGACTTTATTCCCTTCTTTGTCAACCTCAAAACCAGTAGGTTGTCTCATATATATCGTTTCTTCCAAATCACCATGCAGAAAAGCTGTTTTGACATCAAGTTGTTCAAGCTCTAAGTCAAATACAGCTGTTAATGACAAAATTGCCCTTATAGAGGCATGTTTGACTACAGGTGAGAACACTTCACCATAGTCTATCCCAGCCCTTTGTGTAAATCCTTTGGCAACTAATCTTGCCTTACACCTAGGTTCTTCTCCTTTTAAACCCTCTTTTATCTTGAAGATCCACTTGCAATCCACACATCTTTGAACTTCTGGTTTATCTACAATGACCCAAGTTTTATTCTTGAGCAAAGAACTCATTTCTTCTTTCATGGCTGCTAACCATTTCTCCTTATCTTTAGACTCTACAGCCTCTTGATAAGTCAATGGTTCACTTGCAGATTCTTCTGCAGCCACACAAAAGACAAATGCTGACAAATCATCTCTGAACTAATAGGTGGAACTATATTCCTTCTTGGCCTATTAGCTGCAATACTCTGCCTTGTACTACTTATTCGAGAACTTTCATATTGATCACTAGTAACAACTGTGTCCTTGTGTTCATCCTGAGGCAACTACACCTCAATTTGAACATTCTTACCATCATCTTGGTAATTTACAGTTTTACCCTTAACATCTTTATACAAAATATTTTTCTTAAAAACCACATTTCGACTAACAATTATCTTAGGACTACAATTTTCCAACCTCCACAACCTGTACCCTTTCAAACCCTCAGGGTATCCCAAAAAAATACATTTTTGAGCTCTAGGTTCTAACTTGCCTTTACTTACATGAGAATATAAAAAACACCCAAACACTCTTAGATTATCATAGTTAGTCTTCATACCTGACCACTTCTCCATGGGAACCGTCATATCAATAGCAGAAGATGGTGACCTGTTCACTAAATATGCAGCAGTCTTCAATGCCTCTGCCCAATAAGACTTTGGCAGACCAGCAGTAAAGAGCATACACCTGACCTTTTCTAACAATGTTTTGTTCATTCTTTCCACCAAGCCATTTTGTTGTGGAGCTCCTAGTATAGTAAGATGCCTATCAATCCCATGTTCTTTTTACAGTATCTATTGAATTCACCACTACAGAACTCCAACCCATTATCTGTTCTCAACTTTTTTATTTTCTTTTCAGTCTGATTTTCAACAAGAGTCTTCCACTCTTTGAACTTATCAAATGCATCAGACTTGTTCTTTATGATGTATACCCACACCCTTCGTGAATAATCATCTATTATTGACAAGAAATATGAGGCACCGCCAAGTGACAAATCCTTAGATGGCCCCCATAGATCTGCATGAATGTAATCTAGGATCCCTTTTATTCTATGAATACCCCTAGAGAACCTAACTTTCTTAGCTTTTCCAAGCATACAGTTCTCACATTCACCATAGTCACAACTTACTAGATCTTCTATAACACCTTGTTTCTTAAGTTCACTTAAACCCTAATCACTCATATGCCCTAACCTCCTGTGCCATAACATTGCACAATTTACAGAACTACCCTCTGCCACAGAAACAGAACCTTCAACTACATGTCCATCTAAGACATATATATTATTCTCTTTCCTAGTACCAGACATAATGATCAGTGAAACCTTAACAACTTTAATCTTTCCATCTTTTAAACCTATATAACAACCATTTTTCTCAAAAGTTCCTAAAGAAATAAGATTTCTTTTTAACTCAGGTATATACCTAACATCTGTAAAGTCTATGACAGACTCATTCTTCAACTTAAAAGAGATTGTACCTATACCTTGAATCTGGCATGAACTGTCATCACCCAATTGAACCACACCCTGTTTCTCCAAGATCAAATCCTTAAAGAACTCCTTATGAGGTGTCATATGATAAGAACAACCACTATCTAATACCCAATCAGTCTTTGATCCCTGATTAGCAACCATGTAGACTTTTGCACTATCATAACCATCTTGTGATTCTTCAGATTGAGCACCATGCTTCTTGTTAGACTTGAATTCTGCCTTCTTCTTTCTCCATTCAGGACAATCTCTTTTAAAATGACTCTCTGAATTACATACAAAACATCTCTTCTTTCCCTTAGACTTAGATCTTGATACTGAATTCTTGTTCTTGTGATTTCTTTGTTCGGGTCTACCTCTAACAAACAACCCATCAGCCCCATCATCCCTTGTATCACCCTTCTTGTGCAATTCTTTAGAATTCATAGCAGACACTACATCATCCATTAACAAACTATCTCTCCCAAACATTAAGGTGTCAACAAAATGTTCATATGAAACAGGTAATGAGGCCAAGAAAATAATTGCTTGATCCTCATCATCTATTTCCACCTCAATATTTTCAAGATCAAGAATAATCTTATTAAATTCATCAATATGATCTTCAATTGACTTACCAGAATTCATCTGAAACATATACAACCTTTTCTTCAAATACAAACGATTGGCTAACGATTTGGTCATTAGAGGCTTTCCAATTTAGCCCAAACACCTGCAGCAGTTAGTTCTTTAGACACCTCCCTCAGAACCCTATCTCCAAGACTCAAGATAATGGCACTGTGGGCCTTCTCAAGAATATCTTTCTTTTCTTTGTCTGTCAATGCTTCCGGCATATTTGGTTCACCCAACAAAACATCGGAGATGCCCTGATGTACCAACAGTGCCCGCATCTTAACCCGCCACAAACTAAAATCATTCTTTCCATCAAACTTTGCACCAATCACCATTGAATTCCTTCAATCGAATTTCAAGAACCTTCTTCTGAGATCAAGAGCCGAAGCTCTGGTACCAATTGTTAACTATTTAGCGGAATTACAAAGCACCAGAAGAAGAACACGATCAAAAGATTACTTGTCTATTATTATGAACAATTAGAACAATTACAATGAAATCGAAATCTGAGAGAATACTGAGAAAGATTACAAGAAAAATGAATTAAAACTAAATTGAGAAAAAAAACCCCAATTATAACCCTAACCACTTGCTAACGGCTTCAGCATCAATGTTTTTAAGAAATAACAGAAACAGTCCCTGAAGTTACAACTGAGTAACAAAACAGTCCCTGAAGTTACAGCTGAGTAACATCTTCAACTTTACCAACTTTGACATAACCAATCTAACTCAACTGTCATTGACTAACTCTTAACTATCTATTCAATTTAGCTCAATATCTAACATAAACTTTCTGCTGCTTTTCTAAACGCTGTTGGTTGAGGCGATGTCGAATGATCACATAATACCGCACGGTTAGTCTCACGGTAGATTTCATAATAATCAGCCTCAAGGTAGAATTTATGATTAGCCTCAAGGTAGAATTCATAGTCATCATACCTAAAACAAACCACGCTAGTTAGATTGGACACTGCATTTTGAAACATCTAATTAGTCTAGTAAGATCTATATAATTTTATCAACCCACATTCGACTTGTGATCAAATACTGCATACGCTTAATTCCTTAGTCTGCATTTCACTAACTACACTCAAATAATATACAAAACCTTTAAGTTGGTTGTTAAGAGTTTTTAAAGTTTTTAAATATTTAGGAGTTATGTAATGAACTCATCCTATATATATATATATATATATATATATATATATATATATATATATATATATATATATATATATATGTATGTATAGGGGATGGTTCAAGAGAGAAATGATATTATTGCAAAAAATGAATATGGATCACTAGTTTTGTTTTAAGTTTTAAATGCTTAAAGCTAAATAAAGAAAGTATTAATCAATCTCTTTCTTCAATTAATATAACTAATAAACCATAATACTTATCTACTTAATCAATATGACTAATTAAATTATTATGATTGGAAAATATTAAGAACTCATTTATTTTTATAACTTAATTTTTTTGTCTTGAATTTTTATCCTACACAAGTATAATTTATTAATACATTAAAAATTTTTCCTATCCAAAACTAATTTCTTCCAACTCAATATATTAATATCCATCAAAACATACTTACATTATAATAGATAATACCAAAAAAACTATTTTACATGTGTTTGCATTAAAAATCAACAAAAAACATACAACCTACACAAAAACGTATAATCTACACTTGTTCTAAAAATAAGACAACATATAACCTACACAAGAAAAACATATAACCTACACACAAAATTTATCATCAATGAAATACACACGCTCACGAAAACATATAACCTACACACGAAAACATATAACCTACACACGAAAAACATATAACCTACACACGAAATTTTTATCTTACACATATACAATTTATTCATACATTAATTTCTTTTTATTCAAAACCAATTTTTCAAACTCAACATATCAATATCCATCAACACGTAGTTACATTGTGATGAAAAAAAACTATCTTACACATGTTTGTATTAAATGTCAATAAAAAATATACAACCTACACAAAAACATATAACTTACACTTGTTCTAAGAATAAAAAAAACATATATCCTACATACGAAAAACATATAACCTACGCATGTGTAGGATATGTGTATCTTTGTGTAGTTTATATAATTGTTGATGTCGAATTACTTATGTAAGTTGTATGCTTTTTGTATGTTGTACGTTTTTATCGCTCAAAACAAGTGTAGGTTATATAACTTTGTGTATGTTGTATATTCATTGTTTACATTTAGCGTATACATTTGTATGATATTTTTTATTATTATTTATGACAATAATTTTTATAGGCATACCAATGAAAAAATATATATATATATATTATGTTTTGATATTTAGTGTTAAAAAACATGCTAATAAATTGAGTGGAAATTATTTTTTTTTAATATAAAGAATAGTATTATATGAATAAATTATGTTGAATAAAATGAAGAATGTGTAAATAAAAAATAAAACTAAAGTAGTGTTTTTATCTTTTTAATTATTATAGTTAAATTAGTTAGATATATTAATTAGAGATAGATTTGTTATGGTTATATTAGTTGTATTAATTGGAGAGAGAGAGTGCATTTATTTTTGCATTTACATCTTTTTTATTTATTTTTTAAATATTTAAAACTTAAAATAAACTAGTGGCTCATATTCATTTCTCTCATTTCTTGCAATAATTGGATTTCTTTCTTGAACTTAAACCTATATATATATATATATATATATATATATATTCTAATAAAAGCCTACCATTTTTGTCACTTGTCAATACCATAGCCCTCCTCACCATTTTTTCAATCAATTTTCATATATTGTCCTTATCTTTTAAGTCATTTCAATATATAACATTAAAATTATAGGTTTATTCCAACTAAATCCATTACTACATATAATAAGTATTCTCCATATGGATTGACAAGAGACGATTAATGAATTTTGAAGTGGTAATTAAAGTATTTATTATAATTTATATTCAAAATAATAAACAATAAACATTCGATTCATAATATGTGGAATGAGAACAATTGACTTGGACTAAATTCTGATAACGTCAGCGGCTAAGGCTTAGCCTTTAATACCTAAAAATACATATAATTTTAAAACTAAAAGTTTTCGGGTTGACCCGAAACCTAGAATTCGGACCCAAGAATCAACCCGAATTACTTTGGTTCAGGTTCGGGTTAGTATTTTCTTGGGTTCAAGTTTCTCGGGTCAGGTTAGTTTGGGTTCAGGTACTGGTTTTCTTGGGTTGAGTTTCATGTTACGGATAAAAGTGGCAGCCTTACTTTCAACGATTATAAATAAGAATCACTACATTCATCTTATGCAACTTTAAATTTTTTAATATTCTTTTAACTCTGAATAATCATTATTATTTGATCATGGTTTTAATGTTAGTATGTATTTTTCATTTTCTTGGCAATTTTTAATTGTAAAATATAAAGTCAATTAAAAATTTGTCATACACAAAATATTAATGACAACAAATCATGATTAATCAATTTCAAATTGTAAAGATTCTAAGGATAATTATATCATCAAAGTTCAAGTATATGGTTTTTGGGATAATCATGTTTATTTTTTTGATAAACATGAGGAGTTGTTCTTAACTGACATCATATTAATTGATTAAAAGCTATGATATTTTATTTATATGAATATTTTTTTTATTAGTATCATGGATATATATTATTATTTATCTAGAGTTGTATGTACTTGAAGAACCTTTTTTGTCACACAGACAACTATATATAGCTATATTAAGAGTTATAAGTAGAAATGCCTATATGTTACTTTATTAAGAGTTACAAGCAGACATGGACTAAAAATTTTGATTTTTGATAAACAATGTATACGTGCTGATACAATCACAAATGTAGTGTAAAATGAAGTTTTTACCTATTTGTAACATATTTGTGTAATCTTAATTATGTAATTTCTGTAATTTTAATTTAATTGCAATTGTATTAATAATATATGATCAATTTATTGATTGTATTTCACTTAATGGTCAAAGTTTAAAATTTTTAACAATTACCCGTGTAATACACGGGCCTCAAACTAGTATGTATATATAGGGTTTGGATCAAATACAAATGATATTAATGTGCTAAATGTGAGAATCAAGTAGAGTAATTATATATACAAGTAGAGTAATTATGTAAATTACTTCATAAAGTAATTACATAATTACTCTATTATGTAATTACACAATTACTCTATGCTTGTTCTCACGTTTAACACGTTAATTTCATTTGTACGTTGACATTCCCTATATATAAATAGGGTATGGTTTAGGCGAGAAGTCGTTTTATTTCGAGAAATGTGAGAAATCAATCTGAGCCATTAAATTGCTTAATCAATGGTCCATAATTACCATGAAAAGCTTGTAATAAATAAGAAAAAAACTATGGAAGGTTTTGAAAGGAAGTGCATTATGGACTTTTTTTTTACATTAATCATTTTGAAAATTAAGATGTCAATTTCTATAATCTCATTAAATAGTTTCCTATTCTTTAAATAACTCTCTCACTCCAAAAAAAAAATCAATCTTCAAATTGAGTTCCCAAAACAAGAAAAATTGTATAAATCGATTGTACGGAGAAAGACAAGGATTTTTTTGTCAAAAACTAGGCGTTTAAATCAATGTTTATAGTGGATGGTTTTAATATACTTTAAATGAGAAACTACACTTATTGTCATGAAGCCATCTACAAAATTTCCATCGTGTTAAGATATAAAAGTTTATGTTGGTAAACTAGGTTTTAGTTTTTATTGTATTACTTTTTGGATGATTTAGACCTTTCTTGTATTATATTTAGATATTTTATAATATTTGGCTTAGATACTTATCTTTGGTATGATAATTTATAAATTTTGAATACAATTCGTAATGAATTCATGCTAATCTATGTAGCTACATTTGTAGAAAATATCATCCTAAAATTGTAGCTAAATTTTATAGCATAATTGGTAGCAAAAATCATTGCAAATTTTCATCGCTAGATCGTGGCAAAATCTATAAATGAAATCCATGGCCAAAGTTGTAGCTGAAACTCGGTAGCAAAATCTGTAGCTAAAAGAATCCGTGGCAAAATTACAAACTTATAAAATCGTAGCAAAAATCCGTAGCTAAAATTCTGTAGCTAAAAAAAGTAGCAAAATTATGTAGCTAACAATTCATAGCAAAAAATCCGTAGCAAACAATTTTGTAGCAAAATTTGTAGCTAATGTAGCTAAATAACCACGTCTCTTTTGGTAGCTAAAATCGTTGCAAAATTATGAATTCGTAGCAAATATTCGTTGCAAATAAGTTAACTACGAGACTTGTACCTACGAACCAAATCCGTAGCCATTCCGTAGCAAACACCCCGTTTGCTACAGAATTGCTACGGATTTGGCCATAGCAAATGCCTGTTTATGTAGTAGTGTTTTGAGATGGAATTTAAAAGAATCATTTTGTGTAAGGAAAGATTATACAGGTTATCGTGTTTTGTTTTTTGATTTTTAGTTCAGTTTTTACATAAAGTGTTTTTTTAAGGTTTGTGTAGGGATTATTTCAACTCAGTAAATAACATATTAAAGAGTAATTATTATTTCATTGTGTAGGGATTATTTTAATTTGAAGTGTAGGACTTATTTTACTGTGTATGGATTATTGCATTGTGTAGGTGAACAATAACAAATTTACCTACACAAGTAACATAATTTACATAATCATCTACATTAATCAATTTTTTATGTGTAGGAAAATATGAGTAATATGTGGGCAAATATGAGCTATGTGTGGGTGAATATTAATTACGTATAGGTTAAAATAAAAATGAACTAACAATTTAGTAAAGAAATTATGTTTTTAAACTTAATTAAAACATAAAGAAATTAAAAGAATATAAAAAGTTGGCTAATATTTCTGGTATGATAATCATTCATTTTAAGTCAACGTGACCATTATAATTTTTAAATTAACTAAAAATACATATTTAAAACAAAAAAAGATACCCGGAAGCTATATTAATGTTTAATGATTTGTCTATTTGTAGTTTGTACTAGTGTTTTTTTAAATTTAATGTAACATCTTGAAATTATCGGGTCAAAAGTATCAAGTTTCAAAGTAAGAGGACCAAAAGAAAAATTCTGATTTCTTAGCCGATCGCGATACACGACGGTCTTAAACCAACTCCATTGTGTATCGCGATTGCGCTATCTGACAACGAGACACGTGTTTCGCCATGTGTCCACACGTGGCACAATGTCCACCACGTGTAACCACGTGGCATCGCGTCCGCCACGTGGCAAGCCTACTAGGCGTATCATCGCCCTACGTTGCGGTACGCGACTGGTGCTCTTGGGACCACCGCATATCGCGATGGGTCCCCGGGATCAGCCTATAAATATGGGCTCCAGCCCTTTCATTCATCACACCAAATCATTCACAGCTCACTCTCTCTCTAAAACATCTCTCTAAACCTCGTTAAGCATGCCACGACGTTACCTAGTTTTTCGTACCCAAAACCGAAGGTACCTCGAAATTCGTGCCACACGACGATGTTATCTTGAAGAACACGACCCTCAAAAGACGACATGACGCCACCTCGAAGTACGTGTCAACAAGAATCAAAGATTTGTGTGCCTCGATAAAACGTGTTGAAGAAGGTGTTGTTTAAAGGAAGCTCGAGAAAAGTAAAAACGTCGAAGTGTTGCTCGAGTGTCTAGGGTTGTTATAAGCCAACCAATGTATGCATAATGGCGGAATAAAATATTAAAAGGCTTAAAACCTAAGTTAAAGATATGCTCGATACCTCGAGAAAATAAATAAATAAAATAAAGGAATAAAGAAAAGAATAAATAAGGAATAAGAATATTAATAATAATAATTCTTTATTTATAATGTTATTATTATTTAAATTGTTATTTGAATAATATAAAAGAAAGTAAAGTATATGTTTCTTCAAGAAGAAGAAACATAGTGTTAGAAAAGTAAAACAAGTTAAACTAAAGGTTTTAAACTTGTAAAATAAAGTAAAGTATTTTGAACTAAAGGTTCATAAAGAAAATATAATCGAGCAAAGATTATACAAAAAGAGACTAAAGGTCTTAAGCTAGATTAAAGATCTGGTATTAACAAAAGGTTATACTCGTACTATATGTGCGAGATAGTAATGAAGAACCAATCAGTGTATTGAAGCTGATTTTTTCAAAGAAAGATTAATACACCCAACTTTATAAACTTGTTTAATCGAGTCAAATAAATAAAATGATTTACATGAGATTACGTATCTCTAAAACATTATAAACAAAGGTAATTGCTGGCCCTTAGACTATCGTGTACGTTTGTTTGGATCCTTACATATGTGGTAAGTCGGTGGGCACACTGGGCCACAGTTGGTCATTTGCCTCCGCCACGATGGGCCAGACCTAAGTTACGTCCGAGTGAGGCTGATCATGTGTATACTGATGGTATCTAAGTTATATCGAACATTGCGGTGTTTGCTGAGCGGTATCGAGTAGAGCTAAGTTTATAATTGTGTTTTGTTTTAACTTGATTATTCCTAAGCCACGATGGCCGAACCTAAGTTATGTTTCGAGGGGTAATCAAGTAAAGAAAATATTTTATGTGTCAGCTTATTCACCAGCGTGTGTTGCTGACGTATTTTGAAACATTTTGCAGGTAATGAAGGATAGCCGCTTGAAGTATCGAAGTGAAGTAGGCGATCTGATTGCTCATATCATTTTGTTTAAATGTTAAACTTAAAATGGGGGTTTTGTATAAAACAAGTAATATTTGTAAACATTAAAACGGGCATTTCCCGTCTTTTGATATGTAAATAATAATATTTTAATCCACGCAAGTATAACTTCCGCTTAAAACACCTAACTCTAATTTATTTACAAAAACGGTACCAGCTGTTGGTCACACGCCTAGGCCTAAGATGGGGTGTGACATTTAAACATCAAATACATATGTTAATTAAAGAATAAATTTAAACTACTAAACAAATTAATAGTTACCAAAATAAAATAATTCAACATTTATTATTGTACCCTTTGATTTAATTAAAATAATATTTGTGATTGGTTGGAATAACTTCTCGCATTTCTCGTAATAAGATGACTTCTCGCATGAACATAAGCGTGCACACGCACACACACACACACACACACACATATATATATATATAAACCCGGGTTTTGGGTCCGGTACATTTAACGAGTATTTTTAATAAATTATCTGGATACCTGAAACCTGATGGTATCCCTAAAACCCGACATGCATATACCTGCTAAATACTCGACGGGTTTGGGACGGGTCTGCGACATGCTTTAATAATCGGATATGGATTTAGCATTACCTAACCCATTCCAAGCCCGACCCATTGTAAACTCTAATATATGAATGTGTATATGTTTATGTTAGGGTGACATACCTATCTAATATATGTGTTTGATAGGGTGGTAGACCCTTCTAATAACTATGAATGATAGGGTGACACGCCCTTTTAATATTGTGTATAAAAGGGCCGCAAACTCTTCTAATATCAATCAATGCATGTATGTCATGGTGGCATGCAGGCCTTTCTAATATATGTGTATGATATGTGTGTGTGTTTGTGAAGAACATCTTAAGTATGGTATGCGTGTCTTCGGATATGAATATGAACGTATGTGAAGTGTAACCTGTTACCTGTTAACTTAGAAGTCGTGAAGTCATAGCTGACTTGCACGCATGTAATTAGGGAGCATGACACTTGAAGGCAGATATAGGTTAAACCAAGAAGCGGCTGACATCCTTATGAAGGATGATTTTATGTTATGTTTAGACTTGTCCAAAGTTATGTTTTGTAAGACTGAATGACTATTGCGCATTAAGTTTTAATTTACTATGATTTTTAGATTGTGTTCATGATTAAATCTAATGAAAGTACCAGGAATTGGGGCCTTACACAAATCCATTTTCATGTTCGGTTAACATATATAAATGAAATAAATCAGTACTTTATGTTATTTGGTAGACAAAAAGAACTCATGAATGAAATACAAATGGCAAAATACTATTGCCTAATAAAAAGTACCAAAATAAAAACGGTAAATGGGCGATGAGGGTGGTGGTGTTGTTAAAAACGACCATGATGGTTGTGTTGTTGGTGGTGGTTTTGGTGGTGGAACTGATAGTGGTGGTGGTCAGGTGGTAGCGCAACCGATGGTGGTAGTGCTCAGGTGGTGTGTCGAGAAAGTAGGGTTAAAGAGAGAACGTAGAAAATCAATCAATCAATCATGCCCAGTAAAATCCCACCGACAGCAAAGCTATAAGTAGGGTCTGGGGAGGGTGGGATGTAGGCACACCGTACCTCTATCCAAAGGAATAAAGAGGTGGCTTCCAGAGAGACCCTCGGCTCTAAGTACATGTGTATGAAGCAAAATAAAGGAAATCAAAGTTTAACAGTTATATAAAAACTACTACTAATTATAATAATATTAATAATAAGATCACAGTTTAACAGCTATATAAAAGCTAATAATAATAATAATAATAATAATAATAATATATGTAAGGGAAATACCATTATGGTATGCGACCTAAATAAGTTAAGTCTAAGCCCTAAGGTATTCAATTCTCTCTAAAAATCCTTAACTTTAATTCTACTTCTCCACGAATTCCTATCCTCAACCATGTCCTCGGAGAGGTTTAGGTCTATCAAATCATGCCTAATCCTCTCATCCCAAGTCAATTTTGGTCGTCCTCTACCCCTCCCAAGTCAATTTCGGTCATCCCAGGTCGAGCCGGGGGTCTCACCGGAAGCAGCCTCTCTATTCCTACAGGGTAGAGGTAAGGCTGTCTACATCTTACCCTCCTCAGACCCTACTGTAGGTTCCCAGCCGGATCTACACGAGATATCGCGTTCTACGTAGGTGCGGAATCCCTACGTAAGACGTTACGAGTATAGAAAACAATACGAGCTAACACACGATACGATAACCAAACACACGTTGTATTCCAACCGTAAACACGTGATACTATGATCACTGAATACAAACTCTCTGACTCGAATACACGAATAAACTCTCTATCTATGAATAAGCCGTATACAAAATTGCTTATATAGACACGACAAATTCGCCTGGCATGTTCAGGCGAAGTTGTCCCTAACTTCGCTTGTCTAACAAGTTCGCCCATATAAGCGAACTTGTTAGCAACTTCGCTTACATACAAAACTCAAATCTAACTAACACGATTACAGACACTCGACACTGAACTACTGACATCATGCACCAACAGACTCCCCCTTGGCAGTAGCTTCATCTCTTTAGCTTCAAACACGTGTCTTGTAATCTTCAATCTTCTATCTTCAAGCATTCATTCCTTCTCGAACACAAACCGACACAACTCTTTGATATTTCCTCGCTTCGTCTTTCCAAGCAGGAATATAAAATATCTTCTTATCATTCAACACCTGCAAATCAGCTTGCGATAAGTTTACCAAGTGCATCGGATCGTACACTCTAAACAGCTCTTGTTCATCTTCGTCTTCCATCACTGCCTCAGCTGTCTCACAATCTACAAACCACCACTTCAGGTCTTTAAGCACATCCTTGGGCATTAGCTTCATCGGTACTTCTTTCAAACACCGGATCGGTTTATACTTCATAATCATCCAAGGTTTTCCATCAGCTCTCAAGCCTCTATCCTTGTCTTCAACAAGTTTTCCCTTTTGTGGTTTCAATAGCTCAAATTTCTTCTCTTTTATACTCTCTTTCCACACAATCTTCCCAATGACTCTAGCCATATTATCGTCACTTCTGTTTATCAATCCCAATCTGGCTAAGTCTTTCACTTCACATTCTGGCAGTGTATTCAACGATCTTAACATCCTTCTAAAGTACTGAACACCGTCATATCTTATAATCACGAAGAGCCTCAACTGCTCATTATATATCCAGCAAATAATCCCTTTCTTCGCTTCAGCATAGCCTTTAATGTTGTAACTCTTCTTAAACATTGTAGGGACCGCCGGTTTCTTCGTTTTGACGAACCACTGAGCATAGCCTTTTTTCCATCTAGGCTGCTCTTCCCATTCAGACTCATCACTTGCCATCTCTTTACTCATATCTGCTTTCTCAACATCTGGAATGTCATGCTCAATATTTTCCTCAACTATCTCTCCCTCTTCTATCTCATTATCAATCACAATCTCTTCACCCATCTTCTCTATCACATCACTCGGTAGTACATCATCATCACCAACCAAACCATCATCCATCTCCTCTACGTCCACTACCACCACATCATCACCACCAGCAGCAGTTGTCGACTCCCCCTGAGTTGTGGAAGTTCCAAGAGCTTGATCAGTTCTTGGCAACTCACCACCTGCATCTTTCGATGCATTGGGATCATCGTCTCTATCATTTAGTCTCTTGGTCCTCAACTCATCGCCTTTACAGCTCGTCTCCCCCTGAGATGCCAAGAACTCCTTGAAAGCATCTATGATTTTTCTATGTTGTATCAGCAGGGACGACTGCATCTGATTCTCTGCAACTAGGCGCTGAATAGCCTGGGTCTGGATAAGATTAATCCTTGACTGCTCTGCCACGACCCGTTCAAGTGCTGCTATTCGTTCAGAGTCTGATAGGGTTGCATCGAAATCGAACCTCATATGTGATATATCTTGAGTGTACTGAGGAGGGATTTCCGATGTCACCGGGACCTCAGAAGTAGAAATAGACGTAACCGCAGGGTGGTATCGTCACCGATAGCCCTGCAGTGGCCACAACAGTCGACTCGATAAATTGTGCCACGACCTCCGATGGAGTAACAGTCGGAGGCGGCAATGAAACGATCTCAGGAGTTGAAAGTTGAAAAGTAATAGGTGGGAGGCCAAATGTAGATGAGGTAGTCACCACGGGAACAACCGTAGCGCTTGGCCTTGTAACCTGTAGTGATGAGGGAACCATTGTCATACCGGATAGTGCTGGTGGAGTGAAACGTACCACCCTAGAGCTCTCACCGGCTCCCGATCCTGCACCTATCCGTTCCCTTCTTGACCTCCGGATCAACTGTTGTACCTCTTCCTCATAATCTGACTCGCTGTCATCATCTGTTCTCTTTCTTTTCCCATGTAGTCTTTCTCGAGTTACCATAACCCTTCTTGCCTCTGCCACTTCATCATCAGAATCAGAACCAGCCACCGTAGCAGCTGTCCTAGTAACATTCACATTCGAAGCACGTTCAACCGGGACCTGTACGTTCTCCTCTGGATCCACCCGATCCATATCAAAGAAGCCTTGACCACCAAATTCTGCATCAAGGTCCACATTCTCCTCCGGTGACACAACAGGTGCAGCAGGTATAACTTGAGGTGCTCCTGCCTGTTGTGGTGCCGGGTCCCTAAACTCGTCCCCTCGAGCAGGTACATACCCCGGGTTGATCAAGTACCCAAAGAGTGGAGTATGCCGAGGACGGAGCTCAGGTTTGCTCCTCGCACTGGAGGATCTACATTGGGCGAAGATCCGTTTGTTCGCACTCTCTACATATCGGATCGGACGGCGCTGAGGAAGCGTTGGAGCAACATGATTCAAGATCATTTGTAGGAATCTTGGATACATGATGAAGCGCTCACTCGCCATCGCTCTTCTTTGACGATCAATCTCATAAAAGACCATCTGACTAAAGCTGTATCGCTTGTTGTAAGTCAGAGCAGTCAACGCTGACTGCATGGTCGCGCCCATGCCATCAGTGCCCGCCTTTCTCCCTGACATGCAAACAATCATAACATGCATGAGAAAGCGCCACTGGTCAAGTAAGAAACCCTTCCTTCTCTGCGTATCTCCCAAGGGACCAGAGTATCCCATTCTCAAAAACGCTCCATCACGGAAAGGAGCTACAAACTCTGTTGGGTCATCCCTTGTCTCATTCCCAAATCGTAAAGCCGCCCGGATTTGTTCAGAAGAGAACTGAACAATCTGATTGTTGACTGTTGCGCGCATCACCGGGGGCTCGACTCTACAGTCGTATTCCACGGTCTGCCAAAAATCCTCAATATTGGGCAAGGATATTGGCAGAGTTGTTGTAATCGCGTGGAATATCCGCGAGCGTAACAGAAATGTGATGATTTCGCGGAAATCATCAACTCCGCTCGCATCCGGGTCTAATGTTATGTACATGTTGTGACCCGGGAAGAACTGTCTCTGGTGATCACCTCCGTCATCACCGCCTGCACCACCTGCTCCAGCAACAGCAGCCATATCTGCAACAAACAGGTTAAGTTAGATAAACGTCAAAGCGAATCACAAGTTCGCCTGTTACCATGAGCGAAGTTGTGATCTATACTATACAGGCGAAGTTAAAGGTGGGGCGAAGTTGGGAAACAACTTCGCTTCAACTTGAACTTCGTCTGATAATTGTTAAGTACAAAGGTCCAGGCGAAGTTAATGATAACTTCGCCTAATCACAACATCGCCTCATAAACTGTTTCAAAATCTATAATCAGGCGAAGTTAAACCTCAGGCGAAGTTACGGATAACTTCGCCTAAACTGTAACTTCGCCGAATTTGAATCGGCAACAGTTAGGGTTGTCGAACGACGTGTAGATGATGATTTTGGAGATCGAGGACTCCGTAACACATGATTTTATTAAGTTTTAGACGTTCAAGTAGTTTACTATCACGTAATAACAAGTTTGAAATCGGGTGTTTAAGATTTCGAAAGACGAGGTCGATAATCGAGTCGAAACGACCGATGATCAACCTCAAAAACATTGATTATACGATACTATAAACCCTACACACCTTTAATCTACTTTGAACAGAGAAAGAATGAACACAGAAGATTCGATTGAGAACTTCGCTTAGGGTTACGGAGAGAATAAGTTCGCTGGATTGAAAAATAATGAACAGTCTGACCCTTAAAACTTCTTTATATAGGGTCAAAATTTTACAGGCGAAGTTATGGATAACTTCGCCTATTGCAGGCGAAGTTATGGATAAGTTCGCATATATATGAAAATTTTCAAAACAAACCCCATAATTTGAACAATTTGCAATTAAGTTTAAATCATCCTTTAAAGCGTTAAATGATACGATCAAGACCAAGTAACCAGGTATAAAATCAAACAATTACAAAAGTAACAAAAATTTGAAAAATTAAAGTACACGGGATCAAATTTCAGTCTCGACAGGGACTACCATGTTTTAGAAAAGATCCGAACAGGAATCATACTAATTACGTGACTGTCACATAGATCCGTGTTCAGCTGTATTATGACTTAAAGAAACAGGTTGTAAGCAGGTAATATACTTAAAATGGTTTTCATTGTTTCTGTGATACGAGTTAGGTTCAATTAAGCTCAAAACTTAAGTGGGCAACAACTCAGAGATTATGATGCCTCCTATCTATTCTCAAAGCGTATTTGGCTTTCCCCAAGTCACCCCGAATTGACCTCGACCCGTAGTGTCTGATTAAGTAACAATTACTCTTCGATCTTAGACTCTGCTTCCCGTTCACCTTCTTGCGTCTTGATTGATAATCATTAACATTATGAACTCTAGAATACATTTTTTTTAATCAAATAAATACACAATTTCAAGTAGAAAATAACTGCAAGTCCCGAATCTGGATCACTGCAGCGTCTTGACACGCTATCTTCACGGGAATCAGAACACTCACGGGCTCGTGTATGACTGGGTAAACGCTTTTCTGCCTATCATTCGGAAAGATATGTATGAAGACATGCACAACTCTTAAGGAGTTTCCACATAAAATCGAGTAGATTTAGTTAGTATCACTTCTACTTTTACGCACCATAAAAAGCTACCATGACATACAATGATTGTTCTAAAGTCTTTTAAGCCTAATAACTTTACTAGTTAAGCACACAGAATCAGTATATCTATCACTTTCCAAGGTTGGATCAATTTTCTGTTAACCATAGTAAAGGTACTTCTTACGAAGTAATAGACTTGAAAAATAATTTCATCTCCCAAAAAGAAAAAATTTTAACATCAATCGCCCCGACCAAATCAAAGTCTTCAGGGAAACGGCTATCCCGAAGATCCAATGGATCAGCTGGACCGACCACATACTAGTATGTGTCCTTCTAACTAAGTATGATCGACTAATTTTCAGCGAAAGAATGAAAACACATCATAAACCGCCCCGGTCACTTTCAGTCATCTGGTTAATGGCTATCCTCATATTCTACAAGTAGAAATGAGGACCAAACATATCCGAAGACATGTCCTTCAAACTGAGGCAACCGACATAATTCTAAGCGATAGTGACGTTTTTTTTTTTTTAATTCAAACACAAACATATGACATGGTTACTCGGGATTGATCATCCCATTCAGCTCAACAAGGTTTTGAAATCTAGTTTTGTCAAACGCTTTCGTGAACAAGTCAGCGAAATTATCTAAAGTGTCAACCCTTTCGAGCTCAATCAGTTTCTTCTCAGCACAATCCCGTATAAAATGATGACGTATGTCAATATGTTTAGTTTTACTGTGCTTTACGGGATTGTTAGTTACTGAGATAGCAGCAGTGTTATCAATGCAAATAGGAGTAAGTGAGAAATTCAGACCATAATCACGCAACTGTTGTTGAATCCAAAGAACCTGGGAGCAGCAGTTGGATGCTGCCATGTATTCTGCTTCACAGGTTGAAATTGCGACTGAGGTCTGCTTCTTGCATTGCCACGACACTAGTCTGCCACCAAGAAACTGACATCCACCAGTTGTAGACTTCCGACTCTGATTGCACCCTCCATAATCAGAATCTGTGTAAGCGACTAGCTCCAAGTCTCCTCCTCTCGAGTACCACAACCCCAGCTTCGGTTTGCCTTTGAGATACCGCAGTATCCTCTTCGCACCCTTCAAATGAGATTCTTTTGGGTTTGCCTGAAACCGTGCACAAAGACAAACAGCAAACATTATATCAGGCCTAGAAGCAGTTAAGTACATTAAAGAACCTATAATAGCCCGATATTGGGTTGGGTCCACGTCTGCATCGTTGTCTGAATCAGCACCCAATTTGTGATTGACGCAGACTGGAGTATCATATGGAGTGCTGTCCTCCATCTTGAAGCGTTTGAGAACATCATGGACATACTTCGTCTGATGAATGAACATCCCGTCTTTCTTCTGATCAACCTGCAATCCTAAAAAGAAAGTTAGTTCACCCATAGCACTCATTTCAAATCTCTTCTTCATGACGGCCTCAAACTCCTGACACATGGCGACCTTTGATGCAGCAAAGATAATGTCGTCCACGTAGACTTGCACCAGCAGAAAGTCGCTACCCTTTCTCTTGAAGAACAATGTGCTATCAATTTTACCTCTTTCAAACTCATTCTCAAGCAAGTAATCTGATAAGGTTGAATACCAGGCACGAGGTGCCTGATGTAGTCCATACAGCGCTTTACTTAGCTTGTACACGTGATCAGGAAAGTCAGGGTCAGGAAAACCCGGAGGTTGCTCAACATACACAACCTCGTCGACTTTACCGTTTAGGAACGCACTCTTCACATCCAACTGAAAGACCTTCATTTTCTTATGAGCAGCAAATGCCAAAAACAGCCGAATGGCTTCCAATCTTGCCACAGGAGCAAACACCTCATTGTAATCAATCCCCTCTTGTTGATTAAAGCCTTTAACAACCAGCCTCGCCTTGTTTCTGATAACAATCCCTTTCTCATCTCTCTTACATTTGAAGACCCATTTCGTGCCAATCGCATGCACATTTCTTGGTTTTGCAACCAAGTTCCACACTTCCATTTTCTTAAACTGAGCTAACTCTTCTTGCATGGCTTCGACCCACGAGCTGTCCTTAAGAGCCATTTGATAGTTCTTTGGTTCAATCTGGCTGATGAAGCAGGTGTACAAACACTCGTTGATTATGCCTGATTCTTTAATGCTTATGTAAACACAGGTGTGCTCATTCAAGCTTTTTCTTGTTTGTACACCATCGGACAGATCACCTATCACATTCTCCAAAGGATGATCTTTGTGAATTATCGTAGTCGGAACCGAACTGACATTCAGATTATCTTCCAAGTTCGAAGATAGCTCATCAATGGGTGATTGATGTTGAGAGTGAAACGGATTGATGAATTCCTCTTCAGTAGAGGCAGCAGGGGTATTGACAGCATTTGACGAGGAAGGCTGACATTCATCATACTGTGGTCGTTGCACCAAAGTGTCTTCCTCATCGCATATCATCTTCGTAGCAAGTCTTTCTTCAACTTCTGCAAAATCCAAATAAGGTATGTTAAAAGATTTAAAAAGTCTATCATAGTCGAAAACCCCAGCGGGTCCCGAGCTTGGTTTTGGTGATTTGTAACTTGTGATATCAGTGTTACACACCACCTCAACCTTGTTGTTCGATGTATTAAAGACCCGTCTGTTGGGAGTCCCAACAACGTATCCGACTAAGATTCCTTCGTCGGCTACTTCACCAAATTTAGAATTGGTCATTAATATCGAACATGGAGACCCGAATGGTTCAAGACCACTCAAGTTGGGCTTTCTCCCATGCATAAGTTCATAACAGGTTTTATTTAATCTTTTAACAGTTAACACTCTATTAAGGATATAACAGGCTGTTGCAACAGCTTCAGCCCAGAACACCACGGGAAGTTTCGAATCAGCCAGCATGGTTCTGGCTCCTTCAATTAAAGTTCTGTTCTTCCTCTCAGCCACTCCATTTTGTTGCGGTGTATACGGTGCGCTGTATTGGTGTTCTATCCCCTTCTATAAGCAGAAGATATCCATCTCATAGTTCTTGAACTCAGTTCCATTGTCACTCCTGATGAATTTAACCCGTTTCCCCATGATATTCTCAACCTTGGTAATCAAATTCTTTACCATCTGCACTGTTTCATCCTTTGACTTCAGGAAATATACCCAGGAATATCGAGAGAAATCATCATTAATCACCAAACAGTAAGATGTTCCTCCTAGACTTCTTACATTCACGGGACCGAAGAGATCCATGTGAAGTAATTCTAGGGTACTGACAATTGAATTGACCTTCTTGGTGTGATGAGATTTCTTGTGTTGCTTTCCCTTTTTGCATGATAAGCATTTATCTTCAAAGTTGAAATTCTTCAAGGGAACACCCAGCACAAGCCCATTTTTGACAAGGTAGTTCATTTTCCGAAGATGAATGTGCCCCATTCTCCTATGTCACAACTCGGACTCCGATTCAGTTGCTTTTGACAGAAGACACGATTCTTCTGTGGCCATCTCAATAGACCTCATGTCCATGATATACGTATTCTTCACTCTTGGAGCCTTCATAACAATCCAATCCTCTGGTATCTTAAAACCAGGATACAACACAATCGCTTCATTCTTTGTAAAATGTACGGTGTAGTCTTTGTCACAAATCTGCGAAACACTCAGCAGATTGTGCTTCAGTTCTTCAACAAAATTTACTTTCTCCAAAGTCATCTTTCCATTCGACACCGTCCCTATTCCTGTAATCCTTCCACCGCTCTCTCCTGCGAAACTCACTCTTCCTCCTTGAACAGGTTTCAAGTCTTGTAACAATTTCTTGTTACCCGTCATGTGCCGGGAACAGCCGCTATCCACAACCCATTGATTGTTGGCAGCCCTGTTCAACTGTTCCTGCACAATTAAAGCATATGATTAAAATCTGGGGACCCAAGACCGATTGGTCTTGGGTCGATACATTCCGTACCTTGGCTGTCCAAAGTTAGTATCATAATAATTTCTGTGAGTCCTAACAGGATACCTTCTTGTGGATTGACTATGAGGCCATCCAAACCTTCGTGAATTAAAAGAATTATTACTTAAGGTTTGGTTGTTAGCAGTGAAAAACTGAGATCTATTTCTTTGAAAACCTGGATTAGTCCATTTTCTGAAATTTGATGGGTTTTCATTCTTACCATTATATTGATTAACGTTAGTTCTTTTCTCAGATTTTGAAGTCCTCACACCTCTGAATTTCTGCTTCAGAGGGCAATCAGCAACAAGGTGTCCTATTTGATTACATCTAAAACAACTCCTGAGTCCAACTTTCTTATCAAAAGTTGTCTTAGATGTTGAGGCTGTATTACTGCCCGTTTGTCTCACATATGGTAGGACATACGGGTTTAGTGGAGACTTCTTTTCAGGTGTTTTATTTTTCTCTCCACTTTTTGGTAACACTTCCTCTTGTTTTGTCTCACTCGACTCAGAGGACTTGTCTGAGTTAGATGAGACTGGACTCGGAGCAGAAATCTTAACACTTGCAACAGGCTTACTAACTTCTGGTTCTTTAATAGTAACTTGAACCGGAACTGTCTGACCATAGTCAACATCGACAGATTTCTGATTACTAGGGTCATAAGTGTAATTATGATTGAAAGGTGGTGGAACTTCATGATAACCAATTCCTCCCCTTTTTGGGGAACCTTGATCACTAACGAGGTGATCAAGTATAGCGGAGGAATTTCTGAATTGCTCAAGTTTCCTGTTAAGTTCCACCACTTTTACCTGGTGATCAGCTATCTATTTTTCCCTTTCAGCTATTAGTTTGGTTTTCTCTTCTAGAACCTCATAGCTAAGATCAATCACTTGAATTTTTTCAGCAAGCTTTGCTTTAAGACTTTTAATATCCTTCTCACTAGCTTTAATTTTTACTTTGTAACTATTTTCTCTAGCTTTAGTGAAATGATGATCTTCTTTTAAAGTTTTAAATTGCGCATCCAAACTAACAAACTGATCAGTTATAGTTGTCAGTTGTTCAGACAGATGTTCACACTTAGTACAAGGGAGTTCGGTACTTACCTCGGAGAGCTGGTCTGCCACATCTGCCATGTAAGCTTCATTTTCACCAGTTCCCTTCTCACTATCTGCAGTTTCGATTTTTGCCAAATTGGCCTGTTCAAATACTTCTTCAACATGCAGATTCCAGTTGTACTCCTCGTTCT
Organism: Bidens hawaiensis; assembly: GCF_021521415.1. Classification (NCBI taxonomy): domain Eukaryota; kingdom Viridiplantae; phylum Streptophyta; class Magnoliopsida; order Asterales; family Asteraceae; genus Bidens; species Bidens hawaiensis. The sequence continues at coordinate 2,596,957 of NW_027491095.1, read as the reverse complement.
GTCTGGAAATCATGGCTCTATAGTCATTACCACTACCACTCTGCTGTGTAGATCTGTTTTGACTGCGTTCTACACGTTCATTTTTGCACTCTTTTGCAAAGTGGCCATTCTGCTGACAGTTGTAACAGCGTACCTTCGACTTATCAAACCCTGGCCTCTCTCCGACAAACTTCCTGCCAGTCTTCTTCATGAACCTCTTAACTCTTCTGACAATCATAGCCATCTGCCACTGCAGATCCATCTCCTCCAGATCATCAGCATCGATCTGATCATAGTCTTCATCCAAAATTGCAGGATCAACAATCTTACCCTGAATGTAGTTCTCATACGAAGCAATAAAAGATGCATAGAGAGCAAACTGCTGTTCAGCAGATTTAACACTCATGGGCATCTTCGAGTAGTTGTTGTTTGACACACTTGGGGAAAAACTACTCTTGGTCGCTTGAGGTTGAGAAGCATTTGATCCTCCAGCTACAAAGCACACATCACCGTTCATGTTGAGAGATACATGACCTTCGTGTGTTGAGTTAGCGCCTGACTCTCCCTTAGAGTAATAAGCAGATGATTCAGTTTTCGAACTTGATCCTGAGTTAACCTTTGCACCATACATACCCGGATCTTGAACCTGATCGGTAGGTGTCTCCTTTCGTACCATGTTCAGTTCAAACGTTCTTAGCTTGTTAACTGCTGTCTCCAGGTCATAGTCAACAAAGTCTTTGTCTTCTCTCATCAACACAGTATACATCTCCCATTTCGGTGGGAGAGCATCAAGAAGCTTTTCAACAATCTCATCTTCCTTGTAACAATTGAATAGTTGCTGAGTTCAGTCATCAGATGATAATATCTAGTGATGATATCATCAAGTGATTCATTCTTCAGATACTTGAAGACCGACAATTGGGTTTTTAGAAGTTTAATTTTCGAGGCACGAATTCCCACATTGCCCTCAAACAGGTTCTCAAGTGCTTCCCAAAGCTCTCTAGCAGTTTTATACTTTCGGAAGGTGTGAAGTATCTCTTGTGGAAGAGCCATTGTAATTGCTGCATGAGCTTTGCTTTCTGCCTCATACATTTTCTTCTCTTCTTCTTCCATCTCTTTGTATTTCTTGATCTGATCACGACCCTCATACTCAGCAGTAGGTGGAATGTAACCATCTTGTATGCACACCCACATCTTAGCATCTTGATACTTGACATATTGTTCAAAACGATCTTTCCACGCTACATAATCAGTTTTCTTAAGCATCTTAGGTGCCTTTGTAGCCGAACCAGCTTCTACTTCCATCTTTACCAGTTCAGTAATGTTTATCGAAGACATCTTTCACAAAACTCAAAGAAATCCGAAAATCAAAAATTTTATTTTCAAACAGCACTGTAGGCGAAGTTGTGGATAACTTCGCTTAAAACTTAACTTCACGTGAATTTGTAACTTCGCTCACTTTCTTAAATTCGCCGGATTGGCGAACTTGAGAATAACTTCGCTTAAGTTGAGCGAACTTGGGAGGTAGGCGAAGTTGTGGGTAACTTCGCTTGAGGTAAGCGAACTTGAAGAGGTAGGCGAAGTTGTGGATAACTTCGCTTAACCTTATATCTTCGCCGAAACCCTACTAACAGTGACGGCAACTTCGCCTGATGAACACGAACTTTCTGCAGATTAGATTTCTGGGTTTTTCGAGGTTTGTGAAGGTGTTATGGGTTGTTTATGATTGTAGGAGGTGAGTATAGCACAAAAACTCAGAAAACTCGTCCCGCGAATAGTCGAACGGAACGATTTTTACACCCGCGTGATAATCCCGAACCACACAATCGAGCAAAAGCTCTGATACCAATTGTAGGTTCCCAGCCGGATCTACACGAGATATCGCGTTCTACGTAGGTGCGGAATCCCTACGTAAGACGTTACGAGTATAGAAAACAATACGAGCTAACACACGATACGATAACCAAACACACGTTGTATTCCAACCGTAAACACGTGATACTATGATCACTGAATACAAACTCTCTGACTCGAATACACGAATAAACTCTCTATCTATGAATAAGCCGTATACAAAATTGCTTATATAGACACGACAACTTCGCCTGGCATGTTCAGGCGAAGTTGTCCCTAACTTCGCTTGTCTAACAAGTTCGCCCATATAAGCGAACTTGTTAGCAACTTCGCTTACATACAAAACTCAAATCTAACTAACACGATTACAGACACTCGACACTGAACTACTGACATCATGCACCAACACCTACCATAGTTTTGCTATTGGTGGGATATACTGAGTACGACGACGACGAGAGAATGTAGAAAAAATATATATATAAGAGTGGTGCAAATGATTGATTTTGGATTTTTGATGTATTTAGAGAGAATGAGATTGAATGTAGGTGTTGATTCCATTAAATTGACCAGCCAAACTCTACCAAACTATTTTTAAAATAACAGTGTTGTCGGTGTGTCCTACTCTCCTATTATATGTGGTAATATTCTGAATTACTAAATTTGAATTGTAATGATGGAATTCTAGCAAAAGTAGCAGCCAAACTAAATCAGTCATTTGATATGTGAAAAATATGTACCTCACATCGCATTCAGTGTAAATAGCAAGGCCGCGATCGCCATTAAGCTCACATACTTTTAGCTGATTGACAGCATAGTCGAAACAATCCAGACAATCTGCAATCGAAAGATATCCCCTGCACTGAGCAAGGCCCCACACTGGCGCAGCATTGAGCAAAGCCCGTGCCACGGCGTAGCCACTGGTAGTTAACTGCCGACGGAGGCTAGAGAGGGTGATGTTAACGTTGGTCGAGAAATACTCGAGCATGCTGCTAGCAGGTGGAGGTAGGCACCCATGACAATAACATTTCATTAGAGCCCTATTTCTATCAGTAGGCCGTGATATTGTCACTCGCTCAGCCGTGCTTATGAGCACCCCCACTAGCAGACTGACTAACCACCTGTTCTCCACTTGTTTCATATTGCGCTTATAAAGTTTCTGGACGACATGGTGGAGCCGACGGCCACTAAGCCTCATCAAAGCACGAGTCATTATTCCCCATGTGAAACGTTGACAAAAATGTTGACGTACTTTTGAAGAAGATATTTGGAGAATTTTATCATAATCTCTCTCTGGATACTATAACACCATTCTTAATGGTATCTCAGTTCTCAAGTACTGAATCTCCACCGTCATTACAAAAATATATTTTTATTAAGTTTCATTTTAACATCTCATGTGTTATAGATACGTAGGGTAGAGTTAACATACAAATAGAAAACACGTGTGAAGCGTGCATACTAAAACAAAATTGGAGGCAGTGGCATTTTTGTTAATAAGTGAAAATCATGCTTATAGTTAAATTTAATTACATTATATAGTTTACAAATAGATTTTATTACTCTATTTGTAAGCTATATAGTTTAATTATTTTAACAAGAGTAATTATTTTAGAATTGCCGAAGACGTACGGATTTAACTTCTGATCGGAATGATTCATCGGCTCTAGTGGTGGTCCGCCGCCGCCGCCAACTAGAGAGAGTATGTTGCGGCGGAAAACGACGGCGATGCCGCTGCCGGAGTTAAAGTCTCGCCAGAATTTTTTGTCGTTGTTGTAGATACAGATCAACGCATGGTGCCAGCGGGGAAGCAGTGGAGCCTTGGTTGAAGGAGGGGTGGCGGGGGTTTGCGGTGGAGTGATCGGAGTCTGGTGGTTTGGTGGTGGATGATGAAGAAGATGGAGATGGGTTGGTGGTGATTAGTGTTATTAGAGAAGAAAGGAGATTGTTCAGTACGTATGTTTAGCATAAATTTTTTATTTGTATTTGATCTTTATCCTAGATGTATATCTTGTTGTATTTGCTCCTTATCGCCAAATAATTCCCAACTTGTCGCCCCCACTCTACTTGTCCTAATCAGTCACACATCCACATCAGACTAAGGTGGCGTTTCTAAACATTTATTCTTTCTTTCAAACTACTATTTTCAGTAATTTTTAATTGTTTTCTTTTTCAAAAAGTCTTTGAAGACAACTAATTGTTTACAGGAAGGAAGGAAGGAACGAAGAGGAGAGATTTGGATGCAAGAAACCAGTTCAATCCTTTCTTCGCTTTAAACAACAGAATAACATGAACATCATAAGTCTATTGGGCATTAGGATGCCGAAGATCATATTTGAATCCTTCGATTTTGATCAATGTAATTAGGCCTTGTTAGTTGTCTTTCCCCCAATGATAGATCATTTGGAAGCATCAACACAACTTCAGACATGGTTGGTCGTTTTGAAACGGGTGATTGAGTGCACAACAAAGCAATCTCAATGATCTTCACCACATGTTTTACTTCGTCTGGATTGATATTCATTGTCTCATCAATTAGCATCATGGCCTTTTGATTTTCGTACAACTTCCATGCCTATCACCAATTATAGCAAAACACTTAAGAGCTCAAAATTATTCTATAAAATTTACGAAAATTAGCTTTAATATTTAACGCAATGTTCGACTTACGCATTGTTCTCATAATCACATTTAAAAAAAAACTTTTTTTTTTGCTTATAACTGGTTTCCGCAAAATTTTATAGCATCTTAGGGGTTTTATCTTATCCTTAATTCGTATATATATACACATATGTGTGTGGGTACTCTTATTTTCTTCTTGTTACTATTTCTTAATTGATGATGAAAATAGAAAAAGGAAAGGATATAAACTTGTATCTCACATGTTCGAGGAGATAATCGGTTGACGGTCCATCAAAGTTCTGGTGAGTACACATTCGGCCACTAATGATTTCAAGGGCCACGATGCCAAAACTGAAAGTGTCAACCTTATCTGATAAAACGCCGTATCGTACATATTCTGGCGCAGTGTAGCCCCTGGTATTGTAATACAAGAATGTGATTGGATACAATATGAGGAATTATAGTTACATATCTTGTAAATAAAACTTACAGTGTCCCAGCAAACTTGGTGATAACATGACTTTTATCCTCAGGCTGAAACCTTGCTAATCCAAAATCTGCTATTTTTGGTTGGAAATCATTATCAAGAAGAATGTTGCTTGATTTTATATCTCTATGCACAATTCTAACATGGACTTCCTTGTGTAGATGAGCGAGACCCCTAGCTATCCCTAAGATAATGTCATATCGTCTTTTCCAGTTTAGGGTGCCCCTTCTTTCACCTATAATGAATATAATTAAGCATTTCGAATGTTAGGAAATAAAGATTTTCTTGTGAATCCGCATCAAATTCTTTAAAAAAAACATACCCCATAGAAACCTGTCAAGACTTCCATTTGGCATATATTCTAGGACAAGAAGTAGATTGGATTCGTCACTACACCATCCAAGGAGACCAAGAAGATTTCGATGACGAATTTGACTTATAAGTAAGATTTCATTTTCGAATCCTATTTTTGCTCCAGCATATCCAACTTTAAGCTTTTTCACAGCCACAATTCTCTTGTCTTCAAGAATTGCCTATTAAATCATTACAAAAACTTGTAGTTATAAGACCTTCTACTTCAAAGTAGTTTCATAAATTCCTAGAATTATCTGTATTTTTATAAGAAAAGTGTACACTCAGGGATATTTTACAAACAGGAAGCCTTTTTATATGTATGTCCATAAATTATTATGTTTATTGTTGAATCATGTGTTTCTTGTTGGATCATGTGTATTAGGTATTAACCATTAGACTATTAGAGCATGTATATTTATCCTAATAAAAGGCTTGTTGGGTTGTAAAATGGGATGTGAATAAAAATTCTAGTAAAGTTATCGTCTCATTTTCTTCTCTGGGTTCTTTGGGAGATCGACATATCATCTCAAAGCGGTCGTATCATGGAGAGACCAATATTGACATGAAAAATGGGAAAAGATGGATGGCTTGAGGATTAATTTGGATATATTATCAATTTTCATTAACTGGTTCTGTGTTTGACATAGAGAAAAATATAATGTAAGGTTAATTGTGTTAACGAGTACCTTGTACACATCTCCATACCCTCCTTCTCCAAGCTTATTTTCGTCCCCAAAATCGTTTGTGGCTTTCTTGAGATCACTGTAGTTGTAACCCTTTGAGCCTTGCAACTCACCTGACGGAAACGAAATCAGTTAATCTATTTGAGTGATCTAGTTTAACTCATTTAACTAGCAAATGATAATGCATACCTCCTGGCGGTATTCTTTTCGATCGAACATACCACCAAAGTACACCTATTAGCAAGAAGATCAACAGACCACCTAAACCTCCAACCACGCCTTCAACAATTGCTACCTTATTGCTTGATGAACTTCCTGCAAAAATATGATAAGTGACCTTGATTTAATTATGCACCTTTTAGATATCATAGTTCGAAAAGAAAATTAGCTCACCGTCCCGTAGAAATGGGGTGATGTCGGTTGTTTCATTGTTTCTGAAAAATGCATTAGTGGAGTATCTCATAAAACACCCCAAATTAACAGCACTCCCATCAGTAGCATCAGTGGCACAACTTCTTAAGCTGGCATATGTATCTTGCAAGCAACTTTTGCAGCTGTCGGGTGCTACTGTCTCGACACATTGCGCTATAGCATAAGCACTTGTATTGGTACCAACAACCGGTGATATGGCCGCAGCATAGAAACCACTTATTTTTGGAGTTGCTATAGAAAGATTGGACAATAATCCATCCACAGCCGTTTCGAAAACGCTCTGTTGTGATGAAGTACTATTGCCACATAAGACTTTATTTTCTCCTGGCAATGTTGTTTGATCGGTGAAGGAACTACTCTCATACCTTCAGAAAGCAGCATAAGTGTTACTCTCATATAAAGTTCTATTGTGTATATATATATTTTTGTTATGATAATATTGTTAATTAATAACTTCCATTTCTAGAAAACGTTTACAATAAAGTGACAGGCAAACGGACAACAAGCTGCGCCGCTACCCCCTTTTGAATAGCAAAGCCAAAACACTGAAAATATAGCTACTATATTGTTGATATTGGAAAACTATATTATGGAAAAGACCATTTTGCACCTGAATTAGAATATGCAGTTTATATTAGAGGACATACAATTATGCAGTATTTATATTAAGAGTTATGTTTGATATGAAAGATATGTTTTGAAGTTATTTGAAACATATCTTATTATTTGTAATTTATCTATTTGTATTTCCTCCCCTATATAACGAGCTATAGGTTTTCAGTTATAATCAATGAAATATTTGGACCGCATAAGCACTTTTATGGCATTAGAGCCAATATTCTAGACCTAATCACAATCAATAATATTTTCGTTCTTTTCTTCATCCTTGGTTACAATCGGGATGGCGGCGGCGATGTTGGTGGTGGCAGTAATTGTGATGGTCAAGTGGTGACCAGGTGGTGGTGGTGTCGATAGAGTAGAGTGGAAGAAAAAAACAATGAGTGTAGATGTATGGTTTTTGATGTGTTTATATGAAATGAGATTACTTGTGTAATAGGTGATTCAATTCCAATGAACAATCAAACATGATATTTTTTTGTTTCTTCAAAATGGTCCATGTCTAATATTCTCTCCGTCCCGATCAAAATGTCTTACACAAAGTTTAAGGTAGAATATTAAATTATTGTTTTCTTTGCTTACCAAATAACAATAATACCTTTGAAAATTTGGTCTATCAATATTGTTTATTAATGTTAGTTGTGTGTTTGGGACTGAGGGAGTCTTTCTTTATGTACTAAACACTACATTCAACTTTTTAAGTGAAGTCCTGATTATAAGATGATATAAAATTTAGGAGTAAAGTTTGCAAAAGTTGTTATTTTAAAAGAAAAGGAAGAAAAAAAAAGCAATTTCTATTATAGACATAGAAGTCTAGAAGATATCATTTAATAAAATTGTATATATGTCGGGGTGCGGCCCTGAAAACAGAGAACCAAATCGTATTTTAAAGACCAAGATCATATCGTACATGATTACGTTTGACTTTTCCAGTTAAAACCGGATAATATTATTGGAGTATTTATTTAATGAATAAAAAACTAGATACAAGTCTACTACAGGATCAAATCTGAGATCTGAATAGAGATTCCAAATATTAAAAAGTATTAAAATGATATAGCTTTCTATATTTTTTAAGGTCAAATAAATTATGTGAGCCATGTAACGTGTGTGTTTGCGTAACTTTATATGAATATGATGTAAATGTATAATTTCAATTTATAAAATAAAGATAAAATAAGTAGTAAATGTTAAATCATGTTTGGTTACACAATTGGTTTCATGTTTTAAACCGTAAACCGTCAAAAAATTTGGATATTAATGGTTTTAATTAGGTGGTTTATAAACACCCCTAAAACAACTAATTAATGTAAATTGCTTGCATGTATGTAGGTTTTCGACATTTGGATTGCATATGTCCGGTGTCACATAAGAAAGGTAGTAGTGTTGGTTAATAAATCAGGTTCACATGCACAACCCAGCTCAATACTTCCAATTTTCGATTTAGTGGTGATTTAACGGTTTAACAAGTGAAAACAGTGAGTTTTTACTTGTATATAGGAGTCCTCGGGTTGATGGCCCCAGTGATAAAAACAAAGTCTTTTATACATTCAAATATTCCGTGAAGTAAAAGAAATTTGTTGAACACATACTTAAACTCATTTTTAATAAAGAGTTGCATGAAATCATATAAAGTAACAAAGTGGACAAGTGTTAACCTTAGCGAACAGCCGTCAAGTACTGTTCGGGCACCGTTGAAAGCCGCACAACTACGTATGGAACTAGCTGCGACATCAAAACAACCAAGGCAGTCGCTTGTCGACATATACTTCCTACACTGAGCCATTACATAAACAGGATCCGAATTACTTGCCATATTTGAGGTTGCAAAGTAGGTATTATTGTTGGATAATTGTGTTCGGATGGCTCTAAAAGTATCATTAAGATTGCTGAAGAAATTTAGGAGGTTTGTGGCGTTGACCGCACTGCATGACTGGATTAGCACGTTTGTTTGGGGCTGTGAACTCGCCGGAACTGTGAAAAAGACCACGAACACGGTGGCAACCACCACCATCTGCCACCTTAGGAACCACCACTCAGTCATGGCTCCTCTTTTGTCTTTGGTTCAATAATGAATTAATGAGAATGTCTAATGGTTATATAACTTATGTAATATAAGTTATATAACGTTACTCGTTTCATAAGCATTTATTGGAAAATAAAATGTCAACTAAATGCATGTATTCTTGCGCGGCAATGTGGAGCCTCAGCCAAGGCCCACCAACCGTCATTACAGCTGTTGACAAATCATCTCCATTGGCTGCGCATGAATATCAATATATTTTTATAATAGATTTATACAACATCAAATATCATTGTTGACATCATACAATAGATATATAAGTATTAAAAGATAAAATAAATGTCATGAGTCATCTGGGTCAATGATATGAGGGTGATAGTTAAGTTTGATCTTGTGATTTTAAGTTTGAAACCGAACTCAATTGGGGTTTTTCCAAAATGTTATGTTTCCTCCTTGATGGTACTGTTGCTAAACTTGTTCAAAACTTTGTTTCCTCCATGACCATACTTGACACCATAACTTAGTGTACTGAAACACCCAAAACTCAAGGAGTCTCGAAAGTTGGGTTAACACATTCATATTAGTTTTTAAACTTTGAATAAACATAATGCAACAAAATTAATGATGCAATTTGTCTTTAAATAACATGAGCTGTATAAGCGAACAACATATTAAAACTGAACTATTAGCCGCACTGCCAAAGTGGAAGGGTTTAAAAGCCAACGTTATGAAATTCAAACCATTCTATGTAACCGCAATGTCAAGCACGCCGAAGTAGAAGCATTTAGCATTGAAACCAAGTTACGGACAATAGTTTTAACACATTGTCGCATGGGATGTTCTAAAAGATCATCCCGTGTTTACGGTTCCAGTTGTGATTCAACATCATGACTCCAACACCGACAAATCTTATGTGAAGGATTAGTTTAATATTTTCTATGAATTTAGTAATTTAAATTTATGTTTTGTGGCATTTTTATGAATTGTGTAATTTTCATTTCATTTTAATGAATTTTTAAGGTTTAATAAAAATAATGTTAATTTAGTTTTTAATTTTCTATAATTTTAATTATTTAAATCAGTGAAAGATGGATTGGAATGAAACATTAATATCTCACGGTTAAAAATTATATTGAGATAAAATGATGTGGCGTTGATATGAATGAGAAAAATGGTGAAAGAGGTTTAGAGTGAGAGAGGCACTCCAAGGCTATCACCACCCTAATGATATGTGTTGTTACAAATGGGGTTTGCTAGAGATACACCACTTAGCTTATTTACACATCATTCCCCCATCTGATCATAGGTCTCATACGCAACGTATGTTGGCATACGCAACGTATAGAATAATAACTTAAGTTAGTCAAATCAAGGAAGCCATACGAGTCATATGGAAAACCATACGAGTCATATGCTTCAGAAACTATACGAGTCATATGCTTTTGTATACAATTCGTATTATATGGAAGACGAGACGTATAAGATTTCATACGAAGCATGTAATCTAACATAAACATATGAACCGTGTATGAAAGAATACAAATCGTATGCATGTAGGTGTTTGAAAACTCATGAGAAGTAATCTATACGAACTGTATAGGAAATAATACGAAACGTATGACGAATAATCTTTAAAATTGTACAATTACTTTTGCAAGAAGCGTGAAACGTATTTAATCCATCAATCTCTCACATATATTTAGGCCTCATTGATTCTTTGACCATATTGTAAGACTGTAAGACGAATATTAGGAATAAAAGGAATCTCTCAACCCTATAAATTGTGTGATCTCATAGGGTTTTTTACCCACTTACTTCTTTGAACGATATACATCTAACAATGAAGTGTGTGTATATTTATTCACTTCTTTCTCCCCCTTCATCCCTTCCAAATGTTGTTAAAAATATTACCAACCTAAATTTATTTTTCCAACCACATTGATAAATTTCGTTGATGAAATGCATAATTTTGAAGAAAGTTTTGTGGAATCCGATGAATCTTTCGCCACCGTTTTTGTGGAATCTGGTCATTTTTTCAAAACCGAACAGGTACAGGTTTTCTATTCATGTTTGTATTACGTTATCCTGTTATTAACAAAAATGAATCTTATTTTAGGTGTTTATGTGTTTCGATGAGTTGAAGCAATGGGCGTATAACACCAGAGTTAACAATGGTTACGTGATAATTACCCAAACGTCTAAGACAAATGTTGATGGCGACAAGAACAAGGTGTTTCTTAAATGTTTACGCCTTTGTTTTAGATGGTTACAAGTAAAACTTATTTTGTTACACATTCAAATACGAACGGTATACATTTTAGATTATTCGTATTTAAGCTATACGAAATATATCCTTTTTATATGAAGCGTTTATTAATTTTACTTAAAAGTTGTTCATATGAATCGTATGCTTTTTCATATTATTCGTATTGTTTATACAAAAGCCATATGAACCGTATAACATTACATACGAAGCGTTTATTAATTTTACTTAAAAGTTGTTCATATGAATCGTATGTTTTTCATATTATTCGTATTGTTTATACAAAAGCCATATGAACCGTATAACATTACATACGAATCGTATGATATCTGAAAAAGTATTACAACATACGCAACGTATGCTGAGCATACGAAACGTATGCTGAATGATGTGCAAATATGCCTACTTAATAGATGTAGATGGTGTACCTTTAGAATTTGCCTTACAAATATAGATATGAAGTAAAAGATTTGGGGCTGATGTGGTTTTGAAAAGAGATCTCTTTTGAAAATATATAAAAAGCGATGGCAAGAGGGAACCGACAAAAAGTCAACTGAAAAGAAGTTTATCATTAAAAAACTAACGGTCAAAATGTCAACTATGATAAAAAGTCAAAGTTGAGCTTGGAGCCGATCTGTTTTCAAAGAAATGTATATTGAAGTAAAAATTGGCATGCCATTTGGTGTATTTTGTTTGAATAATTAATGTATAGAACGGATTGGCCGTGTGGTTTAAGGTTTCCAGTCTAAATGGACTTTGTGAACGGTATTGATTTATGACCCAAATGTGTTCTTTAATCTTTATTTTTTTAATTTGCCAATATTATAAAACAAAAACGAAAGAAAACTCACAAAAAACCCTAAATTACAAAAGAAGGAAAAACTTCATCTAATCAAACTAACAAATGACACAACCTATTACGAAACCAAACTAACAAATGACACAACCTATAACGAAAAATTGATAAAGTTGAATCTATACAATTTCTCTCATTTAAGTCCCGATTTTTTACTCTTATGATTAACCCATAAGAATGTGGCAGCCTTTATTTCATGCACCAATTTAGCCATTGAGAAGGAATGGTTGTTAAATCTGATGTCGTTACCTGTTTTTCATATGATCCAGTCATCACTGAAAAAGCTTATAGCACCTTGCCTTCATCTTTATTTCTCTTGTGCTTTAATGGGTAGTCTATTACCTCTTTCATATACACAAAGTAAGATGTAACCGGTAATTAATCCAATTGTGGAGGGTCCCCGATTTTTGCCTTTGGGTAGTCGTTTATCACAATATTAACAAAAGTATAATAAAGGAAGAAAAAAACCTTGTCTATTACAACTTTGAACCATGAAGTTGGACAAAACCATAAACCCAAAAATCAAATATACGGTTAATCATGTTTAAGAGTATTTAACTGTAAACAAACTGGAAGACCGGGAGTCCATTCGACGAGAAGTTCATTTATGTTCGTTCGTTTAATAGACGAACTGGACATGAAAGAAAAAAAATTAGTTCGGTAAGTTTAACGGACGAACACAGACAAAGGTCGTGTTCGTCCAATACTGTTCGTGAACATACAGTAATGTATAATATTTTATAATTAATATGTTTTATTTATTTGTTTTCCTACCATAATACCCGGTTATCTTGGCCTCATATATTATATGATCATGTTTCGATTACTATGTTAAGGGTTAAGTTTTTTGGATATCATATGGTGTAACTCCGTATTTGTGGGTGAACATGTGGGGATTTATGATTATACTTTTTGAATAGTACGTAATCATTTATGTTTGTTTGTTCAGTAAAGTCGCTTATGTATATTGTTCATTAATGTCTCTTAGTATTCATTTGTGCATTAGTATCCATGTGTTTGTTTGTCCATTAGGGTCTCTTAGTGTTCGTTTGTCTGTTAGCGTCCGTTAACATTATTAATGAACGGACACGGACAAACTCAATTCCGTAATGGACGGACACAGACACGAATTTTCGTTCGGTGGAGTGTTCGTAAAACGTTTATTTATCCAACAAAAGCTTAACGAACGAACACAAACATGGTCTTGTTCGGTTCAGTTCGTTCTGTTTCCAGCCCTAAATATTTTTAAGAGTATTTAGGATTGATAATTTATTAATCTGTACTGGAAGAAAAAAAAACTCCGATATATCTAAAACCCCTTGTTCCTTTTAGTTTAAGTTATATTATATTCGATTAACCTATTCATAATAATAATAAACCTTGAGAAAAGGGTCATTCCCAAATCTGACTCATTTCAACAACCACTTTCTTCATCTTCATCTTCTCCGCCCCTTTAATGGCGAATTCTACTCAGTAGCAAACCTCCATACAGCCATGGATCCTTCAAGTCGTACCCTTTGTCGTCGTTGTTCTCATAGCCGCTCATGTACTCGCTTTGGTACGCCACCGATTTCTCTCTTTATTACCAGATCACCACTTTCCAATAATTAATATTAATATTATTTAAAAAAAAAAACTTTTTTCAACAATAGGTTTACTGGATATACAGAGTAGCAACTGAGAAGCTTCCTGGAAGACGAAAGAAGCACTAGATCAAAGGTGTAATGTTTTAGTTTTAAAAGTTTTACTCTGGGTGTATGAAATGTAAGTTTGTTGGATGCACGGAAGGTGTTCGACGAAATGTCAGTGCTTGAAATTGGATCATTGATTTGAGTTTAAGCTAAAGAAGTTGTCTAAATATGTTGATTTAAAGTACCCTTTTAAGGAATTTGAGTTATTATTCGAGCAAGAGGTTATAACTAGTTCATATTATGGTTATAGATTCTTTGGTATGTGATAAAAGTAGATGAGAATGCGAGGTCGAACATACGGGCCGAGTTAGATTTTGACATTTTGTTATGGGTACTTGTCACCTGCAGCACTTAGATCCATAGTTAAGTCAGTCAACAATATGTGACATTACACCATCAGATACATTTATCAATTGTTGTTTCCGTTAACGTGTGACCATAGTAGTTAATGTCGTTAATCTGTGACTAAGTATTTTCGAACACTGATCACTACACTATTTGTGAAATCATTTTCGAGTTATGGTGTATTCGCTAGTGAGTGAATCAGGTGGTTCCTAAATATCTAATGTTGTCATTAGATTTTATCACTATATATGGCACACTCTATACATGACGAAATTTTGATACAAAACCACATGAGCTGCATAATACACTTAATAGTAGTGTTCAATATATACAACCAGAGGGAGATAGAGATTGGGAGGCGGGTGTGTTAAGTTTTAAGCATAACGTAAAGTGTGTTATGCGGTTCTGGTATGTTGTTCCAACACACCAGCAGTAAGTGGAACGGTAAGAAATGAGAAACACAAACACTTGTTCATATATTTTTAGTTTTAGTACATTTGCTCAACACTCTATAACTGTTTAAGTGGTTCTAGTGGTTTGGTCCTTAAAACTGATTATGTATTGAACATTTTTCTCTCTATATATATAATATACAGAGAAATTTAAATTTTAAGGTTTTGAAAGACAATGCCTAGAGGAAGGTCCTGCTCTTGTGTTCACACGATGTGCTTGCCTTCACCTAGTTGTGCGCGTGTGACTACTATGTGAAATTTTAAGACTGTTAGTGGGTTACCCGTCGCCCTGCATTCTAGTTTGTTGACTTTAACAAGACGATTGAAGATCATACTTGTGCAGAACAAATTGGAATGACGTGTTCAGTGATTGACTTTAGATCACATGTTGTGATTGATATTAATCACAAATTAAAAATCCTAACAATATACCTTATTCCATTCATGGCTTACTGAACTCATGGTGCAATTATTGTACTATATCTCATAAACGAAACCTCAATAGTCAATACTGTACCAATTTTCATTTTATTTTAACTAAATTGATAGAATATTAAAAGACTCTTGACTTGCGTGCAACAATTTGTCACGAATGAGACTCGAACCGACGACCTTCCCTAAAGAAATTCAAATGAAATTAACGTGTTAAACGTGAGAAATCAAGTAGAGTAATTATGTAATTACATCATAGAGTAATTACATAATTACTCTATGACATAATGACATAAATATTCAACTTGTATATTTAATTACTCTACTGGATTTACACGTTTAGCACATTAACTTCATTTGTACGTTAACCTTCCCCTTTTTTATCTTAATCACTATTTATATGAATCTGATTAAAATATAAAATCATCATTTTACAGGATTTCACAAAGCTTTTAACATAACTAGTTTTAAAAGTCAAACATGTTATAAATTGAAAAGTCATTGAAAGCAAACATGTTACTTAAGTTAGAACATGACCCTTCACATAACTAACTCAAAGTTATTGTACATCAGAAGCAACGAAAGAGATCACACGCCACTTGGCATAGGTATATCATAAGTTGTCCGCTCACTATATTCCATCTCTATATTTTGGCATCATCCGAAGTATGCATCTATAAACGTCATTGTAGCGAGCAAAGTTTATACAAAAACCGTTAATAGTTTGCAACCGTTTATTTATTTTTATCTTGTAGCAGTCTGTAATACAACATGGATTGTACATCCAACAACCATAACTCCAAATGTCATATAGAGGGCCAAAGAAATCACTGTTTTAACATTCTTGGCTTACATTTACATACTTGATAGTTATATAAATCCTATAAAGCTTTCACCACCTTGAGAGAGGCAACCTGCACCATGACCACATATGATGTGATTAATGTAATTATAAAACATTTTCGATCAAACATGTAGTTGAAAAAACATATGAAAGTACAATTACATTTCAAAGCGACCAGTTTGGTTTCCAAATCAAAAGAAAGTATCAGGTTCTGCTTCTTGAATTTATAGTTTAATAACAACTTAAAAGACTACCGCCTTGAAATGCAACACGGATAATTATCTTACACATAGCAACTTTAAAAAAAATTAAATTATCATTTTGCAATGAAACTACATGTACAATAACTAATTATTAAATAAAAGAACAAACGGGCCCTCAATCAATATATATTATAATTTAATAAAGAATTAAATACCAGAAAATTTGCTCACCCTAGCTTAAGAGATGTACCAGAGCTTTCATAATCTTGTGGAGTACCAGCAGAGTTGCAGATATCTGTAGATTCCGATAATTCCCCATCATCAGCGGAATCACAAATCAATCGTTTTCGAGCATTAGACATCTTCAAAAGCTTCAATCATTCAAATGTTAGAAAAAACACATATAGCAGTCAAACTCAAACATAGTCAAACAAAACAAACAATGTTTTTTCTTTAGAAGCGTCTCGAAAAACTCGTACAACATTTAACAATGTGAAACCATCCTTTTTGTAAAGGGGAATAGATGGCAAAGAAAAACATACTTGTGGTGTTATCTTAATACAAATAGAGATGTAAACAGAAAGAAAACTAGCTTAGCCTTAGAGAACATGACTCTTACTTCTTGTCTTAGTTTGTCATTGTCCTCCATGAGTTTCTCTTCCTGCATGTTTTGTAACCGACTTTAAAGAAAGTTGTTAAATGGCTACAAAAATGATCTTATCTAACACTAAAAGGCAGTGGTATGTCCTTTTGTGTCACCAATTTCTAACACGGTTTATGATTCATATACCTTAAGAACAAAGTATAAAAATGAAATCACTTAAGTTCGAGTTCTGACCTTTTCTTGAAGACGACAAATCTCGTTCATAATCACCTCGCCCTGTAACAGTAGAACTACAAATAAGCTCGTGTCTAAAAACTCATTCGCAAGGCTCTCTTTTTGGCATTTCTCAATTAATCTGACTCAATCATATGATCTATACACCTTTTTTTACTTCATTTTTTTATGAAAAGTGTTCAGAACTTTATGTATTTGCAAATAGAAAAAAACATGCTTCAGATGATATTGTTGCAGTTCAGTGAAAATTAGAAGATATTTACTCAATTAAAACACTTGAATAGATACATAGTTTAGCAAATGATGTAAAACACCCTTGCATGAGATAATAAACATGTAGGTAAATGTACCCGAAAGCTTTTGAAAAATCATAAAATTTGCAAGTTTCATTTAATACAGACGAAAAAAATAATAACCATTAACTAATACAAAGCAACTACACCTTTTTGGTAACAACCCGGTTCAATCCAGCTTCAAGCGACTTCTCAAGCTGATGCAGCTCTTCAATACTTAAACCCTGTAGCTCCTCCCCTCTCAACCGCCTGTTTTTAATGAAGAATCACACTTCATAAACACATATATATACACACATGTATAGACAGTTATTTCACATTAATAGGCCTCCAAATCTGAGTGGGCTCCAAAATTTTATAAATTACTTTAATCTATATTCTAAAAGGAATATAATTGTGGTATTTTCCAAACTCTTATGTTTCCACGAAAAGACCCCATAGAAGATAAAAGAAGTCAGAAACTCTAAAATCTAATAACCCTGTAAAAAAGAATGAAGATTTTTCAACTTTTACTATTAATAAGTGTAATAACATTGCCACATCATTAATATTACCATGAGTACTTATAGTATATATTAAAACTATAGTTTCGAAATCTGTGCAAAAGTATTTACATATTCACAAGTTTCAATTAGTTACACAATTAACCCCGCATATTTAACTTATTTAGTTTCGTGACCTTCAAGTCCTATTAAGTTACGCAAACAACCCAAGTTGATTTAGTTTTTAATATGGTACAAACCGATACCAACCAAGTCCTGCCACTTCACCAAAGCACACGCGTGTTTAACACAGCTAGTTATTATCAAAGAAATATAACTTAAAAACCTTGATTACAATCTCTCTTATGAAACCCTAACTTGGTGGCATCTACTTAGAAGTTATAATGTTAATGCAACTTTGCTAACAAGAAATAATAACCCTAACTTGGTCGTTAAGAAAACACATAAAACCCCTAATTAAGGCCACAACCTACTTACTTGGGTTGCCACCCCGAACTCATGGTTGGATCTTTTTCTTGGGACAAATTAAACAACAATTTGTTTTAACCGTCTCTATTTCCATTATGTATACCATAGAAACAACAATTGAGCCAACAATAGCAAGATGTTTTCACTAATGTAATAGTACATTAGTTCCATAAAAGCATATTATTGTTGTTCCCAAACCTGAATAAAAGTAGAATAACTTTGTAACAATAAATTAAAAAAATGGCCTCTAAACTTTACTTTTCTTTGGGTCCTCTGAATAGTTAAGCCAACCCCTAGTTGTGTATGCATGTATGTGTGTATTAGAATGTACCTTAAGTGAAGGGTTCTTTCAGCAACTTCTTTGCTTAAGTTGGCATAGTGGGTGTCCTCAACCAGCTGAATGACAAAATAAGACGATACATAGGTTGCATCAGAACAAATAAATAGAAACTTATATCCCTTATTAACTCCCAAATATATGACCATAACTATTGTTGTGATGTAAAATCATTTTTCAACTAAAGATCCGAGACTTGATCAACATATTTTATGAGAATACAAATTACAATAAACTAAAGTAACGAGAAGTTTTTTAATTGCAGTCTTTTAGTTATATTTTGCAATGGCTAATTTTTATGATTTGACTATACTAACTTTTAAAGAGAAGTTTTTTTATTGCAGTCTTTTAGTTTTATTTTCCAAGCCTCAATAAGAAACAAAGAAATGATTACAACAATTGTGAAGTATCTACATAGCAAGAAAAAAAAAGCCATGATCACCTGTAACTCAAGAGAAGGTTGGTTTAACTTCTCAATGTTTTTTGAGTGCAAGCTACGCCTTTCAAGTACTTCTTCCATGCTAAAAAAAAAAGAAACTGTGCATTAGAAACATTTATGTGTACACCAGATGTTTATGCAACAAAATCATGTGATCATATGGCCCTCACAATCAAATCATTAGTATTACATAATTTAGAAGAGCCTGTAAACAATAGACCAATAGTTATATGAATTATCGCACAGTTTGTTACAAGTTCATAAGTGGAGAACCTCAAGAGAACAATAAATCAGTTTACCTCAAGAGTGTTTCTAAATCTGAATGTAGCTAACAGTAATTCATTTTCTATATTAAAACATGAGTTTATAAATGCACCTGCAGATGCATTGTTAAGACCTTTTTAGGTATGGAATATAGTAATTATTTTCTTACAGTTCTAAGAGTTATAATTATGAATATCAAATTCTAGTTCGTTGGGTTGTTTAAAGACTTCGTAGCGATATATAATCTTTAGGTCTGTATTGACCTCTCTTCCCACGGTGCCAAACAAAATGATTATTTTCTTTCCTACATTTTAGAAAGGTTGCATCAAATGAGTTACTTGTTTTTCCTAAACTTTTCCGATTAAAATTACTTGCACCATTATTTGAATCCACATATTCCTCTAGTGCTCGTTTATCTAAGGATGATTTAAATACTTGGCATATCCATGTTGCCATGTTGGCCGAAATCTTAATAAACACCAGCACACACAAACCGGACACACACACCAGAACACCAATAAACCTAACTAATAAACTAAGCAATTCAAATTCAAACTCTTGCCAACTTTATCTTTATTTTTTTTATCTTATTCCTTTCATGTGTACACTGATGATAATAAACTCTTTAATCCACAAATTTTTCTTCAAATATGTAACAACTCAAATATTAAAACTCTATGGATCGAACTGGTAGTAGCAACTTTATGTGGTTGACCTTGGCATTTAAAAAGGCTTTTATGAAGCTTTGTACTTAAGTACCATGCTGGGTTCAAGTTTGGGACTTCATAATTAATCTACATAACCTAAACTTTTAATTCAACATATATGTCGTATTAATAATTCTGTATTATTCATAAACTCTTAAACAGCTTTACTAATTACCTAAAAATAATCCAATTGTCTTCAAACATTTCATATAAATGGAATCTAAGACACCAAGTATAGATAGCATGTGACCATGTAAAGGAGTTTTTTTTCTTCCACTTATAGCCTAAGCTAACTTAAATCCATTAAACATCTGAATTGCATCGATTTGCAACCGGAAGATCACAAGTTTCAACCACAAAGTCAAATTAATTTTGCATAACCTAAAGCAAATACCACATACAAAGAAAATCCCCTTCGATTCTTCGAACACGACCTTTTTTTTTCTTCATTTTCAGGCATATGCGTCTAAATTTAAAATGCAAAAAAATATATATGTTTCCAAAGAAACATAAGAAAGAAATGAGTGCTAGCTCAAATGACATCTGATAATGTTTCTTCTCTAAGCTACTTTAGATCTATTAAACAACTCATCCAAATTCCGATTGTGACAGAGAGATCATGGGTTTGAATCACAAAATCAGTAAGAAAATAGCACATACATAGAACCATCATCCCCCCTCTTCCATCCCTTTGAACAGCATTTTTCATTTACAGCTACTTGCATCTGAATTATAACTTATGTCATAAAAAATATTCCAAGAAACATATGAATGCATAAGAACAACAAAACAACTATACCAGAATAAATTACAAGCCAAGTTAATCTCAGTCTCACATCCATTGTGTAAAATAGATTCCAGACAATCAGATCATAAACAAAACATTAATTTAATCAAACTAAACACACAAAACTAGGCAGTGAATTCCTGAACCCTGATTAAAGAACTTCATTTTAAACCCTACAACACAAAATACAAAAGAAACAAGTACACAAAAGATTATGAAGCACCACACATTAAAATATGATTACACCACACACTGACACACATAAAAACACACAAACACAAAAAAATTAAAAATAAAAAGAAAAAAACCCTAGATACCTTGAACTGGAGTAATGAAAGAGCTTGTCATTAGAAGATAAGAGAATAACAGCAACATCAGCATCACAAAGTACAGAAAGCTCTTCAGCTTTCTTAAACAACCCTCTTCTCCTCTTGGAGAAAGTCACCCTTCTTGCTGTAGCATTATCAATTTTTTTAATCTGTACTTTTTCTCTAACCATCATATTTCCACTGCCACAAGCCATTTTTGGCATCCAAATCCACTAAGAAAACAATGAATAAACCAGTGTTCAAATCAAGGGTGATTTTCTATGAATGGAAACATTTAATTTTGTAGGTTTCAAAAAAGGAAAAAAAAACAAAAAGAAAGCATTTTTCTTTACCAAAATTAGGTAAAAGTACAAATCAGTGGTTTAAATTAGTAACCCTAGATCAGTGGTTTACCCGATACCTTCTATTATCCGATCTAGATATGGTCAAGATGATGATTAGTAAGGATGGGGTGTTATTATTATTCAAGAAACTTGAAAAATCAGAAAGAATATGAAAAAAAAAACATGAAGATCAGATGGAGGGTTAGGCTGAATATGAGATTTAAAGTAAACTTATTTGTTGTTGAGTTATTGTCAGGGATGAGGGGTGAACTGGGGGAGGTGGTCTGGTTCTTGGGATCTTGAAGAAAGGACTGTTGTATAAAAAGGAAACCGAAGAGACAGAAGGTGTACTATTATTTACCTTTGTGTAATTTTTTATGACAAATGATACCATTCTATGTGTGATAAGAATAATAATCTTCATAATCTTCACAAATAATTATTGAGTAATGAGGACCATAGATTTTCATGAAGGAATATATGAACTTTTATGTTTATTTTTTTATATTCAACTATTATGTAACAAATATTTTGGAAAGACAGTAGCAGTTAGGTTGAAAATTTGAAGTACTTGTTAGTGAATGGTGAGGCGTTTTTCTTAGAGCTTCATCTTGAGGCGGTGCTCGAGTTTGATATCCGGTTCATGTGTATATTTTGAAATTGGGTGGCACCATTATAAGGGAGGTTTTTTGAGTAATGTGGGTTGTATACAGGTGGTATGTCTTTAGCTTAACTAATATATCATGTTACATTTAATACGTAAAAATAATTAAAAAAAATAGACAATGATTTGTTACATACATGTTACACATATGACTCTCGAGAGTTGAAAAAAGTAAGTAACTTTTATATTTTTTATTAACTTTTATTTCATAATCACATAAATTAATTGTTCACTTTAAACATGTAATTGAAAATATGCTTTCGGGATTTCTTCAACTCACATGAGTTTTTATATTATCCCCCTCTCTTGTCACACCCCAATCAAAGACGGATTATACGCCGGGGCGGACATTCGATTGCTCATAGCTTATTGCATTACTTAAAGGATATTTATTCATGTCACACTAAGGTTCATACAATACATCGGATTTTAAATCAAACATAACAAAACAATCGTTAATTTTCGTTTATTTGTCCTACGTCAATAGCATATCTCTATGTCATCATTTCTTGAAATACTTCAACAATTAGTACCCGTCACATGTATGAAAACAATGTCAACAATAATGTTGGTGAACAAACAAAAGATTTACATTATGTAATATGAGAAAATACAATCCACGCATCATTTTATGTATAATAATAATAGAGTGAACTGCGGTTTTCGTCCATGTGATTTCATTTCACTTACAGTTAAACCTTAATTCACTAATCCTGTTAAGTCTGGTTGTTAAACACATCAGCGTGCTCTTCACGTGAGGGGCAGTTTTGTTCTTTTTTTTTCCCGAAAACACCCTAGCCCCTCACGTGAGGAGGCTTGCGAATTAGGAGTGGGGTTTATTCGGAGAGAAAAAGGACAGAACTGCTCCTGTGTATGAGGTGCATGTTGATGGGAAATAACCCGAGTTTGGTTCCTACAAATTCAAAATGTATAAATAGCATTAGTGTGATCAAAATTTAGACTATGTTATGAATCAATTACGAAAAAGTCCCATATTGATTCATGAACCATAGAATCGAACTTGAATCAAGTTTGAGAATGAAACACCTCAATCGAGGTGATAGAGGAGTTCAATTCCAAGGGTGAAGACTAAACGAAAACAATAGTTAATTAATTACCCAGGGAGGAGGAACTAGAGGGAAGATATTGAAGGTCAGTTTTAACTTTTGAAAGTCAAGTGAACTTGAGCATCAAAATGAAGAACAAGAATGCAATTGAGAGTGAATTGAGTTGTGGTAAAGCCTAGGCAAAGGTAAGAGCATGATTATATAACGAGGTTAATTCGTTCAACGAATCAAAGTATGAGCTAAGGCCTAGTTTATGCAAAGAACGAATTGACGATGGGAATTGGTGTTATAATGGAGGGAACGGTCTAGGCTCATTCATTATCGATTAGACTAGCTCGTTGAAAATGGATTTTCACACTTACTAACATTGTGTCGCATGTTGCGAAGGGCTTAAGCCCTTTTCTTCGCTTGTGGTCAAGATCAAATTTTGTGTTCGTGTTTTTGGATCTGATTCCAACAAAATAAACATACAACACAAGAAATTACCAAAAAAAAAAACATGACATTTGTTCAAATTAAACGAATAGTATGAACAATCCATTTAATTTCAGTTAAAATTTGGATTTTCCTAAACACCCCCTAGTTCAAGAAAATTAAAAAAAAATGGATTGTTCATACTATTAGTTTAAACACCCCTCTAATCTTTGTATATTTATATAATAATATGAAAATTAACGGAAAATTCCCTAAAATGACCATTTAAAGAGAGAGAAAATTAAAATCACCAATTAATCTTCGATATTCTCAAAATACACCAAGAGATTTGGACTGTGGCGACAAGATTTGAATCTCGCATGCTCCGTCCAAATTTAAAATGAATCCCGTATTAATCGTCCAAATTTTGTCCAAAATTTTGATAACAAAATTTTTGTCATGTTCATTAACACTTTTTTCTCTCTCCTTCAAGCTCTCTCGTCTTTTTTTTCTTCATTGTCATAATCTTCTTTTTATTCATCATCTTCGACGAGTTCTGGTTTTCGACAAGTTCGAGGAGAAAGATTTCGATGAAAACAGAGTGGATTCATCGTCAATTTTGTCATCTTCATCACTCCTACAGAATCATAGTAATAATTATCAGTCACTGATGAGAAATCTTGAAACATGACTATTTTCCATTGATGAGTTTTCTTTTTCTTGCTGGTGAAGAAGAAGATGATGACGATGATGATGAAAAAGAAGAGAGAAGTTGAAGGAGAGAGAAAACAATGTTGGAGAATAGGGCAAAATTTTTTTTCTCAAAATTTAGACTCGAAAGACGAAATTATTTAAAATTTAAACAAGAAATAAAGAATTTACTTTAAATTTGGACAAAGCATATACGAGATTCAAAATTTTTTGAATCCCATCACTCTGGTTCAAAATTCTTGATCGATTTAAACATATATTAATGATTAGTGGGTCATTACAATTTTATGTTCAAATGGTTTATTTAAGGAAGTTTCCTGAATTTCCCGAAAATTATCTAGTAGAAGTAAATTTGAAATTTGGTGCCATAAACTTGCATTATCTAATAGAAAGTTTTCCAACCCAAGCATAAATGAAGTTGTGGCTAGGTGGTTATTTGTGTTTTGTTTGATTGTTATCCGTTGGTCAACCCAGGTTCGATTCTTGGTAACTTGAAATGATGGTCATTAACTAGTTTTTATATTAACTTTATTTTATATTTATTATTAGTATTACAATTAAAAGTTTTAGTGTTGGGCCATTTAATAACACCTTATTATTGAAGCAAGGCGTTGTTTCTATTTCTCATTTTTATTGATCGAATACCAATCTTTTTTTTTGGTTCCGGTATCGCAAAAACCATAACAGAAACCGACTGAATTAGCTCAAACTCAACGCATTTTGTTTTCGTTATAGTACCGAGCGGATGTCGAATTTTTTTGTTTTAGTTTCGTTGTCATAACAAACGTGACGGAAACCAATTGAATTTGCGTAGATTCAATGCCCAAGATCGACAACGGTCACGTTTTACCAATACTCGAGTTATACCGACCGACACTACCCCATTGGTCAACCTAAGTTTTTATAAATTAATTTATTTTATTTTTTGTTTTAGTTCCGGTACAATAACGCACGTAACCGAAACCGGTCAGACTTGTGTCGATTTTCCGCCTCAACATTTGAAACTGACAACCCTTGGATATTACCACCGTCCTGATTTACCTATCTACCCGGCGCAACGCGCGGGGTAAAAACCTAGTTAAATGTAAAACAACACAAATCACGAGTCCAATTACTTCTTTGTTTTATATGCAAGTATAAACCGTATTACCATATACACCCCTATATTTGATGAGCATCCACACCACCTGTAACCATTTTCATCCAACACTGACACCTGTAATCAACGGCCCAGATTCCATCCCCCTCCATTAATCAACACTTCTCCACACTCTCCCCAACAGTGCACCCAACCCAACCCAATGGACTCCAAACCCGGATCCGACCCGAGAATCCTCCTCCGGCTATCAGAACAATTCCTCCGGCGCCGCCATTTCGACGACTGCCGGAAATACACCCACCACCTCAACCCTGACCTCCCCGGCGTCAACGAGATCCTCGCCGTCGCCGCCGTATTACTCGCCGGAAGTATCCCCGACTGGTACCAAGTAATGCAAGTCAATCGGTACTCTAACGACTCCGGTTTAATCAAACGGAAATACGATCAGCTGTACGGACTGTTAAACCCTAGCGTCAACAAGTTCGCCTTTGCGAATGAAGCGTTGGATGTTGTTCGTGACGCGTGGCGCGTGTTATCGGATCCTTTGAAGAAGACTGAATTCGATGAGGCGATTAGATTGAAGGATTAGTTTTGGACGGTGTGTCCGTACTGTTATTATTTGTATGAGTTTCCTAGGGTTTATGTGGGGCTTTGTTTAAAATGCCCGAATGACGAATGCGGTAAGGCGTTTACGGGTTTGGAGATCGAACCGCCTCCGGCTCAGGTTTTGGAGGTTGGGAAGTATGTGTGTTCGGGTTTTGTGATGTTGGGGGTTCGGGACGGGTGTTGGAACCCGTTTGTGCCGGTTAATAAGCCGAAGCCGAAAGTTAGTGAAAAGTTTGTTGAGATTTCGGATGATGAGGAGGAAAGTGGAGTTAATGATGGTGTGAAAGTGGAGGTGGAGAAGGCGGTTGTGGGACGAAAGAAGTCGTTTGCGAAAAGCACGAAGAAGGTCACTGGAGTCGGGAATAGAGTGAGGAAAGAGGCGTTTACGCGATCGGAAGAAGAAGAGGATGATTGTGAGTACTTTTGATGATGAATATGGTGATTTTGAATTTTTGTTGGTCAGGTCAAGTTAGCACATTGTCTATATAGAAACTAGTCTAATTAATATGGTGTTGATAGTTATAACTTATAAGTTATGGAAAGATGATTGATCAAAGCTACAGTTTTGTGTTATGGAATGCATATATAGAAATGTTTATCATTGTGGTTGTTATTTCTAGTGATTTACGCGTTTTTATTGTAAATTGGTGAAAAAATTCAGTGATGAAATTATCCGGAGCTCCAATTGATGTAAGCTGTAAGTTCGACAACTGGGTCAAATCGCCTATGGTGCTTGCCACATGATCTGGGTCGCCGATAGCTTTTCGCGACCAAGTTATGTGCGTTTTATGTTTATGGTCTTTTGTATTATGTTACCCTCTATGGCTGGATCAAGCAAGGTTTTACCAACTTTTGGATCAATTATGTATCAATAATGAAGAAACGTAGATCGAATCACTGGTAGACGATCAACTTTCCTCGGGTGTGATTATGCTATTTCACCGATGATTCTCTGTAATTTGGATTCTTCCACCTACAAAATGAACAGCACCGTAAACTTACCCCTCAGAAAGGGACAGAGGGGTCCTCTTTGGGGTAACCCTCCGGTGTGAGAATAAGAGTTTGTAGGAGAAGATAATAATCTGAGAGTAAGGAAATTGGAGAGTATTGCTTAATATAGCTGAATACTGTGTAATAGGGTCTACCTCTCCTTGTGGAGTTGATGTGGTATTTATAGTGCTAGGGTTTCCAATGATTGGGCTCAGACCTAATTAGGGCCTTTTTGGCCTCCTTCAATTGTTTTGCGCCACGTGTCCTTGGGACACCTGGTGCTTTTTCATTGATTATTCTCCGACCCATGTGCAATCACGTGGTAGCACATGGGTTTTGCTGAGTTGTCCACCTTTCATTGGCAGCTGTCAACATCAGCATATTCTTATTCCTTAAAAAGATACCTCCTGGAAGGTTGTCTGACGTGCACAATCAAGGTTGTCCTTATCCTGATTTGGGTAAGGACGAGGTTGATTATGTGCATGTGTGATATGCGCCTATCCTGAGGATGCGCGAGGTCTTCTCTTTATTCTCACGCGCAGATGTGATATGCACAAGCATGTGATATGCGCCACGCGCGGATGCGCCACGCGCAGATGTGATATGCGTGAGCATATATGGTGCGTGAGCATGTGATACGCGTGAGCATATGTGATGCCTGAGCATGTGATGCATGAGCATATGTGATATGCGCCATGCGCATTGCGTGAGCATGTGATACGCGTGAGCATATGTGATGCGTGAGCATATGTGATGCCTGAGCATGTGATGCGTGAGCATATGTGATGCCTGAGCATGTGATGCATGAGCATATGTGATATGCGTGAGCATATGTGATATGCGTGAGCATATGTGATATGCGTGAGCATATGTGATATGCGCCATGCGCATAGGTTTTGGCTTTGTGCCTTCATAATATCTTGATTTCAAGCCTCTTGTCTATATCTTGTGGGTTGACCCGCCTCGCTCGGTGTTGAGGCGGGTACATACCTCTTCAAGCCCCCCCAGTCTAATGTGTGTCTTGTCTCGCGCGAGCGAGGTAAGATAGATATTAGACTTAATAGTTTTGCTGAGTTGTCCACCTTTCATTGGCAGCTGTCAACATCAGCATATTCTTATTCCTTAAAAAGATACCTTCTGCAAGGTTGTCTGACGTGCACAATCAAGGTTGTCCTTATCCTGATTTGGGTAAGGACGAGGTTGATTATGTGCATGTGTGATATGCGCCTATCCTGAGGATGCGCGAGGTCTTCTCTTTATTCTCACGCGCAGATGTGATATGCACAAGCATGTGATATGCGCCACGCGCGGATGCGCCACGCGCAGATGTGATATGCGTGAGCATATATGGTGCGTGAGCATGTGATACGCGTGAGCATATGTGATGCCTGAGCATGTGATGCATGAGCATATGTGATATGCGTGAGCATATGTGATATGCGCCATGCGCATTGCGTGAGCATGTGATACGCGTGAGCATATGTGATGCGTGAGCATATGTGATGCCTGAGCATGTGATGCATGAGCATATGTGATATGCGCCATGCGCATAGGTTTTGGCTTTGTGCCTTCATAATATCTTGATTTCAAGCCTCTTGTCTATATCTTGTGGGTTGACCCGCCTCGCTCGGTGTTGAGGCGGGTACATACCTCTTCAAATAACATGTTAAAAGTCGTTATCAATTTATGCATATGTATTATGTAGTCAGTCGTCCTCGGTCCTCCATCAAATGGCTGCAATATCGTTGTGACGTTGTCTAAGAAAAGGAGTTTGGGCCGGGTCAGGCTTCAATGGGCCAAACCTTAGTAGACCCAATCCCATGTGTAAAACCCAATCAGGTAGTTTTAGATTTTAACTCAAACACTTTGTTTTCAAACCAACCAATTTAGGGACGGCCATGGGTCGGGTTTAAGTATTTCTAAACCCATATACGATTATTAAAGCCGGTCCCAATTCCGTCCCAAATCCATCACGTATTTGTCGGATATAGGGTATTCCCAGTGAGTTTCAAGTATACCCGTTTGTTAATTAAAAATACATGTCGGATATACCGGACCTAAATTTATCGGGTTTTGACAAAATATAACTAATCATGTATTAGCTATTGATAATATTACAAATCCCATACTCGTCCCAAACCCGTGATAAAATTTAAAAGTAATCACGAACCTGGCCCATATCCTAATGGGACGGGTATTACCCGTCCCAGATATTTCAGGTTTCAGGTATTCTTATTGAGTTCGGGTTTCGTTACCATCTCTACCAACCATATACTTTCATGGGGTGGGTTAACTTGAATTTGGAGCTGGGTTGGCAATTGAGTACCAAGGTCCAAGGTTCGCTTGTTGGGCCCCCAATAAGTTTCTATATAACGTTTCAACATATTAAGCTAGTTGAGTTGTTTCAATGTATGTCAATTTGCTTTATACAAAAGCATTTGATTCCTTACGTTTTAGTAGATGAACCAAAGAATACAAAAAACTTTACTACTACGGTAATTAGTCTATTGATTATACGTTTTAACGGTAATTAGTCTATTGATTATACAAAAACTTTAGTTGAGTTGTTTCAATGTATGTCATTAAGTTATTGGTTTTAACGGTCGCCGCGCGATGCTAGTTGTTTAGAGAATTTGATTTTTCAACAAAGCTTGCGAAACCAGATTTGGGTGATTAAATTAATGATTATTTAATGAATGGTTGTAGCATTTCGAGCAGAAAATAGTAATTGGTTTACAAATTATTACATCTTATAAAATTCCATTTCCTTTCGTTCTAATAAGTAATAACAATAGTTGGAGTTATTTTATTTACCAACTTACTTTTGATAATCCAACTAATCCCTTACAATTTGTAAATCAAGGATAGACATGACATGTGAACCAAACACAAACTGAAAAAATCACTCTTATGTATTTATTTATATAGACAATCACAAAATAAATGAACAAAAAAAATGAAATTCATTTTAAACACGAATTAATAATTGGTTGAAGCAAGATCTTCATAAATATAATCGAGCAATCAGAAGACACAAATCATAGAAACACCCTAAGCTATGCTATGAAATCGACACCTAATATATGAATAGTCCCATTTGAGACCATGGAAAGAGATTTTTGACGCAATAATTATGTGAAAACCCACTGAGCACAGTAACTTGAATCGATCTGAAAGAACATTTTCTTTATAAGATTTAACGTAAAAGAGAAAATTTGTTGGTTGGTCGATTTAATGACCAATGGTTACATCAAAGGGGACACACAATGACTCTTTATTCTTTTTCTACCTCTTTCTTTTATTCCCTTTTGATTTGTATAGGGTAGAAATTTGTTCTTTTGTTGTTGATGCTGACAAGAAATGGAGACAAAGGAACACTTGCATCCTTCGGTTATATGTGAGATGTTTTCTTTTGTACTCTTTCTTCATTGAACTTTGTTGTAGTTTGAATATCTTGTATTAGATAGCAAATTATTATATAAGAAGTCGATTCCTTCCGTTTTTCTAACTTACGAACTATCATATTCACAAAAATACATGTTTTCGGTGCATAACATACATGTACTTAGGCTATTTGTTTTGGTTTAACAAGTGCTAGTTAAAGCGTCAAATCATTGTTACGTTGGAAGTTGGGCTTTAACTAACCAACTTGTTAACTAAAGTGTTATGGGTTAACAAGTGGTGAAAAAATAAAGGAAAAAAAAGTTTGATTGATTATTAGTTTGATAACCACTACTTTTTCATGTTTAACGCTTGTTATTGTGTTAACTAACAGTCCATAACACTGGGGCGCATTATAGCTGGCGTTGAGGGTGTGCCACCTCCGCATAACACGCAACTTTATTGTTCCACAACGAGTACTCCTATTAAAATTGATTTTAAAAAAACACCTTCTTAAAATATGATAAATAAATGTAAGTTTAAAATAAAATAAAAAACATAATGAGAACATATGAAACCAAACCCTTCTCAAAACATGATATATAGATGAAAGTTTCAGATCATCAAGAACATAATGGGTGGGACGTATGAAACCAAACCATCTTAAGTGCATTGGGTTAAGAAAGGTCCAACTCTTTTGATTTTTATTTCAAAAAGATGTTTTCACTTTGACGCTTTCTTCTTTCTTGTTTTACTATTAATTATTAAAGTTATATTAAGTTTAATTTATATATTATTTAACAGGGTCAAGTTATTTTATAATATGACAGATTCATCTCCCATAAATAACATGGCTCAAAATGCGTTATTTATTTAGTTATCATTTAACTACTAAATATATTTTATTAACATTCATATATGAATGCGATGTATAATTTGTTATAGGGTTGAGTTCATCGAAGAACTTCCAAAAATGAAGCACCGATGAATAATGGGTATTTTTGTCCAAAAACGTAAACCCTCTCTATCTCTTTCTCTCTTGTTTATACGTACATATACATCACCATTTCCTCCTCTTGTTACATAATTTATTAATTTTGTAGTACTTTGTATATATGTCCATTACATAACATGTATGTGCGATACTTATTTTAAATGGAAAATTGGTTTTAAATATGTCATATTGACAAATAAACACTACAAAAAAATTGGCTTAAGACAACATTTATTTTACAAAAAAAACTGCATTAGATCTAGTGCAACCTTTTTGTTAGATAACGGAACTATTTCTTTCAAATGCAACACTTTTAA
Source organism: Bidens hawaiensis (assembly GCF_021521415.1). Taxonomy (NCBI): domain Eukaryota; kingdom Viridiplantae; phylum Streptophyta; class Magnoliopsida; order Asterales; family Asteraceae; genus Bidens; species Bidens hawaiensis. The sequence goes on along the minus strand of NW_027491095.1, from coordinate 2,565,288 downwards.
AGGGTTGCATTTGAAAGAAAAAGTTGCATTTTCTAATTACAAAAAGGTTGCATTAGGTCTATTGCAACTTCACCTAATACAGTTTTTTTTTGTGTGAATTAAAGGTTGCCTTATACCAATTTTTTGTAGTGAAAAGTCCCAACCTAACGCTTTACTGATTGTGGTCCCAACTAATTACAAGAGTACTTGTTTTCAATGGCTGACAACTAATGAATAACTCCATTAGTCTAATATTTACGTGGCATGCCTAATTATCAAAAATTTTCTTGATTACCTACATACTCACGTGTGTGCATGCATACACATATATTTGATATATTTAACTAATGATACAATAACACGCAATATTAAAGAATACATGTTAATAGAAAAAGAAAAGTGGATATAAAAATTAAAAATTTGTTATGGGACCATGTTATTCTTGTATTTTAATAAAGTCATTTAAGTTTTCTTAGCTAAAAAACCACTCCGACTCTGGTTCAAATTTGACGCCAATGTAAACGGTTAACACAAGTCCTTGAGGTATGTTTAACTAGAGGTGACAATGAGAGTGAGTTGAGTTGGATTTGGGTAATGGGTCAGAATGGATATTAGGCTAGGATGAATTTTTAAAATAAAGGGTTAGGATGAATATGGGTCAAGATGGATAAAACTAACCCATCTTGACCCAAATGAATGTTGCCATACAAAGGGTTTTAGAAACCTCTCAAAAAAATATTCAAAAAAACTATTAAAAATAATAACTCAAAATATAAATAAAAAACGCAAAATGTAAAATAACTAAAATGTTTCCCCCATCATCCTCATTCTTAAAAAAAAACGTTTTGTACCGGTTCAGGTTCGAGTTTTCCGGGAGTTTTTTCCGGTTCGGTTTTGTTTTTTTTTTCCATTTCGGTCGGTTTCGGTATATGCTCGGTTTCAATGATTTCGGTTTCGATTTCTCGGTGTTTTCAGTTTCAGTGTGTTTTTGTTTTAGTCAGTTTTTCGGTTTCATTTCGTTTTTTTTTTGTTTCGTTTCGATTCATTTGTTTTATTTTGGTCGGCTACGTTTCAGTTTTTTTGTTTCATTTTGGCAAGCTTTTTTATTGCATTTCGGTTTTTTTTTCCGTTTTGGTCAGTTTTTCAGTTTCATATCGGGTTTTTTTGTATCGTTTTGGTCGTTTTTCTATTTCGGTTCAGTTTCGTTTCAGTTTTTTTGTTTCGTTTGGTCGGTTCGGTGTTTTTGATTCGTTTTGGTTCGGTTTTTAAATTGCATTTAGTTTTTATACGTTTCCTTTTGGTCGGTTTTTCAGTTTCAATTCGGTTTTTTTGTTTCGTTTCGGTCGTTTTTCTATTCCGGTTATGTTTTGTTTCGGTTTTTTTGGTTCGCTTTGGTCGGTTCAGTGTTTTTGTTTTGTTTTGGTAAGCTTTTCAGTTGCATTTCGCTTTTTTTTTGTTTCGTTTGGTCGTTTTTCTATATTGGTTCAGTTTCGTTTTGGTTTTTTTTGTTTTGTTTCGGTCGATTCGGTGTTTTTGTTTTGTATTGATTTCAGTTTTCAGTTGCATTTTGTTTTTTTTTGTTTCGTTTTGGTCAGCTTTTCGGTTTCATATCGGTTTTTTTGTTTCGTTTTGGTTGTTTTTATATTTCGATTCAGTTTTGTTTCGGTTTGATCGGTTCGGTGTTTTTGCTTAGTTTTGGTTAGCTTTTCGGTTGCATTTCGCTTGTTTCGTTTTGGTCAGTTTTTCGGTTTCATTCCCGTTTTTTTTTGTTTCGTTTTGGTCAGTTTTTCGGTTTCATTCCTGTTTTTGTTTCGTTTTAATCGGTTCGGAGTTTTTCTTTCGTTTTGATCGTTTTTTGGGTTTCGGATGAGTTTTGTTTCGCACGTGATAGTTTGGGTATTTTGAATTAGATAAATTTTGGATAACTTGGATATTTTGTTTTGACCCATTTTAACCTATAAATGAAACTCACTTGTATATTTCCAACCCATCCTGACCCACTTGAAGAATTTTTATGATCCTTCCTAACTCATTTTACTTTTAAAGTTTATCCATCTTGACCCAAAACAATCCATTTCAGTTGGGTTTGCCACCCTTAGTTTTAAAGAATTGGACGTTAAAGCCGAGTTGGTTGTGTTAGTAGGCTGTAATCAGTTCTCACATGCGTTAAAGGGGCATTAAACTTTGGATGGGTGAAATCTTTAACAACCGTTAAAAGGTGAAGGGTGAGATCTTGAAAGCTTGATTGCTTGGTTAATGGGGGTTAAACAGTCATTAACTTATATATATATATATATATATATATATATAATTGCGTTAGGAACCACCTTAATATTTGAGTGAGCTTTTTGGAGACGGGATGTCAACCTTTCATACTGATTTTGACGCTACATGTCTGGCTCACATATGAATATTATCAAGGAGGAAACTCACCATTATGAGACAACCCCCTTGAATCAGGTTTCGAACCTAAGTCGACCTTAATATTTTAAGTCTTAATCATTACCCATATACCTGAGGTAGAAAACAAGTTGCAATAATTAACTTATAAATAAATTTTTGTTTCATTTTTATCATTTATGAGAAATTTCAAAACTATGAAACAGTGATTTCTGTATCCAGTAAATTGAGTAACTTTCAAACTTATTTGGTATTCTATGATTTCAGCCTAAACGACAGAAACGGAAATAATTATAGTAAAACAAATACATAAGTTTATTTTGACCGAAACTAAAATACAGTGAATACTTCATTTATGAAAAAAGGCAGCTTTATTCACATGAGAATGAGAAATCTATAAAAAAGGAAAAAGACGACACAAATAATTAATGTCCAAGTAATCAAATGCGCCGGAAAATGATTGTGTGTTTGAAGTGGTGCACTTGTCCTTCATTCATTTGCCTAACGCATTATACTAATGGAGCTCATGAGTTCGTAAGATGTGGATAGAAGAGCATTGTTAGACCATTCGATCGTATTGTTGACCTCCATGCGCGTGGGCCTCCTTCCATGGTGCTTCATGGACCTGCTCATGAAGACGCTTTGTAATTTGCCATCTCTCTCGCTCACTCTCTTCCAAGTCGTCCAAATGCCATTGCTGGTTTTAGTGTGCGAGCCGCACCATCGGCCGGGGCACAAACTTTTTTAAACATATCACATATATATGTTTTTTGTTGTTAAAAATAAGGTTATTTGCAATGGTTTATGAGATAATTACATGCTCAGAATGGTTTCCGTTTATAACAAATCGGTCGATAAAAGATTTATCCATGTATATTAGCAAATAAAAAAATTTCGCTAAGACCTACGGGCCTTTTTATTTTGACTCTGCCGATGTATTTAAATTCTCGGAGACGGCCCTGTCCATTAGTGTGATCGGGTGTACTTAAAATCAAATGAGAAATCATAATACATTTTGATGAGTTAGGAGACGTGTCATTTAAACACTAATGATTTTGGGCACACTTTTAGGGGCAAACGGGGAACCATTCCTTTGGTGTGGTTCCAAAGGGGCACTACCCCCAGGAGTGCCCCGGGGTTCATGGCAGTGCGCCGGGTATAAGGGGCTACATCCTAACAGGAGTGTGTGCTAATTGGGTGTACATGGCTAGTATGAAGTTGATGAAAATAATAGTTACAAGTGGTAACTAAGCATTAGTGACAACTTGATCAATCAAATGCCAGTTGCGTTTGTAGTATAAGATAAGTTTTGTAGTATAAGATAAGATTGTGTACATTAGATGATGAAACAATCTGCACCCCTCAACCCCCCCCCCCCCCCCCCCCCCAAGACCATGTACTAATGCAGGAGCTAAGTCAAACACCAGGCACGTCCTTACGCCTTCTAAGGATATGCCTAATTAGATGTACAGAACGTTAACAAATATAGTGATCAAAAGAGTAAAAATAAGCGACCACAAGGTTACGTAGCCATATTATTTAACTCAGTTAAAATAAGGTGCATTGGTTTTATCAATCCCAACCATCATTTTTTGTTCGATGTCGGTCCCAACTAACGAATTAGTTGAAACGATATCACATTTTATCATATTTGTTCCAAAATAATCAGTGACTAAGAATACTATCGTTGTTAGTTGCAAGTCGCTTGGGAAATCATTTTTTGTTGGAAAACTCACATTTTTCTAGAAAAACTCGGCATTTCCGTCCCAAACATCTTTTTAACATTAGATCGAACATTTAGGAACTTTTTTCTAGTAAAAGCTTAAAATATTGAGGTCCTCGAAACCCTAGATCGAACCATCGTTGGTTGGTGTTACTCAAGTGGTGGTGGTGTTTAGGTTGAGTTTCCCAGCAAAAAATGTGATTTTCCCGCAAAAAGGATTTTCCACGCGACCTGTAACTAACGACGTTAGCATTCTGATAGTTGTAAACCGTTGGGAACAAATTTGATAAAATGTGGGACTGTTATCAGCCAATTTGTTAGTTGAGATCGACAACGACCAAAAAATAATACTTAAAATTATAAAAAAAAACAATACACCTTAAAATAATATATGCATATGCATGTTTCATATTTTTCTGAAGGTTCCAAGTTTGACCAAACATCTTCCTGACCACGTATTTATGTCACACATTTATATGTTATATATTGTGCTTTATTGATGGACTGTGTTATAAGGATAATGGTAAAGGCATTTATGCTATGTTGTACGATGTCAGAAGTATTAAGTATGATGCTAAAACAAATGTTTAGAACGGAATTTCAAGTGGATGAGGATATGTTCAAGGCTAGTCCAAAAGCGCAAGGAGCATGCAACTCTATATGATGTTCTTGTTCTATCTGAGTGTCATTTTGTTTATTTCAAACTAGTAGCTAAGTGGTGATTAAGTTCAATCATCCATTTTCAAGTTGCTAAAACTTTCGCACAATAATAGAATGGAGAGGAAAAGATTTCACATTTGATGATATTTAGTAGAGCTAATTTTGGTTTGACTCCCTGCGATTTTACAAGGTTTACTAGTTGAGTACGAAATTGCAAATCATGAAATTCTAGAGCCTAGGGTTTCCAAACTTCGTCTATTGAGTCATGTTGCCTCACTCCGTTCAAAACAACCGTTAACTCCTCCCCACACGCCAGCCACATGGGGTATTTTGGACCTAAAACACTTTATTTCCCCTCCTTTATAACATCTCCTCCCCATGTCCGCTATTTTCATATTAATCTCCATTTGATTCGATTGCAAGCATGAAGTGAAACATCAATTCATCTTCATACTTGGTTACACATAGAAAACAATCGAGATAAGAGAGTTGTGATATCTAGGGTTAGTTGTCGGCAGTTATGTCGTCGTCCCCAGCCAATCATATAGTAAAACAATAGCTACAAATCAAGGAGTGGTCATCCGATCACTATTCAACCACAGAGAAAGATTCATGTCAATGTTGGTCCGAGAAAGCAAACCGCCAACAGTCCAGTCGATCTCTTCGTCGTGTTCGTGCAAGGCCGCCACTGCACATATGTTTGTGGCTGATTTTGCGTGCATTCTTGATTAGTTCGAGGTTGTTGAAAGTTTGTTTTTATCATTTTCGATTAAGCAAGTACGAGCCAAAAAACCATTTGAATCATATCCTATTTTTAAACACGTGTCAAATAAGAAGAAACGATAAAAGAAACCGAGAACCATTGACAACCATGTTTGTTAAATTTTATTGTTTCAGTTTAAAGCTTTTGTTTCTAAATTACAGTTTGTTATTCCATTGTGTTTAAATAGGGTGATTGTTTAACAGAGTTCAGTAACATAATCATTAAGTTCAGGGCTGTTCCATTACCGTGTTTGTCTCGTATTTTTTATCCAACTTTTCGTTTTAGTTACCCTTATGGCAATTGTTGCAAGCGACACCATACAGAAGGTGTATGGACAAAATTTTGATTAGTGGAGTAGAAGATACATGTTGAAGTGCTATATTATCAGAAAGATTTGAATGTAGTGCTCGAGTTTGAAAATCAGAAAAGATGTGTTAAGCAGATTGAAAGAAATTAGACAAGAACGCTTTGATCGTAATTACTCTATCATTGTCGAAGAATGTATCGTTTAACATTATGTACAAAATCACAACGCATAGTATGAAGGAGGCCCTATCCAAAGTTTAGTGTTTACTCTATCAAATCAATGTATACAAGTTGTTTAAGCACATTTGTATTTGTACAACTACGTAAGTGGGAGTTTATTAGACTTAAAAGTTACCGTATATCCATAATTAAGATACAATATGAGCTCTCAATTTTAAACGGACTTTCAATTTAAACATTATACTTTTCTGTTTGTTTTTTTTAATATTCTTTTTGTCCAACTAGATTTTGACATTGGCCTGCTTGTAACTTTTTTTGTTTTATAACTTTTAAAATATAACGTTCTATAAAATTCCAAATCTATCATTGTGATTGATGTCTTCATTTTTATCATATACAGTGTAAATTATTTTCAAAATCGAGTTGTTTGTGATAATGTACCTACTTCAAGATTTCGTTTTCCTATTTTCCTCTACGAACTTTAAATTATGATAAATTATAAAACTTTAGATTTATAGTTGCGACGTGTTATTTTTTATCAACGCTTCAACATGAATTTTGTTTGGTGCAGTGAATGCTAACGTATAAGTCTTTATCGAGCCTTACAAATTTTAGCACTCCCGCCATAGCTTAAGGGTTTCTCCCACTTTAGTTGAGATACATGTTGCCAATTATATATCGATTTTGGTAAATATATACATCAAAAGCTATTGAATATTAATAATAGAAATAAACGAGTCAAGCTCTAGCAAGTAAAATTATTCGAAAATCATGTGAGAGCTTTAAAAATAGTGCTTAAAACAAACCAATCTCAAATTTAGTCGAGTTTTCACTCTACTTAAGTCATTTAATTACACACTAATCTATACCTCCAACCTCTTTACATCTATTCACACAACCTTTACCCTCGGATGACACCTATATATATTACAAACAAATCCAATTATTCAAACAACGTTAAACAGATCAGTAATAAATTATGAAGTAACACATGAAGAGACCGAGGACTATAATTTCCTTTCGTCAAAGAGTTGAGACAACATAATTTTCACCTGTCACGGGTGCTTCCCGGCCCAATGCCGTCTGTGTAACCCTGTCGCCCGACATATGTCGTGTACATGTTAACCCTAAATATCACTCTCACTCTCACTCTCACTCGCATATATTAATCCATGGAGTCATAGAGTTCAACTCATCAGTCCACAACACTTCTAACCACTTATAACACTTAGTTCTAGATCACTTTCGTAAAACAATGATGCAATTTGTACCAAACTATGGGTACCAGTACACTAACTGTTCGAATATTATTAGAAACTTGGTGTGTGATCATGGACGAAGTGATTTATCAGCTAACACGAACACGGACGACAAGGAAGCAGCGGTGGCGGAGGCGAAGGCGGCTGCAGCTTGTAACCGACACAGCGAAGCCGAAAGGAGACGCCGAAAGAGGATCAATGGCCACCTTGCCACCCTCCGTAGCCTCCTTCCCAACACAGTCAAAGTACTATTCACTTTCCACATTTGTTCATATTCAATTTAATCATACTTTCTAATTATTATTATTATTTTAAACCCACGTCTGAAAAGAGGATATATGTAATCATAAACCTAAAACTTTTGTCTTTTCAGTTTTCATACTTTTTATTGTTCTTTTTCTTTGTTAGATAATTTATTAAGCATTATATAGTTTTGTAAGTTGAATATGAAAGATTTAGGTAGTCGTGCAACATTACTCCTAAATCTATATATCAATCTATATTGTCCTTAATTATTTACCTATAAAGATATTAGGGCTTTGTTTTTTCGTACTTTTTAATATTTTTTATGATAGGCGGATAAAGCTTCGTTATTAGCCGAAGTAGTAAGGCGGGTGACCGAGTTAAAGAAGGTGGCGGCCGAATTGGAATCGACTGGTATGGATGAAAGTGAAGGATACTATATGATTCCAAGTGAAAATGATGAGCTTGAGTTGACATATGTTGGAGAAGATTCTAGTACCAACAAGATTATGATAAAGGTTCGTGTTTGTTGCGAGGATAGGCCGGAGGTGATCATGGAATTAACACGGGCATTGGAATCTGTACGTGTTAAATTAGTGCGTACGGAGATAGGGACACTGGGTGGGAGAATAAAATGTGTGTTATGGGTTCAAGTTTCGTCAATAACGAAAGATCAAGGGTTACAGGAACTACGAAGGGCACTAAAGGTGGTTATGGACCGTGCATCATTCTTGGATCTTCCTAGAAACAAAAGACCGCGTGGTTCAGGTTCATGTGTCTGATTTCGAGTTTTTGGAGGTATTTAGAATGTTAAATGTTTACGAATTTTTCTTGTATTTGTGGCCCTTTTGAAGGTTATATTTGTGCATTTGTTAAAATTCTTTGTATTTTGAGTTGAACCCAACTCGATGGTTGATAATAGCAATAAAGTAATGATGAGAAGGTTTGATGGGCTGGTACTTTGGTAGGCAAAAGAATGAACTGGGTCAGAAGTCAATCAGTCATTATAAGAGTACTTTGTAAATTACTTTATGATTGCATCATTTTGTTATTGTATTTGTATATTTCTATAAGCGTTTCTTATATTTATCATCAAGTTTTGTTATAATTACTCGGTTTAGTAACATAGTAAGTAGGTTCCTTTTAAGAAGCGTAGAGAGTGTATGAGCGTATGTTTTATTTCACATTTCAAGATAGGTTACCGAATCATGTAATTTTGCTTTCAGATTAAAGTATTTTGTGGATTCATGAAGTAAATAATCGGACAAGAGAGAGAATATTCTAAGAATGAGAAGTTCGTTTTTTAGAGAACAAAGTTGTAACTGTACACAAAAACAAGCCAAATGAATATATTATGTAGGGTGACGAATCTAAAAACTATGATGCCATGTATACTTATCTCTATCTGATACAGATAATTCATTAAGTATATCTGACGAATCTAAAACTATGAACAAATGTCATGGAAACGATATTCATATAGCAAATATACTTATCTCAAGCAAAGATAATGATAAGAGATATAAATTATGCCGGACTATTAATTAAATTAACTATATAATCAGTATAATTTACTCTAATTTATTTGAGTTTACCCTATATCCATCATCATTGCTAGTCTTCTTTCAAAGCTGCATTTTTCTTTGTTAACTATGTATGATTTGTTGTTTTGATTTATAAAATTTATTGTCAACATCTAATTTGTAACTTGGAATTTGGATTGAGCTGCATCTTAAACTGCGCAGTTCTTATATCCCGACGAAAATCTCATTAATCTAATCTAACCTAAACTATTTATAATGAGAGAAATATATGAAAGTGAAATGTATTTCATCATCACTTACATCCGTCTTTATAATACCAAATAGAAAATAGGCCGGCATAGTTTTAGACATCAAGCGAGCTAACAATAACTAGCTATTCGTAAATGCAAACTAATAAACGCCATACTAACTAAACACGATAGTATACTTTTACTTTGTATACGAACAACCATGTGAGCTTTTTTTTTCCTAACCGTTATATGGTTCGCACTACATATTATTATGATGGTTGAACTCAATTAGTAAATATCTTCTTAATATAAACAAGTTTTGTTATCAATACTAATTTGCATCAATAATGTCCTTTTGAATTACTAAACTGATCTAAGTTGAAAATGGAAACAAAACTTGAAAACAGAGCGGAAAGTCCAGAGTTCTATACCGCAGAGATGAAAGATTGGGCAAAACACTCATCGTGAATGTGACCTAAATGGCTCCAGTTTTGCATTTTGTAATTTCAAATCCCAAACTAACTCTCGGTGTAATCCTGGTGAAAACACCACGGTGACAGGGTTGTGTGAGACAATGTTAAAATAACCATAGATATGAGGTGTATGAGGCGGGAGGTGATTTAATAGTAATGTTGTGGACTTTGGATAGAAATTAAGGGTTTTTTTATAAATCAAATTTCGAGTTACTTGAGTTAGATAAATTGAGTTAATTGAACTTTTACAAGCATATCTATAGCAAAAAGCTAGAAAAAGAAAAAAGAAAAAATAAAAGTTACAAATACAATAATGAATTATTACACCATTCGGTCCTAGCAATTTTGCATTTTTTGAACCTTCTACTACACCAAAGTTAAGCGAAATGTTAAATTATATAATCAAATAACATAAGTTTGATGTGTTGAATGCTATTATAAACTGTATCATATTTGAATCTTCGTAGAATCCACTATTTCATCAAATGATAAATATAATTAACCTGATCAAGCTAACCTTTTAGTATTCAGTGATCCAACTTCAAGAAATCAAGATTAGGTTCTTCACATATTCATGGTGCATGCCTCCAAAGAGGTTAGAGTGATTTCATTAGGATTCGATTAGAAGAGTGTAGGATATTAGAGTGATTCAACTAACTGACTTACAGGGTTCATTTGATAAGTATCAGCTTAAATGCATGTAATACATTATCACAACTCACAACTCCATCATTCAAATATACGATTAGAGCATATGTATTCTTCGGGCTGCCTTCGTTTTGTCAAAACCAACAACACCCACACTTTTGATGGTCCTCAATCCTCGTTGATTATCTCCCTGGCGGGCTGTTTCATACGTTGGGTTAGACCACAAGCCCAAATAGATACAAGCCCTATCCATTTAAGTTGATGTGAATATGTGATGTTAACTAAATAAACTGTATAACTATTCATACTCCTTTAATTCTTATATGAAATGAAATTTAAATTAAACAAATTTAACACTTTTCTTGAATATATATGTAAATATATTATGGATTTGATAATTGCATAACTTAATTACTTGAACGCTCAATAGATAAATAAGTTTGTGTCTCCATGTCAATTATTATAATTTCGATATTACTGAAATTGTTTCGGTATGAATACACAAACTAATATAAAATTTATTAAAGGGCATGGATTACAAAATATGCTTAACGAACAAAATAGTGTAGATTTAAAAAACCAGAAGCCGAAAACCTTGATAGAATATTAATTACTATAGCATAAATGATAAGGATTTAAGTTAACGTATTCATTAAAAATTTAAAATGATGTGAAGAGAAATGAATATTAAATCGCCTTTATGTATAGTTTAGAGGCGGAATTATATTTATGACCTAAAATATGTGATTTTCATACTAACTTAAATTTATAAACTTAAACTTATTTAATAGAGTGATATCATTTTTTGTCTGTATTTCCTAAGCATATGCCAGATTACAAAAAGAAAAGGAACAGAACTATTTTATAAACTTTTACTTTTGTGTTATATACAACTATTAAGAAGCATGCGTTATTGAATACGTATGTTAGTATGTCTGGTTGGAAGTAATGGAATGGAGATGAAATGGAATGAGAAAATGAATAGAATGGATAAGGACATGAAATGGATCATTATCATTTCTATGTCTTGTTTGGTTAATCCATGAAAATAAAATAAATAATTACTTTATGTTGTTTTGTATAAAAAAAAAATTGTATGAATGAAATAGAAATAATAAAAACATTTTTATCTCAAAATATATTTATTTTTTTACAAAAAAAAACCTCAAATGGCAACGATGGTTGTAGCTCCGCCGACGAAAATGATGGTGGTGGTGGCGGTGGTAGCATTGGTAGTGATAGCGATGGTACGGTGGTGACGACGGAGGAGGTGGTCAGGCGCGCAGCGACAGTGATGGTGGCGGTTATGGTCAGGTGGCGGCTGTAGCGCTAGTAGTGGTGGCAGTGGCGGAGGTTGTGGCGACGGCGGCGGTGGAGATCAGTGGTGGTGGTGGCGATGGTAGTGGTGGTTGTTGTTGTTGTTAGGTGGTGGTGGTGTTGAGAAAGTAGGGTGGGGGACGAATGAAATGAAAAAAAAGGATGTGAGAATGAATGGTTTTTTATGGAATGAGATTCCACGTGTAATGGATGATTCCATTCCATTAAGCAACCAAACACCATTTTCTTCTTTCTCACGTAATGAATCATTCCATTCCTCATATCATTCATGCATACCAAACACTACCTAAATATTTATTAATTATAAATGTGAATCGAGGCAATCTCTCCTGCCCCGGATGTCACCTTCCCATAATCATCAACTCAAAATTTCCACACTAAGTTTACTTTATACTAAGCAAAAAGGTAATCAATTTATATAGAAATCGATACTGTTTTTCGAAACTTAAAAACTCATTAATAAAATTAAAATACTAAAATCATAAAAAAGATTAAATTAATCCTCAACATCCGACTTGCTAGCGTCGAAATCGTGATGTTAAGTCGAAACCACGAAGTTGGGATGAGTTTTCAGAACACCGCAATGTGATTAACTCCGCGATTTGTATAGAGGTTTCCTTGTCGAGTTGTCGGGTATGTATCGGGTATATACAAAAACAGTAACCAGTTTTAAAAAATAAAGAAAGAAAACCGTGTGCGGTATATACATACAGGATTAGGATAATGTGATTTTAGACCACAAAAACACTATTTTTAACAAAAAATAAAAAAATTATAAAACAAAAAAAAACTCGAAAATAGAATAAGTAAAAAATCAAAAAAAATTATTTTTCATTCCGGTTTTATAAAAAAATAAAAATTGAATAAAATATCGGTTTAACAAAATATATTCATATGTATAATGCTTTTTTTTTTAATTTTATACATGTTTTTTTATACACATATATATATAATTTAAGATAAATGATAATGTATATATGTGTACATTACGTAACTAAATATTAAATAAAATTATACACATCAGTATAATACGAAGTTTTTTTTTATGAAACCGGAATAAAATATAAGAATTTTGGTTTTTTACCTTTTTAAAATTTTTGTTACTTTTTGTTTTATGATTTTTTTAAATAGTTTTTAGAGATTTTTTTAGTGCTTCAAAATGGTTTCTCAATGTTCTCAATTTACAAAGAGTTCTCTTAATATCCTTACCCTATCTATAATCTATATAAACGAAGACATAAAAATTCTACGTGTCGCGATGTGGTCGTTTCCCCTTTTTTTGGAGTCACCAGATTTCCTTGATTTTTAAATAGAGGCTTCTCATGCATTTGACTCGAATTTATGGGTATGAGTCTAATCAAACCCATATATAGGTTAAACGGGTTATAACATCTCATTAAATTAAAACTAATCTTACGAAATATTTGATATAAAAATCTTAAATAGTAGGGATATACCAAAAATTAATATATGATTTATTTAAAAAAGATATATCTTATTTATAATTAAAAAATCAATTTTATAATATAAAAAATAAACGGGTCTTGGGTCTCATCAAACTCATATAGCTTTTAAACCGGGTTATAACATCTCATTTATTTGTGAAACAATTATCATCAAATCATATATATATATATATATATATATATATATATATATATATATATATATGGGAGGGTTAACGTACAAATGAAATTAACGTGTTAAACGTGAAAATCAAGTATTCATTTGTATTTGATCCAAACCCTATATATATATTATTAACTTTCATACAATAAAAAAAATAAAAATTCAAAAAATAAATAAATATTAAAAACCAATAATATAAAACAACCCTCGTAAATAAACAAAACATTTAAAAGCTCTATGGTTGTTTCTTACATTTACTCAAGCTACCATATTGTTTTATTTGTAAATGAAGACTTTCATGCATTTTAAATAGAATTCGAGGTATGGGTCTCACCATACCTAGATAACCTTAAACGAGTTATAACATCTTATTATTCTAAAAATAAATCTCACTAAGTATTTGATATGCAAATCCTATAAAAATAGGGATATACTAAATATTAATATTTAATTTTTTAAGAAAAATATATTATTTATAATAAGAAACAATTTTATAGTAAAAAAAATAAGCAAAAATAGGGTCGTAGGTCTCACCAAACCCATAGTTTTTAAACGGGTTATAACATGTCAGTTATTTGTGAAACTATTTCATTATTAAACCTTAAGTATATTACTAACTTTTTTATAATAAATAAAATTAAAATGCAAAAAAAAATATGAATATTAGACACGAAAAAGAAATACAACCCCCGTAATACGGGGAATAAAAACTAGTATATATATATATAATATATATAAACGAAAATATAAAAATCTTATGTGTCGCGATGTGGTCGCTTCCCCCTTTTTTGGAGTCACCAGGTTTGCTTGATTTTTAAATGGAGACTTCTCATGCATTTGACCCGAATTCATGGGTATGAGTTATATCAAACCCAGATGTTTCTTAAACGGGTTATAACATCTCATTAAAATAAAAACTAATCTCACCAAATATTTAATATAAAAATCCTAAAATGTAGGGATATGTTAAAATTTAATATATGATTTATTTAAAATATATATTATTTATAATTAAAAAACCAATTTTATAGTAAAAAAAATAAACGGGTCTTGGGTCTCATCAAATCCATATAATTTTTAAACCGGGTTATAACATCTCATTTATTTGTGAAACAATTTATCATCAAACCATAAGTATATTATTAACTTCCATACAATAAAAAAATAAAAGTTCAAAAAATAAATAAATATCAAAAACAAATAACATAAAACAACCCCCGTAATACCGGGGATAAAAACTAGTATATATATATATTGTTGAAACAAATACGGTATATATACTTAAAAAAAATATAATATATATATATATATATATGTACACACACACAACATAAATAGAAAAAGAAAGAAAATCATGTCTAGGATACAATCGGGTAAATGGATATATGTTATCGGGTAATCGTGTCAGGTAGACGATTCTCTCACCATATCCCATACCGCGAAAATTTCAAAGGTAATCTCATACACCGTCCCATACCCGATTATCCAAAAACATACTCGTCCCAAATAATTCGAGTTTCGAGTTTAAGTTTCATTATCATCCCTAATATCCATTCTCTCTCTCTTGAAGTGCATAGTTGAACTTGCATCGACCGGTCTCCTTGTTGAAGTGATTTTGTTCTGCAAGGGATAGTCTCTCGATGTATGGTTAAATCGTGGACAAACCGTACAGTTTTTTTTCTCCTTTTTGTACATTTACATTTGGTTATAAACATATGCGTATCTCATTTTTCGTATTTAATTAACACATATATTTATATTTGTGGTTCATTTTATATGATAATATATGTTAGGTATGAATGTAAAAAAAGACACAAAATAAATTTGTTAAGCAGCATTTTTAAAAATTAGAGTATGTATGATTCACTAACAATACAGCTTTTAATGGTTTATGATGATGATTAAGTTTCAGAAATATGCTAAATAATTCAAAGTTACCTCTGAATCAATTAGACATCTTTTAATGGTAAAACATAAGATTGCTAAACCATCCCTTTGTGCCACTACATTTAAGTGATATAGGTATCACAACGAATATGTGTGTCAGCTTAAACAGAGACATATCGATCAATATAATACACTCGATTACTTGAATGGTGACTAAGGAACCTTTGTAGAATGGTTTGGAATAAGGGTGTGGGTAATATTATACGAAACAAAGACTATGAATGGTGTTATGACCAACAGGGCCGTCTCCGAGAATTTATATGTCTCGGTCGAGCCGAAATAAAAAGGCCCGTAGATGCTAACAAGTAATGAAATATTATAAGCAAAAAATAAAAATAAAAAATAAAAAAAATTAGGCCTTATGTAAATGAGCTTTATGTTTGATTTAAACAATTAAAATTTTAAATGGGCTTACTTGTTATGATTTAGGTTGTGTATAAAATAAACTTAAAAATGTCTCAAGTGAGACTAGATATTGCAACATTTTGATTGGAAGTCATACCCCTTTACCACTAAACCAACCTAATTATTGTATAATTAACGTAAAACATTAAATATACATAATTTTTTTCATATAAATATATATAAAAAATAATTTTGTGCCCCCGAAAATTAAGTGTCCTAGCCGGTCCCATATCACCCTAATGCCAAGCCGGCCCTGATGACTAACTAATTCCTATACACCGACAAGCACGCCCATGCTTATGCTTGGAATATAATAATTCCTACAACCTGACAATGATCTCCAAGGGGATAAGAATGTCCATACCATGGATGACATGGCTCATACTCATGCTTATGTTATGGGCTTATGCCATATATAGAGTGCACCAATAATATCACAACAAAACAAATGAATTAATAATTAAGCTACTCGTATGACTGGATTCATGGAAGATCATTGTATGAAGATGTGAGATGAGGGGCACATTAGACATATCGAAACTTGTAGACGTGTAAGGCCGGATTCATGGAAGATCATTGTATCATGAAGATACATTATACTACGTGTTCACAAAAATGTTGTTCAAAATCAATATACTAATCCGGCCTCACGTTGCATGATAGTATGATTATAACCCAATAAGGATGACAAATTAAGCACATAATTTGTGATAAAATATTTCCCGGAAATAATGTTAAGACAATTAAGAAAGCTCGAGACAATGTGATAAAGTGATATTCATGAGTTTAGATGTATATTACCTGATAAAATGACTTTGTCATGTTATCTAAATATGATGTAATCTTTATGAAAAATCACTAAAACGAAATTAATGACACTACAAACTTCTTTAATGGTACACCCGTATGTTAGCAATGGATATGGTTACGAATAAGACATTGCAGATTATTAAAGAATAACCTTTAAAGACCTATTGCTTAGCTCATATATGTTTTCATTCTACCAATTTAGTGTGCATCTATCTAATAGTTGAATGTTGAATGAAAGGTTAGTCCACCAAAAACTAGATATCAAGTTAGGCCACCTTATTTTTATTAGGTCACACAGATATATTAAATCAAAGCGAAAATCATACGCCGCTTTAATTATATTAAACGTGACATCTAGCAAACGCCCTAAAAGTCTCTTAAAATAAATAAAGATTATTACCAAAAATGTCAGCATCATCAATTTATATAAGGGATGCAAATACCAAATTTCTTAATGAAGTCGTATATATGTTTCCCATACTTATTCAACTTTCCCCCAAAAAAAACCATTATTTCATCCCTCGATCTTTCTTTCTTTCTTTCTTTCTAGCACATGATTCGCATACCAAACGTTGTCCACTTTTCCTCCATTTTAATCTCCACCCACATGAACCCTATTCACTTTCATTAACAATCCCATTCAATTCCTTTGGCTTTTTTATCACCATAATAATAATAATGGGATTAAAAGGTTTCGTTGAAGGCGGCATCGCGTCGATAGTCGCGGGATGTTCAACTCATCCTCTTGATCTCATCAAGGTCCGGATGCAGCTACAGGGGGAAAACTCCCCTGTACGCGCTGCTCCAGCCCAGCTGGGTGCCAACATCCCTGTCAACGCGCCCCCACGCATGGGACCCGTTGCTGTGGGGATGCGGATCATCCAGCAGGACGGAGCAGCTGCTTTGTTTTCTGGAGTCTCCGCCACCATGCTTCGCCAGACTCTTTATTCCACGACTCGCATGGGCCTATACGACGTGATGAAGAATAAATGGACGGATCCCGAAACAGGAACCATGAAGCTGTGGAAGAAGATCGGTTCCGGGTTGATCGCTGGGGGTATCGGGGCGATGGTTGGGAACCCGGCTGACGTGGCGATGGTTCGCATGCAGGCGGACGGGCGCCTCCCGGCAGCGCAGCGTAGGAATTATAAAAGCGTGGTCGACGCTATATCGCAAATGGCGAAAAACGAGGGGGTTGGTAGCTTATGGCGTGGCTCATCGCTTACGGTAAACCGCGCTATGTTGGTGACCGCGTCACAGTTGGCATCTTATGATCAGATCAAAGAAACAATATTAGATAATGGGGTGATGAATGATGGGCTTGGGACCCACGTGACAGCGAGTTTTGCTGCAGGGTTTGTGGCTTCTGTAGTCACGAACCCTATTGATGTTATTAAAACCAGGGTTATGAATATGAAGTGGGAGCGTGGCAAGGCTCCACCGTACTCAGGTGCGGTGGACTGTGCCCTGCAAACTATAAAGTCCGAAGGCCCGATGGCGCTTTACAAAGGGTTTATTCCTACGATATCGAGGCAGGGACCGTTTACTATCGTTCTCTTTGTCACACTTGAACAAGTTCGGAAATTGTTCAAGGATTTCTAGTTTAGTTGATGACGATATATGATTTATTTAGGAAAGTGGATGGTTATATTATTATGAGAAAGACAATAAGTTAATTTTGTGAGATATTTTTTGTGATATTGATAAAATAAGAAATTATTTGAAGTGGCAAAAAATATTATTTAAGATTCACATATCTTTTATTTTTGGTCATTATATTACTTTTACTATGAAATGATTTGAGATATTTAAAAGGTTAAAGTGTGACAATTATTAGTTGAAATTAACCAACAAAAGTTTGATGGTGCGGTTTGATTTTTTTTTTTTTAATCTTAAGTTGATTGTAGATGTGACTATGTAGATACTTTTTTCTAATAAACTATTATTCATTTAAAAATAGTAAAGTAATTGCACAAAAACGACAAGAATATACAAAATTACAAGTTCATTTAAAAATAGTATAGAATATACACAAATACTTTGATGTAACTTAATTGTTTTTTTCTTGATTGTATTTTTTCATGCATTCAAAAGAGGAAATCCAAAAATAAATCCCTTACACTTGTTCTTAATCAATTAGCTATGAATAAAGTCAATTATTTAGGATTAAAATTTAAAGGTACCAAGAATTTTTGTTATGCTTCTGTCTTCTTTTGTTTTTGTTTTTTTATTCTTTTTTTTCTCTTTTTAATTTTTGTAGGGTAGCATACAAGTAAAGAGAGTTAAGTGGAAAGAAGACAAGTATGAACAGGTCAATGAGTCACACCTCACAAATGCAGGGACCCTCTTCGATGGACCCTTTAACAACCTCATCAATTACATGATGCAATGGTCCAAGTTTTGTGGCTGGATATTTTGGAGCATGATTAGAACCTGGGAGGAATAAAATTACACAATTGCCCCTCGAGTGCTTGACATGTAAACGAGCTGCTCGCCAGTTATCTACAATCAGTTTATAAAGGCTTGAATCGACTAAGGCTTAAATGAGCCTAGGTATAATATGACCTAAGGTCACGAGCCTATACAAATAAAAAGAAATTAAAGCAATAAATATATAGCAAACAGGTTTGACCTGAGCTTTCAACATTACTCATGAGTCGAGTTCAAACTTTAGTAATTGCAATTGAAAGTTGAAACTAGCCATGCTCAAGCTCAAACTCGGCTCATTTACACCCTTAGATTCTGAGCTCTATTGATACCGGTTGTCAACGTAAAACTATTTCACAATTCGGTTGCAACCAAAAGTTTTAAATATTTGAGCATGCCACAAGAAACAAACTAAAGATTCGTTTTCATTCACAGATAAGTACCAAAAAGCTTATAAATTTATATTCTAGATTGAGATATTAAAGGATCATTTCAGTAACCTCATTTATCAATTCTTTGATCCCAAAACTTGTTGCTTAATCTCTTCGATCTTCAACGCCAATTCATCTCTGTTTCTCTGCAAAACGTACCCATATCCCGTTCAAAATAAACTTATTTTACAGAAACGATAAAAGTAGTCATTTTCCTCAGTTTGTTATACATATAAGACACCATACAACCATGTGATAAGTGATCTTAATGTCGGTTACATACCTTGAAGAGCAAGTAACGTGTGCAGAACCAGATCGTGTAGCCAAGACCCACCAATTCCAACAATTTAGGCAACTGGTAATAAAAAATTTGAAAACAAAAACAAATATAAAAAAGTTAAAAGATAGGTTATGTAATATGTTAAAATTTATTTTAGTAAGTACAAAAACTATAAAACACACCAGTGGTATATAATCAATGGCTCCAAGTATTGATGTGGTTAACCACAGGGCTGTAATACCGCCTACACCAAGTAAAGCAATTGACAAGGAATCTTCAAGATCCAACTGCAGAATAATCACAAGCATTTTATCAGTATACACAAAAGGAATCAGGGAATCTAGGCCTGTAAACGAACTGAACAAGTCGAGTTACTAGATTCATGGAGATATAGAATAACATAAAATTTATAAATGAGTTTTCTTGTTCGTGTTTGTACATTAAGAAAATGAGTTTGTTCGTTTATGTTTGCTCGTTAATAGTATAAACAAATGGTTCATGAACGTTAACGAACGAACAAAAACAAAGCATGTTCGTGATCGTTCGTTTAACTTTATCCGAACAAACGATTGAACATGAACAATTAAATAAACTAGTTTTCTTGATGTTCGTTCATTAAAAAAATAGCGTGTTCATGTTCGTTCATTAATAGGATAAACGAATGGTTCACAAACGTAAACGAATGACAAGAACAAGGCATGCTCGTGATCGTCTATTTAACTTTATACGAACAAATGATTGACCATTAACAATTGATAAACGAGTTTTCTTGTCTGTATTCGTTCATCAAGAAAATGAGCGTGTTCGTTTATGTTCGTTCGTTATAAGTATAAACAAATGGTTCACGAATGTAAACGAATTGAACATAAATGAATGAACAACAAAGAGTGAACCTTAAAAGGTTAAACGGTTAATATTTTAGTTTCATAAACTGGACTAAACTGTATTGGGCCTAAAATGATTAAATGAATATTTTAACCAACGTAAACAAACAAACGTAAACTAAGAAACATATATGAACATATATGAAAACATAAACAAACTTAAATGAACGAATGTTCATGAACATAAATTAACGAACGAGACGTGTTCTTGTTTGCCCTGTTAAAATATTAAGTAAATGAACAAAAAGTTATGTTCATGTTCGTTCATTTATTAAATAAGCGAACTTCCAGCCAAACGGTTCACTAAACGTTCGGTTCGTTTACTGTCCTAATAAAATCTTGAGGAGCATTTTAGACATTGACTAATGTTCAAACATTTTGACCTTACAGTTAACAGAAACATTCATGAACATAATCATTATTCATACCTCTACTTTGAGCTTGTTTAGAAAATCATATTGAGGGAACTGATCATCGGCTGCAGCATTATCTTTAAATAGATCAAATCCTCCAAACCCATAACTCTCATCAGGTTGACTTTCGTTGACCTTCACTGCATCATCGGTTTCTTCTTTGACATACTGATTTACCTCATTTGATGCTTCATCAGATGTTTTTGCTTCTATAGATGAGTAGTTAACTGTATCTGGTTCTTCTTTAACATACTGATTTACTCCATTTGATGCTTCTTCAGGTGTTTTTGATTCTATAGATGAGTAGTTGACCACATCTTGTTCTTCTTTGACATACTGGTTCGCCTCATTTGATGTTTCATTAGAAGATGTTGCTTTTAAAGATGTGTAGTTGTAGTAGCGTAAGCCTGTAAATGAAAACAATTAAGGGTCTAGTTGTTTCAGATAAAAATACAATCTTTCAGGTCGATAATTTACACAATGACCATTTGTAAACTTTTTCATATTATTTAGGATGAACATTACGTTTACATCAACCCATTGCCATGAAACTTTTTAGTTAACATGGCCTGATTCTACTCTCACTCTCTTAGGCATGTGGTCATGATCAAACAGATGCCTATAGTTGATTAGACCAAATATTGTTGGATTGGTGATACCAACAAGTATGGTAAAATCGACCCATAGGTCAAATTGTACACGTAAGGATAAAGTGTGCTTAATTATGTTACTTGTTTAATTTCTATGTAATTAAACAGCTTGGTAAATTGAATCGCGCATTATTGGATGTGAAATTATAAATTACAAGTTCAGCTTAAGTTGGATAGACATTATATGTGACGATCGATGATTGATTCAAAGTGACTGAAGTCCATGACCTTCACAAGTGAGGCCAGTGAATGATGAATCTCACTCATATTGAATAAGGCCCGGTTTCGAAAAATATGTAAATAGGCATATTAGGTTGACTCTGAGAGTTACAAACTAGACGAGAACAACGCTAGCAAGGAGATTTTAACTTAAGATCTAGGGCAAACGAATAATCAATATCAAACGAATATAACCATGAAATTACATAATTCAAAAAGAAACGAACATTGTTCAACATGACCAGTTTCAGAACTAATTGAAATTTGATCTAAATCTAGGGTTTAGAGTAGTAAATAATTAAGAATGCGAATGCGTACCTGAGGGTAATGGTGTTGGGTTTTAAAGGCAGATAGAATATAGATTGCAGGTTGGTTCTGTAAGGCGTACAAGATGATAGCAACATTTGGGATGCAACGAGTAGAAGAAACCCCCCATTCTTGTAAACATCTTCTTCTTCTTCTGTTGTTGGGGTTTAGCTTCTTTCTTCCACAAGGGTTTTATAGCTTGCAATTTGATTCTAGGCTATACAACTAGAGGTGCACAAACCGGTTTTTTTAAAAAAACCGGTTCGGTTATTAACCGGACCGGTTTTTTTTGGCCCGGAAAAAAACCGGTTCAGTTAATAACCGGACCGGTTATTAACCGGTTTTTTGCTGTCAAAACCCTAACCGGTCTAACCGGTTAGGACCGGTTTAGAAACCGGTTAGAACCGGTTAATAAACCGGTTTTTTTATTAACCGGTTTTTTTTATTAACCGGTTTTTTTTATTTATTTTTTTTTTAAATTTCGCGGTTTCAAATACGAATATTTGTTTTTTATATTTTGTACTTAATGAAGACCATTATTTTTTCACAGTATAAACAAACCGGTAACTACAAGGCAAAACGGTAACTACAAGGCAAAACGGACTGACCGAAGCCATTCTTTGCTTTCGTTGTTAGGGTTCTTTGCTTGGAAGATGAGTATGAGTGTGTGTTGGTGAATGTGTTTTCAACAAACCAAAGATTAAAAACACATAACTTTCATTTATAGTTTTTACATTAAAAATACAAACATTAAAAAACCGGTTTTTTTATAAACCGGTTAACCGGTTTTTCCATAACCGGTTTTTCCATAACCGGTTAATAAAAAAAACCGGTTTTTTTATAAACCGGTTAACCGGTTTTTTCATAACCGGTTAATAAAAAAAACCGGTTTTTCCATTAACCGGTTCGTTAACCGGTTTTGGATCTAGAACTTGTAACCGAAAGACGAACCGGCGGTTTCTAAACCGGTCAAACCGGTTTTTAAAAAACCGGTTTTCGTAAAAACCGGTTTCCGGTTTAAACCGGTTCCCCAACCGGTTTTTTTGGCCATCTCTATATACAACTATCCTCTCTTTGTATTAAAAATACTAAAACTGATTAACTGACCCGACCTAAAAAACTAACTGGTTTGAAATTGATTGAACCCTTAACACTCATCAAATGGAAAGTCCAAAATTAAGAAATAAATAAAAATAATAATAAATGATTGCAAATGAGTTATACCATTAAATCACTTTTTATATTACGTCCCATAGCGGTAGGATACAATAACATTTTTTTCTAGTTTTGATTTTTGATTTTACTTGTGTTTAGTGTTACTCGATTATAATACATATAGAAGCTTTTGAAATGAACTTTTTTATTGGTTCATTAATAGTGTTCAACCATAATCCCTTTTTGATTGACTATAAACCATTCATCTACTATTATTAGTGAGTAATAATGGAATAATTCTATCATAGAGATAAAAGACATAATTCACGTGGATATAGTAAGTCTCGTCTGGGCTGCTTTAATTGTTATTTGAACAAGTAAAAGTTATGTCTTGGTCCGAGTGGGGATAGCATTTCTCTCATGCATGTCAATGGAATTTTGAAAAATCCAAACATCTCATAGATAGATAGAGAGGTAGGAATTTATCGAACAAACTGCACTCCTTCGTATACGTCAGGAGTTCATTGATAAGAAGGGGCTGGGGAAAGCTTGAACCTAATTCCTACAGTGATGAATATGGGCGCAATTGAAATTCCTGGGGAGTTATACATTTGTGTATCTATTCCGAAACTAAAAAGAAGGCCTATATTTATAAATCATCATTAGAAACAAATAAGAAGCAAGAAAATTCCACCATAAAAAAAAAAAAATTGTTAACATACTCAAAAATATATCTATCAAGAATTATCTAGGAAAAAACAATTATATATATGAAAAAAATACATATAGAAAGTATTTGAGTTGGAAATTAAATAAATAACAAATATCAATGTGATGATCATATACGAACACTTAAGATTATTATGAATCATGCGAATGTTTAACAGAAACCTAGATCGTGAGAAGATGAAATGACATGCTCCAATAGATGTGCACAAAAAAACTCGAACCTAGATTTAGAAAACTCTGAAAACAAAAAAAAATTAGAACTGGGTTTTTTATCCCTAGATTTTTACTACTCAAACCCGTACCCGACTAGACCGTAAGCTATGGATAGGGTATGCATTTCAGTACCAAATCCTGTACCCGGAACCTGATCCGATTTGTATCTGGTAACGGAATTGGTTTTTTCTAATAACCAAAACCGGGTTTTTCAAGTACCTGACCTATACCTGTAAAATACCCCAAAAAAGTGTAGCCCGTTGAAAAACCCAATATATACCCGAAAAATACCAAAAACTAAGGGGTTTTCAATACCTGGAAATAGGGATTCAAATACCCGGTTTTAAAATATTTGGGGTATGCTTGGTTGAAAGGAATGGAATGAAAGGGGAATGGAATGGGAAAATGAATGGAATGAACAAAGGAATGAAATGGATCATTATCATTCCTTTGTCTTGTTTGGTTAATATATGGAAATGAAATGAATAATTACGTTATGTTGTTTGGTATCTGAAAAAAATTCTATGAATGAAATAGAAATAATTAAAATATTCCTATCTCAAAATATATAAATTTTTTACAAAAAAAAAAAAAAACCCTGAAATGACGACGGTGGTGGCAGCTCTGGAGATGAAAATGGTGGTGGCGGGTGGCGACGGTGGTGGTGGTGGCGGTCAGGCGGGGGGGGGGGGGGGGGGTTCAAGCTATGGTAGCATTAGTAGTGATGGCGGTGGTAGGGTGGTGATGACGGTGGTGGTGGCCAGGCAGTGATAGTGGTGGTGGCGGTTATGGTTGGGTGGCAACGGTGACAATGTTTGTTGTGGTTATGGCGACGATGGTGGCGGTGGTAGCTTGGGTGGTAAGGTGGTGGTGGTGTAGGTGGCGATCAGGTGGTGGTAGTGGCGGCGGAGGTGGTGGTGACGGTGGCGGTGGTGGTCAGATGATGGTGGTGGCTATGGTAGTGGTGGTGGTGGTGGTGGCGGTGGTTGTTGTTAGATGATGGTGTTGTTGAGAAAGTAGGTTGAAGGAGGAATGGAATGAAAAAAAAGAAGGGGGGTAGGAAGGAATGGTTTTGATGGAATGAGATTCCATGTGTAATGGATGATTCCATTCCATTGTGCAACCAAACACCTCTTATTTCATTCACACGTAATGAATCATTCCATTCCGCCTGTCATTACTGCATAACAAACGCTACCTTGGTTCTATAATGAACCTGAACCCGGTGCATGGGGTATAATTTTTGGAAACAATACCTTAACCCGAACCCGACTGAGGTATGGCCTACTCGGGTTCCATACCGAAACGAGGTATTAAAAAAACCCGATTTGGGTACGTCTATGCTCTAGCTCTAGCCTAAACCTTGTACATAGACGTGCATAAATCGAGTTTTTTCTAATACCCGGGTTCGGGTATGGAACTGGTTTTCGGGTATGCTCGGGTATTGGAAAATGGGGTATTGAGAAAAATCGGGTAGGGTATTCAGGAGAAAAACTCAACCCTATGCACCCGGGTAGGGTATGATCGGGTACGGGTATTGAAACTGGGTATGTGCCCGGGTACGACCGGGTATTAATACCCGGTTTTGAATTTGTAATTTTTTTATTCATTTTAAATTTGTTTAAAATTTAAATTTGCTGTGTAATTTATAAAAAGTATTTAAACTATATTACCAAAACCATAAATCCACATAAGCACAAATTATTTACTTAATAATATGCATTTTAAAAAAAATTAAACATAAAAGTTGTGAAGTAAACATACAAATATACTCTAAAAACTCATGTATTATTTTTGGATATTAGAAAATTGGTATCGAGTTCGGGTATAACCGAGTATGGGTATAGGGTATGGCCGGTTCCGGGTATTTACGGGTATAAATCGGGTACGGTTCCGGATACGGGTATTGAGCTCAAAAGGCATACCCTATCCATACCCTACGGGTAGGGTCGGTTCCGGTTTCGAGAATAGAATACCCGGGTATAAAAAACCGGTTCCGGGTATTTTTTTCGGATTCGGTTCCGGATACGGATTTTTTGTGCACCTCTACTTGTACAGGCCTTAAGCCCACTTTAAGCCAATGGGCTACACATATGCAAGCGCCCATTATCACCATTATATCAAGCCAGATCAGTTTGTCCCTAGCTCGTTCACATATGCAGAACCACAAAATACTAATAACCAAAATATAAATATTGAATTGTAGAATGAACATGCTATTTTTTTATCGATGTTTTTTTAAGTTATTCTACAGAGGGAAACAAAAATCAGAAGGATGAGAAGAATTTAAAGCCATACAAAAAAAGTTATTAAAAAAAATTTAAAGTAAATAAATAAATTATAACTCAAAATTTAATAAAAAAACGAAAAAAGTAAAAAACACAAAAATGTTTCCACCGTTTTCTTGTTCTCATAAAAAAACACAATGGTGAGTGAAAAAAAGTCGTGTTTTTTTTGTTTACTATCATGTTTTGTGTTTATTTTCGTCATTGATTATGTCTTTTTTTCTTTGACATTGTATCTTTTTTTCTTTAATTATATTGTGTTATATTACTCAATATTGTGCTATATTTTGTTCGACATTATGTTACATTTTGCGATTTAATGTCTTTTTATAGTTATAATTGCGTATTTGATTCATTTTCGTCATTGTATTTTTGACCTCGACATTGTGTCTGTTCGTCAATTTTTTTTAATTTTTTGAACGGGAATGATGGCGGAAACATTTTATTTTTAAAATTTTTTCGTTTTTATTTATATATTAACTTATGATTTTTTATTATTTTTTTGAATATATTTTTAAGGGGTTTTTGTGTGGTCACAAATCCTTCTCACACTTCTCGTTTTTGTCTCTCTTGGTATTTTAACTTAATTTACCATGTTTTTAATACCACCATATATTCAAAAGAAGTAATATAAGACATTCTTTATCTTAATATATTAACAAAGTATATAAACTATAAAGTTTACCCGAATTAGAAAAGAGAATAGCATCGATTCTTTGCTTTGGCTTATGAACAAACATATTCCAAATAAAGTTGGTCTTCACCCAGTCACCCACTATATAAATAAAGTGATACATCACGATATCACATTGATATGTAATATTAAAGCACAACCAATTACCAATGTAAACACTTATATTGTACGTGATCTTCTATGTTTCAACTATTTTTTTCACGGTATATATTGTACTGATGATGAGTAGGCTTAGAAGTTACTCGTGTTTAAATAAAGTTCAACTTGTTTGAGTTAGAAATAACCGACCTTGACTTTGCCTCTTAAATCTCGAACTCGAAACATACATAAGAAACTTTAAAAAATCATTTTTTTGAAAGACGAATTTCTTCTGTCGTCTGCGGCACTTGAACCCAATAAACTCTCTCTCTCTCTCTCTATATATATATATATAGGGTTAATGTAAAAAACAATATTTTTGTGAGAAGAATGAGAATAGATCTAGGCCTTTGGATCTATAATCTAGTGGTTGAGATTGGTAGTTTCTAAATAATTGTATTGTTTCATATTTACATTGTATAGTATCATATTTAGGTGGTTTCTTTTATTTTAAAGCTCTTCTCACAAAACACTTGTTTTTTATTTGAACTCTTATATATATATATATATATATATATATATATATATATATATGGTTTGGATCAAATACAAATGAAATTAATGTGCTAATTATGAGAACCAAGTAGAGTTATTATGTAATTACATCATTACTCTACTTCTATATATAATTACTTTACTTGATTCTAACAATTATTAGCAAATTAATTTCATTTGTAATGTTAACTTCTCCACATATATATATATATATATATATATATATATATATAATTATCTTTACAGAACTGTTAAATTATTTAAGAACTTGAATGAACCCTTGAAAACTAACATTTTTTTATAAATTTTTTGTATGTTAATGTTATTTAAGTGTAACTTTATCATTTTTTTTATATATATTTACGATTAAAATTTTGAAAATTAGTTTTTATACATATCTATGTTTTTTTTACACTTATGTAAATTTGTTAGTACATAAATTTTACACATATGTAAACTTGTGATTAATATATGTAATCAATAATTTTTATGTAAAATATGATAAGACTACTCTTAAATAATGTTAATATATAAAAAAAATTTAAATTTTTTTTTGGTTGTTTAGAGTTCCTAAGAATTCTTAACTTTTTAAAGTTGTTAAAGCTATATATATATATATATATATATATAGCTTTTTTTATTTAATTTATGATCTTAGCTTGACTTGAGATTATTACAAGCATATCCCGAGCAGCCTGCAAACATCTCAACTTGTTTACACCTCTCTTTGAGTTTAAGGTTTAAGTTATATTGTTTTATTTACATGGTATGTTACATCTTGAAGTAACCAAACATTACTTATAATGCAGTGAAAGAGAGAAATAACAAAATGGATGACAAAGAGCTTCAACATGAGCATCCACTCATGCTCATAGATTTGCAACTGATGCATCGGGACTATGAAGAAGATGACGATGATTATGATGACAATGAATTGATCGCAACTCAAAATTTTAAGTGCACATGTAACAGATGCGGAAGACGAATCGACTGGTACCACCGTTACTATTACAAGTGTAGCATGTCATGCAATTATTCACTTCATAAATTTTGTGAAAATTTACCAACAACCATACAATTTCATGGCCACCCTTCTCATACTCTTATCCTTGGAAAAACAACAAATGATCAGAAATGTCATGGTTGTCTTAGATATTATCGTGATGAGATTTGTTACCAATGTTCCACATGCAATTATGGAATCGATCTACTTTGTGCCACATTTTTGGAGCAAAATAAAATCCATCACCCTAGCCACACTCACCCATTAATCTTTGTTAGCGTAGAACCTATTTTGAGTAAATGTTTTACTTGTGGAAAGAAACACGAAGGGTATTTCTATCAATGCACCACTTGTTTTAACTTCTTAATAAACTCTGAGTGCCTATCCCTA
Organism: Bidens hawaiensis; assembly: GCF_021521415.1. Classification (NCBI taxonomy): domain Eukaryota; kingdom Viridiplantae; phylum Streptophyta; class Magnoliopsida; order Asterales; family Asteraceae; genus Bidens; species Bidens hawaiensis. The sequence continues at coordinate 2,536,039 of NW_027491095.1, read as the reverse complement.
CCCATAAAATTATTGCTTCAAACAGAACAGTTTTAGCCACCGTCATTTACTCACACTTTCCTATTCCTTTCTAGATCGATTATATAATTTCGAGTGCAGGGTTTGTGGTATGCAACTAGAAGATGAACATCTGCTTTACAAGTGCAGTAAATGCATGTATTACGTTCATTCAGATTGTGCAACACAGAAGACAGAACCATGCATCTCCATCCTTTTACCAGGTAAATCTTTAATGTTACACATCAACAAAAAAATATTTCTATACCTTTTTCAGAGCCAGTGAGTCAAACAATCATCAAATATATAATTTTATTAGAATTTTCAACTTCATGGCAATTACTCACTAAGAACGCCCTTAACCAAATCCATGCCCAACTAACAATCATCAGTAGCACTAAATATCAAAACTAGTTTAGCATTTTCATGGCTCACATAACTTTAAATCCATACCCAAGTCCCAATGGCATATCGTCTTATGTTGTGTTATGCTATTAGTTAATCTTCCCCAAAATTTACGTGTTCCAGTTTCCCATGCTTTCCTTTTGTTTTTATGTTGTAGGAACAATCAGAACACGTTGCGAGCATTGGCTTATAAGTGTAGCCTAGGGAACCCTAGCCCCCCCCCCCCCCCCTGTTATTTTTTCTTAACAATGTAAATTTACTCGTTTACATTAAAAAATTTTGATTTTCGGTTTGACATTTGCCCAAAACTGCACCGAACAGCACAACGCAAACACTGGTTTTGTGTTTGGGTTGTGTATAGGTGGGTTTGGGTCAGTTTTGGGTTATAGCTGAACCAAAAACCAAAAGTTTGCTTTTAAGTTTTTGAAAACCTTTCGATGTTGGTTTTTTTCGTTTGTTTGATTGAGTTTTATTCGGTTTCGATTTTTTCGTTTTTTTTTGCCATTTTGCTTAAAATTTTAGGCCTGAAAAAAAAGTAGGCTAGCTAAAAATAATGAATTTAGGTGTAAATAATATTATAGTTAGTTAATAATCGATTGAGTTAAAGTTGAACTAAAATATTTAGGTTAAATTATATATTAAAACATTATTTACTTAGAGTTTTACAAAAATGAAAATATATAAGTTCGGTTTGGTTTTTTGTGTTTTAATTACACGTAAAACCAATATTTAACCTAAAATTTTGTTTGAAAATATAAAATTGAATCATTGATTTTTGTTTATGTTCTCTTATTTTGATCGGTTTAATTTTTTTAGGCCCCGGATTGGTTTTTTTCCCATTGCCCCCCCCCCCCCTAGTGTGGTTATAAATACTACAAAACTATAATATTATTTTGCTCCTTTGTTTAAATCGTAAAAAAATAACATATATATTTGTTTAAATCGTTAAGATTTAGCTTATAAATTAAATAAGTAATTTTTTAATTAAAAAAAACATATTTGTCATAATAGTGTTGATTGCAACGTTTCACTATTTTAAGCACTTGTTTAAATATTTCATATTTTAGAATTATCGAACATTGTATCAATTTATGTGTATCAGGCCTGGGAAAAACAGAAAAAAATTTCAAAGATGTTGATCATCCTAACCTTCTACACTTCCCACTCGCTGATGAATCCCACATTTTATCACATCATTTAATTAAATGGGACACTTATCAACATATCAGTCATGAACATCCAGTAGTCCTTGTACATGACAAAATAAATAATATTACAACCACCTCAAGGATCAAATCATTGTCCCTTCACGAACCAACGAAGAGGATTAAATTATTATGCACCGGATGTTCAAGACCGATTACAAAATTGCCATTTTACAAATGTTCCATTGATGATAATAGTTGTGACTTGGTTCTCCATGATGAATGCACTCGACTACCCACAATACTAGAAGACCATGTGGGCCACCCACAACATACACTTTGGCTTGTCAATGTTCCATCCAGTCTAGGATTCATATGTCGTTTTTGTGGATTATCTTGCAATGGGGTTTCATATAATTGCTTTGAGTACAAGTGCAATTATGTGATTGATGTTAATTGTGGATTCATCCCGGAAGAAATTACACATGAAGCACATGCGAATCACTTACTTAAAAGAATGAATGCTTCATCAAGCCTGATCCAATCTAAGGTGGAATGTCGTGCATGCCGTGAAAGTATTATTAATACGAGTGAGATTTACTATAGATGCAGTGCTTGTGACTTCTATTTGGATTGCCGATGAGCTTTGCTTTTACCTAAAACAGTTAGGCATAAGTTCGACAAGCACCCATTGAAGCTGAGTTATTCCCCGGTTGAGGATCACAAAAGTCAATACTTTTGTGAAATTTGCGAGGATGATCTTGATCCTGGAAAATGGTTCTATCATTGTGTAGAGTGTGTGCAATCTATACATTCCGCTTGTGCTCCATTAAAACTTCAGTCTGAACAAGGTGTTAATTCTCGCTATTTGGAAGGCGTTTATAAGTTTATTAACATCAAGTTTGGGGTTGTAGAAGAACGAGATTTTCATGAACATCCTGTCTCATTTGCTCCAGGGACTGAAAATGACGGTTCATGCCAATTTTGCGGAAGAATATTGCAATCCAATATGATTTGGAAGTGTTTGCAATGCAACTTTGCTTGTCATTACCATGATTGTATATACTACACAGTATTCCCTGAATTCGCCCCAGTAGGAATCGATGCATTTGTGGGTAATAAACGTATGATAAAGCACAAACCACAAACAAACTCAGGATTTTATCCAAATGAAATTATCAGACCAGTGACCCATCATTGGAAGGTTGTCGATGACATTCAGCGATAGCCAGGTGAAGCTTCAAATGCCATTTTGGATAACTTATCACCATATAGTGTCACTGGTCGTAAGGGATTATTGAGAAATGTAATACTCTTTCATACTTTGTGTCTACTTTAGTATCTACTAAAATAAATCTGATGGTTACTTTTGATAAGCAATATAACTGTTTTTATTTTATTTTTTTAAGAATGACGACTTTATTGTGTGTTAGGCTAACACAACAGTCTCTAATTTGGAGAGGCACGTTGCCCCACTATGGCTATACTATGTTGTCTTAACCAAGCTCACACTGGCTTCAGAGTTTGGCTTGGATGTTCCCTGGGAAACCATACTGCTGGTTGTCACTCGACACCCGTTGTGCTAGCACAAGAGCAGAACTCTCTGGTGTAACACATGATGGGACTAAAACCCGGGTGGGATTGGGATTCTAATTGACAACTTCGCAAGGCCTAGCTTAAATCCTTCATTGCCAATATCCACCAAAGTGCCACAAGTTGGGTCTTTATTAGAGAACTAAAGTCTCTTACTACTAGGCCACAAGTGGGAGATGTATAACTATTTTTATTACCCTCGAATCATTGTACCTAGCTTGAGAACAAAGAAAAATAAGCAAACTTAAGCAAAAAATAATTAACTTTTGGTCGACCAACAAAATGTAATTCAAACCGTAGCAAACAATTTAGTTTGCAGTTTCTTTCGCAAGCCTACCGTATAAAACCAAACGTGACCGTATAAAACCAAACATGACGCGAGCCACATGTTTGAATCTTCTCTCATTAGGTACATTCTTTTTCCTAGTTTTGAGTTTTATTAGATCTTCCTTGCTTGCAAATTGTTTGGACAAACTTCGCTGCTATATATTTTCCAGAAATCTATTTCATATACTGCTTCGATTAAAGTTAGGTCTTGTAATTAATCAATGGAAAGAAGCTAGAGCAGTCAACCCACTCCAACCCAGTTAAGAAATAACACTAACTCATTTTGACCCATTGCATTATAGAGGTCGTCTTAATGAACCCACTCCAACCCTTTCTACGAGAAGCAACTACCTGTATCAATTTAAATCATTTTAAAAATGAACCATGTCAACCCACTCCAACCTGTTCTATGACATCTATCATGACATTAAGGTAGCGTTTGTTATGCATGAATGAGAGGCTATGGAATGAACCATTACGATGAAGTGAAAAAATATGGTAGTGTTTGGTATGCATGAATGAGAGGCTGAATGGAATGAACCATTTTGATGGAATGAAAAAAATTTTGTTTGGTTGGTTAATGGAATGGAATCACTTATTACCATGTCAATTCCATTCCCTTTAAAACACCCAAATTCATTCTATCCACCCATTGTTTTTTTTTTTCATTTCATCAATCTTTCACACTATGTCACCTCTACCACCCCCAGCAGTCCAGCACTACTATCCATTATCCTATCACCACCACCACCCCGCCACAGCCTCTGCCGCCCAACACCACCTCCCATCGCCTTTGCCCCCGGCCACCACCACCACTCGCCTCCGTCGCCCAAAACCACAACCACCCACCTCCGCTGCCACCACCAACCACTCACCACCGCCTACCATCGTCGTCCACCACCGCCACCACCCACCCACCATTGCCTACCATCGTCATCTACCACCACCCACCCACCATCTCCTACCAACGTCGTCCACCAACGCCACCACCAACCATCCACCACCACCTACCATCGCCGCCCACCACCGCCACCACCAGCCATCGCTCCCGGCCATAACCACCGCCCGCCACCTACTATTGCCACCGCCCGCCACCATCCACTATCACCTCCACCAATCGATCTCGCCCATCCCCACCACCACCCATCACCCACCTCCACCATTATTGTGCGCCGCCCACCACCACCATCCCATTGCCACTTCCTATCATTTTTATTTTAAATTTATGTCATTCTCACATGGTAACAAATATAATTTTATTTTAAGAGCACGATAGTATATAATTTTTGGGATTTATGCTGAACATGGGCTACGACCTCCAACAAACCCTGTTTGTTTAATTTAAAATCCCAAGATACAAACATTTTTACTGGCTAATGATAAATCCTTGTTTCTGTTGTTCAAAAAAATTACGTATTCCTATATTAAGAGTCGATAATATTTGGAAAATCCCAAGATCCAAATAAATATATATTTAATTTTCCCAAGAATCACAAAACCTTTACTAGCAATCCATAAATTAAACGTGGGAACAAGGACGGACATATTTAGAGAAGATGACGGATGGTGAGAAAGACGATGAGTTTGAGGTGGATGTCGGGCAGCGGCTGAAATTAGTTTAGGTTTAGGTAGATTCGGCCGTGTGATACCCCCGCTCTAATACCATAAAGGTTTTTCATAAATCTTATCCAAAAGGAAAATACACCAAAGGTATAAATACAATAACGTACAAAAGGATAAGTAAGGAAAGCATATACAATAATCATCCCATTCTATAATTTGTATCATTGGATATAGTTCATGGGGCATTATCCATGACGGAATTGTAGTTCAAGTAAAATATGATATATTTTGCTACTTTGTTTAGTACCGGTTTTACATTTTATTTTCTTTTTGGATTCTTTACAGCAACATACGATGAAAGCAAACGTAAATGATTGAATGAACATGCTATGTTGTGTCTTCTAGCTAGTTTTGGAATTCACAAATTCAATAGCTTGTTTCTCAAACCTTTTGTAAATTTTAGCCATCGATGAGCGCTTCATCTTTATTAATCAGCACCAAATTCCACCGAATGTTAATGTCTCTTTTGCAGAAGTTAGACAAGAGCAGGCTACGGTCAAGATCAATGGTACTTAAACTGATCTAGATGGCCAGAAACATGTATCGGGTACCACTTGTCAAGATTTGATCACCATTGTTAAATAGTATTCTTCTTGCCGAATAAACTAGATCTCAAATGTTTTCTTATTTTCTAAATTTACAAATTGTGATCACATTACCACTGGTTTCTTATTTTTCAATTTTTATTTTTTCAAACACATTTTCAAGTGATTTACTATTCTGTTAATTATGTTCTAAACTTTGCGATGGATTTTACACAAATTTATCTTTATATATTAAAAACATTTGCGGACGATGATCGTTTTATTTTTGTTAATTGTTTTAGAAAGTCGCCAGACCGATTTTATCTTTCTTGGTTAAATTCACGAAGGATCAAGAACGACCGAATGAATGACATTTTTTTTACAACCTGAAGTAAAAGCAAAAACAAAAGCAAAAGAAATGTGATAGGCACAATAAAGACGTGGGGTATCATATGCTTGGTTACGGACATATGTCTTGGCTGTGCAAACATCACATATATGGCAATGGCAGTATGACAGGGTTTAAACATGATTTTTTCGGAAAGCATTTAAATAGCGTGATTTTAACACATGTCTAACTTTTTTAGAAAGTTGTTCTCTAGTAAATTAAACTAGTCATTATTTGAACTCAATTTTAGCTCAAGATCAAAATAAATTCCAAGAATAACCTAACTAATCCGTTGGATCCGACGAAATTTTTAGACCTTTAAAATCAAAGCCTGCGCGTGTCAACGTATTAATGGATACGACGGAATTTTTCAAAATTCCGTCGAATCCATTAATACGTTGACACGTAGTGTGATTTGGGTCCCACGGATCTTCTTCATCTTCTATCTCTTAAACCCTAAACTTCTATAACTAACCTCCATCTCAATCTTTCTTATTTCTCCACAAAATCAAGCAAATCGATAGTGTAATCGCTTAGTTTCCGAGAAGAACACAACTATATTGTTCAATTTCACTCTAGAACTCAAAATCAAAAACCCCCCGAATTGAAAAATCTAGGGTTTGTCGGACAAACTAAACAGTCTGATCCAACGAAAGCATGGATTGAACCGTCATATCCGACTATTAATTAATACGTCGGTTTGTTTCATTAATCCGTCGGACAAAACGGAAAACCGTCGGATCCAACGCAATAGTATGCTTCGTGGCGCGTCGGAATAGGGTAAAATTTCGTCGGCTCAGAAACGGGTTCCGTCAGATCCGATGGAAATTTTGACTACTTTGGGTATTTTGTTTGGTCTCCATCTATCTCTAAAAAACAATGGTAAAAAATGGCTAGTTTGGGAATATTTCAATTAAATTATTATTATTTTTCTTTAGCACGGAATAGTTATTTAGAATATTTATGATTTAGTCAAAGGGTTATTTAGATAATTTATTGGCTAAAGAATCCCTTTTCATAGTTTTCCCACATTTTCTCTTTTTTATTATTTAAAAATCTACCACATATAAACTAGATTCCTTCCTTTTCAAAAGTAACTCCACATTTCTTTAACCTTGTTCGTACATTTCTTAAAACCATCCCTTCCTAGAATTTCCAAATGGTTGACAAAACCAGAAGTAAACCAATATTCTAACAATTGCCTTTACTTATAAATATAAAAAACTTAGTCGGAACTAAAATAAAGTAAAACAATTGCTTGTCTTGTCTCTTGTGTCTAATTTCTTTAGTCTCTAAAGAATTTACCATATCATGGCAGCTTCTTCAAGTTCAATTTTCATGGAAGCTTTAACACAGAGCCGGTATGATATGAAAAGATGCTTTCTAAAATACGTAGAAAAAGGAAAGCGGATGATGAAACCCCACCATTTGATGCAAGAAATGGATACTGTCATTGAGGACAAGGACGAAAAGGCTCAACCCTTGGAAGGCTTACTCGACTCCATCTTGTGCAAAACTCTGGTGGTCTATGTCTATCTATTTCTATACACACACACAAATATATAAATGTGCATCTGGACTCAATGATCACAAGAACATAAAAGGATTTGATGCCTAACACGGCTTTGACTCTTTTCCTTTATTGATCAAACTCACACAACTAGACACACATATAACCCAATACTATTCAATACCAACCTTATAATTAAATCAATAAAGACAGTCAAACTAGATAAACCGAACCATCAAACTAGAACTTCGTTGCCACCAGTGGCGAAGAATCAACATTAAATTCATCATCTCTTTATCTATTTGTTTTTTCTTTTCCTTTTCATATGAATCAGATTATTCCCACAACGTTTAATAGACTGTGATTTAATCTCACAGGAAGCAGTAGTTGTTCCTCCTTATGTTGCCTTTGCTGTAAGGCCAAACCCGGGATTATGGGAGTTTGTTAAAGTCAATTCTAACGATCTATCGGTTGATGGAATCACTGCCAAAGATTACTTGAAGTTCAAGGAAATGATCGTTGACGAGACATGGTATGTATACAAGATTTTGTAGTTATGGTATCTCAAACTTTATATCATTAAGTGCTATCAATGTTCAAATCCTTCAGGGCTAATGATGAAAAAACGCCGGATATACACTTTGGAGCAATGGACTTTCACTTGCCTACCATGAGCTTATATTCTTCCATTGGAAATGGAGTTAACTTCACATCAAAGTTCATTGCTTCTAAGCTTTATGCTCAATCTGGCAGCCAGCAGCGGCTCGTTGATTACTTACTTTCGTTAACTCATAAAGGAGAAGTATGTAAGGAGATTAAATTGATACAGGTTTACAAAAATAACTGCTCTTTTACTTGTTATTTTAACATTTTCAAAATCAAACGTGCAGAAACTTATGATACATGACACCCTGAACAGGGTTTCAAAACTTCAAGCGGCTCTAATAGTAGCTCAGGCTTCCCTTTCTTCGTTGCCCAATGACACGCCATATCAACACTTTGAACATAGGTAAAGCTTGAATGTTTTGGATTAGTAGGTGATTTAGGATTTAGATAAGTAGCTTTTGTTTAGACGTGTATTTGAAAGTTCTTTAAACTTCAAGGCAGCTGTACTATTGCAAGTGAACAAATGCAAGTTATGACAATATCTTTTTGAGTTCGCTAGCAAGGCAAACGAACTCGGTGAGTTTCCTTGGATAACTCTAATAGTAGCTAAGGCTTCCATTTCTAATATTTTTCACAAAACTCTATGGAGTTCGCTTGCCAAGTAAGTGAACTTGCCGAGTTAGTTTGCCTACTAATTGTTAAAATAGATGCAATCTAGACTTGGCGTAATTTATTATTATTCTTAGTATTATAATAGTTTATCCTTAAGTATATTATAATCTATGCATGTTTTATTATTAGTTATCAGTCACATATCTTAACATCACTTTGAAAAAGTGCAATGATTGGTGGTACCCGTTAGTTAGCATAAACTGGTATTGTAAACAAGATTATTATGTTTTGTGCATTATATAAAAAAGCACATATAGGTATTATGGTTATTATCTCTTGAACCATTTCGTATGTGCTCTTCAAGTTGTTGTTTATCTTTATTTCGCTGCATGTTCTATTATTCCACACTAATCCTAAAACCTTAGTGAAGTTTAGATTTCTAGTTTTTCCGCATGTTTTATCTACTTTTATTTGAAATAAAATTAAAAAAAATGATGTATATATACAGATTTAAAGAATGGGGTTTTGAGAAGGGATGGGGAGATAATGCAGAAAGGGTTTGTGAAACAATTCGGTTTCTATTGGAGGTTCTTCAAGCACCCGACCCCATAAACGTGGAGCTTTTTTTAGCAGGGTTCCAAACATATTCAATGTTGTTATATTCTCAGTTCATGGGTATTTTGGTCAATCCAATGTTCTTGGCCTGCCTGATACAGGAGGTCAATTAGTTTATATTTTGGATCAAGTTGTTGCCATGGAAGAGGAAATGCTCCATAGATTTAAGCAGCAAGGACTCAGCTTTAAGCCTCAGATTCTTGTGGTGGGATTATGATTTGTATTTTTCATATATTAAATAGAATTGTTTTTAATTTCTTGATCCGAACAATTAGGTGACTCGACTTCTTCCTGATGCCAAAGGGACCAACTGTAACCAGGTGATGGAGCCAATTCTCAAGACGAAACATTCACACATTCTCAGAGTCCCATTTAGGACTGAAAAAGGTGTTCTTCGTAAATGGGTGTCTCGGTTTGATATCCATCCATACCTTGAAAATTTCAGTCAGGTATACTACACTATGCTTCGTTACTTTTGCTTTGAATGTTATTCTTGTTTTATGGGGATATTAATTAGTCAAACTAAAACTATGGGATGTATACCAAGGAGCATTTGGCCAATGCTATCCAGGTGTTTAATAGCCAATAGGGGCAACTTCCCTTAAAGATTAAGAGTTCAAACCTTGAGGTAGGCGGATTAGGTGGATTTAGGAGCAGTCTTTGCTCTTAAAAACAAACTGCGGGATGTGTTTATTTTGATTATTCCTAGTCGTTATTAGAGTTTAATTAGTTGCCTTTATGTCTCGTAGGTTCATAATAGATATTCTTTGTACTTGGTTCTAGTATCTTGAGGGTTCTCTCCATTATGGTTACAACATTTGATATTAATCTCAGTTCTGTGAGATGGTATTAAATCTATAGCATTGGGTACAATATATACAAACCTTAGCAGTCGTCACTTGATACAAATCCTAGAGAGTGGCAAGTCCTCTTCCGCTTCTACCATCCCTGAACCCCTGGCTCCGTTCCATCCAAGTTTCTGGTTCTGAATATCCGGTTCCAGTTTTAAATCAAAAATTTCAGTTTCTAGCCGCCAGTTTCTAGAACCAAAAAAAAAAAGGTTTTTAGTCCTTGTTACTACTGCCAAGCGCGTCTGTTGAATTTTTTATTTTTCAAAAAGTCTTTGCACTGCACTGTAACCACTAACCACTATCATTCTCAAAAGACCCTGATTAGGGTACCCATAAAATACCTCCTAGACTGCTACCGGATGCACCATACATCCCTTTGCCAAGACCGCCCTCCCACCGGAGCATGAGGGCGTGTGAGAGGTCTGACCATTGTCTTATTTTTTGTCCTATGCACTCGCCATTCCAGTTCATTTAAACCCTGTTGTTTTTCCCACAGTAATCCGCTGTCAAAATATCTTGCGGCCACCAGAATCTTCTCTTAGACCATCATCTGACAACGCAGTTTTTTCCGTGACTTTGTTGTTTCTGTTTTGTATTGGGCCAGTCTTGTTTCAGTGTACGAACCTTTCGAGTTCCCAACTTGTCCTGTTCCAGCATCTGAACCAACCTGTCACATATTTCCATTTCACTGTAGGTGTACCATCCACTGCTACCTCCTTACACAGAAACCCCTTGCCAGATCATGTCCAATAAGTCGCCGTTCATTGTTCCCATCAGGACTTACCTTGTAAGGCCTCGAACTTGGGAACCTCACAACGATTGATTTACTCATAAGACACGGTTCTGAACAGAATTTTTCATTCAACCATGGTAGTGGAAATTACATAACATCATTCAAACATTTCACAATGTCATAATACATAATTCACAACTTAAATTGCCTTAACATAAATTCATAAAAGGATGCCAGCCGTAACTTGGATAGTTATTAATGTTATTATGATTATGGTTTACTACTTTATGCTGTATAGACCCATAATAGGGTTTCTCATGGTTTTGTTCCTATATATTGCTGGTTACGTTTATTGTAATTATAACATTCAGTATTAATTGCAATCTCTTTTACAGGATGCAAGTACCAAAATCATAGAAGTGATGGAAGGGAAACCGGATCTTATCATTGGAAACTATACTGATGCAAACCTGGTTGCATCTCTTGTGGCTAAGAAATTTGGAACCACATTGGTATGTGATGATGGTTTTCAAGATGTTTGGGAAATTTACTATGTATAAATTAATCATCAAAATGATAGATAAATCTTCATGAATTTACAGGGAACGATTGCACATGCGTTAGAGAAGACTAAACACGAAGATTCAGACCTGAAATGGAAGCAGTTAGACCCAAAATTTCACGTTTCCTGTCAATTCACAGCTGATATGATTGCAATGAATTCAGCAGATTTCATCATCACCAGTACTTTCCAAGAAATTGCTGGAAGGTTTGATATTCAAGCTAGCATAACCACATTTCTTGTTGTCAGTTTTAACTTAACAACTTTGATGCTTTGTTTTCAGTAAAGATAGACCTGGACCGTATGAAAGCCATGCTGCATTTACACTTCCAGGCTTATATAGAGTTGTCTCTGGCATCAATGTGTTCGATCCCAAATTCAACATTGCTTCTCCTGGAGTTGATCAGACCGTATATTTCCCTTACACCGAAACATCAAAACGATTCACCGCATTTCAACCTGCCATAGAGGAATTACTCTTTAGTAAAGTTGAAAACCATGAACACATGTAAGATGAATATTATTATATTTGTGCTACATGTGTTTTATGAACTTGTTGACATCCATGCTCTTTGACAGTGGATATTTAGAAGATAAAAACAAACCAATCCTCTTCTCAATGGCAAAGCTTGACAAGGTGAAGAACATCACGGGAGTAACCCAATGGTTTGGAGAGAACAAGAGGCTCAGGAGCATGGTTAATTTTGTTGTGGCGGGTTTCTTGGACCCTTCAAAAGCAAGAAATAGAGAAGAAATGGCGGAAATAAGGAAAATGCATTTGTTGATAGAGAAATACCAACTTAAAGGTCAAATAAGATGGATAGCAGCCCAATCAGATAAAAACAGGAACAGTGAGCTTTACAGTCGCGTTGCTGACACAAAAGGGGCATTTGTGCAACCGGCTTTATATGAACCGTTTGGGCTCACGGTTATTGAGGCAATGAACTGTGGGTTACCAACTTTTGCAACCAATCAAGGAGGTCCAGCTGAGATCATTGTTGATGGTGTTTCTGGGTTTCAGATTGATCCTAATCATGGTGAGGAGTCCAGCAACAAGATTGCTGATTTTTTCCAGAAATGCAAAGAGGATCCTGGATACTGGAATAGAATTTCAGAAGGCGGTTTGAAGCGCATACAAGAATGGTAATCGAATATTGAACCTTGACACATATTGTAGTTGAAACTACATTATATATTGTTGTTAATTAGTTAGTTGTTTCTGATTATTCAGCTACACGTGGAAGATATATGCAAATAAAGTGTTGAATATGGGGAACATTTACACGTTTTGGAAGCTGTTAAACAAAGAACAGAAAGAAGCAAAACAAAGATACATAGAACTTTTCTACAATCTACATTATAAGAACTTGGTATATATCCTTTAATTTATTTACCAAGTAACGAAGATTTAATTATTTGTGAAGGTTGACTTTTAAATAATTTACGGAGTAATTCATAATATGTATATGAATGTCACAGGTCAGGACTGTGCCCGTCGCTAGTGATGGAGCTTAAGCGATTGATTGATGCTAATGCACCTCGCTTCAAGATCACGTGAAAAAACATAGTTAAAACTTAAAAGAAAGTAACATTATGATAATTAAAAGGCCAATGAAGTGTCTTTAAGGGAGAGCTAGGCAGCCAACATGCATGTGTAAAATTTGAAAAATAAAGATTCACATTCTTCATCTATGCTGTGTTTTCTCTAACAGTGACATTCTTTACACCAATTGAGATTGAATTATCTCAAACGGTGAACAATAATAGAACCACCAACGTGTGGGTGGCCATATTCTAGAGTTTATCGTATTCGGTTAGTTAGATGGTTAATCATTGAAGTTTAATTGTGGTAGCTAATAAATGAGAATTACAAATTGGTTTTGGGTACCATGCTCTGATTAGATTAATTTATTAGGATAGATAGGTTAGGTTACAATAGTTCAGATAAGATTTTCTTTTGTTGTTTGGGTATTTTTCGGGTTTTGGGTTACTCGAGTATTTTGTATTTGAAAATATAACCGATATCCAAACCGAATTACATTTTGGTTTTTCGGGTTCGGTTATTTGAGATTATTTAGAAAATCACATTGAGGGAATTGATTATTCGTTGTGGCATCATCTTCTTTGATGATGAGGAATCTGTTTCTTCTTTGACATACGTATTGTTTTACTCCATCTAATCGATGAGGAATCAGTATGTAGATGACTAACATTTTGTTGGTTCCATAACCGGGTAGCTGACTACTGTTTTACATACATCCATTTAGCTGATGCCAAAGGGAAGCCAACAATATTTTGCGATTTGACAACATAGTTTCTCGGTGTACCAATGTAGATACGAGGCACATGCACTGGGGCATGCATGGTTATGGTGGTGGGTTAACATGACGTAACTAATGACTGATGGTTGTTATTACTTGTTATATACTTAAACTTTTTGGGTAAACTAGCTAGTTTGGGCTTCATTTGAGAGAACCATAGCGAATAGCTAGGTGTATGTGCCTAGATGCAGTGTTTACATGTCAAAGTCGCGTCGAGAATTGTTGTCGCTCTCCTGAGGAGGGCATGGTAGGATGAAACCATGCAAATTGAGTAGCTCTCGGGAAACCAATCAATAAAAACAATTTCTTTTCTGGTTTTCATAATCTGTTCATATGGTATCAGAGCGGTGTTATTGATTCTAGGATCAGACTGCTCACCAAAATCTTTCCAGCCACGACCGATTTCCAAAAACCAACCGGGTCGCCATGTCCTAAGACGGTAACCCGGGTTCAGATTTAACGATTCAATTTACCATTCCGTTCGAGAATCGTTTTAATATCCAGTCTCAAACTCCATAACTATCCGACAACCCAGAAAACAACCTCGTAACAAACGGGTTTCGTCGGATTCAACCACCTAAACTAGATAAAACTCACCTGAAATGCTCCGCACCTCCGCCACCAGAAACAACCATGGAAACGATGTCGAACCTCCGCCACTCTCCACAAAAACAAGCCATCTTCGCTATGGACAACACCAACGCTACGAGATTAAGGGACGACGATGGTGACGGAGTAGCAGCGACAAGATGGGAACACGAAGAAGAACCATCAGTGACTAAGCGGAACCATCAGTATAGCAGTAGCGACCAGCACAATGGTGGGTTCGGTGGATTGGTATCCGCCGGAGAAGAAGCAATGGCTCCCTGTGATGGTGATGTCGATGGTAGAGGTAACAGGTTTGAGACATTATTAGTCTCAACCCCTTGTATTTCTAGCCCTAATTTTTTAGACCCTTTAGTTAGACAATTGTTAAATAAACCCCCTTGAAGAATATGTTAAAACCAATAAGAACCTTAATGATTCTAATAATTTTTACACCGACCAAAAGATTGAAAATTTTACATATGAAGCCCCTCAAGATTCTGTTTTTTATAAAAATATATCAAATAAAAATATGGGAGAAGCCAATGTGGCCCAAACTCATGAAAATTTAAATAAACAATGGATTTTTGATTGTGGTGCAACTGACACCATGAATTTCGAATTATCGACATAGTTTCAAATTCTAAACCAAAAATTAATTACATAAAAACTGCAAATGCGGGAATAGTTCCCGTAAAGGGAGGGGGGACTATTGAAATATCACCCACTTTAAAACTTTAAAACTGTCTTTACGTTCCATCTTTGTCACATAAGTTATTATCCACTAGTCATGTGACAAAGGAATTAAACTGTACAGTGTTAATGCACCCGACCTTTTGTATCTTACAAGATATCAGGACGGGAGCGATTATTGGGCGTGGCACTGAACGCCATGGATTGTACTATGTGGAAGAAGTGACTCATCATGGTACTGCTATGTTAGCCCATAAAATAATAAATAGAGAAGCATGGTTATGACATAGGAGACTGGGACACCCTTCTATTGGTTATTTGCATATTTTATTTCTAAAACTTTTTTATTAATGAAAAATTGAATTGTGAAACTTGTGTCTTGGCCAAAAGCCATAGACATAATTTTATACTGACCAACACAAGAGTAAATTTTCCTTTTTCACTTATCCATTCAGACGTATGGGTCCGGCAAAAATTATTGGAGGACAAGACTTTCGTTATTTTGTCCTATTTGTTGATGATTGCACTCGTATGACATGGATTTATTTTTTAAAACAAAAATCTGAAGTTTTTGATAAATTTACTATGTTTTATACAATAATACAAACCCAATTCAAAACCAACATCCAAATTCTTCGATCCGATAATGGGGGGGGGGAGTTCGTAAATGGTTCTATGAAACAATTTTGCCAAACAAAAGGAATTATTCACCAAACATCGTGCTCCCACACTCCCTAACAAAACGGCACCGTCGAGCGAAAAAATCGTATTCTACTAGAAATAACCCGGGCCCTTCTAATCGAGTCTCAAGTTCCAAAATCTTTCTGGCCCGAAGCTGTTGCCACCGCTACATATCTTATTAACAGACTACCAACGAAGGCCCTTGACCTAAAAACCCCTCTTCAAGTCCTTTCAGAGTTCACCAAATTATCACCACCCCTTACACTCAAACCACGAATATTTGGGTGTTCGGTTTTTGTCTACATACCCAAAATCAATAGAAGCAAACTTGGCCCATGTGCTGAAAAGTGTGTTTTTGTGGGCTATGGGGTCAACCAAAAGGGGTACAGATGTTATAGTCCAACAAAACGTCACATATACACTACTATGAATTGTGACTTTCTTGAAGCAGAACTCTTTTATACCTCCCAAAACAATAGTGAGGGGGAGAAAGAGCATGACACCCTTAGTTGGTTAAAATGGGTTCCAAAATGGGCCTCATCATCTGAATAAATTAATCACAGTACCTAAAATGAGTCATCAACCTGATGAGCCTTCAATCAGTGTTCCAGACCTAAATGCTCCCGACTTTACATCCGGAGTAAGTAATTCTCAAATATCTAAAAATATAACTCATGAAAATGTTGATATATCTAACAATCATGAAGTAGAAGAAGAATAGACAGTACAGGAAACAATGCAGGAAATAGTGCAGGAGGAACACGAACGTATACATGAAGAAACAAGACAAGAAGAAACAACCGAGAAATATGTCCTCCCACCAAGAGTTAATAGAGGAATACCTGCAAAAAGATACTCCCCAGAGATTCAATCTAAATCCTCTAGATACCCCATTGCAAACATAGCTGAAGCAAACCTATCCAAAGAAGCCAAAGCTTTTAACGTTTCCTTATATGCTAAAAAATTCCATACTCTGTAGAACAAGCCTTAAAATCAAAGAACTGGAAGGCTGCTATGGAAGAAGAGATGAAGGCATTAATAAAAAATGATACATGGGAAATATGTAACCGTCCATTAGGGAAGAAACCAGTAGGATGTCGATGGGTCTTCACGATTAAACGCAAACCAGACGATACCATTAAAAGATACAAAGCACGGTTGGTGGCTAAAGGCTTTACCCAAACGTATGGGATTGACTACCAAGAAACATTCTCCCCGGTAGCCAAAATTGACACAATCAGGGTTCTTTTATCGATCGCTGCCAATGAAGGATGGCCTCTTCAGCAATTTGATGTTAAGAATGCCTTCTTACATGGAGAATTAAAGGAAGAAGTCCATATGGAAGCTCCACCTGGGTTCACAGAAAATTTCAAAGCAAAGGAAGTATGCCGTTTAAAAAGAACTATCTATGGGCTTAAACAATCTCCTAGAGCTTGGTTCAGCAGATTCACGTCGGCAATGAAGAAAAATGGTTTTCGACAAAGCAATTCTGGTCACACACTCTTCCTTAAAACCAAAGGTAACCTTGCGACTTGTTTAATCATATATGTTGATAACATGATTATTAAAGGGAACGATGAGGAAGAAATGAAGAAACTGAAGGTGAACCTGTTCACGGAATTCGAAATGAAGGACCTAGGAAGACTAAAATATTTTCTTGGAATTGAAGTACTAAGGTCTAAAAAGGGTATCTTTATATGTCAGAAAAAATATATCCTTGACTTTTTAGCAGAAACAGGAATGAACGACTGCAAGCCGGCTGACACACCAATTATGGTTAATCATAAACTCCATATGGAAGAAGAAGGGGAACTGGCAGACAAAGAAAGATATCAGCGCTTGGTAGGAAAATTGATATATCTTTCACATACTCGTCCAGACATTGCATATGCAGTAGGGGTAGTTAGCAAATTTATGCACCGACCCCAAGTCACTCACATGAAAGCAGTATGCAGAATTATCAGATATCTTAAAGGGACAACAGGTCATGGGGTTCTATTTCAATCAAACAAGCACCTAAAAATCCAAGTATACACTGATGCAGATTGGGCAAGGGACAAAGACGATAGCAGATCAACAGCAGGATACTTCACACTAGTTGGTGGAAATCTTGTTACATGGAGAAGCAAAAAACAAAAAGTAGTAGCACTATCTAGTGCTGAAGCAGAGTTTAGAGGAACTGCACGCGGCGTGGCAGAAGTTATGTGGATACGTAAACTTATGGCCGAAATTGGTTTTCCCCAATATGAGGCCAGTACGATTATGTGCGACAACAAAGCTGCAATCCAAATTTCAGAAAATCCGGTTCAACACGATCGAACAAAACATGTGGAGGTTGATAGAAACATCATAAAAGAAAAACTTGAAGCAGGAATTATACAACTACCTTTCTTCCGATCAGAATATCAACTAGCAGATATATTAACCAAGGCTTTCAACGGAAGAATATTCAGCAGTTGTCTTAGCAAGTTGAGCATCGGAGACCCCACTGCTCAACTTGAGGGGGAGTGTTAGATATATACAAAGTTGGGATCAATTCATTTACACATAATTTCCTTGTTAAGAAGATTTCACAGCAAACATACAGCTAAACAATCATGGACCGTTGTTTTTCAATCAAAGGGAATTCATTCCTTTTTTACTATAATGTTATAGCCTTTACTCTATTTAAATTGTACTCTATTTCTTTTGTAAACCAATACAATCAATAAAAACAATTTCTTTTCTGGTTTTCATAATCTGTTCATACTAAGCACTATTGAGATAGAAAAATATTGCTAGGGACTTTTAGTAACTCAATTATTTATGGCTAATGAGCTAGTACGATCGATTTCCTTGCGACAAACAGATTTGCGACAAAGTAATTGGTGATGGGTTGATTTGCGACAATCATGAGTTAAGTTTAGAGCATACGTAGTATTATTGCAAGATCAAATTTCACATATAGTTGAATATCATACACACTTCGAGTTCATATCCTATACGAAAGTCGATATTATCCATCAACATACAAGGCAAGCAAAAACATACACTTCAAGGTTCAAATCCTCTACATACAACTTACCGTCCTGTTAATTCAGTGATAGAAGCATCAGCAGTGCTCATGGACTTATTAGTGGACGTGGAGTTACTAACATCTATTCTCACATCTCCCAAATTGACATTTTGTCTACTTGGCGGGTTTTGCACTCGTGATCGGTCACTTAGAAGCATCACCACTTCGGACATCGTTGGCCTGACTGATACCGGAGACTGAGTGCACATAAGTGCTATTTCTATAACTTTCTTTATGTCCTCCTCTTTATACTTACTCGGGTCTAGTGTCTCATCAACCAACTTCATCTGCATGCGAGTTTCATATAGATTCCAAGCCTAATACCACAAATTCAATATGTGAATTTACTGCATATTTACCTCAGAATAAAAATAAAACTAAGTTCTAATCAACACGGGCTTACATGTTCAAGGAGGTATTGTTCGCCATCGGATTCATTTGGGATGTCAGTGCATTTTTTTCCACTAACGATCTCAAGGACAACTATACCAAAACTATAGGTGTCAACTTTCTCGGACAACTGTCCATGGATTGCATATTCTGGTGCCGTATAACCCCTATAAGTAATTAGAGAATTTGTTATTATTATTATTGTCTATATATATGTAAGAGGTATATTTGCATTCTAATATCATAATACTTGTATTGTGTTGTGGCTTAATTAGGCTTTAGAAAAAACTTGGGCTCGAATGTCAATATAGTGGTACAAGGCCCATGTTAGGATTCTTTGGGTCCGGCCCAAATATAAATTAGTCGACCCATGGGAAATTCCTCTAGTGGGCTAACTACCTTCAATTTTATTTATTTATTTATCTTTTAACTCTTTCCATTATTATATTTTGTAGTGGTACTGTCCCCGTAAAAAGAAATAAAAAAGAAAGAAAGCACAACATAATACTTACAATGTTCCTGCGAATCTAGTACTAATATGAGTCTGATCCTCAGGTAAAAGCCTTGCCAATCCAAAATCGGCAATTTTTGGCTGAAACTCATTGTCGAGTAAAATGTTGCTTGGTTTTATATCTCTATGGATGATGGTTACATGGTATTGCTCGTGTAGATACGCCAAACCTCTAGCTGTGCCGAAAATAATATCAAACCGTTGTTTCCAGTTAAGGGTCCCTCGTTTTTCACCTAGATATAACAAAATCAAACATAATGCATAAAACCACTATAATCATAAACATGGTTCATCTTTTTATTAAGATCACAACTAACCGTATAGGTATTTTTCGAGGCTTCCATTAGCCATATACTCGAGTACTAGAAGTAATTCTGGTCCCTTGCTACAACATCCAAGAAGGCGAATAAGATTCCGATGATGGACATTACTAATAACTCGTACTTCGCTCTCAAAGTTATCCTTTGCAGTAGTGGAACCAATAGCAAGTTTCTTCACTGCAACAATGTTCCCATCCTTTACTGTCCCCTGTTTGGCGAGCAACATAACACCGTAAATAAACATGTTGAAACTTATGATATGAAATGAAACTTAAGGTGAATTGAAGAGATGAGTACCTTGTACACATCTCCAAATCCTCCTTCTCCAAACTTGTTTTCTTCTCTAAAATCCTTTGTGGCTTTCTTGAGGTCACTGTAGCTATAATCCTTTGGGCCTTGCAATTCAGTTGCCCCATATAAGGTACCTAGTATGATGAATATAAACTCAGCATTTGACACAATTGAGCTTTAGAAATACTTCATCTCTTATTTAAAGAGTCAAAGTGATCTTGTTACTTTCATTTTACTAGCAACTGATAATGCATATATACCTCCGGGTGTAGTTTTACTTGATCGACGATACCACAAAAGTAAAACGATTAACAGGAGGATCAGACCACCAACACCTCCAACAACACCTCCTATAATGGCTCCCTTATTGCTGCTTGAAGTTTCTGTGAAAATAATATGAAAAGTCAAATAGTTTTGATGCATTTGACACACCGATTATAGTTTTAGTGTCTCATAATTACCGGACACAATAACTGGTCATAAAAGTCCTATATGTAAATCAAAATTCTAAAATAAAATTAGCATACAGATGTTGAAGTCTCACCATCTAGTAAAAACGGCGTAATGTCAGTCGTCTGGTTAATTCTGAAAATTGCATTAGCGGAGTACCTCATAAAACACCCCGAATCAACAGCCCTCCCATCAGTAACATCACTGGCACAACTCCTTATGTTGGCATACGCCACCTGCATGCAACTTCTGCATCCGTCTGGTGTTACTGTCTCCGCACACTGAGCTATAGCATAAGCAGTACTTGTATTGGTACCATTAACAGGTGCTGTGACCGCAGCATAGTAACCGTTTATTTTTGAGGTCGCGATAGAAAGATTGGATAATAATCCATCCACAACAGTTTCGAAAGTGCTTTGTCCGGATGAAGTGCGGTTACCGCATAAGCCTTGATTTCCGGGCAATGTTGTTTGATCGAAAAATGAATTACTCTCGTATCTGGACAATATAGGATAACTATTAGTCTACCAGTTCTATGGTCCAATAGGATATGATATTGGTTAAATTGCTATGCATAAATGAAAGGTATGATTCACAAACATTTGAAACTATAGGGACTAAATTTGACCATTTTGCGTATAAGGGTGAATCTATTAATTCGTACCTAGAAAATGAATAATGCAATTATTTGATTTATGATACTATATTATTGTTTTTTAGTTTATTTTTAAAATATAAATTTATTTATTTTTATAAAGTTTAATACATAATGTTTTTTCAAGTATAGCGTTCGATATACATAGTTTAATCTATGTTTCATGCATATTGTAACAAAAACTTAGTCGAATCAATAATATAATTCATATTAGATATGTTTATTAGATGGATGTAAAATAAACATGCTTAGAGATGCATGGACATAAAATGTATTATACCAATTAAGATATAAACTGAGTACGAATGTACGATGTCATAGCATTAACCAAATTTGTAAATTTGATGTAATATGTAGTATGTACGTATCACATCTTAATTAATTCTATTTTATAATTTATAGTAAACTTTGTATTATTGTATTATTTTGGTTCATAGGATTGAAAAAATATAAAAGGTATCATTATATGTACGTAGTGTTAGAATCAAATTTATATAGCTTTTGAGGTAAAAGTTGTATAATAATTAAAATAATTATGCTATCAATAGGTTAATTATTACTTATAGTACAGTTTTTGAACTACGGTAATTATATTTACTCTATTTATTTATATATTAAAGATTTTATTTGTAACAAATCCTACCATTATAATCTTATATTATATATACAGTAATTATTTATTAATGTGTGTATAATTAATTAGATAAACATCATTTCATATCACAGAGTGGATTGAATCATGGACTTATTAATAATTTTTTTAATGTGAATGGCACTCGCTAGGTATGAGTGGTAATATTGTTCCATCCACGGCCACCATTCATTTAACTAAGATATTTGTAGCCCGTCAAGCATTATTCAAGTTTGACGAAAAATACGCCTACCGAAGAAGACCAAGACATTAAATACCATCTATATAATACAATATATGGGACTTTCAAAGTATAAAAATCGTCAAAACAATAATAAAAATCAAATAATCATATTTAAAACCATGTGGACACGATTTAATAATAACAGTTTCATAGTTAATGCAACAATAAGATAGCCATCGATCATGTGGAAAAGAATCAAAATTTTATTCTAAACTAGAATAAGCTGTTGACTTTATTTTTCTATGAAAAAAAAAAACACCAGGACAATTATACATTTACATCCTAGATATTTGATTGCAGTAAGTGTTTTTTTATCTACAAATATTTTACACCAATAATTCTAAACTAGTCATTTGAGTAACTATGAATTTATCAAACGGGCTAGCGCCGCCGCCACCACATGTCCACACACAATTCTTAAATCCAAGACTCCGATAAATAAAATGAAAAAAAGACGAAACAAAATGGTCGAGTGTTCACCTGAGGAAACATCCGTCAAGTACTGATCGGGCACCGTTGAAGCCTCCACAGGCACGTATCGAACTAGCCGCATAGTCAAAGCAACCGAGGCAGTCAGTTGTCGACATATACTTCCGGCACTGAGCCATCACGTAAACCGGCTCTGAATTTCGCGTCAGATCTGCGACGGCAAAGTAGGTGTTATTATTGGATAATCGTCTTCGGATGACTCCGAAAGTATCGTTAAGATTGCGGAAGAAATTTGGGATGTTGGTGGCGTTGACTGTGCTGCAAGACTGGATTAGCACGTTTGTTTGGGGCTGTGAACTCGCTGGAATTGTGAGAAAGACCATGAACACGGTGGCAACCACCACCATCTGCCACCTTAAGGACCACCATTGACTCATGGCTTCTCCTTTGGTTCTTGGTTCAAAGTAGATTTTGAACTTGAGAATGTCCGGTGGGTGTGTTACCATATAAAGTAGCTTAAGTGACCGAGCGACGACTTATTTAATAATAATAATAATAATAATAATAATAAAACAACATTCACAATAGGTTCTTCATGTTTACTTGAGTGAGTTCTCGATATTGTATGAAGTAGTTTTAAGTGGTTATGACTTAAATAGAGATAAAAAAAATTATTGTTCACGAGTAAATTTGAAGAAATATTGTTTATCACCTATACTTTTGTAATGCTTTTTGAAATTGATTGTAAGTGAAGATGAGAGAAAATGTAATGATAAAAGTATTATTTAACTAAAAAGAAGAGAAAATGACAATGTTCTTTATGCAATTATAGAGATTGAAAAACTGTCGGGAATGCCTTTAATGTGGCCGCTTTATATGCAACAACATTTCTATCATTATTTCAAATCTAAACATGTTTTGCTTAATAAACTTTTATATGAATTTTGATCATGACTAGGTTATACTCCCCTCGTCTCATTTTAAGTGTCCATATTTCCTTTTTTATTTGTTCAATTACAAGTGTCTACTTTCAAAATTTATTAGCCAATTTTCAAGTTTACCCTTAAACACACACAACTAACATTAATATACAATATTGATGGACCCACTTTTCAAGGGTATTATTGTCATTTGGTAAGAAAAAAAAATAATCATTCAATCCACATTAAACTTTGTGTTATTCAAACCTGGAAACTTATAATGAAACGAAGGAAGTAATAAAAAAGACCCTATATGAAGAGTGTGTCATCTTGTATGTGTTAGTACTCCTAGTGACCGATATGAATCGGCCCCTAACATGAAGTGCAACACAAACATGGTTCTTAAATATCATAAATTTCATAAACATGCTACGCAAACACTAAAAAAACATAGCTATAATCTATACCCAAATTTATCAAATCCATACACAAAAAGAAGTCTCTAAACATAACAAATTAAACATAAATGTCAAGATGTCAATTTTCAGTCAGATAGCCCTTACATTAATGGCAGACATACCCTTTCCCAATCTAAACATGAATTCTTTTGAGTTTAGTTTATTTTGTTTGCAATGTTTGTCAAAAAGCCTAGCAACTGTTCACATGCAGTGATTCGTAGAACGGGTTGATGATTTATTGATTGATTTTCTTATGTAATGTGATTTTATTTCAGGTTTGTTAAGATAATCTTATGACACGTATGATTACGTGTAAATCTTAGTTGTTTAGTTGAGTTGTGTGGTTGATTTGATATTTTAATAAAGTTATGCTAGTTAAATTGGAATTATTCCATTTCCGGATTATATTGACGTTCATTAATCTTGGGTTTAAAACCTTAACGGTGATTAGCAACTTAGTAATTCTAGTGGTAAAATGCGTATGCTACCTTTAGGAATAGTCTAAATCAACACATTTGGAAATTAGTTAAAAGAGTTTTCAAGTTCGTTGATTAGGCTATAACCCAACCAAGAAACCCTAAGTCATAAGGCTAACCGGTATATCACTGGCTGGTCTGATGTGGCAGCCACATGGCACCCCTTACGTGAGGGGTCTCTCTGGAACACTGTCCTCCCATAAAATGATCAAGCATGACCTGAGGGTACTGACCACCGCCAGTATGGTCACGCAAGGAGTCTCCCAAATCCCAATCAAACTTTTTTTTTTCTTTTCGTTTTCAATTATTCTTATTATTAAATAATGGAATGTTGGTGAATAATAGAGAATATTGTATTTCCTTGGTTGAATGTTGATGTTGAATGATGGGAGGGAGGCTGACGTGACGCAGACGTGGCGAGTGAGAGGAATTGTGTTGAGGGATGTATACCCCTTATCCTAAGTGTTCTTAATAAAATTGGATTAATCTAATTAGGTCTTTAGGTGTATATAAAGATTTTATTCTTAGTTGGTGGGATTAGAAAAGAGGAGAGGGAAAAAAATAATATTAGATTTAATGGAAGAAGGTGGAAGAAGATGAAAATGGAAGAATGTGGAAGAAGATGAAGACAATAATATTATATTTAATTGATAATTTAATTTAAGAAAGTGGGGTCCACTTGAAACCTAACTAAAAATATAGTCGAAGTAGACGGAATATTCAAAGACTTAGTTGGTCGAGACGGAATACCAAAAATCATATCGGTCGAGACGATATTAAACTTTTAAAACTTACCAAATAAGAAACATGAGAATATGAACTTGAAAGACGAAATTCGTTCAAAATGCGTCTGAAAGACGAAATTCATAAAGATTTTTTCTCAAGAAATATATAATTTTAACGGACCAGATAAGAAACATAAAAAAACCGTCTGGAGAGACTGCTTTTTACAAAATGATTTAAGTTAGAAATATAGACGAAAACCCCAAGATTTTTAAAAATCTCGTCGGAAATGTCAGAAACTTTCCAAGTGTCATGTTTTAATTGGCTGTAAAATCCCGTCAGTTATAATACCAAGGTGTCGGCTCAGTACAAATTTCATGGGTTATTTTGAGAATCTGGTTTCTTTTTAGATAATTTTTTTTCCTCTCTCATATTTTGGATCATTTTAAGAATTTTCCCTTAACTTAGCACTTCACACAATGATGTTGGATTAGATTGAATGATAGTTCCACAAGTATAATCCTTGTTCATATTCATGTCATCTTTGATGATTCAATGCTGAATGGTTACCACTTGTCATCTAAATTCTCTTACAAATATTTAGATACTTAATTTATATATCGGGAGAACTTGGCAATAAAGATTGTAACATATGCAGTGTGACTTGTACGTATTTATTATCAGGTATGTGGTGCTTTGGCCCCATGCACAGTTTTATCACATTCTCATAACACGCGTCCCACATAATCTATCATCCTCATCCATCGTCCCTCTTAACCTAGTCAGAAGGCCCAAAAATACCTAATTCTCATTTCATTGCATACACCTCCACCAGGATGACGAACTGACCATTATCACCCAACTGATTGCTCCTGGTGGTGAAGAAATAACCACTGAATAAAAACTCTACCATAGTTTGTTCAAAATCAGGGATTAATGTTTATTTCTTCACCACCATGATTGCTCATGGGTTACCACCAAGACGATTGTGGTGGTGGAATACCGGGTTCCATTCAACTCAATTCTCTTCTATTTCACTATCAAATTCGCCCAATTCTTTGCCCTAAAACCCCCAGTTCTTGGTGCATTCTGAGATTTTAATGATGATGATGGTTGTAAACCCTGATTTGTCATCTTATTTTAGTGAAGGTGACGATAATCAGACAATTCAATTGATGAAAAAGCTTCTATCTTATGTAAAATACTAAAAATTATCTTATTTTGGTATTAGGATTTTGATAAGTTATTAAACGATAGTGCTAATGAAATTCTATCATGTTATATGTATAATTTCTGTGCAGAAATCACAGGTTGAATCATATAAATATTTGGAGCATATTCACTTTGTTTCAAGGGTAACAGATTGACAAAAGTGTGCCAATATTGAAAACCAAATTAAAAGGTTAGTTTTATGTTTGCCACCACAATTTCTTCCTGTTTATGTCATTAAATTAGTTCAATTTGATGCTTCTGATGCATCTGTATGTTTCTTTATTTCATATAATTAATATAGGTGATTTTATTATTATTGGTTTTTTTCCATGTGATTAAATTTAAAGGGTATTTGACTTTGTTGCTAGAAGTATATAAATTGATAATTCCTTTTTTACTTTGGTTTTTTAATAGTATTATAGCATCAATTGTTTATTGCAGGAAGTCTTTATATTGAATCCTATACTACCTATGGACTGAGAAGCGTTGGCTCGGCTAAGAGACAACTTAGAGTTGGTAAGCTCTCTGTTTTTCTTTTAGTGCATTTAGTATTTGATTTTTAACTTCCAAGAGTCATTTTTTGTTATTTTTAGGACTTAGTGTCGCTTAAGTTTCTTAGATGATTGAACCTTACTGTTTTGATTAAATATGCAAATTCTTGATGAAGAAACGTGGATCTACTCACTGGTAGCAGATCTACTTTCCTCGGGTGTGATTAAACTATTTCACCGATGGTTCTTCTGGATCCGAGTTCTTCCACCTACAAAATGAACAGCGCCGTTACTTACCCCTCAGAAAGGGACAGAGGGGTCCTCTTTGGGGTAACCCTCCGGCGTGAGAATCAGTATCTTTTGGAGAAGATAATAATGTTTGTAGGTAAGTCAATCTCAAGAGTATTGCTGAATCGCTGAATACCCTTGATGATGTGACTGTGTGTTTTTCTGTAACTGACTGTGAGTGAATATAATTCAATATGATTGAATGTGATATCACTGCTTGTAACTGTCAATGATTGAGTGTGAATGAATGTGTCATCAAAGTGGAGTTGATGCTGTATTTATAGTGCTAGGGTTTCCACTGGTTGGGCTCAGCCTCGTTGGCCTCCTCCAATCGCACTGCGCCATGTGTCCTCTGGGACACCTGGCGCTTTCTCGTTGGTTGTAATCATGTGGTAGCACATGTGTCATGCTGAGTTGTCGACCCTTCATTTGGCAGCTGTCAACATCAGCATATTCTTACTCCTTAAAAAGATGCCTTCTAGAAGATTGTCTGTCGTGCACAATCAAGGTTGCCCTAATCCTGATTTGGATAAGGACGAGGTTGATTATGTGCACGTGTGATATGCGCCCATCCTGAGGATGCGCGAAGTCTTCTTTTTATTCTCACGCGCAGATATTTCATGCGCAGGTGTGATATGCACGAGCGTGTGATATGCGCCACGCGCTGGTGCGCCACGCGCATATGTGACGCGCGAGCATATGTGATGTGCAAGAGCATGCGATATGCGCCGCGCGCATATGTGATGCGCGAGCATATGATGCCTGAGCATGTTTTGTATGCGCCATGCGCCTGGGTTTTGGCTTTGTGCCTTCATAATGTCTTTATCTTGTGGGTTGACCCGCCTTACTTGGTGTTGAGGCGGGTACATACCTCTTCAAGCCCCCCCAGTCTAATGTGTGTCTTATCTCGCGCGAGCGCGGTAAGATAGATATTAGACTCACTGAGTTGTCCTTTTGTAGGGGGTTTTGTCGTTTTCTTGGTTGTTTCCATCGTCGCGCGAAGTTCTATCCATTTGGTTGAAAACGAAAGGTCCAAACACGTGGTTGGTTGGTGATGACGTGCGCCGTAAACATGTCAGACGTTTCGTGTGCTCGAGGTGCTACAGTTGCCTTTCACGTCCCCTCACAGCTGTCTTGAACACGTGTCGCACTCGCATTGGTTAGTACCTGCGAGTGGGGGCGCGTGTCTGTTCCGTGGCAGGTCGGTTTGTCACCTCACACAGCTGTTAGGGACACGTGTCGCGCCTTCGTTGGGTTGCCCCTGCGAGTGGGGGCGCGTGGAATCCGATCCGCTGCCACTTTTCTCTCTCCTGGTCCTATAAAAGCAGGCCCTTAGGAAATTTTTATCTTCATCTTCATTGTTGCGAAAATTCAAATTTCTGCTTTCACATTCTGATTTGAGTGTTTTCATCGATTCGAATCCTCGATTATCGGCTATTACAGTTGTATGTCTGATAGTTCATACTCGTCTAGCCCTTCAATCACCTCCGTTGCCTCTCGAAGACGCCGTGTGAAATCTGTGGTGATGTCGACATTGAAGCAAAAAGGAAAGGGGAAGAAGGTTGTTGAAACCACATCGGAGGAAGTAGGGAGGACCAAGGCCACCAAAAGGTGGAATGAAATCCCCTGCAAATTGAAGCAGGCCGATCTCGACAACCTCATCGCCTCTCAGGGCTTTCCCACCCTGTTTGGCTGCATGTTGCCTAGGTCCGGGCAAACGGCGGCGGACCCACCTGCCGGCTATATATCCCTATATAGCCACTTTTTCACCCACTGCAACCTTCGTCTCCCGATGACAAGGTTTGTGGGTGCACTGTTGAAGTTCTATGGGATTCACATATCCCAAGTCCATCCGTTTGGACTCGTGCGCGTGACTCACTTTGAGTTCATGTGCAAATCCCAGCGCGAGGAACCCACTCCTCGGCGCTTTCAATATTTTTATAAGGCCAAGATCCAAGACAATTGGATCTCTTTTATTCCTCGCAGTCAGAAGGTGAAGTGCTCCACTGTTTCATTCAAAAGCCTTCATGACTGGTCTGAGAGGTTTTTTTACATTAAGGCCGGTGTGATCCCCATCCGTATGACCATGCGCTCTATCACTTCTGCGCCTGCGGATGAGGATGTCCTCAAGAACCCAACTGGCGCGTGGGTTAAGAAACTGACCGCCGAACCATCCCCCGCGAAGAAAATTTGCGAGGAGGCACTGGTTGGGGTCGGCATGAGCAGGCTCTGGGCCGACAGCGCGCTTGAGCCCGTTATCCAAGTCGACGGGTTGTGTAAGTTTTTTTTTTTTTTTTTTTTTTTTTTTTTTTTTTTTTTTTTTTTTGCGCGAACATCGTTCTCTTGCTGATATCATTTAACTTGTCTTTGCGCAGTCACCAAGGATTACATCCTTGCCGCTTATGATGAACATGTGGAGGGCGGCTCCGTCGAACTTGGCGTTGGGGAGGTTGGTTTCCCGGATCGCTTTGATGACATGTTCATCCCAGTGGATCTGGATTTTGATTTTGACGGTGACGCGCCTGGTAAGCCTTCGCACTCCTGGTCATTCCTTTAGAATACCCAAGTTTATTAACAGTTCCGTCGCTTGTTTTTGTAGATGCGCTTGAAAACTACGAGCTAGAGCTCGCGGAAGAGGAGGAGGAGGAAGAGGAGGTGCCTCTACTAAAGCGCAAAGCTAAGGGGAGATCTGGCGCAGGGGCCAGTAAGAAACAAAGGAAAGATGACACCCCTGTCGCTCATCCCCATGCTCAAACAAAGGGACCAAAGGAAACCCAGGTGTTTACCACCAAGGTCTCTTTATCTTCCCTCCCTGTGAAAGTGGGCAGGCCTCCTGTCCACTTGAGGTATGGTGCCGTCGCCTCCTCCGTTCGCGCTGCTGAAGAGAGAAGCCGCGGCGCGCCTGCAACAGGTATACTTTGCTTATCTTCATCTGATTGAGTTGTTATTAAACCGTTGGTTATTTGAATGTTTGCAGAGCCGGCGTCGGTAACAGATCAGCCGCAGGCGCCACAAGGTGCTACGGCTGCGCCGGGGACTCCATCGAAGTCCCCTGTTCTACCCTCTGAAAAGGGTAGAATGAATTTTATGGCGATGTTCGACGCGCGAACAGAGTTGCGCCAAGGTAAGTTTTGCACATTTGTCTTCTGAATTTTTCCTTTTGGACTTAGTCATAAACCATTTTTCCTTGTTTATTTGTTCATAGGAGTTGTAGCTGGCACAACAGTTGCTGGTGATACTCCTGGCGCCGCTGCCGGCGCCGCTGGTTCTGGTCCTGCTCCTGCTAGTGCTGAGTCTCCCCTTGTTGGGATAACCAAGGAGCAGGAAACCTTACTGCGCGCCGAACTTGCGGCGTCGAGACCTCCCTCGCCTCCTCCCGCGCGAAGCCCTCCCCGCGCGGCTGACTTGGAGCCTTTCAGGTCGCAGGAGAAGAGGCCTGTTGAAGAAGATGAGGGGGACGAGGGGGTTCAAGTTGAAGACTCCTTGGGAGATCGCGCCAGCCCTGCGATGCCGCAAGTGTTTGCAGCGCAGACCTCTGGTGGGGCTGGCGCAGACATTCCTGCTTCATCCCCGCAGGTATGTATTGATTTGTTAGTCCGCTGCGCGTATCTCCATATAAGTATGTTTTATGACTTAGAACTTTTCTTGTGTTTTTGCAGGAAGGTGACCACGTTTACCGCCCGAGATGGAATATTAATGAAGAAAGTTCCTTTCAATCCATGGGCGTATGCGAGGACTTCTGGGCTCATGCCGTGCCTCCTACTGAAAGGAGGTATCAAGAGGAGCGCACTCGCGCGGACTTGCTTAACGACCATGTTTTCGCTGGGTCGGCTTTTTTCGCTGCTTCCCAAGAGCTTCGTCGTGATTATATTAAAGTACGCGACGCTCTTGTGGAAGCCCAGCGAGAGGCTAAGGTGGCCGCCTGGAACCTGTCTGATGCTCGCGCGCGAGCTGAGAAACTCCAGGCGGAGCTCAGTGAAAACCGAGCAAGTGCCAACACCGCATACATCAAGCGCGGGCATGAGCTCCAAGCTGCGCGGGAGAAGCAGCAGTTAGCGGAGGCCGAAGTTGCCAAGTACGCGCGCAGAGTGCGTGTCTTGGAACAGCAGGCCGAGGCGCGTGACCAAGCTATCATCCAGAGTATTACTGAGAAATCATCTCTGGAGAGCGAGGTTGCGCGCCTGAAAAGGGATTTGGCGGCCGCGCAGGCCGATAGAGATGAGGCCTTGGCCACGGCGGCGTCTAGCCAGGAAGCACTTGGTGCTGCGCAGGCGGAAAAAGAAAAAATTTTGGCGGCAGCAGCGTCTGATAAGGAGGAACTAAAAAAGGCTAAGGAAACTGTTGAGTTATTAAACTCTCAGGTTCCTGCCCTCGAGACGTCTGTTGCTGGCCTCGCGCAGGATCGCCAATGGCTGGTGTCACAGGGCATGGCTCGCTGCGCTTTGGCGATGAAATATTCCGCCGAGTTTCAAGCCCTTGTGATGGACTGCAATGCCGCCGCGCGCTTGGTTGGCCGAGCTGAAGGGTTTACGGATGGGTATGAGTATGGCATGTTGAGGAAGAACCCATCCGAGTACCCTTACAAGAGCGATGCGGCCTGCGCGGACATGGCCACGGTGGGGGAAAAGTATATGAATACTCCCATCCCCATCCTTATGCAGGTACCTTGATCCTAATGAGTTTTACTTTACTAACTTTTCTAAGTGTTTTGTACTCATTACTTTTCTAATGATTTACAGATAGCTGCGCTTGCTGACCAGCCCGACCTCGGCGCACTAAAGAAGTTGCTTGATGATTGCGAGAGGGCTGGTGGCGATGATGGTGGCGCGGGGGATGTTGCCCCTGCCAGCGGCTCTGGCGCGGCGAAAGAATCTGCTCGTGACACCGTTGTGATCGAAGACTCCAATGAGGAGGAAGAACTTGACTATGGTCAGTTTGGAGATGAAGAGCAGACCGCGCCAGATGCTGCGCGAGATGATGAGGGTGATGAAGCGGCTGACGTCGACGTGGAGACTTGAGAAGCCCTTCATCAAATTTTGTATATTTATCTTTTATACTTGTAGTTTGTAACTCATCATACTTGTAAATTTCGATCCAATGAAATGAAACTTGTTATCTCCTTTTCGTATCTTGCGCATTTCCATTCATCTCTTCATGTTTGGTTGTATAGATATAAGATATGCTTGAACGTTAAAATAAGAACAAGGTTGTAAGGAAATTATTCACTTAACCTCTGTTCTATTTTGTTTGTGGTTCTCGCAGTATGTTGCTCATGCTGACATGCGCGCTAATTTTTCGTTATTTCTTTTTCGCGCGTTGGTGTCACGCGGTATGGAAGTATGAGTTTAGCCATTACATGTCAGCTTGTGTTACTCAGATATCCACTATGGTTCCGCGCGCGGCCTCGACCTGAGACCTTAACATGATATGGCATGTATGTTTAAGGATTTTTATGATCAGGCTGCGCGGGGTATAAGATGGATGTATGTGAGTGTTTTGAGCTAAGGCTCTTTGTTTTGGGCTAAGGCCCTGACGATTTTAGAGTTAAGACTCATTAACGTGTTTGAGCTAAGGCTCGTAATTTTGGGCTAAGGCCCTGACGTTTTAGAGTTAAGACTCGTTAACGCGTTTGAGCTAAGGCTCGCGCATGTATGTTTTACTTCGCTTTATTTTGTTTTGAAGTCAATATAGTGTTGTCATATTGTTCCAATTTAATAAAGGAAGTGTGAAACATGTATGCAAAGGTAATAGAACAAATATTGAAAGATAGCGCGACAAATATTGAAAGATAGCGCGAATCAACATTCATGATGGCTTGAAAGCCTTGATTACAAATTTGAACTTTTTACATGAAGCATTTTCTAAGTTGTGTCGCGTTCCACGCGCGCGGTATCTTTTTTCCCTTCAAATCTTTTAAAGCGTACGCGCCTTTCCCCAAATCTTCTGAAATTTGATAAGGTCCTTCCCAATTGGGAGACATTTTTCCTGGGGGTATTGCGCGACTAGCTTCATTGTTTCGAAGGACAAAATCATTTTTCTTGAAGTGGCACTCTTTAACGCGCTGATTATAATATTTTTCCAGCTTTTTCTTGTATCTGGCTTCATTAATGATAGCCGCTTCTCTGCGCCCTTCAAGCAAATTAAGGTCCAATCTTCTTTCGCGCGCGTTATCAGTTTTGCTCATCATGAGTACCCTATGGGATGGGCACCCAATTTCCGCTGGGATCATAGCCTCTGTCCCATAGGTTAGGCTGAACGGTGACTCGCCGTTGCTAGTTTTGCTTAATGTCCTGTGCGCCCACAGGACATTAGGTAACTCTTCGACCCAAGAATGGGATTCTCCCTCCAATCTTTTCTTCAGCCCATTTAGCAAACTTTGATTCGCGCGCTCCACTTGGCCATTCCCCTGAGGGTGGTAGACGGACGTGAAGATTTGGTTGATGTGCAATTCTTTGAGCCAGCTTGACATCTTCCTGTCAGTGAATTGTTTGCCATTGTCGCTCACAATTTCCATAGGAAGGCCAAAACGGCAAATGATGTGGCTCCAGATAAATTGCTTCATCGCCTCAGCTGTGATTTTTGCTAGTGGCTTGGCTTCAACCCATTTTGTGAAATAGTCTATCGCCACTACCAAAAATTTCACTCGCCCTTGCGCTTGCGGCAGGGGCCCCACAATATCAATGGCCCATTTGTGGAAAGGCCATGCGGAGGTGACTGGAATCAAGTTGTTCTTTGGACGCATGGTGTTTGGCGCGTGGCTCTGACATGCCTTGCATTTTTGGATTTCTTTTAGCGCATCCAAGTACATGCCTGGCCAATAGTAGCCTGAGCTCATCGCCTTGGCAACCACCATGCGCGGACCAGCGTGAATTCCACAGATTCCTTCATGAATCTCCCTAATCACATAGCTTGCTTCTTCCGCATCCAGGCATTTCATGAGCGGTCCAAGATAAGAGCGCCGATACACTGTACCATCAAGTAGTTCATAGTTCTGTGCCTTGTGTCTTATCTTTCTCGCCTGTGCGCGATCATCCGGTAACTTCCCCTCTTTCAGGAATTCCATTATTGGAGTTATCCAGGATGAAGGAGTTGTATGAATTACCAGGACCGATTGCGTTTGCACTGACGGGCTGCTCATTATTTCCACCCTGACATCTTTGCCAAAGTGATCAAAATTAGTTGATGCCATTTTACTCAACGCGTCTGCGGACTTGTTTTCGCTTCGCGAGATGTGTATGATTCTGAAGAAGTCAAACTGCTCAACGAGCTTTTTTGCCTGCTCTAGATACAGAGGCATTGTGTTCTCCTTGGCGTCATATAGGCCGTTGACCTGAGCAGCTACCAAGTAAGAATCAACATGCGCCTCTAGTCTTTTAACCCCAAACTTGCGCGCGATGCGCAGACCAGCCAGCAGGGCTTCATACTCAGCCTCATTGTTGGTACTCTTGAAGTCCAACCTGATAGCATAAGTATATTCATGATTATCAGGGTCCACCAGTTTGAGACCTGCGCCAGACCCTTCGCTGTTGGAGGCTCCATCAGTGAATAGCCTCCAAACATCTTCTTCATCATTTGGTCGCGGAGGGTCTACCTCGCGCTGAGCTTCTTCAATCTTTCCCTCTGGGATTTCCGTGATGAAATCCGCCAAAACTTGACCCTTTATTGCTGGACGGGGCTTATAAGTGATCGTGTGTTCACCTAATTCCAGCGCCCACTTTGTCAGCCTTCCGGAGAGCGCGGGACGTCGCAAGACTTGCTGGATGTTGTAACCAGTCAGTACTTCAATAGGATGACCATTGAAGTATCTATGGAGCTTGCGCGACGCGTGTGTTAGCGACAAAACTAACTTTTCCATGATTGAATAGCGCGTCTCAGGGTCTGTGAGCACCCGACTCACATAGTATATCGGCGTTTGTATCCCCTTGCGATCCACCAATAATACTGCGCCGATCGCGCGGTCTCCAGCTGACATGTACAATGTAAGGGTCTCGCCAGGAAGTGGAGCTGTGAGCGCTGGCAATTTAATGAGACATTCTTTTATCTCAGTGAAAGCTTGCTCAGCCTCAGGCGTCCACTTGAATTGGCTCTTCTTCAAACAGTTCCTCAAGGTGTTAACGAATGGAGTAGATTTGCTGGCGTGGTTAGCTAGGAACCTGTTGATTGACACCAATCTACCATTCAGCTTCTGAACCTCTTTCATGGTGGCTGGTGAAGGCATGTCAAGGATGGCTTCCACCTTCTCAGGATTCACCTTGAAACCATCCTTAGTGACCATTACACCAAGAAATTTCCCCTCTTCCGCGCCGAAAGTACATTTGCTCGGGTTGAGCTTCATGTTAACTTCCGTTAGGCGCTGAAGAGTTTCCTCGATGTCGTTGAGCATTTGTCTCTCCTCCCTGCTCTTGATCACCAAATCATCAACGTAGACTTCTAGATTCCTTCCGATTTGTTCATTGAAAACAGAATCCATAAGTCTCTGATAGGTGGCGCCCGCATTCTTTAAACCAAAGGGCATTTTTGTGTAACAAAAAACACCCTTGTCGGTTCTGAAGGCCGTCTTGTCTTCATCCTGTGGTGCCATTTGAATCTGGTGATAGCCTTTGTAGGCATCCAAGAAACATTTGAGTTTGAATGGCGCCACGGAGTCCACCTTTGCGTCGATGTTTGGTAGTGGGTAACAGTCTTTCGGACATGCTTTGTTGAGGTCCTTGAAGTCAATACACATCCTCCATGACCCGTTGCTTTTCTTTACCATCACAGGATTGGCTACCCACGTCTGGTATCGGATCGGGCGGATAATGTTTGCGCGCAACAAGTCCTCAACTTGCTCATTCATGGCCTTCGCCTTTTCATCCCCCATGATTCTCTTCTTCTGAGCAATTGGCTCCACCGACTTGAACGTGTTAAGAGAATGTTGCGCCAAGTCTCGCGGTACTCCCGTCATATCGGAGTGTTGCCACGCGAAAACCGACGTGTATTTTGTGAGCAACTTTTTCATTCTCAATCTCGTTTCGTCTGAAATGGTAGCGCCAATTGTGACCGTTTGCTCTGGGAATTTTGGGTTTAAAATCCACTTCTCTGGCGCATTGTCAGCCATTGTAAGTTTCATTCTCCCTTCCCGCGGCGTGCTTGTCACTGCGCACAAATGATCGCGGTAAACAAATGCTACGCCTGTTGGTGTAGGGATCCCCAATGCGCCGTGCGCTGGCGACGGTACAGCATTAAATTGGGCAATCGTTCCCCTACCCAGGATCATATTGTGGCATGACGTGGTGGGCAAGACCAAGAAGTTGACAACTTCGGCTCGCTTGTGCTCATCATCCCCCATAGTTAGTTCAAATTGAATCTGGCCTAGGGGATGTATGATTTCATTTGAGACACCACAGATTGGTGCGTTCACAATTTCGAGCCGAGCTTGGTCTGCCGGGTCTAACTTTCTGAAACACTGCTCATACATAATGTCAGATTCGCTTCCAGTGTCCACCAGGACCTTTGACACTTCGTAATGAGCAATGTGTGTGGTAATAACGAGAGGACTGCTTATTGAAGGGCCTCCCCTGATTCTTGGGAAGATGACTTGCTGCTCGCGCCAATCTCCGTGAATTTGCGCGCTTCTCTTTCTTGACGTCTGCCCTTGTCGTCCCCCCTCAGCCACACAGATTCTTTTGTACTTCTTGCTGGCAGAGGCTCCCTCCGGTTGCTCATCTTCTATTCTTTGGTTTTTTACCAAGTGAGCCAGCCTGCCAGACTTTACATCCTTCTCGATCGCATCCTTTAAATGATGGCATGCGTCGGTGTTGTGGCCCGGGGACCTGTGAAATTCACAATATTTACCACTGTTTTGCGGCCCCTTGTAGTGTAGTTGCTTGGGAGGCTTGAATTGGACATTCTCAGTACTTAACACCTGTGAAGGTGTTTTAGTGAGGGGAGTCCATATTCTTGGCAGAGGTCTGCTAGGATCTCTGCCGCCCTCCCTCTTGTCACCCTCCCCGTGTTTACGAGCATCCTTTTGGGGCTGGGGTGAGCTTGGTTGCGCTTGTTTTTCCGCGGAAGAAAAACTTGTTGGCTGCAACCTGGACCATACAGAGTTCTGTTTGGCCCTCTTCTCTTTGCTGCGCGGTGATTCAGCCTGATGCGCTCTTTCTCTTGCCCTATCTTGGGCAATCTGTTTCTCATTTCTCGCGAAAACTCGCGATGCCTCCATTAACTTGGCCCACGTGGTGGGCATACCATCTTTGCTTACGAGAGCTCGTCGTAACTGATCACTGCGCGCGCCTTGTATAAAGGCCACGCGCAGGAGCTGCTCAGTTATGCCCCCGATTGCCAGGGACTCCTGATTGAAACGAGTGATGTAATCTTCAATCGTTTCATCATTCCTGCGGATGCAGTGCATGATGTCATCAGGATCGCGCGTGTGCCTGCGCTGCTGTACGAAGTGGGCCTGGAACTTTTCTAATAGTTCCTCGAACCCATCAATTTGCCCTGTCGGCAAGCTCTCGAACCATACTCGCGCTGCGCCCGTGAGGCAGCGGGCAAACATATGACACCATGTTGGCATCGTCCAGCTCTCTAGGTTTCCCGTGTTATAGAAACCTTGCAAAAAGTCATCTGGATCTGTCGTGCCATCATATTTCCCCAGACCACTTGGCATCTTGGTCTTGTGCTGGATGGGAGCCTGCGCGATGCGCGCAGTAAACTTTGAGTGTTTTACCAGGATGGCTGGTCTGTAGGGTGTGGTTACGTCCACTTGCCCTCTGACCGGTGGGCTGTATGGCATGTGCAGATCCGGATCTGCTCTGGCTCCTGGCGCCATGTTCACAGGCGCGCGGAGCTGCGAGCCTCCTGCATGAGTATCCCTTGTCTTTCTCATGCTATGCACCTCTTCATCACTGAACTCTGTGTGTGCAGTGTGAACAGAATGCCCTTCTTCCGGCGCGCGCGGCCTTTTTGTGGGCTGCTTCTCCATCGCTTGCCTTTGTGTTTGGTCGGCTAGCTTCTTCTGTTTGATCATTTCAGTGTACTTTTCCATCAGACGCCGCTGCTCATTTATGAGCCATTCATTCGGATCGTCTGCTTCATCTTCTGGACCCATTGGTCCCTTCAGCTTCGCGCCGGCCATATTTTGTAACGTGTGATCGTCTGGAGGAGTTTCAGTCTGGCCGTGAGGGGTTGTGACGAAGGGACGGTTGCTGGTGGTACGCGTAGAATCACGCGGAACCCTCAGAACCTGCTGTCCGTCGTTAACACCCTCACGTTCAATATCCTCCAGAGCTTGATCAACGTTACGAACTCCAGAAACCATGGTGATTGAATTTTTTAGATCTGGATGAGATCTGATTGCCGTTTTTCTCCCACGGATGGCGCCAATGAAGAAACGTGGATCTACTCACTGGTAGCAGATCTACTTTCCTCGGGTGTGATTAAACTATTTCACCGATGGTTCTTCTGGATCCGAGTTCTTCCACCTACAAAATGAACAGCGCCGTTACTTACCCCTCAGAAAGGGACAGAGGGGTCCTCTTTGGGGTAACCCTCCGGCGTGAGAATCAGTATCTTTTGGAGAAGATAATAATGTTTGTAGGTAAGTCAATCTCAAGAGTATTGCTGAATCGCTGAATACCCTTGATGATGTGACTGTGTGTTTTTCTGTAACTGACTGTGAGTGAATATAATTCAATATGATTGAATGTGATATCACTGCTTGTAACTGTCAATGATTGAGTGTGAATGAATGTGTCATCAAAGTGGAGTTGATGCTGTATTTATAGTGCTAGGGTTTCCACTGGTTGGGCTCAGCCTCGTTGGCCTCCTCCAATCGCACTGCGCCATGTGTCCTCTGGGACACCTGGCGCTTTCTCGTTGGTTGTAATCATGTGGTAGCACATGTGTCATGCTGAGTTGTCGACCCTTCATTTGGCAGCTGTCAACATCAGCATATTCTTACTCCTTAAAAAGATGCCTTCTAGAAGATTGTCTGTCGTGCACAATCAAGGTTGCCCTAATCCTGATTTGGATAAGGACGAGGTTGATTATGTGCACGTGTGATATGCGCCCATCCTGAGGATGCGCGAAGTCTTCTTTTTATTCTCACGCGCAGATATTTCATGCGCAGGTGTGATATGCACGAGCGTGTGATATGCGCCACGCGCTGGTGCGCCACGCGCATATGTGACGCGCGAGCATATGTGATGTGCAAGAGCATGCGATATGCGCCGCGCGCATATGTGATGCGCGAGCAT
Source organism: Bidens hawaiensis (assembly GCF_021521415.1). NCBI lineage: Eukaryota > Viridiplantae > Streptophyta > Magnoliopsida > Asterales > Asteraceae > Bidens > Bidens hawaiensis. Next base: position 2,496,485 of record NW_027491095.1, on the reverse strand, counting down.
ATGATGCCTGAGCATGTTTTGTATGCGCCATGCGCCTGGGTTTTGGCTTTGTGCCTTCATAATGTCTTTATCTTGTGGGTTGACCCGCCTTACTTGGTGTTGAGGCGGGTACATACCTCTTCACTTGAGGTTATTCAGTTTGATTAGTTTACTGTAAGCACTTTAAGGCAAACGCTTATAGTACATGATGTTTTGATTAATTTGCTGCATATGATTTTGTTAATTTACTTTGCCCTATTTGTAAAGATCACATTAGTGCGCTCATAAGTTGAACATTTTGCTATAAGGTGAAGACAAGAAGACTTAATAATTGTTTTTTCAAAATTTGAAGCATAATTCTAAGTTTATGCTTCGAAACTTTTGCAGTTTAAATTTGTGTGGCATCTTTTTATTTGTTTATTAATTTTAGGTTAAATATATTGATTTTTATGAAAAGAATACTAATGGAAAACAGTTTACTTTATTAACAATTGGATTTTACGTGCTCGGCTTTTTCTTATCTCTGGAACTCTTTGCTTGCAATGAGAAAGAAATGCATCAAGAAGTGAGATCTGAGTAATTATGTAGTTTATTTTATGTTTCAATTTCAATTGTTTTTCAGTTACTTTTATTTATTACATTAGGTTAAACAAGTTGGCAGGGGTGTAATAAATCGGATAAACATGTCAACCCGAACAATACCCGTTTATCAAATGGGTTAGATGGTGCTATCAATTGGATTCATCTACATGTAGGCAATTGAGGCTTACATCATATTTGGCGATGATGTTGATTAAAACATTTCATCACAAATCTACAGGTACTTTTCACACATGCAAGTTAATTGAATAAACTACATAGTAACCAACCACTTTTTATCTACAGACAATGCAGCAAGCAGCAAAAAAGCAAGAACCATAGAAGGATGGTTACAAGTAGAGAAGACCAGGACCAAACAATACTCACCTTTTGTAATCTTTTATAATTGTGTCATCATTTGTCTAGCATGCCAACCTCAAATCTTTTGCCATTATACACGTAGAAACCTCTTTTGTAACTATGGTGTGACTCCAGAAATGTTGACGCCTACATGTGTTAACTAAGTTCGAGCTGACACAATGGGTGGGGTTTTCATGTAGACAAAAGTGGTTTAACATTTGTACGTATGTTTTTTTGGTTCGTCACCGTCAACAGAGATAATCGGTTGTCAAACCATCCCCGCCTCGCGGCGGGTGAACCCCCTAGTTCATATCTAAAATTGACCACTATCTTTTTGTTCAATTAATGTCGCGCCACAAATTTTCCATGAATATGACAATTTTGTTTTTCCACAAGTTGACCCGAGACTCGATAGGTGGAGGTCAAGTTGATTTAATCATTTAAGAAGTATTGGCATTAAATAGAAACTCGAACCAGCCTGGAAAAGATATTTGAAATTTTAGATACGTTCAATAAATGAATAATCAGGTATACATTCGCATACAAGCATTTTATTAGATGACACCTTCCATGATAACTAGGAAATCGACATCATAGTAGCTTTTACCTACACTAAAGCTGTATATATAATTATTTCCTGATGCTACCAAATATAGTAAATAATATGTAGAAGTTATTAGAAAAATAAAAATTTTGAATTGGAATAGTACGAATGCATTTGAGATTTCAAGCCAACTTTTTATGAGTTTGAGATCGAGATTCGAGTTCCAAGAGGTATTTTGAATCGTACAAATTGCTTATCCTGTGGGAAAATTTTCAAACTTTTTACTATAATCCCAAAAAGTATTATTGTAAAGGTATATTAGTTTTTATACTCTCAACTTTTACTCATTGGTAGATAATACTTCTAAGTTACGTTTTGTCTTCCACCACTCCCAAGTCCCAACTTGTAACTTGTTTTCTCCTGTCACTTCTCAACCTAACAAGACCTAAATCCGTTAGTTTTTTTTTTGCTGACGTGGCAAGTTTTTTATGCTACCTTTAGGAATAATATGTAGAAGTTTTTTTCTCCTGGCAAGTTTTTAGTAGTTTGGCGCATAAGAGACCTACTTGTCTATTTGGAGGCACCTGATTGGTGCACCTTTTTATTTTTTTCATTTTTTGTTTAAGTAATTTATTTTTATTTTTTGGTTGTCATTATTACTACACTGTTGATACCGGCCGGATTCGCATTGATTCATGCCTGCAAAATGTGTTGGTTATTATTATTCCTTTTGGTTCGTAGAGCTTTTTTCAAATATGTTTGTTTGTTGTATTTGTGCTTGAATTCGCATTGGTTCATGACTGCAACACGTTTTTTTGTGTTTGCCTAATGCCATCACCTTTGATACCAGTCAAATTTTCGTCAGTTTGCGGTGGCAACGCACAAGTTTTTCTTCGCCCAATTTTGTTGCTGAATTTTTTTTTGTTTAGTTTCGGTGTCTCGATACCGACTGAATTCGTGTTGGCGCGCCACTATCACACGTAGTTTTAATTCTTTTTTGAATTTGTTAATTTGTTGTATTTGGACATTGGTAAATTTAGTTTTTTTACCGACTAAACTACTAGCCTAGCGCAACATGCTGGGTGCGATACCTAATTATATTTAAAATGCAACTTGTCTTTATGAGATAAAAGTTACTGTAGCTAGGTAGTAACAATTCATTAAGCCATGGTTACATGTAATTAACGTATGAGCCTCCTAGGATGATTGTGAGTTGTCTTCGTTTGCATGTGGTGATGGAAATTTTTTGTATAACTGAGTGCGTTTGGAAATTATTAAGTGCTCGTAGGTGGGATATTAAAAAGTGGACTGCTTACAAGCGGACTCTAACCAATTCATAACCAACAAAATGAGGTGGTACATTGAAACTCGCACCTGTTAGTCTGCTCACGTGTCAAGCAGACTTGTATAGTCTGCTCACATTGGAACTTGAGATTCTTAGTCTGCTTATGTGTTAAGCAGACTTGTATAATCTGCCTCTTGAACAAGCAAACTCTAGCTAAAAGAAAAAAATATATGTAAGAGAATCTAAAGCTGAGAACGGATTGTACAAGGGGAAAATTTGTCTATAGGGAAAAACGGTAGCAGATTCTGAACCATTAAGATCATCTGATCTAGGGCTGTGATTGGTCTTTGTGAATGTTTACTACCGAACCTCCCAACAGATATATCATCTGTTTAGCAGCCACTGTTGACATTCGAAAACTTTAAGGTTTAGCAGAAATCCTTCTTCACGTTCTACAGCTAGATTCATGGAATATGTTTCTTAATCTATACTATTTAATAAATAAAACTTTCTAAAATACCACATGTCATCACTATATTTATCCTTATAAAATTTTCCCTCCCCTCTCTCATATTAAATACATTTATCTTTTTAATATTTCATTTTCAATTTTTAATAATTCCATTCTAACTTAAAAGAATTAATATCATCACAAATATGTTAATTTGTTTAATATAAAATATATTGCATTAGTTATTAATATTAGATTTTTATAAGTAACCAATACGAAACGGGTGGGTTTATTAACTGAGTAAAGTATCAAAGATTGTTCATGTCAAAACCGTTTAAGATTAAAATAAGTTTTGGTCCACGAGTTGGTTTAAAAAAGTAGCAATTTACACCTAAGTTTTGATATAGAAAATAACAAAGAAATAATTTATGATTTTCTAATAGCTTTTTATTTCCAAATTACGTAATCAAGGTTGCAAAAGTCGCTAGGCGGACCCTAGGCGGTCGACTGGGAGTTGGGAGTACTCGACCTTAGTCGGTGAGTACTCGGCCTTAGTCGGAGAGTACTCGGGGATGGCTCACCGAGAACTCGGCCTAGGCGGGGATTACTCGTTGAGTACTCGGCGCCTAGGCGCGATTTTTACAACCATGTACGTAATATGTAATTTTTTTTACCGTATAATATATCTTTATATATGCGATACCTTTTTTTTGTATTTCACATTATGTTATTATTTAAAAAAAATACTTATTCTAACCCGTGTGCTACACGGGTAACTAACCTAGTTATTTATATATAAACTCCAATAATAGTTAGAAGGAAACAATAAATAAAGAAACATAAATGGACACCGAGATGAGCTTGTAACAACATGAAAAAGGCTGGTTGACATGTGCGATGGTGGTGGTGCTGTAATAATAGAAAGTTAGAAACAACACCCTGATAAGATACCATTGTAGTTATTATCTAGTTGCTAACCCAAGGTATTTCTTGAGCAACCTCAACATCACTCTTTCTAGTCTCGGTAAGCAGTTATCGATCAATGGTCTGCCAGGCAGTTTGTTTAATGGTGAGTCCGTGTGTGGCCTTGCTTCGTGTCGCGGTTATGTCTCCACAGCTGAATGTGTTGCTTGTTTCAACTACGGCGTCGATCAGCTAAAAGTATGTGGGTATGGCACTGGGGCTCATGCTGTTTACGACGACTGCGATGTCAAGTGATTTGAACTTTTTCTTATTTGTTTTTAGTTGTAAGTTTGGGATATAGTTCTTTTAGCAAACTTTTCAAGTAGACTGTTAATTGGCCTTTTTATTCAAGGGATGAGCAATAGAATGGGATCTCACTATGCTTCATGATTTCTTCCAAACTTTGTAACTTTCTTCATTGAAGTACTGTTAGGGAATTAAAAAGATTACTACCCAATTGAGTCACTATTCCTATGTATCCAACCTAAAAATCATTAATTTACAATCAGTTAATATGATTTATGATATGTCTAGACAAAATTGAAGCGTGAGAAGGATTTGTGACCACACATGGTCACAAAAAACTCCTTAAAAATAAATTCAAAATATATAATAAAAAAATCATAACTCAAAATATAAATACAAAACAAAAAAAATTTAATAACTAAAATGTTTCTGCCATCATTCTCGTTCAAGAAAAAAATTACAAAAAATAAAAAAAATTGACGAAAAGACACAACGCCAAGATCAAAGGCACAATGACGAAAATGACTAAATCAAACTATTGATATCACTCTTTCCAAGTTATTTGGAATTTTTACTGAGGTTGATATTTGGTTAATTAAGTATAACAGCACAAAAATAACGCAATATTTGACATGTAGAATGACAGGAGGAATGTAATGAATCATTGTGAGAGAATGAGAAAATGGGTGTTTCGTTGGTCAACGGAATTAACCATTACACAAATAAACAATAAATCTCATTCCATCAAAATTATTCATTCCTATCTCTCCACCCCATCCCCCTTTTATGTGATCAGTCTGTGATGACTACCACAAAACTGTCTTGGACCATGTAACTCATGCTCGTTTTATGTTGGGTCTATTTCGACCTGTCTTGTTTATATATAATATAGTGCCTAGATGGTCCATGCAGTAGTTGACAAGCTCTTCGATCAACTTCTTACCCATAGAACTTTGTGATTAGCCATTCACTTTAAATCATGTTTTCTATATCACAATTACTCTAGTTTCGTATCAACCATTTCGACGGCATTGTATATCTTACAGGAGATTCAAATAAGAAACGATACATAATTGTGAGGGTTGTTGGAGATGCTTTCTGTTGCTGGCATAGTAATTATATTTTTTTATACTACATTTGATGTTGTATCAGTTAGTTTACATTGTTTAATATAAACCTGAAAATATTGTGATATTGATTGCCTGATTGGTATAACTTTTAACACTTATAAAAGTAAGTTTAATAAATTTAAGAATTCCAAAAGTAGCTATCTTTAATACAATTTAAATATTTATTTAGTTATTATCGTCCTTGAAATTAGTATTTAATAGCTATCAGCTAATGAATAACTGGTAATGAAATATTTTATATAGATTTAATTGGTTTTAAATTATGAGGATTATTGTGAAGTGAGAAGTGACAACATTGAAGCTTTTTATTAGATACTATAGATAATTTTTTTTAAAAAGCCAATTTTATAAAAGAAAAAAAAGGAACCCAAATAAGTTACTAGGGCCGAAAGAGTACAAATGTTATCAAAATTACAAGCAACATATAGGAATTATAGTGATCCCTAACTCTTAACATTCATAGTTCCTCTATATTAAAGAAAGGAGGCAGTCTTTATAATTTATATCACTCAGAATTTTTCTTGTTGCAAAAGGTTAGTTATTAAAATTTAAAAAATCGTTTCTTGCTTTCCATAACAACCACATTGTGACCACCATCACTGCTTGAACAATTTCACATTTTCTTTTTATTAACCCGTGTTTATTTGAAAAATGTATGTCCCCTAACGCTTGATCCGATAAAAGAATAGATTTTGTTCTTGATAATCGATCGACACGGGTGCGTTGAATCAAACGATCAAACATATAATGTAAAGATAATTAAGGATAATGAACGACTCCGTAATCGGTTTAAAAGATTGATAATATTAAATGAACCGATCCCACTCCCCTTGGGTGGTTGATTACACCTTATATAAGGCTATGCGTAGTTGAGGGGCTACAAATTGAGGCGAATTGCGACACGTGGCGCGCAGTCAACAAAGAGTGATAATTTGTTTTTGGGGTATAATGGTGTATGGGCTATAAATAGTAATATAATCTTCGATATAATAAAAGAACTGGTTCTCCACGTGTTTCCCCCAGGTTATCCTTGCTATCGTGTTCGACATACGCTTGGCCACGCTTCCCCTTCAACAAAAGCTTCCTTCCTATGAAAGCTTCTCCTTTTTCACACTTTCATTTAACAAGCAGATTCAAAATTCAAATAACTTCATCTGATTATTTCTCCATTCATACTCCACATAACCACAATCTTCTTTTGAGAAACCTTAATACCTCCATATAACAGTCGCATATGGAATGTTGATGCAAATTAGCTTAAAGAATCCTGCAATTCAATCTGCTTCTTTTCACAAGACAATGTGAAAATTGAAACCTCTCTTCGATTGGGTTGTCTTTGTCTATATTGTTGGCGACCAATTTCTTCAATATCAGTACTTGGTTAGGGTTTATAGTTTTACTTTTATCCTGTCTGTCTAGATTCGTAATGCGAAGTTTACAGTTTCTTATATGAAATTTTTATGGTTCGTTTTGTTTCTATTGAATCTAAATTTTATTGTTTTGTGTTGCGTTTCATCATAATAATTTGGATGATATTTGTGCTAACCTCACGCACATTCCAATTTGGAACGGGCCCAACTGGAACAAAGTCTTGCCTGCACATGTGTGCTACTCATACAAACACAGAGACTCATGAAAGTCTTTAGATATAGAGAGGAGAGGGACAACATTCGCCAAATTAATAATTTTTTGGAGGGTTTTAGGTAATAATTGACAAAATGGGTAATTTTTAACATGGTTCAGGTTGGGTGGCTGAATAACAGTTTTTTGTTATCCATTACGGGGTTGTTTGGATGTGCGTTTTTAAAGTGATCATGTACAAGACATTCTTGTGCATAAAAGATATTCTTCTTTAGGAGATTGAGTAAAAGTCATATGATGCTTAGGCTCAGTTTTGTAATATTGGATATACCTTTTGCTATTATGGGTATGGACGAAGTAGCCACATTTATAACTGGTAAAATTTATAAACACTTAATTGCTATTAATTGTTATTTACCAATTTTAGATGGTCTTTTTAATTTTTAAATTTTTATAGTGATACATTTCATGAGAACATGCCACCAACACAGAGGACCCTGAATACATTTCTTCGCTGGTTGTTGCAACTTTTAATTCAATGCAAAGTGGTGCTAATGATGGTGTTTGGTTAATGCAGGTAAAAAAAAAAACTCTTATCAAGTGATGATGTTTGGTTTATTTATTAATATTGTGTGTGTAGGGATGGCTATTTGCATATGATCCATACCGGAGGCATATGCAGGTACTAACAATGAAGATAATACTTAAAATCATTAATTAGTTTTGATGGAAATTTCTGATGTAAAATAACTTATTTCAGGCACTTCTGCATGCTGTTTCTATAAAAGTCTTAAGTGGAGTAGGAAAAAATGGAGTTAAAAACGAGGGGCATACTAGGAATTCTATAAAAAAAGATCAAGTTAATAAAGGGTATATTAGGAATTTAAAGATTTGAAGTGGGTTTTGAGTAGGTTTGACCACGTGGTTAAAATATTAGATGGGGACACTGGTAATAGCGAGTACTGTAGCCCGTAAGCTAATAATGTTATGGACTTATGGTTCTCTTAGTGGAACTCATTTTTGGACTTTATTAATTTGGCTTTTCATAATTAGTGTGACCCATTTTTATATTATAAGTATAATACAAAATATAAATAATAAGATAACACCCGTGAAGCTAATATGAGCAGATGAACCCAGTGAAAATTGTTAGCAACAAAGCAAAAAATATATGAATATATACGATAGTAGATCAGCCAATATACTTGGAAATCGATTTTGGATGTCAAAATACTTTTGAACAAATTTTAAATATTTATTCATCTTTTATGGCATCTAAGGTTACACATTTTATTTGATTATAAAATCTTAATAGATTATATTTATTAATATATTTCAAAAACAATTTTTTAACCCGTGTATTACATGGGTATATAGACTAGTATATATATATATATATATATAAAAGATCAAATAAGAAGTTTGATTATCCTAAGAAGGCTAGGAAGGAGAGTATTTTGTCTAATATATATTGAAAACCCACTTAATTTAATTTCAAAAACCAACTTAATTAAAACCCACTTAAATTTTCACTTATCTCCTACAACTACCACCGCCCACCGCCACCACCTTGCCAGAAAAGTCTTCGGAAATTTCGTCGTAAAATAAAACACTATGAAAAACACAATGAAAAAGACGCAATATAAAAAACACAATGGAATAAACACTATGAAAATAAAAACATAATGACAAAAACATAATGAAGAACACAATTTAATTACATAATGTAAAAAACACAATGCAAAAAACACTATGAAAAAATAAAACACACTTGTATAACATAATTTTGTAAAACACAATTTTGGTAAAACACACTTTGTAAAAAACCCACGATTTTTTTTTATTTTTATGTAGCAATATGGTACTCATATAAAAGATAAAAAAACACTCGTCAGTAGGTGATATTGTTTTGAAAAAAAAATGTTGTATAAAAAGTTATGGCGTTTTAAAATGATGGGGGTATTTGACATGTGCCTTGCATATAGAGAGAGAAAGTCAACAAATGTGTTATCCCTATTATACCATTACCCTTGTTTTACACTTTTTGATCTCTCTAATCTAATCTCAACCATTCAATTTTAAAATGAATGGACAAGATTATTTCCTATCATTCTTAGGAAAACTAATCTTCTGATTATAACTCAACCCTATATATATATATATATATATATACACACACACACACATATATATATATACACACAATACACATAGTAATATAATAATAATAAAACCAAAACTCTTTCCGGCGACAAAACCCTCCTGCCCCTTATCGCCCCAATATCGCCCGGGGGGCGGTGTCCCCCCCCCACCAAAAAAAAATCGCCCCATTTCGCCCACTACGTAGAGCCTAACACACAAACAAAGACAATACAAGTCCCTATTTATAGCTAACCAATAAACATTCTAGAAGCTTTCCCCATTTCTCGTCCCGGATCCGGATTGTTTGCCAACATTGACCGATTGGTTGACCAAAATAAGTTTAATAAGTTTCGCCACATTGATATCGCAAGTCACAATATTTGGCCTTATAAAAAATCTAACAAGTTATGTGTTGATGAGCAGTCTTAGGGTCCTGATAGCCTCAACCATTATGATACAACAGACCTGAGTTTATACAACAATTATAAACATTCTAGGAGCTTTCCCTGTTGAAGCTAAACGTGTGTACCAAAGCTCTCGTCCTATATCTGGATTATTTGCCGACATTGACCGATTGGTTGACCAAAATAAATTTAATAAGTTTTGCCACATTGATATCGCAAGTCACAATTTTTGGCCTTATAAAAAATCTAGCAGGTTATGTATTGATGAGCAGTCTAAGGGTCTTGAGCTAGCCTTATCCATTATGATACAATAGACCCGAGTTTCCACCTCCCTATCACATAACACACAATTTAAATTGTCAAAATATATTTTCCTCTTCCCGATAATGCACCCTTTGTTGCAATCCGGTCTTGTAGCAAACGCCAAATGAAGCAGTTTAACTGTATCGATAACGTTTTTAGCCAACAACATAATTCTATTTTTGGACGATCAATACTATCTAGCTCGTATATGAGGCCTTTGACTATGAGTGGGTTATCCATATGGTTGTTCCTCACCATGACTGTACCTGGTCATCCGGTTTATTTATGAATTCCACCTTAAAGAGCATTTGCACAAAGTTCACATAGGCTTATGAATTGAAATAAACCGGAATAAATAAGGTACTTTTGAATTTTGTAAATTCGCAGTCATTCAAGCATAATTTTACTTTTATCAATCAATCAATCATACCTAGTGGAATCCCACCAATAGCAAAGCTATAAGTAGGGTCTGGGGAGGGTGGGATGTAGACACACCGTACCTCTATTCGATGGGATAGAGAGGTGGCTTTCAGGGAGACCCTCAGCTCAAGATAACATTGTATAGGAGAAAAAGAAGGGGCATCAAAGTACAATAGTGATAAAATTGATAATAGCACGTAGTAAAATTAATAATACTAATACATGTATAGAAAACCATACTAAACTAAATGAGAAGAGAAAACATAATGGTGTGTGACCAAATTCAGGTAAAGAAAAACCGCTAAGGTATTCCTTTCTCCCTAAAAATCCTTTGCCTTAATTATAAGTCTCCAAGAATTTCTTTCCTCAACCATGTCCTCTGAGAGGCTTAGGTCTAGCAAATCATGTCTAATTCTCTCATCCCAAGTCAATTTAGGTCGGCTTCTACCCCTCCTCCCCCCTATAGTAATGTTTTCTACTGATCTAACAGGGTTCGTCACGTGTCTTCTCTTCACATGTCCAAACCATCTCAATCTCCACTCTCTTATCTTGTCGGATATGTTAGCTACCCCTAATCTCTCCCGAAACACCATGTTTGTTATTCGGTCTAACCTTGTGTGCCCACACATCCAGCGTAACATTCTCATCTCTGCTACCTCCGATTTCCGCTCTTGTGTCTTCTTGATGGCCCAACAATCTGTTCCATATAACATTGAAGGTCTTACTACAACCCTATAAAATTTTCCCTTTAGTTTAGTTGGGAAACTCTTGTCGCACAATATACCTGTGGCTGCTCTCCATCTACACCATCCTACCTGAACTCGATGTGCCACATCGCTGTCTAATTCCCCATCGCTCTGAACAAATGATCCTAGGTACTTGAACTTCGTTACCTGCGTAACCACTTGCCCTTCGATGGTGATCTGAACGTCCTTATTGTCATTTACCCCGCTAAAATCACAGTGTAGGTACTCCGTCTTAGAGCGATTAATCCTTAATCCTTTTGTCTCAAAGGCTGTTCGCCACTCCTCTAGCCTCCCGTTTAGTTCTTGTTTACTCTCAGCAATTAAAACAATGTCGTCTGCGAACATCATGCACCACGGGAGTGTCTCTTGAATTGACTTTGATAACTCATCCAAGACTACTGCAAAAAGAAACGGACTCAACGCCGACCCTTGGTGAAGGCCTACCTCCACAGGGAAGAAATCAGTATCCCCCACAGGCGTACGAACACTTGTTGCACTCCTGGTATACATATCCATAATTACCTCTATATATTTCCTCGGAACCCTTCTACCCTGTAGGCACTTCCAAAGAACTTTGCGTGGCACACTGTTGTACGCCTTTTCTAGGTCAATAAACACCATATGAAGGTCGCGCTTCTTCTCTCTATACTTTTCCATCAATCTTCTTATATGTGTATTGCCTCTGTGGTGGAACGCCCCGGCTTGAATCCAAATTGCTTCATCGTAACCTGAGTTTCCCGTCTAAGTCTAGCCTCCATCACTCTTCCCAAAGCTTCATAGTATGGCTTAGTAGTTTGATTCCTCGGTAGTTACCACAACATTGGGCGTCTCCTTTATTCTTATAAATAGGTACTACGACACTGGTCCTCCACTGGTCTGGCATTTTACCAGATTTGAGGATAATGTTGAACAAAGTAGTTTACCACAAGAGTCCTTCTCCCAGGCACTTCACACCTCGATGGTATGTTGTCTGGGCAAACCGCCTTAGCCCTTCCCATCCTCCTAATTTTACTTTTATCATATATATATATATAATCAACAAAAAGGTTGCAGTTCATTTTGAAAATTAGAAAACTTTCACAACTTTGATTTTCTTTTCACTAAGTTGATTTTTTATATGTTATTCTGCGTTATATATACACATAAGTAATATTAGAACAGTATATTTAGAGTTTGCTGGTAATTATCATTTCATGTAAATTATATATCTAAAAAGTATAAAGAATTTTTACATATTTTTTTATCATACAAATCTTTATTTTCAAACTCAATATCTGAGGTGAGTGGTTCCAGTTTGTCAACGGCTGTGATTGGTTCAGCTGGACGGCTGCTAAATAATATTCAAACTAATTTGCATCCACCTTTGACCATGGATAATGACTTAAAAATTGTATATTACAAGTTCCATGAACTATAAGTCTATAATTATTGAAGCCAGCTAACCAAGAAATCCAAAAATAAAAAAACAAGAACAAGAAGATTAACATGAAGCAACCAGAAAGCAACTGGTTTTCATGGCGGCTAGCCTGTGTGATGGTGGTGACGATGGTGTTCATATCCATGGCAGAGCCAGTTACATCACAGTCCAATAATAGAAATAGTACCTTGATGAGATATTATTGTAGTTTATATTATGGTAGAAGCGCCAACTATTTCTTGAGCAATCTTAACACCACCCTTTCTAGTCTCCATGAACAATTATCGGTCAACCGTGTACGTTATGCTGTCGCGCGCACTTTGCTCAATGGCGAGTCTGTGTGGGGCCTTGCTGCATGTCGCGGCTACGTCTCAACTTCCGAATGTGTTGCTTGTTTCAACTATGCTGTGGCTCAGCTGAAAGTGTGTGGAAGTGCCAATGGAGCTCATGTTTTTTACAATGACTGCGATGTTAGGTAATTAATTTAACTCTTTCATATTTAGTTTGGTAACTAACTTTGCTGTAATCTATCCATCCAACCATTTATAAAAGTTGTGAGCTAAAGAATCAAATCTTGTTTTCAGGAAATTGAAAAAAATGATCATGGTCAACTTTAGTATTTTTTTGTTTCAAGAATTAATATGATTAATATATAACAAATTGGATTTAATAATTCAAACAATAAGTTTTGAACAATAATAATTCATACGGGTAATAACCAATGACACAACTAGCTTTCACTTTAATTGGTTAGCGCAAAAATCCCACTCTAACAAAAAACTAACTTAGATGACCAATTTAATGATTTTTATCCTAATAAGGATGTTATCATATTTGTTAAATGACATTAATGAAACTTAGGAGCAAATAGAGGTACTCCGTTGTACTTGGATTACCTTAGTTAACGAAAACGAAAGCTAAATTTAACGAAACAACCTTTGATATTTTAAAACTGTCAATCAAACAGAGCGTGACAAGTGTCTTTTAGCGTAGTGGAATTCAATCTCACACATTTAATCAGGTGTCTAATTTGTTAGTTTTTTGCGACACATGTCCTCGTGTGATTAGTGAAAATTATTGGAAATTAAAAATAAAACAGTCAAACGACTATTTGTTAATGTCATTGGTCAAAATAGATATTTTCATTATTTTTCCTTTTTAAAACAAATTTTCTTTAATAAAATACCAGATATTTTAAATTCTAAATTGGTTATATTGTGGAAATACATGATACACATCCACAAAAATTAAAGCAAATTAATCCATGGGGTTTAATTTGAAATATAGTGATTACTGAGTAGTGACTACCGACTATCAGGTTTATGTCAATGGCTTGGAGACAAAAATTACAATTATACGAGACTCATAAGATATCATGACTTAAATAAGACGGAAAATATTTTTATGCAGGTACGAGAATTTTAACTTTTACGCTGACGCCAATATTCGGGCTGGTGTGGTAATATGTGGCAATATGACATCACCTCAGCAAGCAAACTTTAGGAAAACAGTAGAAGGTTTGATGTCAGACCTTCGAACTGCTGCACCAAGAACCTCTGATTATTATGCCGCTTCAACAAGACCGGTAGCTAATAGCAACCATACAGTGTATGCAATTGCTCAATGTAATCTAAACTTAAGCCAGAGTGTTTGTCAGGAGTGCTTAAACTCCAGATATAGTTCTTTAGATTCGTGTCTTCCTGTCACGAACGGGAGGGCCATTGACAACGGATGCTTTATGAGGTATTCTAGTACTCGGTTTTTTGAACTAAACCAGACTACTGATATCACACCTTTCCTTGGAGACAGTGAGGCCTCTACTATTCTAGATGTATATTCATGTTTTTGTTCACAATTATGTTAAATTTTAAACATTGCATATCAATGATTTACAGGAGATTCTAGTAAGAAGGGGTACATAATTGGGGGGGTTGTTGGAGGTGTATGCTTTCTTTTGCTGGTAGTACTTGCATTTTGTTTATGTCGACGATCAAAACATGCAAGTAGTCGTCCCCAAGGTTTAATTTCTTTCGAACTTATGCCAATCTAACATATTACTGGATCGTTTAATGTATTTACAACCTTCATGGTTTCCATATTAAATTTATGATTTCCAATGCTTAGATAAATCAACTGGATCAACCGACTTGCTTCAAGGTGCAGCAAAATACAGCTATGATGATATAAAAATAGCTACAAATAATTTTAGTGATGAGCACAAACTTGGTGGAGGGGTGTTTGGTGAAGTATATAAGGTACTACTGATGTAATTACTTGCAATACATTTGGTAGTTGACGCATAATGTGTTAAACGTGTCCAACACCAAATCAAATTGAAGACTCCTAGAATCTCAGAGAATATTTAATATAATAATTAGTTTATTATTATAAGATAAGTTAGTCTTATTTATTTAATCCTATTTGTTTTTTTAATTCAAATTATGTATTTGAGTTAGTATAGGATTAGGAACCATGGGTTTATATATACCATTGGTTCAATGTGTTAGTTAATTATTAAGTTTTTCTCGTTTGTCGTTTTCTTATTAAAAGAGTCGATCGTGTGTTGATCAAATCTCGTGTTTGTGTTCTTGATTCGCTTGCTCAAAGTTTAACAAGTGGTATCAGAGCCCGACGCTCATACCGGGAAGCGGTTTGAAGATCGAAGGTAGCCTCCGCCAGCGGGTGTGTCCGTCAGTGGAGGGCACGCATGAAAGATTGGCTTCTTCCGCAACCAGAAAACATAACATCAGTAGATGGAGACCAGTGCGGTGTTTCGTTCGACCGTTTTCATGTCATGCGAGAGTTCCGTTTGGGACGACAGGGGTGTCCGAAAGTCCGTGGCTGTTTTACAACAGATAAATAGTGGTGGCCAATCTTGGTTGGCTCATGTTAAGAAGTTTACCGTGTATCTAGTTTTCTTTATCGTAAGTCGATTAATAAGAAAAGCTCTTCGAGCAAACCATGTGACGGTGCGCGTGTTGCGTTGTTCTAGATACCCACTTCCAAGGAAGAACACGTTCAAGAAAGAAAGTTATTGACGTGGAGTGGAGTAAAAGGAAGCAATGAGCAAAGGTTTTGAGTGGTATTTTATATTTATTGGTGAGCCCCAAGAAAAGATTTCGATCAATGGTGTGTCCAGGATCGGATGTGTCCAGATTCCGATTAAACCGCTTGTGGTGAGTTTTCGATCAAAGGTTAGGCAGAATTGTAATGGCAGGAGCAAAGAAAACCTGATTGCTGTAGAGAATAGTTGACAGTTAACACAACATCAAAAGACGACAACAGATGTGAGGGTTGTCTACAGGTGTTAAAAGGAAGTTACAAGGTGGTTCGGGTCCGCCGATATAACGAGTCCAACAAGGTTGTCTGTCAACTTTGTTTTGGTGCTCATCGAGTTGAATGTTTCGGTGGTGATGTGCCATCACCGTGTGTCGGGATGGTTAAACCTCTGTGTGTCGAGCAATGATATTGTGCCATGACCGTGTGTCGGGTTAAATATCCGTGTGTCGGGGTAGTTAAGTGGGCTGGATTGATGACCCAACAGTCCCGAGTGATAACATTATTGGGCTGTCCAAACGGGACAGCAACATCATATGTTCGGGTCCGGTTTCGGGACTAGATCATGGCGTACGGAGCTGCAGCAAATTGAGGTGTTTGGAAGCTGCATGGGAGGTAACACTGGGCTGAAACTAGTGGTCAAGTGCTACCAAATAGTAGCGGTTTTGAGCTGCCAACTAGGACCATAAATAGGAGATCACGTTCGGTAAGATCGGATGTGATTTCGAGGCTGAATGAACATGTGTGGTTTGTTCATAGGAGAGTGTTGAAGATAATGAATACATGCAAGTTGCAACAAAGGTTGTTTGGATGTGAGTTGAATCTGTCTAAGGGTCTAATGGTGGTTCGTAACCAAAGGCCGAGGCAAGTGGTGAACAAATTATCAAAGCAAGGAGGTAAGCAACTTTTGAACCGAGTTTGAAGAGATCTTGCGTGGATCAAGGAGTAATCGACTAAGACACAACTTCATGTGAAGGCGTGTGACGAGTCCGAAAAATCAAGTCCAAAAGAGATACGAGTGTTGCAGGGCGTGAAAGACCTTAAAGTAACAAGTATGGATCTAGAGGGAGTGTTGAAATTCAACATTTGAGCTGATGTCAGAAGACGTGACATGTTGTGTTGAGTCGCGGGTTGTTTCAAGTCGAGGTGCTTCGTGTGTGTCACGGTTAGAAGAAGTTTGGTGTTGAGAGGGAGTGTTAAACATGTCCAACACCAAATCAAATTGAAGACTCCTAGAATCTAGGAGAATATTTAATATAATAATTAGTTTATTATTATAAGATAAGTTAGTATTATTTTATTTAATCCTATTTGTTTTTTTATTCAAATTATGTATTTGAGTTAGTATAGGATTAGGAACCATGGGTTTATATATACCATTGGTTCAATGTGTTAGTTAATTATTAAGTTTTTCTCGTTTGTCGTTTTCTTAATAAAAGAGTCGGTCATGTGCTGATCAAATCTCGTGTTTGTGTTCTTGATTCGCTTGCTCAAAGTTTAACATAATGTACGGTGATATGATACAGGGCATTCTCAAGAACGGGGACACTGTTGCAATCAAGAAAACAGTTATGGCCACTACTAGAGGAAAGACACACGTTGATGATGAACTTAAGATCATATGTAATGTTCACCACCGGCATCTTGTACGCCTTCTTGGATATTGTAACAAAGCGCCACTTCTATTTCTTGTCCATGAGTACATGGACAATGGCAGCCTTGATCAATTTCTCTATGGTGAGTCATACATTTTATTTCGTTCACAACTGCTTAATGTCTTTAAATCCTAATGATATCCATTCTGAATCAAGTAAACTTTTTTGCAGGTGACAAATCAAAGAATCTAAACTGGAGACAAAGGTTTGACATAATCTATGGGACGGCACGAGGTCTTGCATATTTACATGAGCAATATCACGTTACCATCATTCACAGGGATATCAAAACCAGCAACATTCTACTTGATAATGAGTTTCAACCCAAAATTGCTGATTTTGGGTTGATACGACTACTGCCAGAAGACAAGACTCATCTGAGCACCAATATGGCAGGATCCATGTAGGTTTAAATTAATAAATTTGTTAAGTTGGCATTAGTTTTGCTTATATATAGTGGTAGTGAATTCTCTAGAAGTACAAGAACTTTTAAACAACGCCTAAAAGTACTTAGCAAAATCCTAAACCAGGTACTAGCTAATCCCAAAAGGTACTTAGCAAACTACTCAATTACTACACTCAAGACCGAACAACATGTACACTGGATTTTGTTTCCCTTTTCTAACTCTCTTGAGGGTATCTCTAAAAAGATAGTTAATCTTAACAGGGATAGTGGTTACGTTGCACCTGAATATGCCATTCATGGGCAATTATCTGAGAAAGTAGATACATACAGCTTTGGTATCGTGGTCCTTGAAATCATTAGCGGGAAGAGGTGTCACAATGTCGAAGGCGATGAATCAATTGGTCAAAGCCTCCTTGATCATGTAAGTATCCCAAAGATACGGATTTATATTTTAAACACCAGTATATTTAATTTGGTTCTATTCTTTATGGTCAATTGGTACTAAGTTCTCATTAACTTCTCTTATTGTGTTTGCATTAATAGGCATGGAATCTATACGAAAGTGGCACACATTTGAATCTTGTGGATGAAAGACTTGATCCAAATGAATATGTAATAGATGTGAAGAAGATCATAGAGATAGCATTGATGTGCACACAATCACCTGTTTCTTCAAGGCCTGCAATGTCTGAAGTGGTTACACTTTTAAGTGACAAATCACAAGAAGAAATGCCACCGGTAAGGTCTACCTTTCACGAAGATGACAAAAATATTAAAGTTGATACATTGACATCATTGTCTTCCAATGCAACTGCATCCAGCATTCAGCTTTCTGGTCGTTAAAATTTCAGCTATATTAGATGATTCACATTACATATTTACACGTTGTTAATGTATAATAAGATCATGCGGTTGTGTTTCTCCCCGTATTTTCTATATTGATTTCCTCCCTTCTTTGGAGCTCTAGAGAGAAATCGTTCTCTTCATACATATGAATTTTGATGCACCAGTTTCATAGCTTTTAAGTTATTTATGAAATGTTTTTTTTCATACAAATATCAGTAACCTATATACATTTATGTTATAAATGTTGGATTTAATGGTCGGTTCGGGTCAAGTCAACGCGACCGACCCGAATGTGACCCGGTATGAGTTACACCGGGGGTAACGAAATATAAACCCACTTAAACGTTTACGTTAACTGGGCCCTACACAATCACTTGAAATAATAAGATGGTGTTTTAGGCTTTGGTTGGATAATTGGGCTCAAGCCCAATGGGTTTTATTTGATTAAACCCTATTTAGCTTTCTATACATAATAACATATTGTTATTAAGATGGTGTTTTAGGCTTTGGTTGGATAATTGGGCTCAAGCCCAATGGGTTTTATTTGATTAAACCCTATTTAGCTTTCTATACATAATAACATATTGTTATTAAGATTGAAACCTAACAAACTAAAACCCTAATTGCCACCATTTATTCCGGTGCCGTTTTTTGGTAACTCGATTTTCCGGCAGTCACTTCCGGCCACCGGAATTGCGTGTTAATCATCTTCTCCGGCTCCAAGACATAGCATATCACCACCCGAGCCCTTATAGGCCACTCGTGCTGTTCGTTGTTGCTGTCTGTCCGTTTGCAGCCGGTTTCCGGCGAACCCGACTTTCCGGCAAGCTTTTTCCGTCCACCGGAAAAACGCCACCACCCTCCAACGGTCTTTAAAACTTCGACGGAGTGCCGTCAAGTCAGTCGGAGCACCACCGCAGCCAACCCTCCATAGCTACGCTGCTGTTGCCGCCTCTTACTAGCCACTGGAGTTCCGCCGCCACTACTTCCGGACACCCACTGACCGCCGCCGCTGCAGCTGCTGTTCCGCCATCAGTGCCGCCGATCAGTTGCTGGATTCATTGGTTGTTTGGTTCTTTGATTGTGTCATCTAGCTCATATCGTTAGCCATCGGTGTCTTCACGGTTTCGATAACCGAGGTATATCGACTAACTTAACTATGGTTGATTTATTATTCGTTTATACGTACTCGTTTAACGTTGTAATCGGATCCGGGTTTTGGGTTTCGGTTTTGGTTCGTTTAATCGTTTAATCGTTCCGTTGCGTTTTTATAGTTTGTTTATATATCCATGTTTATTAATATTGATTAATAACTATCGAAACGAAATAATTACTAAAACGAGTTTAAAAGGTTTATCCGTTTTCGTGCCGAACCACCGTTGAAACCCAACAGTGGTATCAGAGCCGCGGTTACAACGTACGAGTCGATACCGGTTCGTTTAAAACCGGATCTACATCATAAATTTAAACCGTTTAAAGTTTTGATCTAGATTTATTTTCGGGTGATTTTAGATTTGGTCAAAGTTTTGTTTATTTTATTTGACCAAGTCAAAACGACCCGAAATTTTATTTATTTTGAATATGTAAATCCGGCCCCGACCTATGTTTGTTTGGTTGTGTTTGGTGTTTGAGCTTGTTTTGGCCATATGGTTGGTTCAAAAGTTGTAAAAGGTTATTATTTATTTTTCGGTTTTCTTTTGGCCATAAAGATGGTTCAAATTTGTAATAGGGCAAATTATTGTTAGTTTATAAATTTGTAATTAAAAAGATGCGAAGATAATCGAGGACGAGCTCAAGGATTTCTTGGAGTTAGTGGGAGTTCGGACAAGATGACGGGATGCACATAGAAGTCCATCCTTGTGGTTGTTTGTGTTGTGAACCCCTTGACCTGATCGGTCTCCCTAATTGGCTCTAGCAAGACCGATCACATTTTGGCCATAAGGATTTACATATTATTGTTATTTGCTATTTGTGGTTGCTTGGATTGTTTATAATAGAATTATAATATCACTGACCTAATACCAAATAAATTTGAAAATAAACATTTTATTAACCAATTATGTTTTGCAAATTAAAAACGTTTTGATTTTCAAAACTAATAACTTAATAGATTTTCTATTAACTTAAAATTGGTTAGTCATATCGTGACAAACTTAGTTTTTAATAGGTTATTTAAAACTAAGTGTCCTGAGAGATGAAAGGGTTCATCAATTCGTCCCGATAATAAATACAGTAAAATTTGACTTTTACTCTATTTTGGTAATTTTAAAATTAATCCTAATTTAAAACCAATAGTTTATGCCAATCCTACTACAAGTCACACTTGAGGCATACTGCGAAATTTCGAGTGTTTGGAGCTACAGCACCGCACTCGTTTTCTAGCCTATCCCATCAAGTTGAAAAGCGTTTCGTTGACACATCCGGCGCTTCACAAGTCACGGTACTAGGAAAACTATTACTTTACTCTCCTGTTACGTGCTAAAGCTGTCTGGAGACTTAAAGTAGGCAAAGATGAGGCTAAACGTATCTATACAGACAATCGTTGTCTTTATAGGCCTCATAACCGAGAGTTGTGCTCTATTCACAATTGGCAATCGTTGTCAGTCTGCCTAACCACTTATTAATGTTGTGTGCTACAGTTGCCTTTAATAACTGGAAGCCAGATTCTCATAATCATAATTAATTAATGTTATTGGGTCATTAATAATAGGACTACAACATCGAAAATACTAATTAAATTTACTTTTGCTTAATTAATCAGATGTCGTCAAACGAAATCTCACCCTACGCCCTTAAGACTATCCTTGAGAAGGATAAAATGAACGGTACCAACTTCATCGAATGGCACCGTAACTTGAGACTTGTTCTCACCATGGCAAAGAGCCTGTATGTTCTCGATGGACCTGTTCCAACCGAGCCTGAAAACAACACAGCCGCTGCACGAAAAGTTCTTGACAAGCATAAGGATGACTCGGCTGAGGTCTCCTGTATTATGCTAGCCACCAGGACTTCTGAGCTTGCTAAAGGCTTGGAAGACTTTGGTACCTATGAGATGCTTGAGCAACTCAAGGGCATGTTCCAGAAACAAGCCCGTCAAGAACGTTTCGACACCATGAAACAACTCATCAGTTGCAAGATGGCAGAGGGGTCTCCCGTCAGTTCACATGTTCTTAAGATGAAGGGGCACATCGATCAGCTTAAGAAACTTGATTATCCCCTGCCCGATGAGATGACATATGATTTCATCCTCAACTCTCTCCCCAAATCATACGACCAGTTCGTAATGAATTTCAACATGAATGGTTGGGTGAAGAAAATGCCGGAGCTTCATAACATGCTCAATACGGCTGAGATGAACATTCCTTCAAGGACCAATCAAGTTCTGATGATCCGATCTGCTGGTGTCAAGTAGCCTAATCCCAAGAACCGGGGTTATAAGGGTAAAGGCAAGAAGAATGTTACCATTGCTGCCCCTCGTGCCACCAATGCTAACAAAGGGGTTCCAAAGATACCACCGCCGCCTCCTGAGGAGCGCAAGTGTTACCGATGCAACCAAATGGGACACTGGATGCGAAACTGTCCCGAATACCTTGTTGAGATCAAGATGAAGAGAGCCAATGGTGAAGGCTCTTCTCGAGGTATTTCCATATACGTTATTGAACTTTTCACTGTCTCTAGCAACACATGGGTATTTGATACCAGATGTGGTTTCCACATCATTAATGTCTTGCAGGAGCCTGAGAAGTGGAGGAAACTGAATAAAGGCAGCATGGAACTCACCGTTGGAGATGAGAAGCAAGTACCAGTTCTGGCAACTGGAGCTTTTCATTTTTACTTGTCCATCTGACCTAGTTTTTCATTTGAATAATTGTTTGTATGCTACTGGTTTGACCAGAAACATCATTTCAGTTTTGTTGTTGTTTGAAAAAGGATTTAAACATGTTCTTAATGGCATGGCTATTTCTGCTTACTTAAATGATATCTTTTATTTTGAGGCTAAACCTCGAAATGGTATTTATGAGATTGATGTTCAACCTGACAATAACGTATATCATCTTTCAAAACGTATCAAGACTAGCATCAATGATACTTTTCTATGGCATTGCCGACTTGGCTACATAAGCAAGGCAAGAGTTAAAAGACTCCAATCCGAAGGGATTATTGAATCCACAGGACCGGACTCTTTTGACGATTGTGAATCTTGCTTAGCTGGCAAACTCGCCAAAGACTCCTTCACTAATAAAAGTGAACGAGCAAGTGATCTGTTAGGACTCATACATACTGATGTATGTGGACCGTTCAGAACCATGACTAGAAACCATGAAAGATACTTCGTTTCCTTTATCGACGATTATAGTCGATACGCTTATGTGTATCTTATGAAACACAAGCATGAAACTTTTGAAAGGTTCAAAGAGTTTCAAAACGAAGTAGAAAACCCACTTGGTAAAACCATTAAGATACTTCGATCAGATCGAGGTGGAGAGTATCTCAGCTCAGAGTTCATCACTCATCTAAAAGAGCATGGAATTGTTTCACAACTCACTCCACCTGGCACACCCCAACATAATGGCGTGAGCGAGAGGAGGAATCGAACTTTGCTAAACATGGTTTGATCGATGATGTGTAGAACCATCTTGCCTCACTCCCTTTTGGAGTTTCGCCCTTATGACTGTTTCCCGCATTCGTCAAATACTACTACCAAAGCGGTTATTACTTCTTTCATCCTGATACAAATATGATTTCTATCAAGAGGAAATACCACTTCCTCGAGAAAGAATTTCTCGATCGTGAACTGGAGATTATTTTGTCGATCTTGAAAAAATTCAAGAACCAAAAACAACCGCTGAGAAGCTAGAGTGTCTGATCAACAAGTTGTTGTTGTTGATACATCAGACATGAACACGAGCGTTCGCAGAAGTACTAGGACTCTCGCACCCAATCCTAGATACCTATGGCATCTGGATGTTCCGGAAGTCATATTAGTGGCCGAGTCTGGCGACGAAGTTACTAACTACATATCTGCAATCTTGGATCCGGAATCTGAGAAACGGCGAGATGCCATGACGCCGAGATGCAATCTATTCATGACAATCAAGTCTAGAACTTGATTGAGCTACCCCCCGAAGTTCAGGCAATAGGGAGTAAGTGAATTTTAAGCAAGCATCTCGAAGCTGGAATCTTCACTTGATGAGAAATTCAAAGAGTTTGGTTTTATCAACAATGAAGATGAGCCTTGTGTTTACAGAAAGGCTAGTGGGAGCACTATATCATTCCTCATCTTGTATGTGTATGATATACTGATAATTGGAAACAACATTCCTATGCTTAATGGAGTTAAGCACTGGTTGGAATCTTGTTTTACAATGAAAGATCTTGGAGAAGCTGTTTATATTCTGGGAATCGAGATCTACCGAGATAGATCTAAGCGGCTTCTAGGGCTAAGTCAAAGTACATACATAAGCAAGGTCATGACACGCTTCTCAATGGACAACTCCAAGATAGGAGCTGTTCCATTGTTAAAGGGACTGTTTTAGCAAATCGCAATCTCCGGCAACGGACATTGAGACAAAGCACATGCAAGAAATTCCATATGCTTCAGCAATTGGCTCTGTCATGTATGCCCTATTATGCACTAGACTTGACGTCTCGTAAGCGTGTTTGGAGGAGTGGAAGAGGAGCTCATTGTAAGATGTTACACTGACGCTAACTTCCAAAATGACCGAGATGCTTCTCGCTCATAATTTGCTTGGATGAAGAAATTCATAGCCAACCTCGATCTAATTCCAAGTTTAGGAAAATGATCGACGTGATATGTGATAACACAGGTGCTATTGCTCAAGCCAAAGAGCCCAATTATGGTCACATGGCCAAGCACATTTTTAGTTCCACTATGTACGAGTAATACTGGAACGAGGTGACATCATGATAAGCAAAGTAGACACAGATCAAAATCTAGCTGACCCGTTCACTAAGCCGATGACTCAGGACAAGCATAGAGATGCTATCAGGCTTAGATTTGCTAGTGATTTATTTTTGATTTAGTATTTGGATGTATGAACATTCAAACAGTTGTACTTTTCAGTTCACATTTGATTTAATGGTTAAATGCAAACGTTGAATGATACAATTGTGTTCTTTTTAATACGTTTAATCCATGAATATTATCTTCTAAACTATCCGTAGTCGGTCAGACTCGTGGGAACGATTCTGAATTAAGACTATTCTGACTTTGGACTCAAGCAGTTGACTTCCAAACTCACAGACCTCATTATGAATGACGTTGGATGTAACTCGCATCAAATCATCTTCATGGATCTTGATCATAAGATGTTTTGATAATAGTATGCTCATTTAGTATCCTAAGACCTGAGATACATATTAGAACTTTCGTTTACCGAGGAATATTCTTTGATCATGTCAACCGCTGTTGCGTAACTGCCAGCCATAAAGGCATTGATTGGGAATGTTCTGGAGTTCAGTGGGAGTTGTATGTAGTCAAGATGGGATTCTGTACTCTTACATTAAAATTTAACAGTTAGACATATTAGTGTCCTCGTTGATTCAAACTGGTAATGTGTGAGGCCTCACCCAAACTTACTGTGGGTTTGATAGACCACTTTGACTCTATATCGAGAACTACAATAATTGAACACTATATGAGATTGATTTGATCCATGTCTCATTGTTCAATTAAAGTCTTATACAGAAAGGGTAGATGACAACGATTACTATAAATTCATTATCTT
Organism: Bidens hawaiensis; assembly: GCF_021521415.1. NCBI lineage: Eukaryota > Viridiplantae > Streptophyta > Magnoliopsida > Asterales > Asteraceae > Bidens > Bidens hawaiensis. Next base: position 2,471,222 of record NW_027491095.1, on the reverse strand, counting down.
GCAATAAGGTATTCCAAGATACTTTGGTTATGGATTTAAAAATTGTCATATTTGGTTGGGGACAGCTATGTGTAGCTAGAACGCCTCTGGCTGTTAGCGTTGTGATACTTGACCCAAATCCGTCCAAGTGGGAGACTGTTGGATTTAATGGTCGGTTCGGGTCAAGTCAACGCGACCGACCCGAATGTGACCCGGTATGAGTTACACCAGGGGTAACGAAATATAAACCCACTTAAACGTTTACGTTAACTGGGCCCAACACAATCACTTGAAATAATAAATTGGTGGTTTAGGCTTTGGTTGGATAATTGAGCTCAAGCCCAATGGGTTTTATTTGATTAAACCCAACTTAGCTTTCTATACATAATAACATGTTGTTATTAAGATTGAAACCTAACAAATTAAAACCCTAACAGCCACCATTTATTCCGGCGCCGTTTTCCGGTAACTCGATTTTCCGGCAGTCACTTCCGGCCACCGGAATTGCGTGTTAATCATCTTCTCCGGCTCCTAGACATAGCATATCACCACCCGAGCCCTTATAGGCCACCCGTGCTGTTCACTGCTGCTGTCTGTCCGTCTGCAGCCGGTTTCCGGCGAACCCGACTTTCCGGCAAGCTTTTTCCGTCCACCGAAAAAACGCCACCACCCTCCAACGGTCTTTAAAACTTCGACGGAGTGCCGTCAAGTCAGCCGGAGCACCACCGCAGCCGACCCTCCATAGCTGCGCTGCTGTTGCCGCCTCTTACTAGCCACCGGAGTTCCGCCGCCGCTACTTCAGGCCACCCACTGACCGCCGCCGCTGCAACTGCTGTTCCGCCATCAGTGCCGCCGATCAGTTGCTGGATTCGTTGGTTGTTTGGTTCTTTGATTGTGTCATCTAGCTCATATCATTAGCCCTCGGTGTCTTCCCGGTTTCGATAACCGAGGTGTATCGACTAACTTAACTATGGTTGATTTATTATTCGTTTATACGTACTCGTTTAACGTTGTAATCGGATCCGGGTTTTGGGTTTCGGTTTTGGTTCGTTTAATCGTTTAATCGTTCCTTTGCGTTTTTATAGTTCGTTTATATATCCATGTTTATTAATATTGATTAATAACTATTGAAACGAAATAATTACTAAAACGGGTTGAAAAGGTTTATCCGTTTTCGTGCCGAACCACCGTTGAAACCCAACAATAAATGCATGTTAATGATCTTGATGTACAAGCTTTGGAATAAAACAATGTATTATACTACTTTGCTATGATATACTCTTAACATGTCCGACAATTTTTATATATCAATTTCCATAAAGAAATATTTTCATTGATAGTTCAATGAAAATCCATGTTGATAAGTTAAACCTCACATGCATATTGCTGTTCTCGAGAATCACTAACATTAAAAAGAGCCATGATTTGAAGAAAACCCTATAAATAAATGAGATTTCTATATAATAAATCTTAGTCAACGATGACGACCATTCTGGTGCCTAGAAACTCTTCTTGACATAATCATTTATCTTCAAAGTAACCATCCATCCCAGTTCTCACAAAAGAAATTGTTAGTTTCATATACATGAGGGAGACCTCAGTGATAGTTCGTCACAAACCGTAGTCAATTTATTGGCTCGTTTGTTGGAAACCATCGGAATGTAGAGTTGTTCATGTAGCAAACACTATTTGGAGTTCTATTCAAAACTTACAGTGGGTCTAAAGCCTTTGCTTGATAACATGGGCCCACAAGCCGGCCCTACATATGGGTGATTATTTTTACCATAATTTAAATTTGGCCTAATATATTAATCTACTGATATATAACATGTAACATATACATCCTTACTAGCACACTCACAGGAGTACTAGTTATTGACAAAATAAAGAGGTGGTGGCCCCAGTTATGTAAAATGACACCACCTTAGGTCATGTGTAGTGGATGAGCTACAATTAGGGGCGAATTGTGACACGTGGCGCCCGGTTAGCATAGAGTGGAAATTTATTTTTGGGGTGTAATGGTGTAGGGGCTACAAGTTGGGCCCACAGGGTGTTTTTTTATTATTTTCTTTTTATAATTAAACTAATTAAATAAAAACCAATTTATTTAAATAATTAAATAAAAATGTATTAAAATTAAAAAATAAATACAAAAAAATACATAAACTAAAAAAAATACACGAATAATAAAAATAAATTATAATAAAAAAACACACAAAAATAAAAATACACATAAAAATTTCTATAAAAAAACTAATATATTCGTCTTCATCTTCGTCTTCGTCCCCGTCGTCGTCATTGTCCTCCTCCTCGTCTTCGTCCTCGTACTCATCTCCGTCCTCGTACTCGTCCTCGTCCTCCTCAATGGGACGATTATCCCACACGTGTTGAACCAAATCCGCCTTCAGTTGGTTATGTATATCACTTGATGTGAGCTGGTGAATGTTATACGTTCGTTGGTCTTGGGTTGGTTCAGGGAACTGTTCTGGAACGCTTCCTGGTATATAGTGTTGACATATTGCTTTTCCCTTGTCTTCTAAAATCATATTATGCAATATGATATACGTATACATGGCATCGCTCATTTTTGCCAACGTCCATACACGACAAGGGTTTTTCAAATAATGCCAACGTTTTTTTAGAACACCGAAACACCTCTCGATATCCTTTCTCGTGGACTCTTGCTTCTTCTTAAAATAATCTCTTTTTTCTTCGATAGGGTCTTGAACGTCTTGACGATGATCGAGTACTCTTGATATATCCGATCTCCCAAATAGTATCCGTGACGATAGAAGGTATCGTTGGAATAAAACGGTAAGACCGGTATGCTACGGCTTATGTAATACTCTAACACGGGTGACGCGTTGAGAACATTTATGTCGTTGTTGGACTCGACTGAGCCGAAATAGGCTGACCAAATCCAGAGGTCGTGTGAACAAATGGCTTGAAGACTAACCGTTGGCACTCCATGGTCACCACGAGTGTATTGACCTCGTCATGCGGTTGGACAGTTGGCCCACTCCCAATGCATGCAATCTATACTCCCGATCATGCCTGGAAAAGAATGTTTGCTTTCGTGTACATCATATATGCGAGTCAGGTCGTTTGAAGTAGGAATCCTCAGATAACGACGAGAGTATAATTGTATTATCCCTATACAAATAAATTATTAAACAATATTTATATTAAAAACAATAGTTAATACAAACAATTTAAATATTACCGATGCAAAAATTCTCCAACGCATCTCTCGTTGTTTTCTCAGCCATCTTTAAATACTCGTCATTGATATCGGTCGTGTTGCCGTATGCGAGGATGCGTAGAGCCGAAGTACACTTTTGGATGGCGGAGAATCCTAAATATCCTCTTGCGTCGGGTTTCTGTTGAAAATACTCATACTCCCGCTCCATATCTCCAACGATGCGCAAAAATAAACGCTTGGACATCCGAAAACGACGTCGAAACATAACGTCGTTAAATGTAGGTGTGCCGTCGAAGTAGTCCTTCATCAAACGAGCGTTCGCTTGCGTACGATCCCGAAGGATATATGACCGTCTACGTGGTGCCGTAGATGGAGCAAAGCCGGACACCATGTTATTGGCGACGGCCCGAACTGCGTTCGTGACTTGTCGGTGAATCTGATGAATCATTCGACTCTCGTGGAATCCGGGGAACTCATTGAGTTTGAAAAAGTATGAAAATAATAAAAATGATTGGTATTTTTATGTTTGAGTTTGTGTATGATAGGGTGAAAATGGTTAGATAAAGTTTGATATATATGTTAAGTTTTTAAATTAATTTTTTTTATATTTAGCCGTTACCCAACGGTAAGATTATTATTATTATATTATTATTAATCAATCTCGCAGGCGATAAACTAACCCCGCCCCCGCCCCATTTTGCCCAAATTTCGCCCAGGGGGCGGTGTTCCACCCTAAAATTGTCCCAAATTCGCCCACTTTCTCGCCCACTACGTTTGGCCTTATTAAAGATTCTTTCCAACCAAACATTTAAGAGAGCCATTATTGACTCAATGTCCAATTGTCATACTGGGCTATAACTAATAAAAAGTCAACGATGAGAACCACTCTCGTTCCTACAAAGAGGACATTTCTCTTAGTCTTCTTGACTCAGTACTCACAATGGGGAAAAAAGGCCAAAGCCCCAACACAAGCATCTGGATATCATCATGGATTTTCAGCATGGTAGTTGTCGTGTTCATAGTGATGGCTAAACAGGTGGCTTCACAGTCAACTGCTAACAAGACTTTGCTTAGAAAGTATTGTAGAATATACAAAGCGTCGAATGGAGAGTCATACTTAAGCAACATCAATATCACCCTTTCTAGCCTCCAGAGGCAGCTGTCCAATCCACAGGTATACTACGCCTTTGCACAGAGTAACAGTGGTGAATTTGTCTACGCCTTCGCTTTGTGTAGGGACTATCTCTCGACCACCCAGTGTCTGGCTTGTTTTGAGTCACTGGTTAACGAGACGAAGTCGTGTGGGACTTCTGACGGTGTTAACTTGATTAATGATGATTGCAGTGTCAGGTTAGTATCACATTTGTCTGTAATTTTCTTACACATGTTTGGAATTTATTAAAGAAATTGATATCTATAGGAACTAAATTTTGAATCAAAACATCATAAAAGGAAATAGAATAGAAGATATTAAAAGGAATTGAAATTTATGAAATGATTTTAAAATTGAGGGTGCGTTTGTGGAATCTTTTCGAAGGAATTAGAAATTACAAAAAAAATGGAATCCGTAATGTCGACCGCAATCTAATTAACATCACTAACCGACGTCTGACGCGTTAACCGGCACCAGACGCATAACTGACACCAGACATGTAATCAACTACATACACCTTATGCGTTAACAGGTGTTAATTAGATGCCTAACTGACGTCTAGCACGGTAATCAACGTTGGGTGCCAGACGCGTCATCGATTTAACCAACGCCAAACGTATACCGACAAGCATGAATCTTATTAGAATGCAACTAGGGTCAGAGATTCCATTTAATTTGGGTGAAATCCTTCACATGTTGGAAGATTTGTGAAGAGTTTAAAATCCAATTCTAATTCATTTGAACCAAACACGTAAATAGAATAAATTGAATTCTGCGAACCAAACGTGATCTAAAACTCGGCATAATTAACCTATCCACGTGAATTTGTTGTTCAATACTTCAATACAATAAGTTTAGACATCAAGTTGTGAAGGTTTTAAAAAATATATAAAAATTATAAAAATACTTATTTTAGTCTAATAATTAGAAGCCGCCGACGGCCACTTGTGCAGGTCCTTCACTATAAGGCTGAGGGGTGTGGGGGGCTCTAATGGGGGCTCTAGTGGGGGCTCCAGCCAATAATATTATGACGTGTTGCAGAGAGAGAAATTGGATAAGGGGGGTGTTGGAGCCCCCGTTGGAGCCCCTGGCCCTGGTGTGGAGGGGCTCCAGCCAATAATATTTTTTTTTAATTTTATAAGAGCTCAACGGCTCTTTTTCGAACTCCAAGACACCTTTTATCTCTCTTCTCCCGCGACCAGCCTCACGCCTGCCTGGATTTCCGCGCTCGCGCCCCTGCTCGCGCCCCGGTGGTGTGGGGTTCGCGCCCCGGAGGGGCTCTAGCGCCCCGGTTAGCGCCCCACACCCCTCATCCTAATATCAACGTCATATCGTTTGTGCACATTGCCAACTTGATTTTGACATCTTTGAGAGTTGAGACTATATTGACTTAAAATCAACACTATGCTAGTAAAGATGGGTTATTAATCATTATTAATTCTAGGTTTTTTATTTTAAAAGTAAGAAAAGAAATACACACACACACCCAAATTCACAATTTATTGTTAAATAGGAGCGGAAATCTTTTATGTCGTTAAGCAATTTATAAACGTCTGTTATGCCGTTACGCAATTTATAAATATCTGTTATGCCGTTAAACAATTTATAAATATCTGTTATGTCGTTAAGCAATTTATGGAGTTTATTATTGAAAGACAACAATAAGTCTTCAAATGCTTGAAAGTTTTTTGAAAACCCTTCGTTTATTAATTTTGTCCTTGTAAGAGACATCATAAAAAAGTCTTCAATTGCATGAAATCTTTTGAAAACCTTTTGTTTATTGATTTTTTTATAAGACATGAGTATATGTCTTTGGATTTATAAAAGACATGAAGTCTTCATTTGTGTTCTTAGGTTTATTAAATTTCCAATGAGAAATCATTTAGTTTTGATAAAGATTAATCGAGTTTTGTTTTGAGAAATCAAATTTTGTAAAGATGCTTAAGGAGAGATTATAACAAATACTTTTTGAAGTAAATTAACAGTTATGAAATAAACCATACATCTTCTTCTTATCCAGCTAAGTGAACCTTTTAAGTTGAATTTTACAAGTGACCAACCCAACCAATCTGTTCCCTACGGCCTCCCGCCTCAACGGTACTCTTATGGCTCCAGGTTTTACAAAATTCTTAAAGATGAACTTGATGGATAATAAGAACTGATATATTTATTTCACAACTGTTCTTCCCGAGGGAAGAACTTCTTAGTACTTACATAATACTCTCCTTTAACAAGGAGATTACTCACTAATACACATGATTACAAGAGAGAAAAGAAAGATAGAATGGGATCGAGAATGAGATGCCTAAACTTAAGAATTATTCTCCTTTATATAGGAGGAGAAGATTTATACAATGGACTAAAATGCCCTTCTAATTTCGTCATGCATGACGTTTTTAATCGACATACCCATGTGTTGGGTCCAGTTCCCTGATGTCTTCATCCGAGTAATAGCTGTAAAGTTGAGAGCTATTATCTTCTTTTGTACTGTCTGAACAGTATTCGCAATTATGATTTTCATAAGTGCGCTGAAGCTCCTGACATAGTCTTTCTTTTGTGACTGGCCCTGCTTCTACTTTATTAAAGATGATTCATTGTTCCATTTTTTCTAAAGCTTCTTTCTCTTGCTTTGGTAGTGGAAGACTACTAAAGCTGGTAATTACACAGTGGTGACTGTAATAGTTTACTTTATTAAAGCTTCCAGCTTTTATTTTTTGCAAGTTTTCAAGAATTTTTAGAAAACTCTTGACTCTTATTTCAACCCAGTTGCTTGGGTCTTCATATTTTTCTTCCATGACTTTGGATGGGTTCACGGTTCTTGTTTTAGCAAGACCGATTTCCAGATGATGGTAACTTTGGGAGGACTTTCCTTGGTGCCAATCTGGGAGTGTAGAGGTACACTTGATGAAGATGTTAGCATCTTTTGCTGCTGCAATCTTTTTTCGAAAGTTTTTGATAGCTTTCTTCATTCCTTTGGCCATTAAATTAATTTCTTGTAAATTAGAGGAAGGATAAATATACTTAACTAACCCAGCAGAGAATGCTAAGGAGATAAGTTCTGGGCTTGCGCCTGGACAAAAGACAATTAAACTTTTAGTAGCCTTATCTTCTGTGTAAATGTGCTCGGATTCAAAGTCATTTTGACTTAAAGACTGTGCCTTAGACCATAATGGTCTAAATTCATCAAGAGATACAATATCGTGGGATTCTTCTTCTTTCTCTTCAGAAAATTTTAATTTTGAAGGAAATGGGGAAGCTTTTATGAACTCAACGGTTTTTTCTTGTTTTCCTGGTTTTAAAGGTTCAGGAAAAATTGTTACCTTCAAAGGTATTTCCCTCTTTCCAAGATTTGCTGAATAGCGGGTGGCTTCTTGTTGGGCTTGTGCTAACGTCCCAAACTTTTTGAATGGATAGCTTCTTCCATCCAAGTAACTTTTGACTGTTGACCGGTCTTCGTATATCCCTCTATGCTCACCGTCAAAGATAACATAGAACCTTGTTTTTGGATTTTCTGGTCTCTGTGTGATTTGAGAGTAACTTGGTCTTAATGAGACCTCTTCAGTTTTTGGCAAACTGTCAGCCATCAACGGATTTGATTTGTCTTTACCAGAGCCGTTTGCTTCTGGACTAGATGAAGATCTTAGTTCTTCATTAACTTTTCTTTTGCTTTTTTCCAAAGCAACAGGAGTAAACGAACTTGTTTTTTCTTTACCCTTTGCCGTTTGAAAGGGAATAGATTCAGATTGTCTCCTTTCGGATTCCCGCTCTGAATTAGCAGTTGTTTCTAGACTTTCGTCATAGAGTGCTATTTTTTCTTGAATAGACTTTAATTCTATAAGAAGAATTTTTTCTTTGAGACGTAATGCCTTTAGCTCTTCCATGGGTTTTTTTCTTTTTATGGAAAAGATTTGTATGCTCCATTTGAGGAAGGTTTTAGCTCCTTAAATAGGAGAAATAAGGTGTGAATAGTTTTCACGATTATTGAAAGTCTCGTGTCAGGCAGTCAGCCAACACGTTTTTGGTTCCCTCAAGATGCTCAATGTCGAAAGCATATCTAGAAAACCACATTTGCCATCTGACTAGACAGCCTTTGATATAATTGGAATTTGAATTTAAATAAACCAATTCATTTTTCTTTTGAAGATTTTTTCGAAGATTTTTATAAAAATTGTCCGGGTATTCATCTTCATTCATCCCCCAGTTTAAAAGTTTTATTTTATTCATCTCGAACTATTAGAGCTATTGCTACTGTCTGAAGATGAATCATACATTATTTCAATTGAGTATACCTGCATATAGTCATCAAAAATATTTTTCGAAGGATAATATCCTTCAATTTCTGCCTCAGAAATGAATTTTACATTTTCTGGGAACTTTTGTCTATTAGGACATTCGTTGGCATAATGCCCCTCTTCCGAGCATATCCAGCAACGGCATTTCTTTTTTCCTTGGGGACAAACCTTAGGTTTTTCTTTTGAAAAGTATTTTCCAGTGACGAATTTTCTTTTCTTGGGTTTCCAAAACCTTCTTTTAGTTTTATATTTTCTTTTATATTTCTTTTTGAAATATTTGTTTTTGTCCTCATCACACCCAAAAGATAATTGAGGTGTATCAGTAATTCTATGGCAACAATTTTTGTTAAATCTTTTTAACTGTTTTTGCTTGTTGGAAAACTCGCAGTAAATAGCAATTTCTTCTTTAACAATTCTTGTAGCAAAACCTAGGGAGTGTTTTGTTAAGTCGTTCTTTTCCTTATTCCATCGTTCTTTGGCTTTTTCGCCAATAATAGGAATTTCCATTTGGTAAACTTCTATCCAAGAATGATATTCACCTGTACTTAGCTTGTATAAGTTTTGTTTAAAAAGACAAGTAAAATCATCTAAAAGACATATATCACAAAGTTGTGATTGAGTTAATATTTGTCTTGCTTTTTCAAGCAATTTTTGGTTCTCATGATCTTTATTTGTAAGGAAATCAAGACCTAAGAACATCATATACATGGCATTAATAATTTGATCAAAGAGATCATCCCCATGTAAATCTTCATTCCAAGTTGTACCTTTAATAAAATCTTGGACTATTCCTGCGGACTTATGTTCTATTAATAACAATAAGGCCTTGGCATTGGAAAATTCTTCTGGATTAGACTGGATAATCAGACTAATCTCAGTGTTCCATTTGTCGATTGTTTCTTTTCTTTGATTAAAATAAAAAATACAATCAATTTTTATGGTACCAATTTCAGTTGAACTACCATTATTTTTATCTGAATTTGGTATCCCCTTATGATAGGGCATAGAGAATTCATATTGTGTGTTCTCTTTCTTGTAGGATGGCTTGCGGTTACTACTACTAGCAGCGCTGGATTGATTCATCCTATGTTTTGGAATTTCTTCTTCCGAAGAATCTTCTTCTTCAGTTTCGGGTTCTTTTAAAGCAAAGATTTTTTCTTTATTTTCTGGAAAATATTTTTCTTTTAATTATTTATTTTCAGAAAATTTCTTTTCGCACCCTTGATCGCTTAAGGTCATGAGTTGGACGAGTTCCTGTATTTTTTCGGGTGAATAGCTTTCCAGCTGCTCGTCAAAAATTTGTTCTAATCTTTGTGTGATAGAACTCATTTATTTACAAGACAAAATAGTTTTATTATTTTGAAGATTTTGTATTTCTTTTTCGAAATTTCGTTTTTGTTGCATCAAAAGATCCAGTTTTTTAAGCTTATCGCATGGATGGATGCTTAAGTTATTTTGAAGCTCATTTATTTTTTGAAAGATATTTTGAAGATTAGAATAGTTCATTCTAATTTCTGGATTTATCTTTTGAATAGGATTTCTCATCTGACTTTTATTAGTCTTTTGAGGTAGATCCGAAAGGCCATTCCAAAGCGTTAGGACTTTTAGAACTTCCTAGTGAAGGATTTCCAACATTAAAGTTGGGAAAAGAGTATTTTTGAAATCTCTTTTTCTCATTAGAAGTATTTTCTTTATGTTCTTCAGGCTTTAGTGTTTTTTCTTCTTTAATCTTATCAATTTTGTCTGAGACATCCTTGATAATTTTTGCCGCTATGGCTTCTAAGCCTTCATTGGTAGTTAATTTTTCTACCTTTTTGATTAATTCTTTAATCGATTCTTCGATTTTTATTAGACTCATGCTATAGAAATTATTGCTTTTCTAGCCTTGAGATTGTCAATTCTTTTTCTAATAGCAAGAATTTCTTCTTTTAAAGCTTTTATTTTTGGAGTTTTTGCTTTATGACTTGTCATAATATCTACTCTAACTTGCTCTATTTTTATAAGAAAAATTTGTATTGAAGCTTCTTCTTGAATAATTTCTTCATTTAGAAGCTCTAAATTTTTAAGGATTGGCTGTGATGAAGTCATTTCCCAGCTATTTCCTTAAGAATTTCATCATATCTGTCAACTTTTTCAGACATAGATCTTATTAATTGTGATTCAGTAAAACTGGATTCTCCTATTCTCAAAGGGTTTCCAGTAAAACTGTGTCTAGGTCGGGACACTAGAGGTTGTTTATTGCGAGCAATATTAATTGCCCAATCTTCTTGTAACTGTGAAGGTTTAGAAAATTTACTTCCTTCGACAGTTCCAATTTCTGAGAATATATCATCAATTGTTATATTCTCTTTCTCTTTATAATCAATTGAATGAGTACTATTTGTTAAAGCATACGAGATTAAATAATTAATCGTAAATACTTTATTACCCGGTTCCATAAGGTCGGTTCTTTCACATTGATGTATGAAACTTAATGTTTTATCGAAATCTTTTGAATCTCGATGTAAGGCAAATTTAGGATATATGGTAAACATAAATTTTCCATATGCTAAATTTCCTTGTACTGCTCCTAAAAGAGCATATTGTCTGTTAACAATTCTATTGTCAACTAGAGCCATTTTTATAGGAAAATTAATTCCATCTCTAAATTGTGCTTTTAGAAGAATTTTTACTGCTCCTATATGCACCATGTTCATAGTTCTTTTTAACTCAGGTTTCATAGTCAAAAGTCTTTTTGATATTTCGCCTAGGTATACTTCTCCTGAAGTATCTTTTATATCTACTGAAAGTTCTTCATTATTGAAGCAGTAGAAAATCTTATTTTTTCTAGAGAAAGCCCTTGAGACTAAACTCTGTAAATGATTAGGTTGATTAAAAACAGTTTTTGTGTCAAGCTTGAATTTAAGCCTGTTAATTTTTTCTAGTTGATTAAAATTAATCATATAATCTGAAGCAAAACCGTTTTCATTTTCTCTAAAGTTTATTACTTCAGTTATTTCTTGATTGTTAGATGTTTCACAATCAGTTTCTTTATGATCTATCTTAAGAGACATTTGATTGCTAGTAATTTTTTGATTACTAATCCCACTTTTTAAAAACGAGCACGAGGATCTGATACCAGAATGCAGAAATCTTTTATGTCGTTAAGCAATTTGTAAACGTCTGTTATGCCGTTAAGCAATTTATAAATATCTGTTATGCCGTTAAACAATTTATAAATATCTGTTATGCCGTTAAGCAATTAATGGAGTTTATTATTGAAAGACAACAATAAGTCTTCAAATGCTAGAAAGTTTTTTGAAAACCATTCGTTTATTAATTTTGTCCTTGTAAGAGACATCATAAAAAAGTCTTCAATTGCATGAAATCTTTTGAAAACCTTTTGTTTATTGATTTTTTATAAGACATGAGTATATGTCTTTGGATTTATAAAAGATATGAAGTCTTCATTTGTGTTCTTAGGTTTATTAAATTCTGTCACAACCCCCGACCCCTATACTACGGGAGGGGAGCCGTGAACATTGATTGGTGGTATCGGAGTTTATTAAATTATTTTGCAGTGGAAAATTTCATCAGGACCGTAGTTAGGAAAAATGATCAGAGTTATAAAAACACCATGTTTATTATTATGATAAACCGGAAACTTAATCCCTTTTAATACAAACATAAGTTTTATAGGGTTAAACCCTAATTTACAAAACACGTTTCTTTATTTTGGAGACAAGCCACTTATTTAAGCTGGAAGCCCGCAGGCATCCTTCCTTTGTCTCTAACAAGTCACCTGAAACATGTTTAAAATATTTGATCAGCAAGAAATACTGGTGAGTACATTCATTTGTAAATGACACATTTTACAGTTACAACATTAAGATGTTTTACACCTGCCTGCTTACAAATTACCGAAAAGTACTTGTCACTCGACCGTATCTATGACTGTGGTTATATTACTTATTGGCTAACACTTGTCCAATAAGTAACGTGTAATAGCCCAGTAGGCAAGCCTTGTATACAAAACCCCACAATACCAGTAGTAACCATTCCGTAAGTCTACAGAGACTTAATCACTGTAATGTATTTAAAATACTTTAAAAATATATTTGAAAACATTTAGACAATCTATCATGGGTTTTATAGGTTTTGAAATCACCATGACAGTGTCAGAAAAATAGTTGTCTCACACAAATGTGAGTGGTACAAAAACTCGAATGTCTCACCTTGCAAGTTTACAATTAAGTAACACCTCCTGGTATTAAGCACCTAGGATAAACACAATGTAGTATAACTAGATTAGTATAAAACCAATAATCATAACGATAATCACGAGAGTAGAAACTTTACACAATGGCACAATGTCATACCTTAACAGGCAGAGCTTTCGGATTCGTGTATATCTCTTTCGATCGGATATCGTTACGATACTCGGGTATTATACCGTTATCTTAATATATAAAAGTATATGTGTGTGAAATCAGAGAGAAAGTAGAGAATTCTGTGTGAAAAATGAACGTCCCATTCACTTCCTATTTATAGCAGGTTTTGAACCCCATCACGCTACGCAATGGCCATAAATAGAAAGCCATCGTGCGAAGTGCAAAGTGCGCCATCAAAGCGCCACATTGCGCCCATCGCACTTCGCCCGTGCCCGTGCGCGTACGGGTGCTTCGCACCCTCCGCTAGGACCACTTAGTGTGATATGTCTTATAATAACATTAACATAGAAATTTCCTTTCTTATAAAGAGCTCACTAGTTTGTTAATCTAGCGATGTGGGACAAGAGTTTACAAACCTATTTATACTATGGTGGTTCCTTCTCCATTTCTTTCCTCCACCAATGTGGGATGAAATTTCCTTCACTTATCTCTTTACTTTCATTTTATGGTTTGTTATAGTCTCCCCTCCTTATTTTGAATCTCGTCCTCGAGATTTGATTTGAATAAGTGTGGGTACTTTTGTTTCATTTAGGATTCCAATTCCCAAGTATATTCTGGTCCACGCTTTGAATCCCACTTCACCTTGACCAGAACTATTCTTTTATGCTTGAGATTCTTGATCTTTCTATCTTCAATTTGCAAAGGTTTCTCAACGAATTTCAACTTTTCATTTACCTTTATATCTTGAAGGGGTACTTCAAGTGTTTTGTCAGCTAAACATTTCCTTAAGTTACTTACATGAAATACATCTGTATACCTGACATTTCCTCTGGTAATTCTAGCTGATAGGCTACTGGTCCAATTCGTTTGAGAATCTGAAATGGTCCAACAAACCTTGGACTTAACTTTCCTCTCTTACCGAATCGGATTACTCCTTTCCATGGAGATACTTTCAGTAGCACTTTGTCTCCAACTTGAAATTCCAATGGTTTACGTCGATGATCCGCATAACTTTTCTGACGATCTCGTGCGGTCTTTAATCTTTCCTTAACTTGATTTATCTTATCAGTACTTTCTTGTATGATTTCAGGACCAGATAATTGTTTTCCTCCTATTTCTGCCCAACACACTGGAGTTCTACACCTTCGTCCATAAAGGGCTTCAAATGGGGCAACATTAATACTTGTATGATAACTGATATTATAGGAGAATTCTATCAGTGGTAAATGGTCATCCCAATTTCCACCAAAATCTATTACACATGCTCTCAGCATGTCTTCCAATGTTTGTATGGTCCTTTCACTTTAACCATCAGTCTGTGGATGGTATGCTGTGCTCAAGTTTAATTTTGTTCCCATAGCTACTTGGAATCTTTTCCAAAAATGAGAAGTAAAACGACTATCCCGGTCCGATACAATGGATAATGGAACTCCATGTAATGTGACAACTTTGTCCACATACAGCTTAGCCAATTGTTCCATTTTGAAAGTTTCCTTCATCGGTATGAAATGAGCTGATTTTGTTAATCTATCCACAATCACCCAGATTGTGTCATTACCTTTTCTTGCGGTAGTTAATTTGGTAACAAAATCCATTGTTATTAATTCCCATTTCCATTCTGGCAGTTCTAATTGTTGAAGTAATCCGGATTTCTTTTGATGTTCTGCTTTAACTTGTGAACAAGTTAAGCATTTTGTAACATAACTAGATATGTCCTTTTTCATTCCTATCCACCAATAGATTTTCTTCAAATCTTGATACATTTTATCTCTTCCAAGATGCATTGTGCATTTGGAGTTATGGGATTCTTCGAGAATCTTTTCTCGTAACCCTCCTATGATTGGTATCCAGATCCTGTTTCCCATTCGGAGAATTTCGTCATTTCCTTTGACAAGTAGATCAATGGTACCATTTCTTTTTTCATCGGCAATATTATTTTCTTCTATTGCTTGTTTCTGAGCATTCTTTACTTCATCAATTAAATTGATTTGAAGTTCTAACCTTAAGGCTCGCACTCTTTTAGGTTTCTCATGCTCTTTTCTGCTAATGCATCGGCTACTATATTTGTCTTACCTTCACGGTATAGGATTTCACAATCATAGTCGCTAAGAATTTCCATCCAGCGTCTTTGCCTCATGTTAAGTTCCTTTTGCCCAAAGATATATTTTAAACTTTTATGATCTGTGAATACAGTAAACTTACTACCATATAAATAGTGTCTCCAGATCTTTAGGGCAAAAATTATTGCTCCCAATTCTAAGTCATGTGTTGTATAATTCTCTTCATGCTTCTTTAATTGTCTAGATGCGTAAGCAATAACTTTTTCACGTTGCATTAGTACACATCCTAATCCTGATTTAGAAGCATCACAACAGACTGTGAAGTCTTTAGTTCCTTCTGGTAGTGCAAGTATTGGGGCATTTGTTAACTTTTGCTTCAAAGTTATAAAAGCTTCTTCTTGCTTAGGTCCCCATTCAAACTTGACATTCTTACACGTTAACTTGGTTAACGGAACTGCTATTCGGGAAAAATTTTGAATGAAGCGTCTATAGTATCATGCTAATCCTAAGAAACTTCGAATTTCTGTAGGAGTTTTAGGAATTTCCCAATTAGTAATAGCTTCTATTTTGGAAGGGTCCACATGAATACCTTCATGGTTAATCAAGTGTCCTAGAAATTGTACTTCTTGTAACCAAAATTCACACTTTGAAAATTTAGCGTAAAGATTCTCTTTTCTCAATAGTGTCAAAAGTGTATGAAGATGTTTGACATGATCTTCACTGGTTTTGGAATAAATAAGTATATCGTCTATAAAAACGATTACAAATTTATCAAAATATGGTTTACATATTCGATTCATCATATCCATAAAGGCAGCTGGTGCATTGGTTAACCCAAATGGCATGACTGTAAACTCATAATGACCATATCTTGTCCTAAAAGCTGTTTTAGGAATATCTTCTTCTTGCACTTTTAATTGGTGGTATCCTGAGCGTAAATCAATTTTAGAGAAATATCGAGCTCCTTGGAGTTGATCAAATAAATCATCAATTCTCGGTAAGGGATATCGATTCTTAATTGTGACTTTATTTAATTCTCTATAATCGATACACATACGCATTGACCCATCTTTCTTTTTGACAAACAGTACTGGTGCTCCCTAGGGTGATAAACTAGGTAGTATAAAACCTTTTTCTAGCAGTTCATCTAATTGCTTCTTTAATTCTAACATCTCTGTTGGCGCTAATCTATATGGTGCTTTAGCAACTGGTGCTACTCCTGGTATTATATGAATTCTAAATTCCAATTCACGATCAGGCGGTTGTCCGGGTAAATCTTCTGGAAAGACGTCAGAGTATTCCGATACTACCGGAATTTCCTTTATCTCTTTTCCTTTGGCGCAAATGATTACAGAAATCATATATGCTACGCCTTGTTTCCTTAGATAGCTTGCCACTTTCATTACTGATATGAACTTTCTAGGCTTGAGCATCTTATCTCCTTGGATTGTAATAATTTCTCCTGTTGGCGAGCGAATTTCAACAGAATTCGTATTACAGAGGATTCGAGCATGATTAGCTGCTAACCAGTCCATTCCTAGTATAACATCGAATCCAGCTAGATTCATTGGGAGTAAATTTGCTTTAAACTGGTGGCCTAGTAAGTTTATGTTTTCTTCTTGGAGTACTTCATGAGTATGAATGGAATTTCCATCGGCCAATTCTACCGTGCAAACTTGATGGAGTTTGGTTAATGGTTGATTTAAGGCTTGGCAAAACTTCGTGTTTATAAAACTTTTGTTTGCTCCGGAATCAAACAATACTTTAGCGTAAATGTTATTGATAAGGAACGTACCCGCAATGACGTCTGGAATCATTGCTGCTTCTTGTGCAGTAAGCTGAAAAGCTCGTGCATTCTTCTTAGGTCCATCTGTGTTCTTTGCTTTGTTGTCAGGCGCCTTTATCAGCTTTGGACATTCTGGACGGATGTGGCCAGGTTATCCGCAGTTGTAGCAAACACGACTTTCCTTTCTTCTACATTCTTCATCCGTATGTCCAGCCATTTTGCAATAATTGCAATACTTACTTTTCTTAAAAGCGCATCTCCCTGAATGCCTTTTTCTGCAAGTTTACAGAAAGGATGAGCATATGATTGCCCTGTTCCTTTCTTCCGAAATTCTTGGGAAATTTTCAGGGCTAGATCTTTCTTTTTGTTTTCTTCCTGAGTTCGGACTAATCCGCGTGTCAAGGTATTAGCTAGCTCAACTGTTTCTTCAATAGTCTGAGGTCTAGCTGACTTTACCAGATCGCGGATTTCACTTACTAATCCCCAAATATAACGAGAAATTAGTACTGATTCTGGCGAAGCCAAAGCCGGTACCATTCTTGCATATTCGAAGAATTTTGTCGTATACTCACGACACTTCACACCCTCCATCTTGTGGTTTAAGAACATAGTAGCAATCTTTTCTCTTTCATGAGGAGAACAAAATTTCATTTCTACTATTTCTTTAAATTCTTCCCAGGTCATAGTATAGACTACGTGACTTCCTTTTGATTGGAGAATCGTGTTCCACCATTCCATTGCTTCATTAATGAAGAGGTTAGAAGCATATATTATTTTATCTTCTTCAGCAACACTTACTGATTCTTATTATAGTTTATGTCTTTTCTAACCAGCGTAGTGCTGAAATGGGTCCTTCTAGGGGTGTACACGGACCGGACCGGACCGAACCGGACGAGAGCATGTCCGTGTCCGTCCGTTAAGCTTTTGACGGACAAACGGACGGTTCACGAACACTCTACCGAACAAAAATTAATGTCCGTGTCCGTCCATTAAGAAATTGAGTTTGTCCGTGTCCGTCCATGTCCGTCCGTTAATATTTTAAACGGACGTTAACGGACAATAATGGGCAAACGAACACTAATGGACATTGATGGACAAACAAACATGTGAACATTAATGGACAACGAACACTAATGGACAAATATAAACGGTTACATATTAACACCAAGCATATATCTAAACAACTTCACATACAAATTAGGAATTACACCATATAACATTCAAATATACTTAACACTTAATATATTAACATAAAGTGGATCACTATAATATAAGAGACATCAAACATGTGTAGTAATATAAAAGTGTTATTAATAACACTAGAAATTCCGCAGTTAAATTACAATGCTGGATAGGTATAAACACTAACGATACCTGTCGGACATTACCGGACGTAATCGGACGAACGTTACCGGACGTTCACGAACACTATTGAACGGACTTGTCCCTTGTTCGTGTTCGTCCGTTAAGCTTACCGAACGAATTTTTTATGTCCATGTCTGGTTCGTTTATTAAACGAACGAACATAAACGAACTTCTTGCCGAACAGACGCCCGGACGTCCGCCGGACGTCCGGTTCGCTTACAGCCCTAGGTCCTTCATTTCCAGAGAATTCGGTTGGTTTACAAGCTAAGAAATCCTTGTAAGTACAACCGTAGACTTTTGACTTTTTGGGTTGTGGGTTGCTATTCCCTCCATTCACGCTATGACTAGCCTCATCGTTAGACTTACGTTTATTACTCTCGGTCTTATGCCTAATTACAGAAACAGGTTGCCTAATAGCATCAACAATTAAAGGAATTGCTTCAGTGATTTTCAGAGCTATCATATTTTCAATAGCATTCATATTCAAACGACTTTCTTGATTATGAATTTCATGATTATGCTCGTTTCCGGGATTGTGCTCATTTACGTGACTATGCTCATTTTCGCGATTGTGTTCATTTTCGCGATTGTGCTCATTCGACATCTGAATTACAATTAAGAAAGAAATTATTAATATCGTAATCAAATAATAAGGTAGCAAGATATTATTAACACTTAAACATAAAATAACACATAGGCACAGAATATGTCAAAATCGTCGATCTTTGCGACATTTACTCTTTTTATATATATGCATCATTATATTTTACATCTACACACTATATATATGCGTCACTACACACCTTTCTTACATACATGCACTCTTTATATATATATATAGAAGAAATTACGATAATGAACATATAAATATTATATATATATATATATATATGGCTTTATATATAAGGCTCTCGGTCATAGTATTTCCAGAGTAGGGTCTCTCCAATATTCCTCAGTCTATTGGCGGTATCCACCAATTCATCTCCATAGTGACGGAGATCTGTCGTCATTTCCGGCGTCATGGTGGGGTAGTTTGCGGTTTCCGCCTGGAATGGTGCATAAGGATTTGACATCATTGTTTGGTATTGCCAATCGTTTGTCCACCATTCTTCCATTTGAGATTGACTGATGATGTCATCATGGGGAAATGTATTATTTGGGTCTTGAGTTGGCATATTAGGGTTGCTGGAACTTCCTGCACCTATATCGTTGAATGCTGGTTGGAAGATTTCACATTCATCTAGGCATCTGCCTAGTCTTTCTTGCAGTGGTATTGTTGACATAGGTGGTGGTAAAGTTGGCGGTGGTTCAATTTGTTGTGGTTGTTGAGTTGGTTGTGATTGAGTTAATTGTTCAGGTTGTGGTTGAGTTGATTGTTTGATTGTAGTTTTTCCTTTCTTATTTCTTCTCAGTCCTCGTTGCCAATCTTTGAGCCTTATTCTTCTTTTAGGCTTTGGTTTCTCTACAGGTAGAGCTTGAAAGATCATGGGTTCAGGTTGTTGTTGACTAGCTTCTCCTTCTTCTATATCCGTGGAGTTAACGGATATGTGTTCGAAAGCTTCAACTAGCTCACTCATGCTGTTAATCAAAAACAATAAAACAACGAACTCCAAAAGAAAGTTGTTTTTATTTTCACGTGTGATTAGAATCTTATACGTATGGTTAACACATAGGTTAAGGCATGTATTTCCTAACTTTTAATTTAAGGATTAGGTATTATTAAAATAACCATAATAAACCAGTGGCTCTGATACCACTTCAGCTGTCACAACCCCCGAACCCTATACCCCGGGAGGGGAGCCGTGAACATTGATTGGTGGTATAGGTGTTTATTAAATTATTTTGCAGCGGAAAATTTCATCAGGACCGTAGTTAGGAAAAATGATCAGAGTTATAAAAACACCATGTTTATTATTATGATAAAACCGGGAACTTAATCCCTTTTAATACAAACATTAGTTTTATAGGGTTAAACCCTAATTTACAAAACACGTTTCTTTATTCTGGTAAAAGGCCACTTATTTAAGTTGGAAGCCCGCAGGCATCATTCCTTTGTCTCTAACAAGTCACCTGAAACATGTTTAAAATATTTGATCAGCAAGAAATACTGGTGAGTACATTCATTTGTAAGTGACACATTTTACAGTTACAGCATTAAGATGTTTTTACACCTGCCTGCTTACAAATTACCGAAAGGTACTTGTCACTCGACCGTATCTATGACTGTGGTCATATTACTTATTGGGTAACACTTATCCAATAAGTAACGTGTAATAGCCCAGTAGGCAACCCTTGTATACAAAACCCCACAATACCAGTAGTAACCATTCCGTAAGTCTACAGAGACTTAATCACTATAATGTATTTAAAATACTTTAAAAATATATTTGAAAACATTTAGACAATCTATCATAGGTTTTATAGGTTTTGAATCACCATTACAGTGTCAGAAAAATAGTTGTCTGTGAGTGGTACAAAAACTCGAATGTCTCACCTAGCAAGTTTACAATTAAGTAACACCTCCTGGTATTAAGCACCTATGATAAACACAATGTAGTATAACTAGATTAGTATAAAACCAATAATCATAACGATAATCACGAGAGTAGAAACTTTACACGATGGCACAATGTCATACCTTAACAGGCAGAGCTTTCGGATTCGTGTATATTCCCTATTCGTGTATATCTCTTTCGATCAGATATCGTTACGATACTCGGGTATTATACCGTTATCTTAATATATAAAAGTATATGTGTGTGAAATCAGAGAGAAAGTAGAGAATTCTGTGTGAAAAATGAATGTCCCATTCACTTTCTATTTATAGCAGGTTTTGACCCCATCGCGCTACGCGATGGCCATAAATAGAAAGCTATCGCGTATCGCGAAGTAGCTTGTAGCTATGATGAGTCAACCCTAGGCCTGCTACGTGGCACGCCACGTGGCAGGCTACGTGTCCACTGCGTAACCTCCACGCCGCGGTACGCGATGGGTAACCCAAACCCGTCGCGTATCGCGATGGAAGGATTTTTTTTTTAATTCCCAACAAAAATACTAAGTGCAAAGTGCGCCATCAAAGCGCCACATTGCGCCCATCGCACTTCGCCCGAGCCCGTGCCCGTGCGCGTTCGGGTGCTTCGCACCCTCCGCTAGGACCACTGTGTCACACCCCAACCTACGGCGGAAATGCCGGGGCGCGAACTGATTGTCACAGCTCTCAAGGTTACTATCATGCACAATACTTAAATGACAATATCTATTAATTGAATTCAATTATCAAATAAATCAAATACAAACAAGTACATAATTCATACAACAATACAAATTTTATATTTCTTGATTAAAATATTCTTCTAGCTAAATTCTTCACTAAGTCTTCACCAACCTGCATATGCGTATAAAATAAAGTTTTGTCAACAACACATGTTGAGTGAGTAACACACCAGTTTAGTTGTACATATAGTATATATAACAAAATACGTAGCTGCAACAAGTCATATGAAAATAACAAAATAACCAAATGAGCAAGTATAACAAGTATAACTGAGATGTCGAGAAGCACAAAGGCTAACGACTGGCGTATGATCATACTAGACTGAGATTATGTTGGACCTCTCCGAATGCGAAAGCATACAAAGCAAATAAGCACATAAACAAGTAAGATATAAGTTGTTAACACATAAGACAAAGTTGCAGTTTTGTGTATAAGTATATATGAAAAGTATATTTACGCATATGTCCCCAAAACATTGAAAGCGGTAAAATAGGGGAATGTGGTACTCACCTCGATAGACGAACAATAGTGAAAATAGAAGTATTAAAAATGATGATTTGCGGAAATCACGCGTTGACGATCAGGCCTAATAAGGAAAATAGAATGTGAATACGCTGAGTTAATGAACTAGATCGGGTAAGCGAGTTCGATAATTATAATTTTTATTAAGTTATATTATTAGTTTAGAAATCCTTTAAAAGTATATTATATGCTTAAAAATACATCTTTAAAAATTATTAGTTTGTCAAGTATATAAGTATAGATAAAGTTTATATGTATTTATTAAATCAATAAAATTAATTTACGTGATATTATATATATATATATATATATATATATATATATATATCTATACTATATATAATACATCAAACAAGGGCAAATTAAGACACCCATTTTTAGGTAATTTACAACACTTAAAGCATGAAGTGCATGTGTAATTAAGGGTAAACTTGTCTTTTAAACACAATTCACTCAACTTACAAGTTTGCCCCCTCATCTTTAACCATACCATGTTTTTAGTTTCAACTTTAAACCAACTTCTCACCCACGATTTTTAAACGACAATAAGTTTTTTATACGTTAATATTTTTGTAAAAATATTGCATCATAAAAACGAGTATTTTATTCTCTTTAATTTGTATATAATATTATTATAATTTTTTCAGTTGAAAAAATTAATATGTTACACAGGGGTGTTCAATGTCGGTTTTGTTTTTAAACGAAAACTAAACCATAAAAAATTGAAACCAAACTATTATTAACGGTCTGGTTCTGGTTTGGTTTAAGAGTTTAAGCTTTGATAATAAAATTTGCTTAAAATGATTATTAATATAACCGTATCATCAATTCCAACTAAGTCAAAATATGATGCTTGAAATGATAAAGGAAGTAAAAAAAATGACCGAAAGTAAACAACCCAGCCGGGAAACCAAACCGATGACCAGTTTAAACGGTTTCAAGGTTTTAAACCGATCCATGAACACTCATAATTGTTACGTGATTAATAGATTCCGCGTTCAAAGACACGCTGCATCGCGCTGGCACTCGTCTAGTACATATATACTTATATATGTATGTATACGTAAGTAAACATGAGTTAAACGAGTATTAAAATGTCGGTTTTAATAAAAATAATGTTTATTTAACATTTAATATTAATTAAAATTTGTTATAAACATTTAAAAACCCTTAAAACTAAAATAAAAGGACAACCGCGTCCAGGGGAGGCTCGAACCCGCGCCCCTGGCCGGTTCAACAAATTAATCAACACCCAAGCAGCCAACTGAACCAAGTGGTCAGATGGTCATTAATTAAGAGGAGTCTATTAAGTATAACAGTTCAGGTAAACCCCCAATCCTTATGAACCCTAAATCCCAAATCGCTAAATCCGTTTATTGTTTCGTTTAATTGTGTTAGGGTTTTTATTAAACAAGCAGTGGCGATTCAGATACACTATTTAATTACCTCGAATGCTTTCGTTTGATGGGTTAAATCCGACGAACAGAGGACGGCCAGAAACAACAGCGAACGGAATATCAAACGTGGATGAAAACTCAATTGGTTTGAGGGTTAAGGACGGCTATGGTTAGGTGATTAAGTCTGGTAGATTAATTGGATTACAAACATCGTTTATATGTTCAACGAGTTAGGGTTAGGGTCGGCTACGAGGAGAAACGAACAACCAACCAAACAGCTAAGATAATATAATTCGTTAGAGGGGTATTTTCGGCGAGGTTATAAGGATCGTATCCTGTAAATTAATTGAAATATAACAAGCGATTTCGTGATCAACAAGCAATAGGGTTGTCGGTTTGGATAAAAAGGAAAGAAGAATCAATAATTGATATTATGAACTCAATTAGATCGTTAATTAGGCCGAAAATGATATATTTACGAGATACACAGGATCAATTGCAACTTTTAAACGAATATTGTGGTTCATGTTATCAAGATCTGAATTCGGGTTCAAGAAAACTAATATGGGACGGGTTTGGTAAACGGGTATCCAGTTTATCATAATAACATTTTCAACTTGGACCTTGAAGTTTGAAGATTGGATAAAATTAAAAGAAACAATTAAATATTAACAAAATAATCCATTTGTTAAACGCGATATTTCGTAAATGACCCGAACACCGAAATGGGTCGGGTTTATAGGTTTCGAAAAGACCGAGTTGTTACACACTGGGTGTGATATGTCTTATAAGAACATTAACATAGAAATTTCCTTTCTTATAAAGAGCTCACTAGTTTGTTAATCTAGCGATGCGGGACAAGAGTTTACAAACCTATTTATACTATGGTGGTTCCTTCTCCATTTCTTTCCTCCACCAATGTGGGATGGAATTTCCTTCACTTATCTCTTTACTTTCATTTTATGGTTTGTTATAAATTCCCAATGAGAAATCATTTAGTTTTGATAAAGATTAATCGAGTTTTGTTTTGAGAAATCAAATTTTGTAAAGATGCTTAAGGAGAGATTATAATAAATACTTTTTGAAGTAAATTAACAGTTATGAAATAAACCATACCTCTTTTTCTTATCCAGCTAACTGAACCTTTTAAGTTGAATTTTACAAGTGACCAACCCAACCAATCTGTTCCCTACGGCCTCCTGCCTCAACGATACTCTTATGGCTCCAGGGCTCCAGGTTTTACAAAATTCTTAAAGAAGAACTTGATGGATAATAAGAACTGATATATTTATTTCACAACTGTTCTTCCTGAGGGAAGAACTTCTTAGTACTTACATAATACTCTCCTTTAACAAGGAGATTACTCACTAATACACATGATTACAAGAGAGAAAAGAAAGATAGAATGGGATCGAGAATGAGATGCCTAAACTTAAGAATTATTCTCCTTTATATAGGAGGAGAAGATTTATACAATGGACTAAAATGCCCTTCTAATTTCGTCATGCATGACGTTTTTAATCGACATACCCATGTGTTGGGTCCAGTTCCCTGATGTCTTCATCCGAGTAATAGCTGTAAAGTTGAGAGCTATTATCTTCTTTTGTACTGTCTGAACAGTATTCGCAATTATGATTTTCATAAGTGCGCTGAAGCTCCTGACATAGTCTTTCTTTTGTGACTGGCCCTGCTTCTACTTTATTAAAGATGATTCATTGTTCCATCTTTTCTAAAGCTTCTTTCTCGTGCTTTGGTAGTGGAAGACTACTAAAGCTGGTAATTACACAGTGGTGACTGTAATAGTTTACTTTATTAAAGCTTCCAGCTTTTATTTTTTGCAAGTTTTCAAGAATTTTTAGAAAACTCTTGACTCTTATTTCAACCCAGTTGCTTGGGTCTTCATATTTTTCTTCCATGACTTTGGATGGGTTCACGGTTCTTGTTTTAGCAAGACCGATTTCCAGATGATGGTAACTTTGGGAGGACTTTCCTTGGTGCCAATCTGGGAGTGTAGAGGTACACTTGATGAAGATGTTAGCATCTTTTGCTGCTGCAATCTTTTTTCGAAAGTTTTTGATAGCTTTCTTCATTCCATCGGCCATTAAATTAATTTCTTGTAAATTAGAGGAAGGATAAATATACTTAACTAACCCAGCAGAGAATGCTAATGAGATAAGTTCTGGGCTTGCGCCTGGACAAAAGACAATTAAACTTTTAGTAGCCTTATCTTCTGTGTAAATGTGCTCGGAGTCAAAGTCATTTTGACTTAATGACCGTGCCTTAGACCATAATGATCTAAATTCATCAAGAGATACAATATCTTGGGATTCGTCTTCTTCTTTCTCTTCAGAAAATTTTAATTTTGAAGGAAATGGGGAAGCTTTTCTGAACTCAACGGTTTTTTCTTGTTTTCCTGGTTTTAAAGGTTCAGGAAAAATTGTTACCTTCAAAGGTATTTCCCTCTTTCCAAGATTTGCTGAATAGCGGGTGGCTTCTTGTTGGGCTTATGCTAACGTTCCAAACTTTTTGAATGGATAGCTTCTTCCATCCACGTAACTTTTGACTGTTGACCAGTCTTCGTATATCCCTCTATGCTCACCGTCAAAGATAACATAGAACCTTGTTTTTGGATTTTCTGATCTCTGTGTGATTTGAGAGTAACTTTTGGTCTTAATGAGACCTCTTCAGTTTTTAGCAAACTGTCAGCCATCAACGGATTTGATTTGTCTTTACCAGAGCCGTTTGCTTCTGGACTAGATGAAGATCTTAGTTCTTCATTAAATTTTCTTTTGCTTTTTTCCAAAGCAACAGGAGTAAACGGACTTGTTTTTTCTTTACCCTTTTCTGTTTGAAAGGGAATAGATTCAGATTGTCTCATTTCGGATTCCTGCTCTGAATTAGCAGTTGTTTCTAGACTTTCGTCATAGAGTGCTATTTTTTCTTAAATAAACTTTAATTCTATAAGAAGAATTTTTTATTTGAGACGTAATGCCTTTAGGTATTCCATGGGTTTTTATGGAAAAGATTTGTATGATCCATTTTAGGAAGGTTTTAGCTCCTTAAATAGGAGAAAAAAGGTGTTAATAGTTTTCACGATTATTGAAAGTCTCGTGTCAGGCAGTCAGCCAACACGTTTTTGGTTCCCTCGAGATGCTCAATGTCGTAAGAATATCTAGAAAACCACATTTGCCATCTGACTAGACAGCCTTTGATATAATTGGAATTTGAATTTAAATAAATCAATTCATTTTTCTTTTGAAGATTTTTTCGAAGATTTATAAAAATCGTCCGGGTATTCATCTTCATTCACCCCCCCCCCCCCATTTAAAAGTTTTAATTTTATTCATCTCGAACTATTAGAGCTATTGCTACTGTCTGAAGATGAATCATACATTATTTCAATTGAGTATACCTGCATATAGTCATCAAAAATATTTTTCGAAGGATAATATCCTTCAATTTCTGCCTCAGAAATGAATTTTACCTTTTCTGGGAACTTTTGTCTATTAGGACATTCGTTGGCATAATGCCCCTCTTCCGAGCATATCCAGCAACGGCATTTCTTTTTCCTTGGGGACAAATCTTAGGTTTTTCTTTTGAAAAGTATTTTCCAGGGACGAAGTTTCTTTTCATGGGTTTCCAAAACCTTCTTTTAATTTTATATTTTCTTTTATATTTCTTTTTGAAATATTTGTTTTTCTCCTCATCAAACCCAAAAGATAATTGAGGTGTATCAGTAATTCTATGGCAACAATTTTTGTTAAATCTTTTTAACTGTTTTTGCTTGTTGGAAAAGTCGCAGTAAACAGCAATTTCTTCTTTAACAATTCTTGTAGCAAAACCTAGAGAGTGTTTTGTTAAGTCGTTCTTTTCCTTATTCCATCGTTCTTTGGCTTTTTCGCCAACAATAGGAATTTTCATTAGGTAAACTTCTATCCAAGAATGATATTCACCTGTGCTTAGCTTGTATAAGTTTTGTTCAAAAAGACAAGTAAAATCATCTAAATGACATATATCACAAAGTTGTGATTGAGTTAATATTTGTCTTGCTTTTTCAAGCAATTTTTGGTTCTCATGATCTTTATTTGTAAGGAAATCAAGACCTAAGAACATCATATACATGGCATTAATAATTTGATCAAAGAGATCATCCCCATGTAAATCTTCATTCCAAGTTGTTCCTTTAATAAAATCTTGGACTATTCCTGCGGACTTATGTTCTAAGATATGTTTTTGCGGACAATGTGTCCCTTGGTCTATTTCAAGACCTAAAAAATTTACTTTTGTTTTGAAAAGATTAGCTTTCTTTTTTGATAAGATAATTCCATATTTTTCTATAGTCTTTAGGACTGATAAAACATGAAAATAGTGCTTATCTTCAGAGTTAGAGAAAACTATGATATCGCCAACGTAGACGGTACAATAATTTTCTAAACCTTTTAAAGCATTTTGCATATGTCTTTGGAATATGCTTGGTGCTTGTTTTAGTCCAAAAGGAACTACCTTCCATTGGTAATGACCATCAGGACATGTAAATGCTGTCAACAACTGAGACTCTTTATCTAACAGTACCTGCCAGAAACCGCTTTTACAATCGAAAGTAGAAAAATAAGTTTTTCCCCTTAAGAGTGTTATTAATTCTTGCATGCAAGGCAAATTATGGCTATCGCCTTTGGTAGCTGCATTAATTGCCTTATAGTTAACTACCACTCTCTTTTTTCCTCTTATTTTTTCAGCCTCATTTTCTACTAAAATGCAGGAGACATGTGAGGTGATTTACTTGGGACAATAAGTTTTAAGTCGAGTAACTCTCTTATCTGTCTGCTAAATTCTTCTCTGTCCTGTGGGCTGTACTTCATAGGTTTTACCCTGATTACAGTCTTAGGATCAATAAGCTCTATTGATGCTTTCATCCATTTCTTGAATTTTTCCGAATCAATAGGGTTTTCTGAGCATACTTTTTCAAGTAATTCTTCTATTTTTTGGTATTTATGTATTTCAAGAAAATATCTTTTGAGGAAATATGTCTCCTCTGGTTTTATAATTTCTTTACTTGTATTAGAACCTGGGGTTTGTTTTGTTTTTGAATCTTTTTTCATTGATTCTAGAAATCCTGGTTTTCCAACTTGAAAAGCTTTTGTTATCTTTTTTATTAAAATCATTTCCTGATTAAGGTGAAAAGATATTCTGTCCAACCATTGGGTGAAAGGCCCGTATAATTGACAGAAATTATTTCCAAGGAGTAAATCTATTCCTGTTTCCTGTTGATAAATTGTAGGAATGGGGAATGGTTCTTTTGAGAAATACACTATGAGGTTTCTACAAACCTTATTTATTTTAATTGTATCTTGATTTGCCATTGTTACGCTGATGTCTTTGTGAGTATTTTCCCATAGCTCTTCAGGTATAACAGTTTGCTTGCTATGCAGAGACTTGCCCCTGTATCTACATAACAGTGTAGAGTTATTATTTTATATCCTTTTAGGAAAATTTTTCATTTGATATAAATGGAATTTGGATTAGTTACATTTGAATAAACTAATTCATTTTTCTTTTGAAGATTTTTGCAGAAAGGAATATAGTTTGGGTCTTCATCTTCATCCCCCCATTTAAAAGTTTTTATTTTATTCATCTCGTACTATTATCCAAAGATGAATTATACTTTTTTATTTCTTTTTGAAATATTTTTTGTTCTTCTCTTTATTAAAAGATAATTGAGGTTTTTAATGAGTTTATTGCAACAACTTTTAAGTTTATTGCAGCAACTTTTGTTAAATTTCCTTAACTGTTTTTTTGCTTGTAGTAAATAGCAATTTCTTCTTTAACAATTCTTATAGCAAATCCTAGAGAGTGCATTGTTAAGTTGTTCTTTTCCTTATTCCATCTTTCTTTGGCTTTTTCGCCAACAATAGGAATTTTCATTAGGTAAACTTCTATCCAAGAATGATATTCACGTGTGCTAAGCTTATATAAGTTTTGTTCAAAAAGACAAGTAAAGTCATTTAAAAGACACATATCACAAATTTGTGATTGAGTTAGTGTTTCTCTTGCTTTTTCAAACAATTTTTGGTTCTCATGATCTTTATCAAGACCTAAGAACATAATATACATGGCATTAATAATTTGATCAAAAAGATCTTCCCCATGTAACTCTTCCTTCCAAGTTGTTCTTTTAATAAAATCTTGGACTATTCCTGCGGACCTATGTTCTATTAATAACAATAAGGCCTTAGCATTGGAAAATTCTTCTAGATTAGTCTGAATAATCAAACTAATTTCGGTATTACATTTGTCGATTGTTTCTTTTCTTTGATTAAATTCAAAGATACAATCAATTTTTATGGTACCTATTTCTAAATTTTTAAGGATTGGCTGTGATGAAGTCATTTTCCAGCTATTTCCTTAAGAATTTCACCATATTTGTCAACCTTTTCAGACATAGATCTTATTAATTGAGATTCAGTAAAACTGGGTTCTCCTATTCTTAAAGGGTTTTCAGTGAAACTGTGTCTAGGTCGGGACACTAGAGGTTGTTTATTGCGAGCAATATTAATTGCCCAATCTTCTTGTAACTGTGAAGGTTCAGAAAATTTACTTCCTTCGACAGTTCCAGTTTCTGAGAATATATCATCAATTGTTATATTCTCTTTCTCTTTATACTCAATTGAATGAGTACTATTTGTTAAAGCATACGAGATTAAATAATTAATCGCAAATACTTTATTACCCGGTTCCATAAGGTCGGTTCTTTCACATTGATGTATGAAACTTGATGTTTTATCAAAATCTTTTGAATCTCGATGTAAGGCAAATTTAGGATATATGGTAAACATAAATTTTCCATATGCTAAATTTCCTTGTACTGCTCCTAAAAGAGCATCTTGTCTGTTAACAATTCTATTGTCAACTAGAGCCATTTTTATAGGAAAATTAATTTCATCTCTAAATTGTCCTTTTAGAAGAATTTTTACTGCTCCTATATGCACCATGTTCATGGTTCTTCTTAACTCAGGTTTCATAGTCAAAAGTCTTTTTGCTATTTCTTCTTTAGTTAGAAGAGGTAGGTATACTTCTCCTGAAGTATCTTTTATATCTACTGAAAGTTCTTCAGTATTGAAGCAGTAGAAAATCTTATTTTTTTAGAGAAAGCCCTTGAGACTAAACTCTGTAAATGATTAGGTTGATTAAAAACCGTTTTTGTGTCAAGCTTGAATTTAAGCTTGTTAATTTTTTCTAGTTGATTAAAATTAATCATATAATCTGAAGCAAAACCGTTTTCATTTTCTCTAAAGTTTATTACTTCGGTTATTTCTTGATTGTTAGATGTTTCACAATCAGTTTCTTTATGATCTGTCTTAAGAGACATTTGATTACTAGTAATTTTTTGATTACTAATCCCACTTTTTTAAAAACGAGCACGCGGCTCAATGTCGAAAGAATATCTAGAAAACCACACCCTCCAATCAGTGTTGTAAAAATTGTTATTCGCTAGTCAGGCAGTGCGGTGGGGACTAGCGATTAATTAGGATGAATCGAGATTTATCGGGATTTTGGATCATACTTTAATGTATAATTTATAATTTATATATACACGCACGCATTTTAATATCTAATTTTCAGTTTTATACATACACAAAAGCATGCCTGCAATTGGTTGGAATCTCCCTGGAAACCGTTGATTTTGGCCGAAATCTCACCGGAAAACGCCGATTTTGGCCAGAACCTTATCAGAATAAGCCGATTAATCTTGATTTTTGCCGGATTTGACCATTGACCGATTAATTAGCTGATTAGCCCAAAATAAATCGGTGAAGTAGGACTAACGATTAATCAAAGAATAATCAGCGTCTAATCAAGATTTTTGCAACACTGCCTCCAATACATTTTGACTATCATTTAAGAAATTCTTTTGGGAATCAATTGGTGAAAGTAGCATACACAATAATTTATCGATGTACTACATCTATATCTGGTGTGGCTAATGTGATTCTAGATGTTATGCCAACGAATATTAGCACAGGTTCATCGACGTTATATTTAGCAACAAAATATTACATCATGAAGAAGTTGTCACCGTAAGAGTTTCACCAATAGTTTTACTAGATAATAGCATACATACTAGCGAGTAGCGACAACTTAGTCACCATTTGTATTTTGCATAAATTTAAAATACATTTGTTGTTCGTTAATATAAATAAATGTAAAAAAACAGTTGTACATTAAACATAAAAGAATTAAAAATATAATGATAACATAGAATACGTCGATAAACAATATATAGAACAACATATAGTAAAGGAAAATGCAGTTAAGTGTGGTGACTCTTATAAAAGTAACCACTCATTGAATTAATCTTAATATGGTACCCTGCCCCCCCCCCCCCCCTCTCACCTCTTTTAGACCATACAAATAGCCTAAGAGCATCCACAAATTCTATAATGGTGAATGAGTAAAAAGAAACTAAACACGTCACATCAGTTGTCATGTTAGACTTTCATTCATTCACTTTCAAAAATCAAAAAGTCTCATTTCTTCTCTAACACTATTTCCATTTTTAAACACCTATATATTCCACATAATCAACTAATATTTTCTTTCTAAAAATTAAAATACTTTTATAAGTATCTTAATTTTTTATTTCATATTATTTAAATATTTATAGATGGTTACTACATTTAAAAAAAAATTAAGTTGATCGATAATCA
Source organism: Bidens hawaiensis (assembly GCF_021521415.1). Taxonomy (NCBI): domain Eukaryota; kingdom Viridiplantae; phylum Streptophyta; class Magnoliopsida; order Asterales; family Asteraceae; genus Bidens; species Bidens hawaiensis. The sequence goes on along the minus strand of NW_027491095.1, from coordinate 2,439,117 downwards.
TTGATATGTTGCTTAGAAACAAATAATATTTTTACCATTGAAAGTATAAACAAATAAAAAAAATTATATTTTAATTTAAAAAGAAAGATAATTAAAGTGATGGTTGAAATTGGTTTCAAAATTTATATGAAAAATGAAAATTAAATACATTGAGCCCACTTATCATTATCATGTTTGCTTTCATTCAGTTTTGTGGATATGTTTTAAACTGAACATCACATTCAATTAGTATTTGTTTAGTTCAGAATTCTGAATCAGAATTAAATATGACATTGGAGTTGATCTAATGATGAGTAAGATTTTATTATGTAAGTTTGTTGTAGCCGTTCATTTTTGAGCGATCGGAAATGGTGCATCGTAATTTGTAGTGAGCTCACCTCTGATTCTCATTCCACGTTTTGTGCCACCACTTCTTATTTTAAAGCAACAATCTATAAGCAGTAAACAAATGATTAGTGGTATTTTATTGACTTATCTTTTTTTCGGAAAAGAGTTCCCAAAACAAATGACTTGCCATACTTACCAGTTTCGCGTCCCTAGGTCACATGCCAATGAAATTCAGTTTGCAAAGTATATATGGTACGCGCCAGTAATCCAATTTGAGATATGCACGATTACTGATGCTTGTTTTAGTTTTCCTTTTTTTTTTGTTTTCTTTTTTGCTTTTACTGGATACACTACAGATATATAGCTACAATTTTAATTTATCAACTAATTCATCATTTAAAAAAATAAATTCTATTGTAAAAGCGTACCATTAAATATTTTAAAAGAATATTTATCACAAAACTGGTTTTAATGAATTTATTGTGAATTTGACGGAACTACAACGTAAACAACCATAACCAAAAAAAAAAAATCTAGAAAAAGAATGTATAAATTTTTCTTCTTTGTCATGTCGATAACAGGCAACAGAGATAAACTTCAGTAGGACCCAAGTTATATTAACTTTAACTGGTAGGAATTAATCTCTTTCAAGTTATTAATGACATTTGAAGATGTTTTATTTCAATCTAACTTGTGACAACAAAGACATACGCATTCATGAGAAACTGACGGCCTTTTGTGTACAGGTACGAGAACTTTGGGGTAAATTTTGCTAATTCAGCAGTGATATTAGAAGATGATGCCCATCCAGGCGCGGAGTGTAGCGATGAATCAGCATCTCAGCCAGCAACAACATTTAACCAAGTGGTAGAGAATCTGCTATCTGATATTCGAGACGCTACTCCAAGAACATCTAATTACTATGTAGCATACACAAGGCAAGTCTCGACAAGCAATGAAACAGTGTACGCAATTGCACAGTGTGTTAAAAATGTAAGCCAAGCCATTTGCCGAGGCTGCTTGAATACAGCATATAACAATTTACAAGGTTGTCTTCCTAAAAAGGAAGGAAGTTCCATTGACTTTTTTTGCTTTATGAGATATTCTGATACTCCATTTTTCCAAAGCAACCAGACAACAAACATTGTATCTTTCCTAAGTCGAGGTGAGGCCTCCTACACATTTAAATTTAAGTTGTAAATTAATTTTCATCGGCATGTATTGAATTTGGAAAACTATATTAAGAAAAATGTGCAACTTTCCATGACAGGAAGTTCAAGCAAGTCAGCAATGATAGCGGGAATAAGTAGTGCTGTCGGTGTTCTGTTCCTTCTAGTTGCTTTGTGGATATGGTATCGTAAAATAAAGAAAGCTAAGATTGTTGAGGAAGGTAACAATATATATGTACACCATGAATCAACATAATGTTCAATACAATATCTTCAAGCATATCACCATTCAATATTCTTAAATATATTATAATTACGCTCCATGTAAATATATGTATCTTTATTACAACTAGTGCTAATTGTTTGTAACATGCACGTTGGGAACTTATAGTTGAATCTGGACTGCAACCGGAAAAAAGTTATAGTTATCAGCAACTGCGATTAGCGACTCGTAATTTTGGAGATGAGTATAGGGTTGGGAAAGGAGGATTTGGTGAAGTATACAAGGTAATTTAGCCTTTTAAATTGTATTTTTGTTTTCTACATACCTCCCTTGATCTAGAATATTTGACCGCAACAATAAACCTAATGAAAAGAAGTTTGCAACGAAAAAAAGTGTTATGCTAATTATTGGCAAAATGCTGTACAATAAGAATTATTTAAAAGTCATGATGTATGCTTAACAATTTGTTCCTTCAACAGGCACTTATAGATGATGAGAATGTAGTGGCAGTGAAGAGACTTCATGTTAGTGACGCTAGAACCAAATCAGAATTTGAAAATGAAGTGAGGCTTATAGGTAATATTCAACATCGGAATCTTGTACGACAACTAGGTTGGTGCATCGAAGGAACTGAGCTGCTTCTTGTCCTAGAATACATCCCACAAGGCAGCCTTGACAACTTCTTATGGGGTATGATACTATTTCTCAAGCATTGTTTAAAAGTATTGTATCTTATATATATATATATATATATATATATATATATATATATATATATATATATATATCCTTCATACATTTATTTGGCCGCATTAGAAAAAAAAACTACCTTAATGAAAATTTTAGATAGACATGTATTTAACAAGTTAATTAATCACGGACAGGTGAAAAAAGAGGCTCTCTGAACTGGGAGAAAAGGTTTGACATTATCTTTGGGGTTGCTAGGGGTCTTGCTCATCTTCACAACGAATTCCATGTCAAAATAATTCATAGAGATATAAAGTTGAATAACATTCTCGTGGACCATGATTTTCAACCCAAAATTTGTGATTTTGGGTTGGCAAGACTACAACCGGAGGATCAAACCCATGTTAGCACAAAGCTAGCCGGCACACTGTAAGTGTAAATCTTCCCTTTGATCTATTTTTCGATCCTATATGAATACCTTACTTTTCACATGAATATGCTTAATGATGAGATCAATATATAGAGGATACATGGCACCCGAATATGCAACAAAAGGACACTTATCAGAAAAGGTTGACACCTACAGCTTTGGTATCGTGATCCTTGAAATTATTAGTGGTCGAAGATGTACCGACGAACACTTTAGCGATCCTGAAACATCTCACCTTTTCGAACATGTAATATACAACTCCCCTTAACCGTTCTTTTTTCTCTTTTGTACGTGAGCTTAAATGATTACAGAGTTTATTGCAAATGTATGATAAGTATTATTTTGCTTAATAGGCATGGCAATTGTATGAGAGAGGTATGCACGCAGAGTTAATTGATCAAGAATTAGGCTTAGAAGAATCAAATAAAGCAAATGTAATGAAGACCATTGAGATTGCTCTAATGTGCACTCAGTCACCAGCTTCTTTGAGACCAACAATGTCTGAAGTTGTTATGATGTTGTCAAGTGGGCTATCTGTGGGGCCAGGAAAACTAATCAAGCCTAGTTTCATTGATTCTCGTAGAGTGATCCACATAGGTGGAAATGCGCCACCTAATAAATAACTATGTATGTGTGTGTGTATCATGTATGCATATGCATATGGACGTATGTAAATGAGCAAATTTAACTTGTATATGCAGATAACAACTTTTTTGAATTCAGTTTGCAATAAAGCTTTAATCCCTTGCTGCAATTTCCTCTGTGTGTTGTAATTCAATTATAGTGCATTCCATTGATGCTTTCATCCATCCCAAAATGTAGGCTACCGGTACTACGCTGAAAACGTAGGATGAGCGGCTGAAATCAGTGCAGGAATCGCATATACAAATACAACCAGCGCAATCTCAGCTGTAACAAGATGTCGGTCCATTTCAACTTCATTAGTGGAACATAAGAAACTGTTACATCAAGTTTTAGCTCAGCTTACCCTTTGATCTGCCAATTCCAAACAATCTGAAGAAGGTGCCATGTATATGGGGGAGACTTCAATGATGAATTCTCAGTGTTATTTCGTCACAAACCGTAATAAATGTATTGGCTTGTTTTGTTGGAAACCATCCGGAGCGTTGAGTTGCTCATGTGGCAAACACTATTTTGAGTTATATTCAAAATTAAGTGTGGGCCTAAAGCTCTTTTTGATTTCGTGGGCCCACGGGCTGCGCTACATATGGGTGATTATTTTTACCTTCATTTAAATTTGGCCTAATATATTACTAGCACACTCCTATGAGTATTGAGTACTAGTTATTGACAAAATAAAGGGAAAGTGGCCCCCAATTATGTAAAATGACAACATCTTATTAAAGATTCAAGATGGCCATTATTAACTCTATGTCCAATTGTCCATATTGGACTATAACTAATCAAAGTCAATGATGAGAACCATTCTCGTTCCTACAAAGAGGATAATTCTCTTAGTCTTCTTGACTTAACCATCCATGCCACTTCTCACAATGGGGAAAAAAGGCCAAAGCCCCAACGCAAGCATCTGGATATCATCATGGATCTGCAGCATGGTAGTTGTGGTGTTCATAATGATGGCTAAACAGGTGGCTTCACAGTCAACTGCTAACAACACTTTGCTTAGAAAGTATTGTAGAATATACAAAGCATGGAATGGAGAGTCTTACTTAAGCAGCGTCAATATCACCCTTTCTAGCCTCCGGAGGCAGCTTGTTGGTATGGAGAGCAGATTAAAGTCAGAGAATACAATTGAAACAAGGAATTCAAAGATGAAGATTTTGGAATTAATTGAATAATCTCACATACATAGCACGTAGACTCCAATATAAAGAAAAGAACCCTAGAACTATTCTTAGGAAACTAACGTAAACTTCTTAAAGACTAGGACTTTGAAACAGACTGGGCCAATGGCCTCTTATTCAAAAACAATTAACATGTGCAGAAATAAAATAAACGTGCATGATCAATTAATTCATCTTTGCTAGAAGGGTTTGGGTCATTCTTCAATACCCTCCCTTGAGCCAAACTCCATGACTCCAAGTTGATGCCGAAAATACACAAACTTTTCTCTGGATAAAGCTTTAGTCAGCACATCAGCAAGTTGTTGGTTTGTGTTGCAATACTTTAACTTCACAACATCTTGTGCTACCATATCTCGAACAAAGTGATGCTTTAATTCAATATGTTTTGATCTACCATTAAGAACCGGATTCTTACTCAGATTGATTGCTGATACATTGTCACAACAGATTGTTGTAGCTCCTCCCTGATGTAGATCGAGATCAACTAACATCCTTCTTAGCCATATGGCTTGACACGTTGCTGCAGTGGCCGATATGTATTCGGCCTCAGTACTCGATAAAGCCACAGTTGTTTGCTTCTTAGAACTCCAACTAACAGCCCCGCTTCCAACAGAGAAAACATATGCGGATATACTCTTCCTATCATCCAAACAACTTGCCCAGTCGCTGTCCGAAAAACCGCATAATTCAACCTTGGTTCCTTTCTTGTACCAAATACCATAGCCCACGGTTCCAGAAACATACTTTAAAATTCGTTTTGCTGCTCCAAGGTGTACTTTAGAGGGTGTTTGCATGAACCGTGACACTATACTCACCGCGTGACTGATGTCGGGCCTTGTGTGAGTTAAGTATATCAATCCCCCTACCAAGCTTCGATAAACTGTTTCATTCGTCTTGTTTGCCTCATCATTTACTTGAAATTTATCATTGGCATTCATTGGTGTATTCTCCAAATTACATTATTCCACTTGAAACTTCTTTAAGAGATTCTTAGCATACTTTTCCTGTGACAAAAATACACCATGCCTGGTTTGTCTTACTTCTAAGCCCAAGAAATATTTGAGGAGACCAAGATCGGTCATCTCAAATTCCTTTTTCATACCACTCTTAAATTCAGCAATCAGTTTGGGAGATTGACTCGTGCAAATGATGTCATCCACATATAAGCACACATACATCAGCCGATTACCTTCTTCATTCTTTACGTACAAGGTTGGTTCATTTTGGCTTCTAATATACCCGTTTTTGATGAAATATCCATCAATTTTTGAGTACCAAGCTCTAGGAGCTTGTTTCAATCCATACAAAGCCTTCTTCAACCTGTAGACTTTCTTTTCTTGACCCGATACTTCAAACCCTTATGGTTGTTCAACATAAATTCCTTCGTTTAAGTCACCGTTAAGGAATGCCGACTTAACGTCTAGTTGATGAATGAACCAACCCAATTGAGCTGCCACCGATAGAACAACTCGTATAGTTTCAAATCTAGCAACTGCTGCAAACGTTTCTTGATAGTCAATTCCATGTTGTTGTGAGTACCCTTTGGCTACCAAACGAGCCTTATATTTTAACACTTCACCTTTAGGCCCAATTTTCGTTTTGCACAACCATTTCAAGCCCACCAGATTTTTTCCATCAGGTAGGTGAACAAGATCCCACGTATCATTCCGTTCAATGGCATTGATTTCTTCTTTCATAGCATTTTTCCAAACTTACTTATCAGCGGCTTCTTTGAAACAAGTCGGGTCTGCAGCTGTAAGAGCGAACTGACAGGTATCAAAATAATCATAGACGGGATCTTCAACTTCAGCTGCACGGTCATAGACTCGGTTTAAAGAGTGTATTCTGGGCCGAATGGGTTCGGACGGGGTTTTAGGTGTATTTGAGCGGGATGCTTGTGTAGAAGGTGTGGTGATGTTAGAAGGCTCGGTTTGTTGAGAGGTCCCTGATTGGGCAGATGGAATGGCTGAGTGTGAGGCAGTAGTATGAGGATTTTGGGGTGATTGTGGAGGGTAGGATAAGGGAGGATCTAATGACTCGGATGAGGGCATATTTATTGGTTCAGTATCAATAAGAAATGGGTCAATGTAGTTTGTATCATAAAGTTTTGTAGATGGATCCTTAGAGAAGTCCCATCCAGAGTCTTCGCTAAACACCACATCTCGGCTTGTTAAGATTTTTTTTTATAAGAGGATTGTAGAGTCTATAACCATGAGATTGGCCAGAGTACCCAATGAATATGCACTTCTCCGATCTGTCATCAAGCTTCTTTCGGTTCTGGGCCGGAACCAACCTGTGTGCAACACATCCAAAGATCCGTAGGTGACGGACCGAGGGTCTTGATTTGTTCCACGCACCCTACGGTGTACAATCAGTTACGGCTTTTGTTGGAGCAATGTTAATAAGATACACCGCAGTGGCTACACCTTCAGCCCAAAACTAATTAGGTAACCCTTTGTGCTTAAGCTTCTGGTAAGACCCATGATAGTTCGATTCTTTCTTTCAACTACTCCATTATGTTGAGGAGTGTAAGGAGGAGTGAGCTCTCGTTTAATGCCGTGTGAGTCACATAAAGCATTAAACTCATTGGAGAGAAACTCACCTCCTCTATCACTTCTTAGGACCCGACCTTGATTGAGTTACCACTCTCGTTTTCAATAAGAGCTTTGAATATTTTAAACTTGCTGAAAGCTTCAAACTTGTTAGTAACGAAGTAGACCCAACACATACGTGTTAAGTCATCAATGAATAATAGGTAGTAAAGACTACCTCCCAAGCTTGGAACTTGCATAGGGCCACATAAATCCGTATGAATAATTTCACACTTCTTAGTGACCCTCCATGATTTAGAAGTGAATGAGTCCCTCGATTGTTTCCCGACAACACAATTGTCACACGATTCAAGGAGTTTGATACTTGGAAGACCGAGTACCATACCCTTGTCGTGCAGATGTTTTAGCCCAGAGGTGTTATAGTGACCATACCTTGAGTGCCATTGGATGGTGGTAGGATCAGCTATGGATTTGGCAGATTTGGAATTATCCGACTTTGAAGCATCAACAAGAAACATATTGTTGTTAGCAAGTTTCACCATCATGAGCACAAACTTGGTAGCCTTGCATGTGACAAGACATTGGTCATCATCAAATAAAAGAGAGTACCCCTTCCTCATTAGTTGACCCACACTAAGGAGATTGTACTCTAGATCAGGAGCCAAGTAAACATCGTTTAGTAGCTTGTAGCTGCTATCCGACATGTCAATCTTGGCGTGCCTTTGCCTTCAACTTGAATTTCTTTCTTGTCACCAAGATGAACAACTAGCTTAAATGATTCGTCAAGCTTGGAAAAACTATGTTTGAGACCTGTCATATGATTAGAGCAACTGGAATCAAGAACCAAAAGACACGTTTTGTTACCGGTAGTAGTTGTATTTGTCATCAATGACAGTTGTGGTTCTGGAACAATGGCCATGAATAATCAGGGTTCTTCCTTAGTACTCTCGACTGTGATGTTATCTTCATCATTTGCCACATTAACATGCTGCTCTTCATTATGCCAACAGTCACGTTTTTGGTGCCCGAATTTATTGCATAGGGTGCATTGAGGAACTTTATTTTTGTCAAAGTTTCTTCCTCGTCCTCGACCTCGAGAGGAATTTTTGTCTCTTCCTCTTGATCCAGACCCGGATTGAGTCCGATCAAACATCACTTGCAGGGCTTGTTCGTCTGTTTTGTTTTGTTTCTCGGGAGTACTTCGGTTCAACCTTTCTTCATGTGATTGAAGCGACCCCATAAGTTTAACTGGGGTTAACTTTGACAGGTCTTGTGAAACTTCTATTGAAGGCACAACATAATCGAACCGTGGGGTTAGACTACGTAAAACTTTCTCAACTATAGACTGATCTTCAATGACTTCACCATACGCCCGTCTTTGACTAACAATACACATAATTCTGGAAAAATAATCACCTATTGGTTCGTCATCTTTCATTGAGAGGTTCTCAAATTCACGTCTTAGACCTTGAAGTTTGATTGATTGAACTTGTGTATCTCCTTGGAACTCCATTCTGAGAGTCTCCCACGCTTCTTTTGACGTATTTGCGGCTGCAATACGGGAGAACAATTGCTCGTGTACGGCCTGCTGAATTATGGCCAAGGTGAATGCATCTCTTCTTTGAGTATTTTTTTGATTTTGAACATCCCCCTTTCCATCGATGCCAGTTTCTACCAGCTCCCATAAGTCTCTGGATCTCAAAATAGTTTTCACCCTTATGCTCCAGTACTCGTAGCCTTCGCCTTTGAATACCGGAATCAGAATATGTGACAATTGTCAATTTCAGGTTAACTCCGTTAACTCAACTCCGTCAATTCAAACTTAAAGATCACTGAATCTATAACGCACACCTCATTACATTTAAACTAGGGTTTAAATGACGCTTGACACTTACTACATGTGTAGTCTTTCGGGAATTGCACCGAAACGCAAACGAGTTGACGCAAACAATTGGTGAATAAACGAAAAACGTCAAAACAATAATTATGTGATAATTATGTGTTAGGCTTATGTGTTATGTGATTACATTGTTTAAGAAGTTAACTCAAGATGCAAACTAATTACTTTGGGCTAGTAAACTAATAATTTGAAGTGGAGGGACCTAGATGTAACATGATTATTATTAATAATATTATAAACCCTAGCCTCTCTTTCTCTCCTCTCCCTCTACCCCGATCGGACCCCCTCCCCCCCTTGCTCACGGCTGCCACCATTCATACACACACATACAATCAAGATTTTTCAAGTTTGATTGAAGATTAAGGTGCTAGGAAGGTATAAACAACTATCCTATGCATTCTTATTGCTTAATTTCGACTTTTAATGGGTTAATTGTGAACCCTAGGTTCAGAAAATTTTCATATATGGTGCTCATATGATTTGTTTGATTAGATGATGTATTGATTGTGATTTGATAACTAGAATTGATGTTATTACATGTTAATTGTTTGTGTCTTTGATTTTGAGTTCAAGCAAAAACCCTAATCATGTATGTAATGTGTAATTTATGTGCATGGATGGTGATATTGGTGTCTAGAATGTTATATGAACGGATTATGGTCCATAGATAGTTAATATGTTGAGTTTGGATGCAAACAGTTTCTGGACAGATTGTGTTATTGATGTTTAATTGACTGTAACGGGGTGTAAATGTGAAAATTGGTGGAGATTATTGATACTACAGTAAACTAGGTTGAGTCTAGTTTCTAAAGAATATAAATTTGCAATTTTTGGACGTGTAAAAGTTAACCTTTATGATTTTACAAAAACGTTGTGCAAAGCTGAGTTGTTAGACCTGCTGTTAGGTTGTTTTGTAAATGTTATATCTCATGAACTACGAGACCAATTGGGTTGGTTCCACTTCTGGAAGTTGACTTGTTGAGTTAGGAACCTAACCCAAGTGGTCTTGCATTTATTGGATTTTTCGTTTAACGGGAATTTCAAATAACATTCTGTTGCGCATGAATTTGACTGTTATGAGTTGCTGTAATGTTTTGATCATTGTGAGGAACATATGTGGAATAAAAATAAAATAAAATATGTTCTGGAAACCTAATACATGTATGCTTTTGTGATGATTTTTGGTAAATTAATTGAGATGCTATGATCGGTGGAATAGACTAGTTTTTCAAGTAGAATTCTGTCGTTAAGAAACTAGTTGCTGAATTTTGTAAAAGTTGCATGAAACATGGTAATTGCTAATTGATTGTCATGTTTTGACCAAAATGCCCTTGCGGGGAATAATTGCTAGTAAATTGTTATGTGTTGACCAAATTGCCCTTACGGGGAGTAATTGCTAGTGATGTACATTATTAATACATGACACGTAAATAATTGTTCACACATGTATCGTATCACAAATGTACTTGTTAAGTCACACACGATTCACAAACGAACACGAAACGTATCTTGTGCTTAGGAAATTATGTGCCGGGTCTAGAGACTCGATATTAGTTCCGATACTTAGAAAATCTCCTTGTTGTTTTAGAACGCTAGAGAGAGTTTTCTGTGACGCGCATCACTTGGTGATTTATTTTGGGAATTCTTCGCAAACAGTGAGTTTCACTTACCCCTTTTTAAACTGTTTTCAAACGCTTTTCACTTGGGGAGATAACATACTCCGAAAACGCATTTAAGATTTTGTTAATATAGATTATATATCACTTGTAAAGACTAAGTGGCAAACGCAATAACTAAAGTCCTTCATTCACATCGAACCGTTTAATATTGGATAATAACGAGTCATTGTTGAGTAGTACTACTGGGTTTGACAAACCCCACCCAACGCTAAACTCGACTGGAGGTCGAGTGGGTGTAATCTTGGCTAAACAAATACCATGGTCGGGATAGACCTGGTGGCAAGGCAAATGATAAACAGTCAGCTTCGGTGTCGAACACTTAGTAATACTTGTTTTATAGGCTAGCTACCTATAGATATATAATTGACATAACACTATCTGGTAACGCAAAACGCTTAACGCAAAACGCTGAACGCAAAACGCTTAACGCAAAACGCTTAACGCAAACGCTAAACGCTTTATTTTATATAAACTTGTGAACTCACCAACCCTGTGTTGACACTTTTAGTATGTTATTCTCAGGTAGCCGAGGCGGGCGCGCGGTATAGGATAATGCATTGCTTGAAAACGCTTTTGTTATGCAAACTATTTTAAAACTGTTATCATTGGGTTTAAGTCGTCCTGCATGACGCAACATTTATTTTATGGTTTTTACGCTTCCGCATTTAATTACTCGTAAACGTTTTCATGGTTTTGAAACTTTGTTTTATGGTTTGATTATAACTAATGAATCCGATCCTGTTAGTTCACACCCTCTGACGGTAAAACTCCGTTAGTGGATTTTGAGGGTGTGACGGTAAAACCTCGTTAGTGGATTTTGAGGGTGTGACAGAATAGCAGAATTCGAACTAGATCAGCCATGGGGAATTAGGGTTTCGATGAGTATGAGAGATTAGGGCACTTCAACCAGGCTCTGATACCACAGATGTTGGTATGGAGAACAGATTAAAGTCAGAGAATACAATTGAAACAAGGAATTCAAAGATGAAGATTTTGGAATTAATTGAATAATCTCACATACATAGCACGTAGACTCCAATATAAAGAAAAGAACCCTAGAACTAGTCTTAGGACACTAACGTAAACTTCCTAAAGACTATGACTTTGAAACAGACTGGGCCAATGGCCTCTTATTCAAAAACAATTAACATGTGCAGAAATAAAATAAACGTGCATGACCAATTAATTCATCTTTGCTAGAAGGGTTTGGGTCATTCTTCAATACAGCTGTCCAATCCACAGGCACACTATGCCTTTGCACAGACTAACAGTGGTGAATTTGTCTACGCCTTCGCTTTGTGTAGGGACTATCTCTCGACCACCCGGTGTCTGGCTTGTTTTGAGTCATTAGTTAACGAGGCGAAGTCGTGCGGGACTTTTGGCGGTGTTAGTGTGATTTATGATGATTGCAGTATGAGGTTAGTATCACATTTGTCTGTAATTTTCTTACACATGTTTGCGTTTGATTAAGGGTGCGTTTGATCTATGATGTTTTTGTTTAGTTAAGGGTGTGTTTTTTTTAAAACGGCGACTTTCTTGTATTTAGGCTACCGCACTCTCCATAATTGGAGAGCCCCGATGCCTAACTCTGGCAGATATGTTGTCTTAACCGGGCTCACGATGTCTTAAGAGTTTGGTTTGCCGCTTGGGCGTTCCCTCGGGAAAACATACCGCTGGCTGCCACTTGACAGTTGTTGTGCCATCAAAGGGCAGAACTCCCTAGCGTAACGCACGTTGGGACGAAACCCGCGTGAGCTCTGGGTTCGAACCGACAACCTTTGAACAAGACTTAGCTCAAATCCTTCATTGCCAGTATCCACCCAAATATGACACAAGTGGAATTCAAACTTGAATCTCCACTGGAAAACCTAAGCCTCATACTACTAAACCACAAATGAATGATATTACTTAAGGGTACATTTGATTTGTGAATTTTTTTTTGTTGTTGACATATTTGGAATTTATTAAAGGAATTGATATTTATAGGAACTAGATTTTGAATTAAAACATCTTAAAAGGAATTAGAAGAATTTAAAGTAATTGAAATTTGTGAAATGATTTTAAATTTGAGAGTACATTTTCTTAATGGAATCTTTTCGAAGGAATTATAAATAATAAAAAAAAATTGGAATCCTTAATTACGACCACAATCCATCAACGCTAAACGACGTCTAACATGTTAATCGGCACCTAGCGTATAACTAACACCGAACACATTATCGGCACCGGGCACATAATTAACTACAATCGTGTATGATAAACCATAAGTAAGAAAAAGAAACCTATTCAAAACCAAATAACAAAAAAAACAAGGAACGCTTATAAACCAGCTTAATGAAATTGTAAAAGTATTCATACTTATTTACTCAAATTAATCGATCATTTAACACATTACTAATCCACTCAATTTAACTAATTAATAACTAACATGAAATGTTTTAGGGTTGTTTAAAATTCAAACCAATCTAATTGGTCTAACTTTACAACTAACTTAAAGTAAAGGGGGTTATCATGAAAATAACTTTCAATATTGAATTACTCCCATTCATACTTCTAAGTTCTAATTATTCTTACTCGGAAGTTAGAAGTTAGTTGACTTATGTGGATTCTTACGCTTGCACATGTGGTCCGTTAAACAAACGTAAAAGATGGCTGGACAGTGGGCATTTTGATTCCACATTTGCAACTTTAGGCTGCCATTTAAAGGTCAAAGATGAGCTAGACAGAGTGGATGGTGAGCGCAGGCCCATCCTACCAAAGTTATGGCTCCGCCTCTGACTATATACGTCTAGTATATAAAAATCATGAAAAATTATTATTTTAGTCTAATAACTAGAAGCCGCCAACGGCCACTTGTGCAGGTCCTCAACTAAAATATCAACGTCAAATCGTTTGTGCACATTGCCAACTTGACTTTTGACATCTTTGAGACTATATTGACTTAAAAGCAAAACTATGCTAGTAAAGATGGGTTATTCGTCAACCTACATCCACTTGTACTTGTGAGTTGTGACTTGTGAAGACATCCACATATAAATGTCTAGACTACAATAAGATTTTAGTCTTTCTTGGGTAATCATTTTAGTGTAAAAGTTCTAATTTGACTTTTTTAATCATTGTGGTTTTACTTTCGTTTCAATTATATAACACCGTTGGAATTCACTATTAAAAAAGGGGTACATTAGTCCTTTTAGATATAGGGATAAAATATGCAAACAAATACAAAGTAAAGGGACCATTTAGCTAGTGACTCTCCATTCTTTCTGATTCTCTGTCTTTGCTAAGAGCATTGATAGAGTTAAGAGTGGAAGAGATTTGATAGAGTTAAGAGTGGTTGGTTAGTGATCTGGCCGCTTAGATTTAAAAAGTTAGGGGATGTTGTCGATCTCGATAATATTTCTAGCTAGAAAAAAGGTATAAAATTTCTAGAAATAGTAGGTATGAAATTCTCTTCGTTGTCAGGTCGATAACTAGGATAAACTTTTATAGTGGCCAAGTTAAATTACTATTAATTAATCTCTTTCAAATTATTAATGACATAAGAAGATGTCTTATTTCAATCTAACTCGAGAGGACAAATGTATAAGCACTCATGCTAAACTTGTGTTTGTGTATAGGTACGAGAACTTTGGTGCAAATTTTGATAATTCGAACGTCATATTAGATGATGATGCCCGTCCAGGCGCGGTATGTAGCAATGAATCCGCATCTCAGCCAGCAACAACATTTAACCAAGTGGTAGAGAATCTGCTATCTGATATTCGAGACGTTACTCCAAGAACATCTAATTACTATGTAGCATACACAAGGCAAGTCTCGACTAACAATGCAGCAGTGTACGCAATTGCACAGTGTCTTAAAAACATAAGCCAAGCCATTTGCCAAGGCTGCTTGAATACAGCATATAACAATTTACAAGGTTGTCTTCCTAAAAAGGAAGGAAGTTCCATTGACTGTTTTTGCTTTATGAGATATTCTGATACTCCATTTTTCCAAAGCAACCAGACAACAAACATCATATCTTTCCTAAGTCGAGGTGAGACCTCCTATATATTAACATTTAAGTTGTAATTAGTTTTTCATCAGCATGTATTGAATTTGGACAACTATATTAACAAAAATGTGCAACTTTCCATGACAGGAAATTCAAGCAAGTCAGCAATGATAGCGGGAGTAAGTAGTGCTGTCGGTGTTCTGTTCCTTCTAGTTGCTTTGTGGTTATGGTATCGTAAAATAAAGAAAGCTAAGACTGCTGAGGAAGGTAACAATATATATGTACACATTGAATGTAACATAATATTCAATACAATATCTTCAAGCATATCACCATTCAATATTCTTAAATATATTATAACTACGCTCCATGTAAATATATGTATCATTATTACAACTAATGCTAATTGTTTGTAACATGCACGTTGGGAACTTACAGTTGAATCTGGACTGCAACCAGAAAAAAGTTATAGTTATCAGCAACTGCGATTAGCAACTCATGACTTTGGAGATGAGTATAGGGTTGGGAAAGGAGGATTTGGTGAAGTATACAAGGTGATTTAGACTTTTAAATTGTATTTTTTTTTCTACATACTTCCATTGATCTAGAATATTTGACCGCAACAATACACCTAACGAAAAGAAGTTTGCAACGAAAAAAAGTGTTATGCTAATTATTGGTAAAATGCTGTACAATAAGAATTATTTAAAAGTCATGATGTATGCTTAACAATTTGTTCCTTCAACAGGCACTTATAGATGATGAGAATGTAGTGGCAGTGAAGAGACTTCATGTTAGTGACGCTAGAGCCAAATCAGAATTTGAAAACGAAGTGAGGCTTATAGGTAATATTCAACATCGGAATCTTGTACGACAACTAGGTTGGTGCATTGAAGGAACTGAGCTGCTTCTTGTCCTAGAATACATCCCACAAGGCAGCCTTGACAACTTCTTATGGGGTATGATAATATTTCTCAAGCACTGTTTAAAACTATTGTATCTTATATATCCTTCATACATTTATTTGGCCGCATTTACCTCAATGAAAATTTTAGATAGACATGTATTTAACAAGTTAATTAATCACGGACAGGAGAAAAAAGAGGCTCTCTGAACTGGGAGAAAAGGTTTGACATTATCTTTGGGGTCGCTAGGGGTCTTGCTCATCTTCACAACGAATTCCATGTCAAAATAATTCATAGAGATATAAAGTTGAATAACATTCTCGTAGACCATGATTTTCAACCCAAAATTTGTGATTTTGGGTTGGCAAGATTACAACCAGAGGATCAAACCCATGTTAGCACAAAGCTAGCAGCCGGCACACTGTAAGTGTAAACTGTAAATCTTCCCTTTGATCTATTTTTCGATCCTATTTGAATAACTTACTTTCACATGAATATGCTTAATGATGAGATCAATATATAGAGGATACATGGTACCCGAATATGCAACAAAAGGACACTTATCAGAGAAGGTTGACACCTACAGCTTTGTTATCGTGATCCTTGAAATTATTAGTGGTCGAAGATTTACCGACGAACACTTTAGCGGTCCTGAAACATCTCACCTTTTCGAACATGTAATATACAACCCCCTACGTTCTTTTTTCTCTTTAGGACGTGTGCTTAAATGATTATTAGATCATGATAACTTGAATTAAAAGACCTATGTTCACCCTTTCATATGAAAATTGAACTCTTACAGAATTTATTGCAAATGTATGATAAGTATTATTTGTTTTTAATAGGCATGGCAATTGTATGAGAGAGGTATGCACGCAGAGTTGATTGATCAAGCATTAGGTTTAGAAGAATCAAATAAAGCAAATGTAATGAAGACCATTGAGATTGCTCTAATGTGCACTCAGTCACCAGCTTCTTTGAGACCAACAATGTCTGAAGTTGTTATGATGTTGTCAAGTGGGCTATCTGTGGGGCCAGGAAAACTAATCAAGCCTAGCTTCGTTGATTCTCGTAGAGTGATCCACATAGGTGGAAATGTGCCGCCTATTAAATAATGTATATACATATACATATATATATATGCTAGACGAGTGTTCACGTGATGCAGTGAGAAACAAGGACATGGTAATCATGTAACAAGTTTATTGGAATATTTTCGACATGTATTTAAAATTGTTTACAAGCATTTGAAATCAAGTTTTATATTATTTTTTACATGTAAAATGCATGGTTCCCGAGTTCTCCATTTTTTTAGAGTTCCTCGTTTTATATATAGTTTCTTAAGAATGACAAATATGGCATAAAATTTAAAGTTAGAAACTATGTTAGTCTGTCTAGTAAAGATAATGGTGGTGTTGTAAGGCCCTAACTGGGTCAAGTGGCACCACATTTATCAAACCATGTCTTTTTCTTTTATGTTTTAATTTTAGTACAATAACAAATATAATGGTAATCGATTGAACATTATTTTTTTAACCGACTAATAGAATCCGGATACTCTCACTGTCTCAACGCTCGAGACCGACAATGCTCGAGTTTTGAACAACGCCTGGGTTTAGTAATCGCCTCACCCAGTTGATCCAACTCAATTTTTATATGTTTTTCGCTTTAGTTCTGGTATCGTGATGAATGTAACCGAACAAAATTCTCGTAGACTCACCACCTCAGCGACCGTGATCGACAACACTCAGGTTTTACAAACACCCAATTTTAACGACCGATGTCACCCCATATTGTTCCACCTCAATTTTTTTTGTTTTGTTTTGGTACCGTAATAAACGCAACTGAAACTGTGGTAGACATGACGAAAACTGATTGAATTCGCGTAGATTCACCGCCTCAACGTCCAAGACCGACAACGTCCGGGTTTTACCAACGTTGCTTATACTGTAACGAACGTAACCGACACTGGCTGAATTCAATTCGACTCACCAGGTTTTACCAACGTCCAGACACCAACAGCCGGGTTTTTTCGCTACATATTTTTAAACATGTTAATTTAACGAATTTTTTTAAGTTTAGTTCAATACCGTAACGGACGTAGAACCGAATTTACGTTGACTCTCAGCTACCACCCTTGGGGTTTACTGACTAATTCCCCGCACAACACACAGGTATACTATTGAATTTAAAAAGGAATAAATTAAGAACATAATAAAGTGGCGTTACTCGTCTTCTCTATTATTACAAAACACTTCTTATTTTTTAGCTAATGAATCCAATCATTAATCGATGTAATCAAAACAACCAACTTAAATTAATCTATCCAAAACCAAACCAATGATTCGTGAGAAATTCTCTCTAGATTCTGCAAAAAGAAACCCTGGAAAACACAATTTCTACACAAATCCAATAAACATACAATCACTTTCAAAACGCATATTTAAAGCCTTCTTGATTAAAAGCATAGGTGATAAGAATATATACCTCATGTGGACCTTGTTGGAACCTGTAAAAGGACTTACCATCTACTTGGAATAGTATAACTCTATAAATAAACTCAAACGCATCAAACACGAATCCAAGACCTCAAGCTTTAACATGAAGATTCATTCACATTAAAAATGAATTCACATAAGTAATTATTTGACTAATCTATTGCACTGCTTTGGCTCCTGTAATTTTCATGGATCATAACCATAACCATAACCATAAGCCAAACAATCTCCATGTTAGAAGATATTCGTTAGGGTTTTATATACAATTATCTCCAACAAAATATGGGCGTATGATTAGATACATCACATGTTTTTATTATTTAATTTACATTATTGTTGGATCAGAATTGAACACTTAACAGTTTTAACTAAAACAATATGTTCGGACATTTATAGATTAGATACAGATTGATTGATTTGATTCTCATGTGACTCTATCAATTAGATTTATGCAACGGATATTTAAATAAACAAACTAAGAGATCATATGTAGAAGCATTGCACTAATTGAAATAAAAAGATTGTAATTCTATAAGATGTGCTCCCCTTCACCCTAGCTCATCAAATTCATCTGTTTTCATACAAACTTGCATTTTACAGAATTCAATGTGTGAAAAGTACTAATGCACAAGTGATTCTCTTGTTCGTTTTATACAGTGTGAAAGTGCTGATTAGCTAAGATATGATAGTGATATGTAATACATTTACAAGAAACAACTAACAAATTAGAAAACTATAAACTACCGACAAAATACAAGTAATATAACTAAACTGCTGATCTCTTGATACCAGCTAATGAGGCTTCATCAATAGTTCTTCAGTAGTTTCTTACATGTCGGCAGTTCATTAGAATCCTCAGTTGTTTTCCATGTTGTTGCTTCTTATCAGTAATTTGGAATCAAATCTTTATTCTTTATTGTTTTAAATGGAGAACAACTGTTTTTTTATGATCAGTTGTTGTTTGATCTTTGGCACATCATTCCTTTCCAGGTTCAACAATTAATATGTTTTTTATTCTTTTATTTCAGACTTTAAGCGATTTGAGTATAGCCGAACACAAGCCCTGCCCGGCTTATTAATTAAGTAGTTTGATGGATCAACCTATTTCTAATGAAGTTGTTTAAACTCAACCCAAAACCTTATTATTTGTACATCAAGTTTATCTTTCTAGCTTCTTTCTACATTTTTAAAACTTTAAATATTTTTTTTCCCATTTTCTCACTTCATAAAAATACAAACAAAAAGAGAAAAAAAAAACTACTTATTCTCAAGCGACTGTTAACGCATATGTGGTATTTTCTTATATCAGATACTTCAAAGTGAGAACACCTTTTTTTTCTATTTAAAGCAATAATTTAGGGCTGTTTTGGTACCCCAAACACCATTACAAAGATATATACTCTGAGACGGCTTCTTTGCAACACAGCCATGAGAATCTTCAAGAGCTTGCAAAAGAACTCAGGATGGCGGTCCCTGACCGCTACTTTCAGGAACCACAACAATTCACGTTTGTCTCTGAGGGTTCTTTGCCCTTGCCCTCTATCCCAGTCTTTGACATGAACGACATAATAAAGGTGCAAGAGTCCGATATCCATATCGAGCAACTGCGCTCCATTTGCCATGAATGGGGAATTTTTCAGGTAAAGTGTCTCTAGGCACTAACTTCATTTTTACGTTTATTGACCATAACCATGACCATGAAAAACCTAGTTTCTTCTGCAGTTGGTGAATCATGGAGTTGATAAATCGCTGGTGGAGAATATGAAGAAAGAGATGGTGGATTTTTCAACCTGCCGATGGAAGAGAAGCTGAGGTACAAGTTGAAGGCAGGTGAATATGAAGGTTATGGTCAGACTACACTCCATACTCAAGATCAGAAACTTGACTGGGCTGATCGCTTTTATATGATCACTAATCCTCTTCATAGAAGAAAACCACACTTACTTCCACAGTTCCCTCCATTACTAAGGTATCTCTTTCTATTTCTAGTCGTTTGTAGTTTTGATTTAGATTTGAAACCTAAAGATCTAGAAGAAAACTAACAATCTTACAATGCCGTCTCCAAGATTTCGGATGTCCATAAAAATAAACTCATAATTTTATTTTTACGTATGCATTCAATCAGGGTCAGCCCAACCATTTTGGTGGCCCAAAGCGAAGTAACATTTTGAGGCCCTTTTCCAAAACATATTTTATTTTTGCTTGCGGTCCTCGGATGCCGGAATATGATAATATTAGGTAATACATTTTTACGTGGAATGTTGTGTTAGCTACTACAATTCATACTGTTATAATGTGCCAGTTCTGATGATTTATTATCTAGATTAATCGGTTGAATAAAAATAGATTAAGAACAAGAAATGATGAAATGAAAATAAATTAAACAATTGCTTAAGGAAATTTTGTATCACACCATATCTCCAAAATGGAATATGTATTTCACTTAAACATTTTATCAAAAAACTTATGTGCATAAGAACCTATCACATTGTCATACACACAATATTAATATCCAAGCCAGAAAGCTAATAATATCCAATCCAAAGTCAAGATTTACAACAATAAAAAAAAGAACAATTCAAAATCACATTTTTGCTATAAACTCAACAAATAAATAAGAGTTTGTTTCTATGCGACCAGAATGTTAAACCAGAGAATTAACCTAGGAGTAAAAATTGGGGGCCTTAAAAATGTGATGGCCCTAAGCTAGGGCTTTGGTTGCCAATGCTTAAGGGCCGGCTCTACATTCTACCTCCATAGAGTTATCATCCATCTCTTTCAAATCTGCAATACAAAAGCATGTTTTAGTCATGCTAATTGTATATATGATGTTCTCTTTATATGTCATTTATAATAAAACATCGATCTTATTATCTTTTGTTAGAATTCGATATTTCATTAAAAAAATATAATTACAACTTATAAAATCATTAGGTGCATCTTTTTCGTGATTATAAAAAAATTGCGTGAAAACGCACCACATATTCGTATGAATATTCTATTAGAAAATATAACTTAAAACTTAATTAATAAACTATTTAATTTGATAAAATATAGGGTTTTTTTAATTTAATCATTTAATATTTATAGTTTAATTGTATTTCTTTTGAGCTTTACGTACGTCACGCGGGTTCTAAAACTAGTATGTTATAATACAATTTGGGTTTAAGTTACTTAATTTTTTTAATTTTTATTTTAAAAGCATCATGTCTTACTATTTTGATATATATATATATATATATATATTAATTTTGGGCATCTGCCGAGAACGGACTATAGACGATGACTGAGCCTTGTATCCTCTCTCATCAGCTGACCCTATGACATTATGTAGTTGTGATCTTCATGGGTTGTTAGGGAAGACACACAAATAAAGTAGCAAACAAGCATCAGAACACATGCCACGAAGTAACATGATTCATTTGATCGATCTGTATCCAAAATTGGAAACCTTATATATCTTCACATTTGCTCAACAGAGATACCATTGAGAACTACTTGCAAGAACTGCAAAAACTTGCCTTGACTTTATTCAGTTTAATTGGCAAAGCAGCAGATATTGATGAGCAAGAGATGGTAGATGTTTTTGAAGATGGAGTGCAATCGGTGAGGATGACTTACTATCCTCCTTGCCCGCAGCCAGATCATGTTGTCGGTTTTACCCCTCATTCTGATTCTGCTGGGCTTACCATTCTTCTCCAAGTCAGCGACGTAGAAGGTTTGCAAGTTAAAAAAGACGGTGTGTGGATCCCCGTGAAATTTCTTCCAGATGCCTTCGTAGTAAATATCGGTGACATTCTTGAGGTTAGAGCATTCACATCTCTTCATCATCTTTCATTCTATAATTTAACTAAAAATTATAATTTTAAAATATTTTTATCTATCTATATATCATTTTTTGATTGTGTTTCCTCTTTCCTTTTATTATTAATTACTCTTTTTATAGATGTGTGCCTATGTGTATGGGTGTATGTGATAGCTTTTTAAATTTTGGACAAATGTTTGAATTTTTGTTAAATTTTAGAGGGTGTAGATAAAAGATAATAGATAGAATTTGGAGATGATTGTTAAAATTTTGAAGATAATGTGAGAGACGGTAGTCAAAACATTTAAGTGTTGATTCCAATTATCTTTGACCACTCTATATAGTTAGCTAACCATGCATCTAAAACATGTTTAACACTTACTTTTTCGACCAAAGCTACACATGATAAATATTTTATCACGTGAATATCTATATTTTTGTAACAACAAATTTATTTCCATCAAAATCACCTTAACCTTGCGCTTACAAGGATTTGGACCCACCTGCTCTATATTGTAAGGATGTACACAATACCACTAGACCATTAGGTCATGGGTGTAAGTCATATCTATATACTATATCATAAAATATTTAACATGCTAGTTTAAACACTTTTTAAGTTTAAGAGTTTTACACATTTAATACTTAAATGGATTTACAGATAATGAGCAATGGTCTGTACAACAGTATTGAACATATGGCGACTGTAAATGCAACGAGTGAGAGGATTTCAGTCGCCTCGTTCTTCAGTCCAAAGCTTCATGCAGAGGTTGGGCCTACCAAGAGCCTCCTAAGAAACACCGGAAATCAACCGTTGTATAAAGCACTCGTAACAGAGCAATTTATCAATAAATTCTTCTCGAGCAAGCTCAACAAAAAGTCATTTCTCGAGAAAATCAAGATTGGTGATGAAGCCATTGAAACTTGATTCAGTATCCAAGTCTTGTATTAATAATCATATTACTCAACTGAAATAAGTCGCATGATTGTCTTATATGTAGTTTGTATAATAGCTATTAAATTATTGTTTACCTTGTAATTCTTTAGTGAAACTTATGTGGTAATCCATCGGCAAAATTACAGTGACGATCCGGCCATGACCCATAATAGTAATCTAATGCTTAATGTCTATTGGTGAAAGCGAGTTTTTCTAAAATCACCCATAATTGGGTAGTGTTTGTGTATTTTTGTGCCATTGCCTATCCAGAGAGTTTCTCTCTTTTATCGCTTAGAGCGTTCTCATCCCATCCTATAAGATCGAGCGTAGTGGAAACATCGTGGCGGCGTCGACACCATACAAAACAGCTATTAGCAACCCTTATGGTCTCAAAATGACTAAGCAATAAATTTGATGGTGTTGACATAAAGCTCTTGTCTCAAACTGTAAGGCCTCGAACCTGGTAACCCTACTGGATGTTGGATTTACTCATTAACATAATTCTAAATATCTAAGTTGATTAAAATCTTTCCCAAAATAATAAAATTTCAACCATTCATAATTACAAAACATCCAATCTCTGCGAAACAAACATTAAAATGGTCTTTAATCTTAAACATAATAATAAACATGACAAAATTCTTCTTTCTTCCAATGTCGTTCTTTATTCTTCAATTTCATGTGTGCTCCTCAAGTCAACTGTCTCATTAAATTTTGTGTACGTGGTATACTAAAAGTCTGTTACGCTGAATGAGTTCTAGTTTAACAGGCCATATGTCATACGTTCACATGCATTCACATACACATACTTACATACATATTTTCTTACCATAGTTATCGTACTTAGCACATACTCATTCACATATATTATAAGGGTCTGTAACCCTAACATTCAAAAAGATTTATGTTAATAAACAATTGTTTGGTTCGTAGATTTTTTTTAAAAAAAAGTGATTCGGTTTGTTTAGTTTTGTTATAAAAAGTGGTTCGGTTCGTTTAGTTTTGGTATAAAAATGGTCCGGTTCATTTATTTTTATTAAAAGAAAGTGGCTCTGTTCGTTTATTTTTGCTAAAAAGGTAATTTGATTCGTTTATTCTTGTTAAAAAAAGTGTTTCGGTTCGTTATTTTGGTTAAAAAATTTAGAGTAAATTGCAGTTTTCGTCCATGTAGTTTGTCCAAATCTGCGGTTTTAGTCCAATAGTTTCAAATTTGCGATTTCTGTCCATGTGGTTTCATTTCACTTACAATTAAACCCAAATTCATTAACCCTGTTAAGTTTAGTCGTTAAACTCATCAGTATGTCCTTCATGTGAGGGGCAGTTTTGCCCTTTTTTTCCCCAAATACAAGCCAACCCCTCACGTGAGGGAGCTTACACATGCATGATGTTTTCAGTTTACAATTTTCTTTTTACAAACCCGGTATGCTACTACAAGGGATCGTAAACCATGTTCAACAAATTTAATAATCACATGATGAGCCCTACGCTCAAATTCTGACTTATTATGTCCATATAGATTTCGTCCGTCGAATTAAAGTATCTAAACAAGGGTGGATCTACGTATATAAGTACGGGCTTACAGGAACCCACTGAGTTTCAGATTTTATAGAGAAAGTCTACATGAAACATGAGAGTGAACCCATATATAAATTTTGAGTGAACTCATAGCCAAAAAGAGAATCTTTTCCGGTGGCAAACACCTTGCCTTCTTGACGTGAAGACCTGGGGTCGATTCTTACTGTTTGTGTGTTTTTAAGATTTTTATCTATCATTTTAATTTACTACCCTTCCGCCTCTCTTTTAAGTTAACTGATTAGGGGTGTGAGTATAGGCGTATAGCATAGAAAGCAAGGGGTAAACATGCCAATGCCGTAATAATAAGTTGGATGTATCCATACAGACATACAGTTCTTCCATAATTTGTGGGTGATATTAGAAAAATTCATTTGTATAGATATCAAGTGACTGTATTTTTTTTCTCTCTTTATTAGTTGTTATATCAAGTAACGAGACCATAATGATGCCGTAAGAGACGAAGACTTCATTTCCACCGCAACGCGCGGATTAAGTTTGCTAGTTTGTTGAAATTTGAATAAATTAGACATTTAATATTATTTAAATTTGAAAAAAACCATCGTATTTTTATTATGTATTTTTTAATGTTATAAGGGTGATAATTGTTTTTTTAAATGTATTGTATTTTATTATGTGACAAACCTTGTCGAACTGACCCGAACCATCAACCAAACCAAACAGTGAACCCATCGAAAAAAATTTCTGGATCCGCCACTGTATCTAAATATAGATTTATAGAGTTGTATTCAAAATAAAATATATTTATGTTATCCTAAGTTATACGAGAGTTCGGTATCACGCGATCGTTACCATGACAAACAAACCCATCTCTGACCAGAAAACATCGGTACCGACATTGGTACATCGGATACAATATCGGTATTCGTTATTGTGGTTCTTGCAATTGTCTTTATCTTTTCTCGACATTCAAACACAAATTTTGTTGAAGACGTAGTTGTATCCAAAGAACAATATTTTTTTGGGATCGTAAGCTATACACACCGATACAGTGACGAATCGAATCAGTTTCGACCAAACAACATCGGTACATACCAGTATCGGTGTTACTGGAACTAGTATCGATGTTTTTTATGGTTTTTCGATTGATGTAAAACATGTGTCGGTATTGTTTTAGACATATCACAACTATTTCTTTGCGTTTTGACATTCGGTTGCTACAACAAATGAGTATGCGCTTGAATGTAAGCATGACCTATCATCCATAGATTGACGGACATATTGAATGAGCTATTAAAAAAGTAGAATATTTGCTATGAGATTGTGTGATAGATCTTGAGGTAGTTGGGACGATCATCTACCTATTATTGAATTTTCGTCGTCTGACAAAAGCTATCACACGAGAGTCGCTAGGTCACACCGTTTGAGGCATTATACGGTTGCAAATGTCAAACGCCCATGTGTTGGTCTGTAATTGAATAAATCAAACTGTTACAACCTGACATCGTTCAGGAAACAACTGACAAAGTATTACAAGTCCGAGAAAGATTAAAGATAGTTAGAGATAGAAGAAAAAGTTACTTCAGCAACCACCAAAAGTCGTTAGAATTTAATGTTGGACACAAGGTGTTGTTAAAAGTTTCATCTTGGAAAGGCATAATGAAAAAGAAGAAAAATAAGTTTGGAGGCGGTCGTCGAAGGATAAGAAGAAATAAGCAGGCACACAAGCACGTCAAGAAAAACAAGGTCGTGTAACATCTCTTCGTATACATATCATCGTCGTATAATTTCATCTCTAGTTGGTAAATTGGCGTGATGTAAGTCACCATTAACTAAATCATGTTAATTACGCGTAAAACGTGAGCTGTGTTGATTATCTGATTATCCATTATAACTAAATTTGTTGTTTAAAAGTGTTATTTGATTAGATTTAAGACATATATAAAGGTTTGTAGCTCTACCTCCAGAATTTTTTTTATAAAAGATACACGAAATGTAATATTAGTTAATTGGGATATGAAGCCAAGAATCGCAAAGAACTAGTGGAGCCACAGGGCCGGGCTGGGGCAATATTAGTCGAAGATGAACGGTAAATAATAATAATAATAATAACAACAACTTAAATTTCACATTATTTCTTAATTAACTTTAGTAAATCGTAGAACTTATTATAAAACTTTAAAAATAGTAATCTTTTAATAAGAAAGAGCAACTATTGGAGTTTATGCAATATCAGATGCGCCCCATGTCGGGGCTGAAGGGTGAGAATAAGATTAGGAGCATGGACATATGATGGTGAAAATTCAAAAGAGAACCTTTGTAAGATCATTACAAGGGTAATTTTAGCTTCAAGTAAAGCAAAGTTTTGTCCAATGCAAATTCGAGGTCCCGAACCAAAGGGAAAGTAAATGACTTGGTTTTTGGTTGCCTTAGAGATTCCTTCAGAAAATCTATCGGGATTAAAGCTCTTGGCATCACTGCCCCAAAGTTCTTCATCGTAGTGAAGATGCATGATCGACAATCCAACATTAATCCCAGATGGTAGCGAAAATCTGCCATGTGTGATATCCTTCTCAACCTTGCGGGCTAGTCCAACAACAGGAGGATATAGCCTCAATACTTCATAGAAGATCATATTCACCTGCAGGGAGAATTAAAAGAAGATTAAAATGTATAGTGCTAGTATAATTCATGACTTCGTTAATTGAACATTAAAACACTTACAACTTTAAGATGATTCAGCTTATCCGCATCTATATCTCTGTCCCCAAGAACATTGAAAACCTCTTCTCTAGCACGGGACTGCCATTCTTGATGTCGACTTAATAAAATCATTGTCCATACAAGCAAGCTAGCTGTTGTTTCTTGTCCAGCAAAGTAAAAAAGTTTACACTCTTCAATAACTTCATTAATGGTCATTCCGTGAGTCTTGTTTTGATGTTGCTCGACCTCTTTCATGTTAGATTCAAGCATTATTCCTAACAAATCCTCATAGTTACTACCTTCTACCTTCTCTGCCTTGAGCCTGTTGTCAATGATGCGTCTTATAGATAGATTTACTTCTTTATCTATTGCTTTCATCATTATGTTCTTCTTTGTGGGAAGAAACCTATTACAAAACAATAATCCAAGCAATTATTTCGCCTTATTTGATTTCACTGTTTATGATACACGACTTTTTGTAGGAGCAAAAATATACCACATCTTATGTAAAAGTTAACATGAGTGTGAGATTACCAACTTACCAAGATCCAGGGATGTAAAGTGACCATAGTGACTCCATTACAAGTTTACTTTGTTCTCTTATGAGTTCAAATATTCGAATACCTTCTTCGTAACTACTTCCAAATGCGGTTCTTGATATTATGTCACTTGTTAAAGCTTGAAGATGAGGCCAAACATCCAACTCGCATGATCCGTTTAAGGAAACCAATTTCTCCCACTTCCCAAGCACTTCACTACAACTCAGACGGAACGCTGGTACCATATTCTGGATACAGAAAGGGTGCTTGAACTAAAGGATTTATATAAAAAACAACGATATGAACATGAATTTTAGATAACAAGTTACCTTTAGCTTTTCCACATGGAAAGCAGGGTTTATTAATCTTCTGTGCTTTACCCACTGATCCCCTTCGTAGGTCACTAATCCTGTCGCTATAAATTTGAGAAAAGGATTGCTTTTCGTCTTTTGAAAGTCATTTAACTTTGTTAATACTTCTTTGATTAGCACTGGCTCCATTATAGTCACTCTTGGGTTCCATCCCATCCATGTGATGAAACATCTTCCTGCAAAAACAAATTTTAAAACATTTGGATTCAAATAATATTTTACTATGTTATAGATGTCCCCAAATTACTTATGGGATATTGCAACTGCTGCAAAGGAGCAAACAGAATTAACATAACAAATTCATATAACTTCATTTGGATTCAAAAAAAATTCTGTAATATTTCTGAATAAATCTTGGAGGAATTGGAGATGTAGCTTACCATATTTTTGCTTAGCTTGAAGGTTGAATGCACCTATGTGTAACAGAATACTATTTCCATCATCGATATCGATATGCATAGATTTGGATTGTTTAGATACCATAGCGAGTTCTTTCATGTCCCCAAACCAGAACTTGTATTTGTTTCCATTCAGGCCTTGATCCTTCAGGAACTTCTCTAGCTTCTTTGGTTTCACCCACAACATGTTTACAATTTTCCATGCGCATAGTCCAACTACTATAGCACATGTGATAAGCAATGTGTTTGTTACCTTATCCATCGTGGATGTTTCGCCTGTTGTTGTATGGACAAATAACTTGTTATATATGTATCTTAAATATATAAAAATAAAACATTTAAAAGCTCTTTGGTTGCATTCTACATTCACATAAATTATCATATTGTTTTATTTATAAATAGAGGTTTGTTATGCATTTGACCCGAATTCACGGGTTTGAATCTTACCAAACTCATATAGTCATCAAACGATATATAGCATCTCATTAGATTAAAAATTAATCTCACCAGATATTTGATATGAAAATCCAATAAAATATAGATACACTAAAAATTAATATCCATTTTTTTTAAAATATTATTTATAATTAAGAAACAATTTTATAGTAAACAAATAAACGGGTCATATGTCTCACCAAACCCAGATAATTTTTAAACCGGGTTATAATCATCTCATTTATTTGTGAAACACTTTCATTATCAAATCTTAAGCATATTATTTAACCTTGTTACAATATAAAATTAAAATCCGAAAAGATATAAATGTTAAAAACGAATAATATAAAACAACCTCGTAATACGGAGGATAAAAGCTAATATGTGTGTTTATAGGAAAGGGTTAGTATAAATTGGATGTGGCTCAATGGTAGAACACTCACTTTACTTGTGGAAGGTAGGGGGTTCAAACCTCACTATCACCAATTTATATGGGAGGGATGACTCTGGCTTGCCAGGGTTCGAGTATCTCACCCGGTTTTACCGGCTCCTCGCTGTCGTGCCATTTGGCGGGCGTGGAGGTCCGGTTTTATCCGGTGAATCCCTCAATAGGTGGACTGTTAGGGGCTCCGTCCGTCCGGACTAGTGGCCAGCTCGGGCTACCTTTAGCCAATGAGGGCCGCGTACGAAATACCCGGCGTTGTCGTTAAAAAAATATGAAACCCTCCACTATACTAGGCACCTTTGAAACCCCATCTCTAATCATTCATTTTTTATCCAATGGTTAAGATCAAATCAATGTTCATGGGACCCACAAGTTTGGCCATTATTTTTGCAATTAAGAAAATAGAAATGGTATAATTGGAACATAAAAATGTTCTCTCTCCAAAAATCAGCATGTTTTGTAGTAATAAAAATTAGATCTTGGAAGGTGTGCTTCGATTTTCTCTCCATTTTTATATTATTGCCTTCTATAAATGTAAATGTAAAACGTAAATCGGAATGTATGAAATGTAAATCAAAATGTAAGCAAAGTAAATTGTTTTCTCTCTCTACCTTTATATAATTAGACGTGTTTTACATCGGTTACAACTTATACATCATCTACATATTTGTACATTAAGCAAAAAACAGACTTTCCGTGTGTTTACATATCTTACATGCTTTACATTCATACGTGTTTTACATCTTTACATTCATACGTGTTTTACATCTTTTGCATACTTTACACATGAAAGCTAGTGAATTCTTTTGATAACACCAGTAAACGTAACAATCGAAAATTGGAATGTAAGGAACATAAATCATTTTCTCTCTTTACCTTTATATAATCATATAATTTGTTTTACATTTTGTCTTCTCTATCTATAAAAGACCAGATCTAACCATTTGATTTTTGTTTGATAATATTTGTATTAAAGAGATAGATCACATATCTCTTTAATTGTGGACCGCAAGTTTTATACTTTAATAAAAATATGCGGTTGAGAATGATTATTTAGAGTTTCTTGCTCGACGCACGGGCACCCGTATAGTGACTATATATATATAGATAGTCAGTCCATAGCATATATATTGAACTGTATTGAATAAAACCATTATTACACGTTTGAACTATTACTTGATTTGTTGTAGGGTATCTTGGATCGAATGTTAGAATGTCGAAATATTTCACTGGATTATAAATTAGTTTGTGTTTTTTTACAGAGTTATCTCGTGACATATATAATACCTAAACATACATAAACATTTAATCATTGGAACAATATGTCATTCCTTAATCCTTGCATGTTAATCAACATAGTCGATAAATTCCATGAATTTTGTTTTTATTTTATTGGTCACTAAAAGCAAAAGCGTTTATTTAATCACTTAAATGTGAAACGTTAAATCAGAACATTTGGATGGAGTTGGCATTCACAGCTTTTAATACAAGGTGGTTCCTGGTGGTGTAAAATAAAGCAATGACTTTAGGTATCCACTCCTTTAGGCTATCCGTTGTGGCTTGCCAACGGCTAGCGCGAGGGAGTGGTGTGAGCCACGTCGAAGGCGAACACCACAACACGGTGGCATGATGGATGGCGCCAGTGAGTGGCCGCGAGCCGCCTTGCGGCTGGTGAAGGAGAATTTGGAAGCGGGGAAAGGAAAATTGGGTCTTGTTCTTTACAATTTCTTTATTTAATAATAAAAAAACAGAAAAAAAAATGATGAAGTAAAGATGCAGCATGTATGAGAATGGGTTTTTCTTTTGGGCCTTTGTTTTATAAACAAATAGATAGTTTTCTTTTAGTAACTTGTAGCCTAATTTTTAATATCTATTTCATAGCTAATGTTATAATATTTCGTATTAATTTGTTCGGTTTTGTTCAAAATAAAACAAATATATATTAGTTTACAAATTTAGAAAGTAAAAGAAAAAATAAAAAAAATGAAAAAGCGTTGAGGCCTCGTTCACTTGTATTTTTATATGCTTGTTTAATGCTTTTATTTAATTATAAAAATTAATTTTTTAGTTTACATTATAGTATTATATTAAAAAAATCAAAAATCAAAAAATTCGTTGACCCAACGTTTGCCTGAACCACAACAGGCTCAGACAGCTGTGGTTTTATCGAGTGTCCAGTTAGCACTGCATGACACAACATTATTAGATGGATAAATTCAACAACAACACGTAGTCTTAGAACATCTAATTCTAAAAAGTAACAAATTATTTGTAATGTAGTTTTAGCTTTGATATATTGCTTCATGGTAGGGTTTATGATCTATAGTTATGCATACGCATAAATGACATATGATCCCCATAATCTAAAACGTTTTTTTTTTAATAAATGTAAAAAGCTCCAATTTTGTTACGCACTTCAGGCCCTCATAAAGATTGGGACAGCCATGGCCGAATGCATGTCGTTATCCATTTCTTCCTTTTTGTAACGTCTTCTCGTCTCTTCTGATGTAATTACATGAGGTGTTTTGACTGTTTGGTAGTCCTTATTGATTAAATATTATATATTATTACACATCCAGCTATTTATTAGTTTATAAAAAAAGGACAATTATTGTAAAGGACGTTTCATATAACATTAAACATATATATAAATCTATGCTGTCGTGACCAAGGCTTTCTTTCACTTTTAACGACAAAAAGCTAACACGGAAATCTATGTATCCTTTCGTAACGGGGTTTGCTAGAGATACACTACTTAGCTTATTTATACACCATTCCCCCATCTAATCATAGGCCTCATACGTTGCGTATGCTGGCATACGCAACGTATAGAATAATAACTTAAGTTAGTCAGATCAACGAAGCCATACGAGTCATATGGAAAACCATACGAGTCATATGCTTCAGAAACTATACGAGTCATATGCTTTTGTATACAGTTTGTATTATATGGAAGACGAGACGTATAAGATTTCATACGAAGCATGTAAATCTAACATAAACATATGAACCGTATAAGAAAGAATACGAACCGTATAAGTAAGAATACAAATCTTATGCATGTAGGTGTTTGAAAAATCATGAAAAGTAATCTATACGAACTGTATAGGAAATAATACGAAACGTATAACGGTCAATCTTTAAAATTGTACAATTACTTTTGCAGGAAGCGTGAAACGTATTTAATCCATCAATCTCTCACATATATTTAGGCCTCATTGATTCTTTGACCATATTGTAAGACTGTAAGACGAATATTAGGAATAAAAGGAATCTCTCAACCATATAAATTGTGTGATCTCATAGGGTTTTTTACCCACTTACTTCTTTGAACGATATGCATCTAACAATGAAGTGTGTGTATATTTTACTCACTTCTTTCTCCCCCTTCATCCCTTCCAAATGTTGTTAAAAATATTACCAACCTAAATTTATTTTTCCAACCACATTGATAAATTTCGTTGATGAAATGCATAATTTTTAAGAAAGTTTTGTGAAATCCGATGAATCTTTCGCCACCGTTTTTGTGGAATCTGGTCATTTTTTCACAACCGAACAGGTACAGGTTTTCTATTCATGTTTGTATTACGTTATCCTGTTATTAACAAAAATGAATCTTATTTTAGGTGTTTATGTGTTTCGATGAGTTGAAGCAACGGGCGTACAACACCGGACTTAACAATGGTTACGTGATAATTACCCAAAGGTCTAAGACAAATGTTGCTGGCAACAAGAACAAGGTGTTTCTTATATGTGATCATGGTGGTGTATACAAGGGGAAGGCAATTGTCAGACACGTTGGTGGTACCAAGAAAATCAACTGTCCATTTCAGTTGATTGCAAAGTACCACAAAGAGGAAGATGGTTGGAAACTAAAAGTTGTGTGTGGTACACATAATCATCCGCCTTCTCTATATATGGAAGGTCATGAATTTGCAAAGAGGTTGAACCCTGAGCAAAAAGTTTTGGTTATGGATCTGACAAACCAAAATGTGGATCCCTAAAACATTATATCAATAATAAGAAAGCAGGACCCTCGTTGTGTGTCTACGGCAAAAAACGTATACAACGAACAACAAAGGCAACGAGTATCCCTCCACGGTAACAAGTCTCCTATGCAAGTTCTTTTCACACTCTTGGCTAATGCTGGTTACCTTCAAGAGCATGAGGTAAATGAATCCACTCACAAGTTGGAGAGGCTATTCATCGTTCATGAATTATCGTTCCCGATTTGGCGTGCATTCCCGCATGTGTTGTTCATAGATGCAACATAGACAAATAGGTAAGGTTTGTCATTTGTTGAGATTGTAGGTGTAACTTCTACCCGTAAAACCTTTTGTGTAGCTTTCGCTTTTATAAGTGATGAAACAGAAGATAGTTACACGTGGGTCTTAAGCCAACTAAAAATGACATTGGACAAGTGTATGCAGCCACGTGTCATACTAACAGACAGGGAGTATGCTTTGATTTTGCGAAAGGTAGGTTCGCTTGATGAAGTGGAACAAATCATTGGGTTGTCGGGGGCGACCCCCTTTAGGCGGTTGTTTGACATAGTTCTTCCAGCCTACAAGGAGCTTTGTCTTGAGTTCCTTAGTACCTTTTCATTCAATCCGTCTGATGATTTTCATTATAATAAAGCTGTTTGTTTTAGAATAAACAAGGTCCAACAAGAGTTGTCATTAGCAGAATTTGGCATGCTTATGGGGTTATACACGGCGGAAGAGGTTGAGACAACAATGTTTACCGATGGATTGAGAGACATAACTCGCCAACAAATGATAGAGTTTTGGCCTAATATAGGTTATCGTGAGTTTGTAGGAGTTGGAGGTATGAAGCAACGAGTAACGATGATCAAAAAACCATTTCATAGGTACCTACAGAGGGTGATTGCATCTACTGTTTGTGCTCGTTACAGGGGTCAAGAGTGGTGAACTAAACGTGATTTATTCCATCTTTATTGTTTGCTGACCCCAGCTAATTGCAATCTGGCGTATAACATGGCAATGTATTTCAATTCTTATAAAGTAAGGAAGGCACCGGCAGCATATGTGGCAGGCCATACATTACAAAGATTGCAAAATCTTTGGGTTATACAAAAGATATAATGTGGATGTCCTCCATGACTGTGTTCCCTCCAAATGAACTCGACAATAACACAGTTACACTCATGGGTATTGCCGATGTTTTTCCCGATATTGGTCTGCAATGGCCCTTGCGGCCAGGACTTTTGTGGTTTCCGGGACAGATGCTAGAGGTGGAGGAGCGAGATATAATAGCTGCAGAGCTGTTGGTGGCTAAAAATCAGGGGTTGGGGAGCGGTCAGGTATATCGTGAGGCAGTATTTAATTATATTTTAATACTAACAATTGAAAATAAACCTTTTTTTATGTACAGGTTCATGGGTCAAATGCCGGTCAGGAGCAGTCGCTTGTGCAGGGGCATATGTAGGGACATGGACAGGTATATGATCAAACATAAATTGTTAAAATTTAGATGCAAACCAAATAAAACCAAACCAAGTTACTATTTAAGGATTACTTTAAATTTTATAAAGCTAATTTATAATATTGTTCAAATTGTTGTTCAAAACTTTCTTACGTTTAAATAAAAAGGTTATTTATCTGTTTTACATTTAAATATGTGTGTGATATAATATTGTTCAAAGGTTATTTGTCGGGTTTCGGGTTTTCCCATCGGGTTCGAGTTTCACTGTCATCCCTACTTACATTGCCATCCTAACGTTTATGTACTTGTTCAGGGGCCACGTGTCGATGAGGGGCAGTCGCATGGCAATGCCGGGACGGTGAATCAGGATATGCGATTAATTAATATGGAGCAGCGTATGATAAGGATGGAGAGGATGATAGAGTGGTTGGTTAGAGACAGGAACGGTCCCACTGATGATGTGCCACCGCCAAAGGAGTCGCGGCCGTAGAAGGAGTCGGGCTTTCATGATGTTGGTGATGATGCTAGTGATGACGGTAGTGATGATGCAGGTGATGATGATGCTAGTGGTGTTGGTGATGATGATGATTTAGGTGATAGTAGTGACGAGGATCATGGTTTATGATGATGCCTAGTATGATAAATGCACAATTTAGCTATTATGGTTTTATCTTTTATTATTGACGCACGTAAACGTTATCTTTTTTTGTTGTATGTGTGGATTCTAGTAATTTGGATTGATGTAGTGGTAATTTTTTTTTTCAAACTATGTTGGGGTTTGATGAATGTTAATGCTTTTATTTTTATGTATTTGTTATACAACTATGTGAGTTTAGTATTTAGAAATGTTCATGGTTTCATCTTTTTTAAGTCAAACCCAAAACCGACCCAAAGTCTTCACAATTGAATGAACATGGCCTATGTTCGTGTTCATTCATTTAGTTAATGGAACGAAATTCCTTGCTCGTGTTCGTCATATATTAAAAGAGCATACATCATCGAATGGCCCGCCAAACAGTTCTTCAAACATTCGGTTCATTTACAGGCCTAGTTAGGTTACACTTTGTTCTCCAGTAGAAGCAGGCTGCAAAATTCATTGACATGAAAATAATTATTTAAAGGGATCATTGAATTAGTGTTCTATTGTTCTTGAATTCAAGCTAAATCATTATCAAATTCATTTAAACCATAATTATTGTCCGGTTTATTCATCTTTAGATGTTAGTTATGTCAATAATTGATCACCGGTTCATGATTTCTGATTTTACCAAATAAACCATATTTACTAACTGCAAATATTATTATTTGCAGTTGAACCAAAAAGGATGTCCTGGTGCAAGAAGCTCACATGCAATCACTATTGTTGGAGACAAAGCTTACGCCTTTGTTTTAGATGGTTATAAGTAAAACTTATTTTGTTACACATTCAAATACGAACGGTATACATTTATATCCTTTTTATACGAAGCGTTTATTAATTTTACTTAAAATTTGTTCATATGAATCATATGCTTTTTCATATTATTCGTATTGTTTATACAAAAGCCATATGAACCATATAACATTACATACGAAGCGTTTATTAATTTTACTTAAAAGTTGTTCATATGAATCATATGCTTTTCATATTATTCGTATTGTTTATACAAAATCTATATGAACCGTATAACATTACACACGAATCGTATGATATCTGAAAAAGTATTACAGCATACGCAACGTATGCTGAGCATACGAAACGTATGCTGAATGGTGTACAAATAAGCCTACTTAATAGGTGTAGATGGTGTACCTTTAGAATTTGCCTTCGTAACAAACAATTCAATAAGCATAAGGCCGTCCGTTGTCCACCACCAACGCCTTTGGCATTTTCATTACCACATAGGTTCCATAACGTGTGCTACACCGCATCATACGCCTAAGCATTTTAGGCCGGGTTTGACAAATTTTAGGTTGGAATAACATAATTCAATGAAAGTAAGAGTTACAATAATAGTTAGCATAACTATGTTGGCAATTTTAGTACCAAGTGACTAAAAGCGTCTAATAACTAACAAAGTTTCACAAAACTAGAGTAAAAGAAGTCAAGTAACAAATGTTAATCAAGGTACTTAGAATTTGAGTAATAAGCGAATCCTATTCAAATTCGAGTATTCAATGCATAACTTAAGAAATCGAGTAATTGTAGGTCCTATATAATGGGATCTCACAACTTTACTCGGATCAGTACGTATTATTAGTTAGCGGAAATCAATAATAACACTCGGATATCAAATCTTAGTTTTGCAAACACAAAAGAAAGAAAAAGATGACGTTTTGTGAAGAGAGAAAGTAAAACGTGAGATGTTAAGAGAAATTAATGAAAATGACACTATTATAGGGTCCCTTTTTTTCATAGGTTTTCATTTCATGGGCCAAGTATGGTTACTCAATGGGCTTTTGTCGTACAAAATAAACAAACTTAGTACGTAATAAACCGACTACGGGGGTGTTTGAGATTACTTATTTAAGGTAAAAAGACGTTGAAAAGGTCTTATAACTTTCTAATAAGGAGTTTCTAAAAAAGTGTTTGAATTAACATAAAACAATAAATTGTTTTTTAAAAATGTTGGTTTAACTTATTGATTTAAATGACCAAAAAGGACATAAGTTAGCAATGGGTGGAATGGAACTTGAAATGGTGGAATGAGTATTATAATCCTATAAGGAGATAAGTTAACAAACTCCAATTTACTGAAGGAAAAGACCTTATGTATTCTCAAACATTTTTTTAACACAAAAAGGACTTATTCAACCATCATAAAGTCATAAGGAAAGGAAAATAAGGAATCTCAAACGCACTCTAAAAGCAAACCGAAAAACATACACAATCCTAATAATAATAATATAGAATATTAGCCCTACAATAATCAAACACAGTTATACAAATAAATTTAGATTGAAAACAGTATATATAAGAAGTAAAACATATTGATGCCCGAGAGGAACCGATTAAAGCCTATCAACAAAAAACAGAGGATACCAAAATCCTCAATTGTTTTTCTAGTAATAAAATAAGATGCAACAAAGTTGAATTTTGAGATGTAGACACTCGTCTAGTGTTTT
The DNA here is from genome assembly GCF_021521415.1 of Bidens hawaiensis. NCBI lineage: Eukaryota > Viridiplantae > Streptophyta > Magnoliopsida > Asterales > Asteraceae > Bidens > Bidens hawaiensis. Next base: position 2,401,211 of record NW_027491095.1, on the reverse strand, counting down.
AGTCTAATGTTTTAGGTTTCGTATGGTTGAACACAATTCACACAATCATAAACAAAAATTAAAATAATAAAAAAAAGGTGGCCTCGTTGCTCATTACTTGATTAGAAGCCCAATATACAAAAAAATTTCGTGCGCATTCATGTTAATTAGAAGCCCATGTCAATTAGAAGCCATATAAAATATTTTTTTGGATTTAAAGGTCTACTTTGAGGGCCCTAATCAATGGGTTAATTTACATAGTGAGATATGTTATATGTAGTGGGGCGACAAAAGGAGCTGCAAGGGGCGGTTTTTTTTAACACCGCCTAATTGGGCTGCAAATGAATATTTGTCGCCCTTCATCCTTTACTTTTATTAGTATTATATTCAAATGTGTGTGTGATATATAGGGGCTACAAAACCACTACACCCCTAAAACAAAAACTCACACTTTGCTGACTGGAAACTACATGACACAAAACGCCTCATTTTGTAGGCTTTCTACAACACATAGCCTTATTGAATCGAACAAACAACAAAAAAGACGATGCAATTTTTAATTCAACAAACAAAAGATACAGTCAACAATTGTTCTAGGGAAAGAATAATAAACAGATATAGCAATCACCATTGTGATGATTGAATACAATCGCTAAAGAATCCAAAAGAGGCGATCAAACCCTAGATCATAAACAAAGAAGAAACAAGATCTAAGTTCATGAGAGTATCTCAAATCTATAATCCATACGCTCAACACAACTTTTATGTTATTCCTAACAAACGCATGGGCCTTGACCTTTTAAGCTTCCATCCAATCTATTAGACTTTAGCCTATCTATCCATAAGCAAGTCCAAATCCAATTCCATGTGCAATCCCAAGTTCCCAAACATTAGCTCCAAGCCCAATAACATGTGACAAATAATAGAAATAACAATTATGAAAAATAACAAATATGTGTTTGATATTTGAATTGCACTATATACTTTTAACAGAGTCGGCCCAGGGCCCCTTCACCCACGACCCACTAATAATTCTGCTATTGCTTGCTGCTCATGCAATTATCACTAGAGGTGTATAAAACTGGTTTTTTCCCCAACCAACCTGGGGTTCTGAACCTGTGAACCGTACGGGTTGGTCAACGCATGATCAAACCGGTTTGACCCAAGCTGTTTCAGTTTAGAAACCGTTTTAGGAATAAAATTGTTTGAACCGATCAAACCGGTTCGGTTTTATAAACCAATTAACTGTTAAAAAGCCAGTTGGCCAAAAACACGGTTTTTTTCTTTTCAAAATAGGGTCAATTTTAAAACCAGTTTGGTAATTCAATGTTCGAACTGCTATACGGATTGCCGGCCTGGGTCGGTTTGGAAACCGTCAATCCGGTTTTAGGTTAGTACGGTCGGGTTCTAAACCGGTAAACCGATTTGGAATCATTTTCCTTTTGTTCTTCTCTAGTTACCCCCGGTTCACTTTTTGTGAAACGTCTTCGTAATATAGCGATGTGTTTGGAAACCCGGCCCGGCCGGTTGGACCCGTCCGACCGGGACCCAGTCGGGTCAGTGTATTTGGGCCGTTTTCAAAAAACAAAGCCGGTTTTGCGGGTGAGCGGTCGGCCCGGACCGGTTGGACCGGTTGACCCGGCGGGTGAACCGGTAATACCATTTTTTCATAAATCATACATATTTAAGAAGCAATGTACAAAACATAGATAAACATTAAAGTTTGTTATTATTATTGTTATTTTTGGTTATCATTATTTTTTATATGTATATGAATCATATATATGTGTGTGTGTGTGTGTGCGCGCGCAAATATATATTTATATTATTTATGCGGTCATCCGGGTCAAACACTGGTCCGCCTCATTTACAATCACCTTAAATCAACCTAATTTTTCACTAAAAACTAATTTTTATTTTCTCCACCTGCACAATCCAACCAAACTTAATGTTCCGCACTTATTAGCAATTCAAACCAAGAAACTTTTGTTAAATATATAAAGTTTATGGTTATTTTTCAATCTATAAAAGAGTTTTTATAAATATAAAAAATAATTATTTTATGTCAAAACTACTAAATTATTTATCTCAAAAACATATAAGTTAATGAATTTTACTTTTTCATAAACTATTTCATAACATACTAGAATAGAGAATCGTGAATGGATACTGAACTATGTAAATAGTATACCCTGTAACTATATATAGAAAAAAAAATATTGCAAACTTTGGTAATATACAAAAATAATAATAAAAAAAATCAGTTAATGTTAATTGTTTTAGATATAAGTTTTAGTTAAAATAAAGTATATATTGAACCAATGGTACTGTGCCATTTGTCAAAGATAAGGAAAAACAAATAACAATAACAACTAGGGTTTCCCGATACGTTACATCAGTGCTTATTTTGTTCGATTTTATCTTCATTTATTTTTTAGTGGAATGTCTGGAACGAAAAATTAATCGATTGTCTGATTTTGAAAGTACGCAAAACAAAAAGAAACAAAAAACAAAAAAAAACACCTTAATCCAACGGATGATGAAAACATAGTTAGCGAAAAGGGCTGAAGAAAAAAGATTTTCTCATGTACAAAAATGAGGCGAGCAGACAAGAACTTTAACAGATGAAAAAGAAAGTTTATCTGTAAACATAAGTGGTGTAATTAGCTGAAGCAAGCCAAGGAAGCCTACAATAGTAGGGACAAAATAGATAAAACTAAAATAACAATGAGCAAACTTACATAAACAAAATGTCTATAGTAGACTTTTGTTAACAACAACAACAATAATAATAATAATAATGTCTAACTTTTGTAACGTCCACATAGATTGCATCCTTATTTCTTAATAAAGTATATCATTAGTAATACAAATAGCATGTATGGTACAAAATTAGAATACAATAAGCCTTTAAGAAGAAAGATGACTAGAGTTTACGCAATATCAAATGTGCCCCATACTGGGGTTGAAGGGTGAGAATAGAAATAGGAGCATGGACATAGGATGGTGAAAAATCAAAAGTGAACCTCTTTAAGATCATTGCGAGGACAATTTTAGCTTCCAACAATGCAAAGTTTTGTCCGATGCATATACGAGGTCCCCATCCAAAGGGAAAGTAAATAAGCTTGTTTTTGGTTGCGTTGGAGATTCCTTCAGAAAATCTATCAGGGTTAAATTTCTTGGCATCGCTATCCCAAAGCTGTTCATCGTAATGAATTAGCATGATTGGCAATCCAATTTGAGTTCCAGATGGTAGTGAATATCCTCCTAATGTGATATCCTTGTGAGCCTCGCGGGCTAGTCCAAGAACAGGAGGATATAGCCTTAATACTTCATAGAAGATCATATTTACCTATGTGGAAAGAAATAAACATGATTTGGAAATGTTAGGCTAGCATAAGTCATGAATTCACCACATGTATTAAGTACTTACAACTTTAAGATGATTTAGCCTATCCGCATCAATGTCTTTGTCCCCAAGAACATTGAAAACCTCTTCTCTAGCACGCGACTGCCATTCTTCATGTCTACTCAATAAAACCATTGTCCATACAAGCAAGCTAGATGTTGTTTCTTGTCCAGCAAAGTAAAAGAGTTTGCACTCTTCAATAACTTCATTAATGGTCATTCCATGAGTCTTGTTTTGATGTTGCTCAACCTCTTTCATGTTAGATTCCAGCATGATTCCTAACAAATCATCATAGGTGCCTTCGCCGGCTTTCATTGCCTTGAGCTTCTTGTCAATGATACTTCTTATAGACACCTTTACTTCTTTGTCTATTGCTTTCATCCTCCTGTTCCTCTTTGTTGGAAGAAACCTATTACAAAACCGTAATCATTTCTTATTAGATAAACGCTACCACATTTTATGGTAACATATTAACATAATTGCAAGAATATGAACTTACCTAGATCCCGGGATGTAGAATGACTGTATTGCATCATTTGCATGTACACTTTGTTCTCTTATGAGTTCAAATATCCGAATTCCTTCTTTATAACTACTCCCAAATGCGGTTCTTGATATCACATCACTCGTTAAAGCTTGAAAATAAGGCCAAACATCCAACTCGCATGATCCGTTTGTTGGAATCAACATCTCCCACTTACCAAGCATTTCACTACAACTCAAATGGAAAGCAGGTACCATATTCTGGGTACAGAACATGAGTGTTATCACTAAAACAAAATTTTAACTTGGTATTGGAATTTGTACATATATGGTTATTAATTAGAAGATTAATTTTTATTAACACGGGTATGAATATACCTTTAGCTTCTCCACATGGAAAGCTGGGTTAATTAACTTCCTATGCTTGACCCACTGGTCCCCTTCCAATGTCACTAAACCCGTCGCGATTAACAGAATAAACGGATTGGTTTTTGTCTTTGTAAAGTCATTTATCTTTGTCAACAACTCTTTGTTGAGCTCAGGGTCCATAATACTCACTCTTGGGTTCCATCCTATCCATGTGATATAATTTCTTCCTAAAAAAACCAAATTAATATAAATTTCAGTCTTCATTAAATGTCATGTTTTGTTCCTCTTATGTACCGACGTCGACTAATTGCACTTTCGAAGGCCACGATCTACATTTAGCTTGGTAGTTTATTTCTATTTTTTTCATGCATGTTCTCTATGATTTCATATCCTTCCCATGTTTTCCATTTTTCATTCCTAGTTTTTAGCAAGTAATTATTGTCTATTTACATTTGCACATTTCTTGGAATTACGAAAGATGCGCATAAGAATGAGTTGATCTAAGTTTTCTCTTTGATGTCATTTTAGCTGAATATGTCATTTCATTATGAGTATGACTGACAAAAATCTGCATAGCTCATACTAAGAATTAAGTTGACATTCATTTGAACATTTTGTATCATTTTAAAACTTCTTTATTATTTATTATTTATTATTTACCTTTAATTGTGTTTTCTTCTATGTTCAACATATTACATATTGACTCAACCCGTGTAATGCACGAGTCATAAGGCTAGTAATATATATAGGAGGAATACTTTTATACACTTTCATTTATGTGAGCAAATTAACAGTCATAACTATTAAACCGAACCATAAGCGACATATCTGAATCGATTTTAACTGATAATTTACATAACCGGTGGGGTCGGTTTAACTAATTTTTGAAAAACGTCAAATGCGGGTCAGTTTTGGTTAAAGATAATTCCAAACTACCATAAATGAACCGTCCCATGTACATGATTCTCAACTTTATGAAGAACAATTAAAAGATGTGATTGATAATTTGGAAAAAATAAAAGAAGGTAATAAACTAATAATGCTCTTATTTTTTACCATATGTTTTATTATTACTAAAAAATTTATGCATTTTATTGTTTGTTTGTATATTTGGTATTAATATTATGAATTATATATTATTGGAGACCAGCTTTTTAAGATTTGGGACCGCCAGTGGCTATAAAATGAATATAGATTATTATCGGTCAATACCATTCGATATAGACTATTAAAATTCAATAAACCTTATATATTTTGTTGGATTATGTCATGTAGTTTTTTTCCCCTTAATATCTAGCACCAAACTTTTAGGTTGAATAACATTGTTGTGGTCACGGTTAACTAACTCGTTATAACATTTAAAACCGATTAATTGAATTGCCATTACGGAATGGCTATAGTAATCTATTGGCCAGCGTATAGGTTATGGCTATGCGTTTGGCCTACACCGCCCCAAACCGACCCATGATGCCTCTACTGTATCTTCATCCTATATACCATGTATCTTCCTCATATTTCCTTGTGTACCAAGTCACGACTCCATCCTCCCCAGCTCAGTCTCGCACACAAATCAACTGGGAGAAACCGTAGGGTAATCCCCTAATTCTGTGGAATAAAAACCCTCTCGGATCGGGTACTGGGGAGGGTGGGGTTACCAGATTTCCCCGGCCGGCTCCGGTGTTTCCACGGGATTTCTATGTGTGCTCTAAACTAAGGTGAAATTGAAACTTATATTATATAGTACATGGTGAAATTGAAAATTAGAGTATAGTGCATTGTATAAAAACCTATATGAATTTTATATAACTTATCTCATAGAAACTAAAAGCAGATTAACAAAAGTGCAAAACAAAACGTAAATCGAATGATTTAAAACCACATAGACGGTTTGCCATTAAAATAAAATAAAAAAAACAAAACAAAACAATTGGCAGTTAACTTAAAGGTTAAAACTACCCATTACTCCCGGTCATCTTAGGCTAAGGGTAATGGGGCTTGATTGAGCTCCAAGTGATTCAATCAAAACCCGACACGTAGGTGATGACATGGCCCAGGATCAAGCCCCAGAGGGTGTCGTGGTCCAGGTGATCCGGGACCTAAAATTCTTAAAAAATCTTCTTCATCTTCTATATCCTAAACCTAATAACCTGCAACTGTCTAAATTCCTACAGCTTCTTCTCTACAGCAACAAAAAAAACCTTCTTTTCTTTAAAAGCTTGCCGCCAACGGCTCTTTGAGCCTTCCAATGCACCAACGTCTCTTTGATGTCACGCGGTCCGGCTCACGGGGAACGATCGCGCCTCGATTCGCAGAGAGGGGATAGTGATGTGCGCGAGCCACCTTTGCAGCCACCTGGATCACGCCCTCAGTCTCACGCCCTATTACCCTCTGCCTTATCCAGATGGCCGTTAACAAAAAAAACTCCCATCATGTTATTGTAAAATGTGACATGCAATCTAGAAACTATACAGATAGGACCACTGGCAACATTTCTGCTCCGGCTGGTAAGTTGTACACTTGTACAACATTGATTGGAACATTACGGGGAAAAAGTTAATGGGGATTAAGACTTTTAACTAGTTTTCAATATAACTTTTATACTTTGGTAGTTAGAGCATAGTTATTCCCTATCATATATCTGTATATATATATATCATATAATTACAATAAAATCATTGTATTTTCTCTTTCATTTTAATTAAATAATATATTTTAATACCTTTATCATTATATTTCTCTCTTTTTCACTCATAACAACTTTTAGAAAATATTATACGGTATAAACAGTAAAACTCCAAATTTAACTTTCCCATATAACATTTTTTTCTCGTATCTGCTCACAACCACTCATAATCATACCATATAATTTATAAAACCCCCTCATATAAATATAGGGAATATGTTGAGAATGTCCTTAATAACATTATAACAATACTCTTTTACATCAAAATAAAAAGGAAACAGCTAGCAAATTGTTTTTAATTGGTTTTATCATTATATAACTTTCTCTTCTATTGGATTGATTCAATTCTTGTTCTAACCCACTTTGTCCAAAATTTTTAAAAGTATTAAATAGATAACAAATATCATGGTGTGTAGTTTAAACTTGTGATCATGTAAGAGTTTTGGTGTTTTGTAAAGTTGATCACGCTGACCATTTTAATATATATATATATATATATATATATATATATATATATATATATATATATATATATATATATATATATATCCGAAAAAAATAAAAACAAAAAAATCATGTTTTTTATGATAAAAAAATCATACCATGTATTTGCAAAGATCGACGGGGAAAAGCCACAACGTGTGATAGAACCTCATCTCCATCATCGATATTGATATGTTTAGATTTGGATTTGGATTGTTGAAACATCATAGACACTTCTTTCATGTCCCCAAATAAAAACTTGTATTTGTTTCCTTTAAAACCTTGATTCTTCAAAAGCTTTTCCAGCTTCTTTGGTCTCACCCACACCGTGTTTACTATCTTCCATGCACATAGTACAACTACCATTGCAAATGAGATAGCAACTATGTTTGTTACTACTGACTCCATAGTGTTTTAATTTCTTTCTCTATTGCAGGGACATGACATGTGGTTGTTTGTATTAACAACATATATATAGAAAGAGAGGGATTAACAACACACATAAAAAAAATAAATAAATAAAATAACAATTAACAAACACAATTATTTGGGGACATAACATATTAACCACATGAATAGCTATTTGATAATATATTTATTAATTTTTTTAAAAGTGACCCAAATAATGGAAACACATGCATAGGATTAGTTTTGACTTTGTTGCTGCTAAAATCTTAACGTTTTTGAAATGACATAGGCAATGACACAATACAAGTCCTTACCATTTTGTCTTCCTTCCTACGTGGTAACATGTAATGGCCTTTAGATTACGTGTGTCAGTTACTTAATCTACAAATATGTTCTTCAATAATTTACTCTCTAGCGTGAAATTGAGATCTTCCATTGGTCTTTTTCCATTCTCACTTGCAAGGGACTTGAGAAAGAAAGAAATCCGGCTAAATCTCCCCTGAATAATCAAATACCCAATTGTTTATTACTCATTATTCAACTTTATAGGTATACATGGTTGTAGGGTTCAGCTCGATACAATACTGGTACTGATATATATCCCAAATTTCCTAAAAACTTAGTATCGGACACCGGTACTAACAAAATGCCCTGTTTGATACGGCACGGTAGGCAAAAGTGTGGTAACCACTTACGTTTTCCTCTGTTCTTTTTGGCACAATATGATATATATTAAAATTTCGAATATACATTGAGCTTTTTTTGGGATCGTAAGTTGTACGTACAGATACAGTGAAGTACCGAATTAATTTCGACCAAACAACATCGGTACTAATATCGGTATAACGGAACTAGTACCGGTGTTGGTTTTTATGGTTTTATGATTGATGTAAAACATATGTCGGTATCGTATATATCACGACTCTTTTCTTTGCGTTTTGATACTCGATTGCTATAGCAAGTACACGATAACGACCAATCTCCCACCACTCCACGTGCGAGAGTTCCAATAGTTTTATATGATAATAAGCATTTAAAAAGTGTTATGCTTCTAGATAAGAAGACTTTGTCTATTACTTAAACAAAGTTTATATTATTTTAAACAACGTTTGAAGTACTCACAATATCCAACTAAGTCATTTTAAAACGAAATGTTAACTGTCTGTTTTAATATTGAAGCTTCAAACCTAACTCACCGAGAACATCATAACTTTGTTCTGATACTGAAGCTTCAGTCCTGACTCACTAAGAACATCATTAAGAATGAAACACACCGCTGTAAGAAAATTCCCGTAAGTCTGGAATCGAACGTAAGTCATAAAAGTTCTAAGCCTTAGCTATCATCTCATGTCACTAAACCAAAAGACCAATTTTATATTACAAATTTGAAGGCTAAAAATGTTGGTGAATCAAAGTATATGTCTCATTATACGTCATCCAAATTCATTTTTTTATTTATTGGTGTAACATTATGTGTTTTATAAAGGATGAAACCCAAGTTACAGTGAACTAATTTGGCTTCATGCCGGGGCGTTCCACCACAGAGGTAATACACCTTATAAGAAGATTGATGGAAAAGTATAGGGAGAAGAAACGTCACCTGCATATGGTGTTTATTGACCTAGAAAAGGCATACGGCAGTGTGCCAAGACAGGTGCTTTAGGAGTGCTTGGAGGGTAGAGGAGTACCGAGGAATGTATAGAGATAATTATGGATATGTATACCAGGAGCGCAACAAGTGTGTGTGCGCCTATGGGGGATACTGAGTTCTTCCCCGTAGAGGTAGGACTTCACCAGGGGTCAGCGTTGAGTCTGTTTCTTTTTGCAGTAGTCTTGGATGAGTTGTCAAAGTCGATTCAGGGGACGCTCCCGTGGTGCATGATCTTCACAGACGATATTGTGTTACTTGCGGAAACAAAACAAGATCTAAACATGAGGTTAGAGGAGTGGCGATCAACCTTAGAGACAAAAGGTTTAAGGATTAGTCGCTCTAAGACGGAGTACCTCCACTGCGATTTTGGGGAGGTAAATGACAATGAGGACACACAGATCACCATTGAAGGGCAGGTGGTACCGCAGGTAACGAAGTTCAAGTATCTAGGATCATTTGTTCAGAGCGATGGGGAATTAGACAGTGATGTGACCCATCGAGTCCAGGTAGGATGGTGTAGATGGAAAGCAGCCACAGTTATATTGTGCGACAAGAGTTTCCCAACTAAACTAAAGGGAAACTTTTATAGGGTCGCAGTTAGACCTGCAATGCTATATGGAACATATTGCTGGGCCATCAAGAAGGCACAAGTGTGGAAGATGGAGGTAGAAAAAATGAGAATGATACGATGGATGTGTGGGCACACAAGGTTAGACCGAATAAGAAATGTTGTGTTTCGGGAGAGATTAGGGGTAGCGAACATATTAGACAAGATACGAGAGTGGAGATTGAGATGGTTTGGACATATGAAGAGAAGACATTCGACGAATCCTGTTAGATCCGTAGAAAACATGACTATAGAGGGGAGGATGGGTAGAGGACGACCTAAATTGACTTGGGATGAGAGGATTAGGCGTGATTTGATAGACCTAAACCTCTCCGAGGACATGGTTGGAGATAGGAATTCTTGGAGAAGTAGGATTAAAGTTAAAAAATTTTAGGGACAAATGAGCACCTTAAGGCTTCTATTTACCTTATTTTGCTCGCACACCATATAGTATTATTATTATTTTATTATTACTATTATTGTTTTTATTATTACTATTATTATTATTATCATTACTACTACTACTACTACTACTACTACTACTATTATTATTACTACTACTATTTCATTTACTATATATTGCCTCATACATATGTATTACAGAGCTGAGGGTCTCTCCGGAAGCCACTTCTTTATCCCGTTGGATAGAGGTACGGTGTGCCTACATCCCACCCTCCCCAGACCCTACTTATAGTTTTGCTGTTGGTGGGACTAAACTGGGTATAATTGATTGATTGATTCCTTTTTTCTAAAATAGACCGCATGTAACATAGATACAAGATATAACACATAAACAAACTATATCATATATAGAAGAAGACAATAACATGTAGTCCAAACTAAGCCCCTTACACTATCCTCTATGGTGGGGGCGTCAAAGCCCTCCATAGTGTCACGTCAACATCATGTAAGCATCAGAGGCATCGATGCCTCAACCAATAATACCCTGATGTGGTTAAAAGCCCATTGGTGTCCTTATATTATATTATATATATATATATATATATATATATATATATATATATATATGTGTGTGTGTATGTATGTATGTGTGTGAGAGAGATGGAGAAGAACGGCACCCATCTTCCGGATGATCCTCACCCACCACGCCCCACCACCAAGGGCGCCCCTTGGTGGTTTTCCGCGCCCGGCCAACACCTCTTTAGCGCCCATACAATGGGTCTTAGAGCATTCACAACAAGATTCTTTATTCCTAGGTGTGGATCTACATGGCAATGGACTAACGTGAATGACACAAACCTCCTTGTTATGATTTATGAAATGAAGGTTTTTGATGTAAAGTCCTTTCTCGCAAACTTCTAAACACATATATATTATACATATACATATTTAATATTATTTTAATGGGGTTTGTGGAGGTTTGTTGTTGTGGAAGAAAATGATGTTTTTAAGAAAAGTTTGGAATATGAGGTGGCGATGATATGACAATTTGTAGGAGTTTGTTGAGCATCCACAACAAGGGTACAATACCTTAGGTTTGGATGAGTTGGCAATAGAGGCAAACAAAAGTGAGCTTAATTTATTGTTGTGGTGCAAAGTTTGTGAGAGTAGGTTTGAATATGCAAGCCTACAACAAACAAGGGGGTGGTGGGTCCAATTTTCCACCCTCTCACATGCATATGTACATACATTATACATATACAGTTTTAATAATATTTTAATGAGGTTTGTAAAAGTTTGTTGTTATGGAAGAAAGTTTGGGTTTTTAAGAAAAGTTTGGAATCTGACGTGGCGTTGATGTGTCGGTTTGTGAAGGTTTGTTGTTGTGGATGCTCTTATAGATGCTCTAAGGGTGTGTTTGGGATTGCTTATTTAAGTGAAAAAAGGACTTTTTGTTAAAATGACTTATTAACTTATGAACTTTTTAAAAGTTTTCAAAAAATGTTTGGATTAGTTTATGTGTTGGGTTAAACCAAAATGACTAAAAATGACACTCTTTTTTAAAATGGGTGTAATGAGTTAAGTTAATAAGTTAGAGATTCCTAACTTTTCAAAAAAAAATTATTTGACTTCTCCATAAGTTAAAATCCATAAGAGGGGAAGGGGCTCTCACACCGACCAATCATACACAATTATTTCATTTATACCCTTAAGTACTCACAAACCATAAAATAACTGGAAACACATACCCACAAGTACCCTAAAACTTTTTTTGTTTAAATTTAAAAATAAAAAACAATTAAAGGTAATTAAAATTAAAATTTCATTGAAATATTAATGGATGTTTAATTTTTCAAAAACCTCCAATGGGTTTGCCATGTGGTAATCCTTTGCCACAAATTGTAATTTGGCAAACTACCCGCATAGTTAGTGGTGGGTTTTCCATATGGTAAGCAACCCATAAACCTTTCCCACACTGGTGCCCATTCTCCTCTAAGGTCTTATGGTTTGCCAAACACCTTATACACCTTATTAACTTTTTAAAATGTTTATAAGTTATAAGTTGATAAAAATACGAAATCTTCCTTTTTTTCAAAAAGTCATTCACCTTAATGATCCTACGTCGCCATGAACTCCTATCCCCTAATAAATCCTACGGCCTAATACCAATTTAAAGATGGTAATGAAGAATGGGTTGGAAGATTATTAAAAAATTATGTATAAATTAAAGAAATTATATTTTTTAATTAAACTTTTTAAATGAAGACAAAGAATCCATTGAAAATGCTCTAATACTCTCTAGCATGAAATTAAGATCTTCCATTGGTCTTTTTCCATTCTCACTTGCAAGGAATTTGAGAAAGAAATCCGGCTAAATCTCCTCTGAATCAAATACCCAATTGTTTATTTCTCATTATTAAACTTTATATGTTTACATGGTTGTAGGGTTGAGCTCGATACAATATCGATACTGATATATCCCAAATTTCCTAAAAACTTAGTACCGGACACCGGTACTAAAAATGCCTAGTTTGATACCAGTACGGTAGGCAAAAGTGTGGTAATCACTTACGTTTTCCTTTGTTCTTTTTGGCATAATATGATATTTATTACAATTTCGAATATACATTGAACTTTTTTTGGGATCGTAAGTTGTACGTACAGATACAATGGCGAATAGAATCAATTTCGACCAAACAACATCGGTACTAATATCGGTATTAACGGAACTAGTAACGGTGTTGGTTTTTATGGTTTTCTGATTGATGTAAAACACGTGTCGGTATTGTATATATCACGACTCTTTTCTTTGCGTTTTGACATTCGATTGCTATAGCAAGTATATGATAACGACCAATATCCCACCACTCCACGGGGGAGAGTTCCAACAATTTTATATAATAATGATAATCATTTATAAAGTGTTATGCTTCTAGAAAAGAAGACTTTCTCTATTACTTACAGATTTATATTATTTTAAACATCGTTTGAAGTACTCACAATATCCAACTAAGTCATTTTGAAACGACATATTAAATGTCTGTTCTGATATTGAAGCTTCAAACCTGACTCACCAAGAACATCATTAAGGATGAAACCATATTCTGATATTGAAGCTTCAGTCCTGACTCACCAAGAACATCATTAAGGATAAAACCCACCACTGAAAAAAAATCCCCGTAAGTAGGGATCAAACGTAAGTCATAAAAGTTCTAAGCCTTAGCTATCATCTCATGCCACTAAACCAAAAGACCAATTTCATATTACAATTTTGAAAGCTAAAAATGTTGGTGAATCAAGGTATATTTCTCATTATACGTCATCCAAATTCATTTTGTTATTTATTGGTGTAACATTATGTGTTTTAGAAAGGATTCCTTTTTTCGAAAATAGACCACCTGTAACATAGATATAAGATAAAACACATAAACAAACTGTATATAGAAGAAGAACATGCAAATGCCACATAACATGTAGTCCAATAATGCCCCTCCATAATGGCACGTAAGCTCCAAAGACATCGATGCCTATAATGCCTCGTTGTGGTTAAAAGCCCATTGGTGCCCCTATTTTATATATATATATATATATATATATATATATATATGGGAAGTCTATGAGAGAAGTCATATTATTGCGATAAATTAATTGTAACCCTTGATTAAGATTGATCTATGGACTATAATGATTATGCATTATTGTAATTGTTGGATCCTTGTTTTTAATGTTTAATAATAAAAAAAAGAGCAATGCTGTAATTTTATTTCTACATATTAAACTTCAAAATGTACGTACTTTAATGATAACCCCCCCCCCCCCCCCCCAACTTTCTTCTTTTGTCATTCATAATTCCAATTTAAGCTTGTCGGGTCATTAAATTAAGAGATATATTTCCATATCAATCTTTGAAGACATTTATTATCAAGCATTTAGAAATGAAAATTTAGAAATGAAAGTTATGATTAAAATTAATTTTTCAACATTGAGATATACATTATGAATTTTAAATCATATGTTTATTGTAAACCTATATCTAATTAGTAATTATTATTATTAGTTTTACGTATTTTGGTTTTCCTACACATGCGATAAATGGGGGAAATTTAAGCATGAATAATTTGTGTAGGATATTTAGTATTTGTATGTAGATATTTGTTATAGTTTATCTATTGTTTTATTAATGTGTAGGAAAAACGATATGTCGGTATAAATACATGTTTGTTGTGTTGGAATAAGCTAAGACAACCACTTTTTGAGATGTTATTAATTATTATCATGTTGGATTTCTTGTGTAAGACTAATTTTGGGATGTTTGTAATAAAATGATATCTATGCATTTCGAGAATCTTGTTGGTCTCATGTATGTATGTATGTATGTATGTATGTATGTATGTATGCATGTATGTATTTTATTTATTTACTTATTTTTGTGTTGTGTCTCGTATACATGCGTATTGTAAGGCCCCGTTACCGGTGCCTTACTTAGGGCGTAGGATTTACTCATAAACACAGTTCTAAATATCAGAGTTAATTAAAACTTTACGTGGAATATAAAAACTTCAAACCAATATATTACATAACCATCAATTCTTGTCTTAACGAGTATTCAAATCGTTTAAACATAAAACATTGTCTTTTAAATATCATAACATTTCCTTGAGATGCCAGTATCTTTAATTCCATGACATGTGTTTCCCCTCAAGCGAGCTGCCTCAATCTACTCACCTGCGTGCATACTAAAAGTCAGATACGCTAAGTGAGTTCTAGTTAATCATACAACATACAATCAGTTCACATACTTGCACACATGCCCGAAGGTGTGTACATCATACATACTTTACTTTACATACATAACTATCCATACTACGTAAAGAGCCTTCAGCCCTATAACCTCGCAGATATTATAAGGGTCTGGTCCCCAACATCACAGATATTATTAGGGTATGGTCCCTACTCTCACGGATATTATAAGGGTCTGGTCCCCATCCTCACATATATTATTAGGGTCTGGTCCCTATCTTCATATATTTTATTAGGGTCTGGTCCCTATGTTTCGTGCAACTATACCATACCTGTCTTTACATACTTACATTAACACTACATGCAATATCCGGAGATCGTTCACGTACTATCAATATAACATACATACATCATTCATACATCATATATATATCAATCATATCTTTAACTACCACCTGGCTGTACATGCAATATCCGAAGATCGTTCACGCACCGTCAAGCAATCATCATACATGAATCATACAAGGCATACACTTACCAATTAAGGTAAGTGTATTAACTATCACATCGAGTATGCACACAGGAAAACATAACAAGGAAGTGGGGCTAAAAACTCACCTGAATTCGGTTATGTTCACCGTTAATGGTAATCTCTTTCTTTAGTTGTGCACGGCTAACTGTATAACAATTACATGTATCAATTAACTATCACTACCCATATCACTTTCTAGTCTAATTATAACCCCCAACGAACGGGGTCCGGGGGGCAGCGCCCCTGGCAGCGGGGTTCTAGGTGTGGCAGCCCCTTAGCGGGGTCCAAGAGGCAGAGCCCCTGGCTGGGGTTAAGCTGTCAAGTCAGCTTGAAAAAATTTTATTTTCATTAACTGTCTTAACACATTTTCCATTAGGATTTCATGATAATATTTTATTGTTAACCTCTTAATCCTTTAAGGTATCTTCTATAATTTAATAAAATCCAAGGGCTATTTTGTAATTAAATCATTCTTTTCTAAGTCCAAGGACCATTATGTCATTCTATTAAACTTCTAGTTCGTTACCTAGTCCTTAACGAATTGAGTTCATAACGAATGACCCATTCGTTACTTTATAACGAAATGACTATTATAACGAATTGATCCTTGCAACGAATTGAACCCTATAACGAACTAGTCCTTTGACGAATTGAACTTCATAGCGAAATGAACCCATATAACAAACTGAACCTTTAATGAACTGAACCCTTAACGAACTGGGGGTTCATTCGTCAGTTCTCCCTTAACGAACTACTTAACGAATTGGGCTTAGTTCATCATTCATTTCTTAACGAATCAACATAACGAATTGAGGTTAGTTCGTCATCTCGGCTTAACGAATTACTTGCTAATTCGTTATGTCTCCGTTAACGAATCAGGGTTAGTTCGTTACACTCCCGCTAACGAACTAGGGTTAGGTCAGAACATTCCCTGACACCACCTTAACCTCGTACCACATTCTCCGGCGCCGCCTTCCGGCACCGTCGTCGCCGGAAAATCGGGATCTCGCCGGAAAAGCGAGATCTCGCTTGTTTCACCACCGTTTTCACCGTTTTTCGTCTCGTTCGATCCAGATCTGAGCTAGGGTGATCCATAAGCTCATCTTTTGGTCGGTTTATACCCGATTCCATCCGGATCTCATAACTTTAACGGTTTGAGGTGTCGGCTCGTCGTTTCGCGGCTAGATCTAACGAGTTTGGATCTCTACAATATCATACTATCATTACCTCGGGTCGGAAATCGATTCTTCTTCTTGGTTTTCGGCTAGAGAGAAAAAGTAGGATGAAGATGTGTAGCAAGAAATTATGTAGCATATGATGAAACTGAATATATGTAAGAAGAATTTGAAGACATCATCATCATCATCATCGTACTCAGTATATCCCACCAATAGCAAAGCTATAGTAGGGTTTTGAGGATGGTAAGATGTGGACAGACTTACCTCTACCCTTTAGGAATAGAGAGGCTGCTTTCGGTGAGACCCCCGGCTCGATAGTAGTTTTGCATCAAGCCTTGGATATAAGGCAAATAACACTCAAACATCGGGACACTGCCGATTGGTGCATGTACCCTTGTCTTTCGGCTATCAACGTCACCACATGATGCCTGATTAACCTTCCGCCACTTTTAACGTTATTTTCACGAGATTAGTAAGATAACGTCAAAATTAGTGCAATTTCACTTTTGCCCACCCGAGGGTTCACACATATATACATTATATGCACGCACCGCAAGCAGGGCGAATCGTATAGGAAAAATTTATGAAAGTGTGGAAGAAATTGAAAATATGTAGGATGAATTTGAAGATGTGTAGGAAGACAATATACGGTGAAACTCATGGCTTTGAATTTTTTGTAAAAAAAACAAAAAACAAACGATGTGAAGAAATCTGCATAGTTTAATTCAAGTAGTAATTTAAAATTGATATTTGGTAAATAAAATATATAAGATTACATACATGCCTAAAATTGTGGAGTTAACTAAATTAATATAGCCAACCAACTTACTATAAAATTAATTACAAAATGAAAAGAAAATTTTTGATGGGTAAAATTGACTTCTTGCACTTCTCGCATTAAAATCACTTCTCTCCCGAACTTAATCATAAATATATATACACACACACAAATATATGTATGTGTGTGAGAGAGATGAAGGAGAACGGCGCCCATCTTCCGGACGATCCTCACCCACCGCGCCCCACCACCAAGGGTGCCCCTTGGTGGAGTTCCACACCCAACGGCGCCCGGCCAACACCTCTTTAGCGCCCATAGCAATGGTCTTAGAGCATCCACAACAAGCTCATTTTCCGTAGGTTTGAATCTACATGGCAATGGACTAACTTGAATGACACAAACCTCCTTGTTATGATTTATGAAGTGAAGGTCTTGGATGTAAACTTCTAAAGAACCAATGATGTGGCACCCACTCTCACATGCACACACATATATATTATACATATACACATTTAATATTATTTTAATGGGGTTTGTGGAGGTTTGTTGTTGTGGAAGAAAATGATGTTTTTAAAAAAATTTAGAATATGATTTGACAATGATATGACAGTTTGTAGGAGTTTATAGACCCACCTATAAAGCATATGTACCTTTTTTTTTCTAAAAGTCATTCACCTTAACGATCCTATAATGATCCTACGTCACCATGAACTCCAATCCCCTGATAATTCCTACTGCCTAACCCCAATTTAATTTAGTTCTACCGCTACTACTCCTCCCATCCATCATGATGATTTCCACCGCTAACAAATATTTATAGGTATATGTATGAAATATTTTGAATAAAACAGTGCATTTAAAAACTCCAATATTTTAAACTGGAAAATATTTTTAATTTAGAATTAGAATATAGACAGGATCTCTACACAAGAATACAGTCTCACAAACTATTATTAATTATACATGTGATTGATGATTTATACGAGTGATAGGTTTCAACAGAAAGTTTGGTGCAAGAAAGCATGCAACTTTCTCAACATGTTGGTGATGTTCCAGCAGCAGCATCCAGCAAAGTTCATCCTAACATACTATGATAGCAACACATCTCCAAACACCAACTCAATATATATATATATAAACACACACTATACACGCTACAAAACACACACACACACACTTCACTTCACTCCACTTAACTTATTTTTACAATATTCATGGAAAGCCCAAGAATAAAAACTACCCAAAAGGTCCGTATTATCATCACTCGGTTCATCTTTCATTTGAGCGCGTCTAACATGTTTTCGCTTCTTTTTATTCTTATTATAGTGTGTGAAGAACACTTGCCACAGCAATGAACATGTTTGTTCGCGAAATGGAACTATGAAATTGCTTACTATTAAAGCAAAACCCTTGGTACAAGTTTTTTATTAATTGAATGTGATGTTTCGTCGATGCTAATTAATGAAAGTAAAACGTTAATGTAGTTGCAGGGTCCCCCGACGAAGGCATATGTAAAAGAAAACATGAAACCTTTGGATTTCAAACTACAAACAATGGCAAAAGAGAACACCAAGTCTATGGACGTCAAACTTCAAACCAAAGAAAGAGCGGTTAAACGAGCTTTCTTTAACTACTCGGTCAGTTTTCTAGCAACAGTTTGCATACATTTAGCAACCCTATCTTAGTAATTTTAGTAACGTCATGACATCACGTTCTATGAATGTTATTTTTAAAATGACTTAGTTTTGCTATACAAAAAGGGCTAGCGGTAACATAACCGGCCTGTAGATATAGTGTACTCTTTAACTCTTAACAATGTGGATGGTTTATATTCAGGTAGCAACAAAGCTCTATTTAATGGAACAACAAAAGAGGCAAATAGAGAGGATACAAAAGGCATGTATAATGTAACTAGCAAAATAATTGTGCCTAAATTCATCTATCTCATTATTTTAATTTGCAACCTTATTAACATTTATATTTAACCGAAACCGAAACCAGATAATCGAGGAAGAAGAAGTCCGAATGCTAAGAAAGGAGATGATCCCGCGAGCCCAGATGATGCCATTATTTGATCGGCCTTTCGTTCCAAGAAGGTTGCCAGTAAATTTTAACCAAAAAGTAATTTGTTTTTAAAAAAATCATTGATTCGTGTGTTCTTGTCATTAGTTTATGTTTGAGTAGTTAAATGGTTCTTTTTTACAGATCTACAACTCCCACAAAAGTTGCAAAAAAGCTGAGTTCTCAGGAAAAGCGTAGAAACGACTTTTCATGTGCGCGGGAATTCTACGATTATTCACAAAATGAAGCACATTGATTACCACCATCATTGATCATGTATAGAACAAGCTCATGCTTGTTGGAAGTGTTAGCCATTGATGAGGTGTTTAGACTTATAGAAGTGTGGATTTTTTTTATCACTGAAGAATTGAACTGAACTAGGATACATTGTTGAATTAAGTGAAAATAACTGAAAAGAACCTTATTTTTTGACAGTTTGGTTTGCTTATGTAATCATGTATTTGTTTTGAATGGAAACTTATGGATTTTTTTCATCTGTTTATTTCACTTCCAGCCATTTATGTGATCCTTCTAAACAAAGTATTTGTTGCAAGAACACAAGGAATTTTAATTTTCTTTTAAGAACTTCACACTGTGATCATCGCCCTCGGCCACCTCCAACTGAGCACGCCTGAAATCAGTAATGTCAACATGAAATTGGAAAACCACAGAACTTAACATAACACAGTTAACAATAGTAGCGAGTTGGATCGAGATCACAAGATTGCAAGAAATGAAACCACATGTACTTGACGAAACGGAAAAAAGAAACTGGATGAAAGTGACAAGGGTAACCAAACTACACACAAGTCATCTGTCCCTCCCACTTATATTGTCCAACACTATAAGCGACAACTCAACAACCGCACTCTTCTTGGACGAATGAAATCAACCACTTCCTGCTGTCGCCGTCTGAAGCATTAAACTTGGGTGACTTATAGCCCCTGTTACTAGTTTTAACTGATTCTAATGACTTGATAGAATCATGCATAAGGACACAACAACCATCATCACATATCATACAGAATGCCAATAGGGGTAAAGATATAGAAGCCCTGTTTAAAACTGAACAGAACAAGAGTTCAATTATAAGCTACACTTTCAAACCAAGAGTCCATATCAAAATCGAGTTTGTATACTTCAAAATACCTACACATTTAACATCATTCCGTCTTATTAACCTAATAAACATTAATTTAGAAGGCACCAATTCCAGCATCCTCGTCACATGTAATCAAGCTCTTGTTACCTTTACTCTTTCAAATCAGGTAGTAGCAGAATCAACACCTGAAACCCACAACGTTAGATGCATCATATTTAGCATGTTCATATTGTATAAACAGACACGTGTCACATGTACCTGTCTGAGTACTGTGGTTGAATGTTGACTTTCTATTCACACTTGATTGACCGGTATATGTGTCGGACAAAGAATAATGCAGCACGGAAACCAACCATCCCGAGCATTAGAAAAAAACCGTAACAGATGCATGCCATGTAACCAAAGAAAAACGAGGTTTGCATGAAGCCCGACATGTCAGACCGCTCATAATAATAATACAAACAATAACCGAAGATGAAAACACCCGTTGACCCACCACAGAGAAAAGACCTGATAATAATTTACCCCAAAAAAGGTCAACTAATGCACCATATAAATCCAATAAGTCAAATAGGCTTGTAAACAAACTGAACATTGTTTAAGTTCGTAAATCGTTCGGCGGGAAGTTCGTTTATGTCCGTTTATTTAATACACAAACGACACTAGAACACGACACATGTTTTGCTCATTCATTTATGTTCGTGAACGTTTGTATACATTCATTCATTTATATTCGATTATATCCCTTTGTTTACATTCGTTTATGTTCATTAATTTACATTTGTTTATGTTTATCATTTGTTTACATTTGTTAATGCATTCATTTAAATTTATTTAATAAACGGACGAACATGGAACATGATGCATTTCTTTCTCGTTCGTTTAAGTTCGTGAACGTTCATTATGTTTGTTCATATAAATTCGTTTATATCCGTCTGTTTACAATCATGAACCGTTCGTCAAACAAACAAAACATGTTCATTTTCTTAACAAACAAACATAAACGAACAAAACAAGTTCAGTTTTTAACAAGCGAGCACAAACAAGAGCACCATGTTCGTTTAGTTGTTCATGTTCGACTGTTTGCTTGGTTTAAGTTAATCGTACCTCCACCACCATTGATGGTCTTCAGCAGCAAGTTGGAAATAAGTCAATGCAACAGTGATAAAAGCAGTAACGATAAGAAGAATAATAAAAACTATAAATAAAATGCTGTATATTGTATAAATCCGGTGGCCTCACACGCTAGCGAATATGTAATAAAGCTCGATGTAGATTGCACTAAAAGGAAGAAAACCCGCCATCGCCATTTGAGGGATGGTTTTGCGGTACCAAGGCAAAGGCGGAATCTCTCGAGGGTACTTTGTGGTTCGAACGGGTGCCTGAAATTCAGCCTTGCTGTTTTTTCCAGCAATACCCCCCAATACTAGCAATGGTGATGTCACCAATGTCCATATTAATACAATCACAACAATTGTGTTAGGATTAAACGCACACACAAAACTGAACACACACACGAAAGCAGTAAACGAACACGAGGATTTAACGTGGTTCGGTCTAAACTGACCTACGTCCACGGGTGGCAACTAGGTATATCTTTATTGAGTGACCAAATATTACAAGTACATAATGTTGTTTATATAGAGACTGAACTAGGGTTAGTAAATTATTATGCAAGAAATCTAAACCGGGCCGGGCTTGGGCCCGACCGCCCACACCCGTCTCCTCTTTTGACTTCATATAATAAACCGGGCCAACAAGGCCTACGAACCCAACAATCTCCCACTCGGAGGCCTTGAGTACTCTCGTCTGCACTCCTGATTGTACTTCTGTAATCTGAACATTAAACTTCTTCTAGTTGCCACCGCCTTCTCATCAATTAACCTGAAGGCCCGTTGAAGCTCCCCGGAGCTCCAACACGTCAGTCATGGCTGAAACTGCCCCTGACCCGTTCTCTGTCCCTACCGGCTCCCACTGTAACGAACTACCGGATCCTGAGATAACCTGAGAACAAACACTCTCCATATTCAGCAAGTAATTCATTGGAGAGACTTTTACAGCTGGAATACTGGTTTTCTTAATCCACTGTCGACCTGGAACTGTAACTGAAACACGACCTGTGCTCCCACTGTCACGATGTCCCCCAACTGATTTAACCTTCCTAGCTCGTTCATCCTGAATCTTCACTTTGGCTCTGGGTTTGTTACTTGCAAAACGAACCTTCTTCTGCCCACGAGATTCTGTGAATCGGATTTTGTCTTTCACCAAAACTGGATCCACTCCTTTTGATGACATGCCGACCATATACAATGAACCAATTTTCTTTCCACGAGCAACAACGAGATTCCCTTTGACTACTTTCCACTGCCCATTCCCGAACTTAACATCGTGCCCTTGGTCATCCAACTGCCCAACTGAAATCAAACGTTTCTTCAAACTTGGAATAACCTTCACGTCTTTCAAAGTCCAAGAAGTACCGGCTGAAGTTATCAAATCAACGTCTCCCATACCCGTAACCTCTAAAATATCATCATTCGCTAGTCGAACCTTTCCAAAATCCCCAAATTTAAGATTCTTCATCGTTTCACTTCAGTGAGTGGCATGAAACGATGCACCAGAATCCATCACCCAAGCATCAACGCTACTCTCAACACTACAAATCAAAGCCTCATCACTACTGACCCCGTCATCTGTGTCGTCTTCTGTAACGTTCACCTCTTTCTTACCATTCGGACACTGATTCCTGAAGTGTCCTTTCTCTTTACAACCCCAACATTCAATATCCTTACGAGTCTTAGACTGACTCCTCTTCCTGCTCCCACTGCCTCGCTGTTTTCCCCTACCTCTACCTTCTGTGACTAGCATATTGCCTGATGATTCACCTGAACTTCTGCGTCTTGAATCTTCTCCCAGAATCAGATCTCGAATCCCATCGAAAGTAATATTTGTAGACGAACTACAAACTGCAGTCACTGTTTGCGACCAACTGTCGGGCAAAGAGGATAATAATAAGAGGCCTTGAACTTCATCATCAAACTTAATGTCAACTGACACTAAGCGGGACAAGATCGAATTAAGATTATTGATATGAGTTGTAACTGACCCACCCTCTTTCATTCTTGTTGTCACTAGCTCTCGGATAAGATAGACTTTATTCGCTGCCGAAGGCTTCTCATACATGTTGGATAGTGCGTCCATCATACCACGGGCTGTGGTTTCTTTCATGACGTTAAACGCCACATCTTCCGACAACGACAATGTAATACAAGCCCTAGCTTTCTTGTCTAACTTCTTCCAATCTGCTTCTGACAACTTTTCTGGTTTTTCATCCTCAAACACTACATCCAAGTCTTTCTGACAAAGTAGTGCCTCAATCTGCATCTTCCACCAACCGAACTTCTGTCCGTCAAACTTCTGTATCGAAACCTTTCCGTCTTCTGCCATGGCAATGACTAAAACGAAAAACTGAATAAAACATAGACAGACACAATAATGGCACGGGCCTGAACTTAACAACTGTTCTACTAAACTCTGTTAAAAAATCAACCTATTTATACGCAGCGGAATATCGAACTGAAAATCAGAAACCGAAACTTTAAACTGAAACGATAAACCTGACAAACGCGGTTGGCACTGGTTCTCCGTTTCTTTAACGCTTCTTCTGACTTGACAACGATTCTTCAATGAAAAATAGAATCCTGATTCAACTTGTTCTTGGTTCGGTTAGGCTGATCAGCGATAACAGGTAATCAGGCCGGCTTCACTGCTCGGCTACCACACTTATACTTCGACCACAAACCCGTAACGGCAGCTGGTTACTCAGTTCTGTCGGCTAGACTGCCCGACACGACTTTTAGCGGTTGATGCTTCTTGAATGACGATCGAACAAATCGGTAATAGGGTGGCGGCGCTACTGCCGGCAAACCCTAATCGAACTGATGACCAACAAGACGAACCCGGTGACCGCTGGGTTAATTTGGCGGCTGCCAAAAAACGAAACCCTAGATCAACCCTATCTTCTGCAATCGTTAAAGAAAGTGTTCTTCGTGTGTAACAAACCTAAGCTCTAGATACCACTTGTTAGGATTAAACGCACACACAAAACTGAACACACACACGAAAGCAGTAAACGAACACGAGGATTTAACGTGGTTCGGTCTAAACTGACCTACGTCCACGGGTGGCAACTAGGTATATCTTTATTGAGTGACCAAATATTACAAGTACATAATGTTGTTTATATAGAGACTGAACTAGGGTTAGTAAATTATTATGCAAGAAATCTAAACCGGGCCGGGCTTGGGCCCGACCGCCCACACCCGTCTCCTCTTTTGACTTCATATAATAAACCGGGCCAACAAGGCCTACGAACCCAACAAATTGTACCAAAAGGTAGTGCCGCGGTAGAGGTATACGCGATTGCAACCGTGTTTAGAAAGCAGAAAGTTAGAAACAGGGGCCCACAAAACAAGCAGCCGGTTAGTAGTAAGTTCCTCACCTATGGATTAAATTAAAACATCAGATTAAGATAACTGTTAATGTTGATTAAAAGTAATCAGCCTGTAAACGAACCAAATGTTCAACAAACTATTTGGCGGGAAGTTCCTTTTATTTTTGTTTATTTATTAAATGAACTGACATGAACTTTTGGGTCATTTAATTACTCAAAACAATCGCATACACATGTTTTGTTCGTTCATTTACGTCCGTGAGCGTTTATGTATGTTCATATATGTTCGTTTATTTAAATCTGTTAATGTTCGTTCATTTTTCGTTTGTTTAAATATCTATAAAAAATTCAAACATATATATACGCGCACACATATATAATATATATGATAATGCTTATTATTTATAATATGTTTTTAATTTCAAGATGGATATTTTTGGTAGAACCATGATGGATTTTTAGAAGAATCATGCACATAAAATGGATACTTAATTAAATAAACTTGTCCGTTTGCGTTCATTTATGTTCGTCAATGTTTGTTCGTGAATTGTTCGTTTAGATTTTAACAAACGGACACAAACATGTTCATTTTCTCAACGAACAGACATGAACAACCAAAAAATCTTGATTGATCATGTCTGTGTTCAGGTAAAGTTAAATGAAAAAGCATGAACAATGACCCACGTTCGTATTCATCCGGTTTGTTTACAGACCAAAAATTAATGTAACATACCCAGTTAGTTCCTTCTAGTTGGTGATAAAAGGAGGCTGTAGTGTAGCCCGCAATCCCAGAAGTAAGTGCATATATAACCACCAGTGCTGTAAACAGAGCTCCTCGATTGTATGGATAAAATACACCAACAAGAGCTAGCATAAATATAAAAAGTGCCCTGAAAGAACAAAAGATGTAACAAATGTTAAGTTGTTAACAATTAACCACTGAATATAACAAAATAATCAGTTTACAGATGTTTTACTTACAGAGCAAATAGCTGGCTTCCAGAACCGAGGGCTGCAGCAAACAGGGACTTGTACTTTGGGTACCTGAAAACATCACCATGAATGTACTTCCACCTGGTTTCCTCTTGGTCATCAGCTGCCTCCTCATCATGAGCATACCTTTTTGTAAATCATTTAAAAATATAATAAATGGAAAACAAGAAAAAGGGTAAATGAAAGTATAGGGGGCAATCATGACCCGATAATAAGTTTATTATAGCAAAAGTAAACTGTATATGGGTTCATCTAGGTCATATGAAATAAGTCAACGGGTCAATTTGGGTTTACCTAAATTGGTAGAGGGGTCAAAGCGTGTAAGTATTATTAAACTTGTTAACTTAAAAAGACCCTAATCGGTTAGTACCGCCCAAAACCATTGTTCGTCACCACCACCTACACCTTTTCGCCAACACTATTGCAGCCGCTACCGCCATCAGTACCGCCGACGCCACTTACCGTCATTTCCACCACCGCCTCGCTGTCATCAACATGCCGCTGCCACTCTACCACTACCGCCGTCAGTCCGTCACTACCTTCAACACCGCCGCCGCCCTCCCACACTACCTCAGCCTATTTTGGTACTTTTTTCTAAAACGACTCACTTCAACCAGACTCCATTTTGGCCAGAACCAGTTTTAACCTGTAGTTATAATTAGGGTTTTAGCCCATGTAGTTGATTAAAGTCCATGGGCCTTTTATGGGTTGAAAGCTAGGGTTTGTTTGTGTATAAATAGATGTAGTTGTCTTTGTATTATTCACACATTCAAGTAATAAACATTACTTTCACTACAACCATCTTCTTCTTTACATGGTATCAGAGCTACGGCTCTCGATCCAAACCCTAGCCGCGATCTGACCCGAACCCGAGTCTGACCAGCCGTCACCAGCAGCCTTCAGATTTGAAACAAGCTCCTGCCTTGTTGTTCTGTCCTGTCACGAAATCCTTTTTTTTTCGACCGTGAAAGTACTGTTCACCGGGCTGGTCATCGGAATACTGTTCACGCCGGAATCACTGTTCCCGGAGTACTGTTCATCGCCGGAATTACTGTTCACACGCGGAAATCACTGTTCCCGCCGGAAGTTACTGTTCACTGCCGGGAGTTATTGTTCGTTTGCCGGAATTTCTGTTCACTGCCGGAAAGTTACTGTTCGTTGCCGAAATTACTGTTCGCTGCCGGGATTTACTGCTCACGACGAGTAACTGTTTACGCCGGAATCTGTTCCCGCCCTCCACCCGCACTTGTTACTGTTCACAGTCAATTTTCAGTTTCGTGTATCACTATGGGCGAAATAAATACCTGTATACATTTACTAAAGAGGAGCATGATCTTATTCAACGGTTTCTTACCTCCCAGTTGCCTCATCCTCAATCAAGCTCGGCACATTCAGGTAAACCTTCTAGCCTTGACTTATCATGGGTGATTGATTCTGGAGCCACACATCACATGACTGGGAATCGGGGTATTTTTTCTAGTCTTCAAAATGTTTCCCATGCACCGGTACGTCTTGCCGATGGATCTTCATGTCCCGTTCTCGGCATAGGATCCATCAGTAACTCGGAAAACCTAAAACTGTCTTCTATCCTATTTGTTCCTAAATTTCCTACCAGTCTTTGTTCAGTGAGTCAGATTACCAAACCATAAGTATATTATTAACTTTCATAAATATTAATTATAATTAAAAAAAACAATTTTATAATAAAAAAAATAAACGGGTCTTGGGTTTCATCAAAACCATATAGTTTTTAAACCGGGTTATAATATCTCATTTATTTGTGAAACAATTTATCATCAAACCATAGGTATATTATTAACTTTCATACAATAAAAAAAAATAAAAATTCGCAAAATAAATAAATATTAGAACAAACAGTATAAAACAACCCCCGTAAACGAAGACATAAAAATCATACGTGTCACGATTTAGTCGTTTCCCCTTTTTTTGGAGTCACCAGATTTGCTTGATTTTTAAATGGAGACTTCTCATGCATTTGACCCTAATTCATGAGTATGGGTCTTACCAAACCCAGATATTCCTTAAACGGGTTATAACATCTCATTAAATTAAAAATTATTCTCACCAAATTATTGATGTAAAAATCCTATAAAATAGGATATAATAAAGATTAATATCTTATGTATTTTAAAATATATATATATATATATATATATATATATATTATTTAAATTAAAAAACCAATTTGATAGTAAAAAAAATAAACGGGTCTTGGGTTTTATCAAACCATAAGTATATTAGTATATTATTAACTTTCATAAATATTATTTATAATTAAAAAACCAATTTTATAGTAAAAAAATAAACGGGTCTTGGGTCTCATCAAAACCATATAGCTTTTAAACTGGGTTATAACATCTCGTTTATTTGTGAAACAATTTATCATCAAATCATAAGTATATTATTAACTTTCATACAATAAAAAAATATAAATTCAAAAAATAAATAAACATTAAACACTAAATTATTCTAAAAAATATTAATCATTAATTAAAAAAATGATATTCGTTCTTTATTATTATAGAAATATGAATTATGTTGTATTTTTTAAGTGAAAATAGACCAAAGTTAACCGACTAGGTGTGATTCTGACTAATGTTGACCACCTTTGAACAATTTTTAGTAACTAGACGGAGTTAAAGAAACTCCCCTCGGCACCATACCTTGTAGCGAGTACTCGGCCTTGTAGACATACTTTTACAACATTGATTAGAACAAACAATATAAAACAACCCCCGTAATACGGGGGATAAAAACTAGTATATATATATATATATAGGTTTAGGTTCATTTCAGAAGTATTTTTAGCGTGAGAAGTGCGAGAAGTAGTTACAACATCATATCTTTTCTTTTTGTTTTCATTTTAAATTATATATAAGGGTTTAATGGTAATATATCATAATCTCATATTTGGTAAATGTTTATTGTAGGAGGTTTCAAATATTTTTAATTTCTTTGGTAAATATACTTTATTTATACAACATCAAACGTTCAATAACACAAACATCGTCCCAGTTCACAATCACAGGTTTTAAGCACCACCATTGCTAATTCGATATCTAGTGAAGATTGGTATTGAAATAAAATTGTCTAATTCGATGCTAGTATTCAACAATAGTCGATTTAGCCTAATTTTATTTTGCCCTTAATTGATTTCGATTTCGCATAATTTGGTATATACTAATTTTCACATTAGGATGACACATCAATCGGTATACCCTAAATCGATTTCGATTTTGCCTAATTCGGTATGCCAACATTTCAAATGATACCTACTTTGCTCCTTATAATTATATATGACTTTTGCTTATTCCGGTTGATGTCTTGTATCTTTTGTAGGTAGATTATTGAAAGCAAGTGTAGGCATCAATATATTAGTTGTGTATGAGTTTTGATTGTGTACATGATGTATATAGCTATGTGTATGTTATGTTACACGTAACCGATGTATATAACATATTGAGTTTAATTCTATTATATATTTATTTATGTCTAGATGTAATGTTAATTTGTTTAATATGGTTAATGTCTTGTAGTTGTGTAGGAGGTGAATTAAAAACAAATGTAGGTGTTCACACCATAGTTGTGTATGCATTTTAGTTATGTGTATGATGTATATCATCTGTGTGTAGATGTTTGTTGTGCAAGAGATTATGTGTAGGATATTATGTTGGTATGTTGTTTGTGGAGGAAATGAGTTCCCATGTGTTGGTTGAGCAGGAGATTTTGTGTCTGTGTGGTTGTGTAAGAAGTGTTGTTTCATGCGTTGGGTGGTTATGATATTATATTTTGATGTTGAAATTTGTGTAGGAAGTGATTTTTTGTTGCGCAAGGTATAATTTTCATGTGTGAGATATAATGTTGCTTGTGTAGGAAATGTTTACTTTGTGTTGGTTGTGTATATTATATGTTCAGATGTTGATTGTAAAAGAAGTGATGTTGGCTTGTTTGGATGTGTAGGATATGCTGTTGGTTTTTTTTTTAAGAAAACAAGTATAGCATGTAATGTTTATGTTTATCATGTTATGATTTTGGGTGGCGTATGAAGTTCGTTACTTTTGTGTATGATTAAATGTTTGATTTTTAATAAGTTTCTTTTTTTTACTTTTTGATTTTTTGTCAACAGAATGAACGGTATTTGGGGTTTAAAGGTTTCATAGCCTACAGAAGCTTGGCTATGGTAAAAATATTATTTAATAGGCCCTAAATAATGATGAGACTAAGATGATGTTAAAACCATTTGATAATTTTTTTCATTCCTGCTTCAGACAATTAATCTCTATTATTTGGTGTGTTTTAATATAAAAAAAATCTTTCCGTAGTGATTATCGACAATATATTCTTTTCATTTTCATTTATCGTGCAGGAATTTTTGTCGTTCGCAATTACACAAACGGTAAAAAATGAGTTAATAAAGGGAACTACGTAGTTTTTTATATTGTTAGTGGGTTGTTGGTTTCACGCACAATTATAACAGTGAATTGCATTCTAAAATGCACATTGTATTCAATCTGAAATATACTACAGAGACAACCAATATCTATGTAGGCATGTATGAGTAGGATTATTGAATGTATTTTTAATATCGCTTCACTTATTTAACATATTTTTAATAAGAACATGACAAACGCCAAAAACAGAAGACCAAACATATTGAAACCTATTTTAAGTTGCACAAAATAATATGGTAGGATAAAAATAACAATATACAAAACACTGCAACATATTTTAAATAAAATATAACACTTAAAACACTTGACCAAAACATTATAACATACTTGAAATAAGATAAACAATTTAATTAATCGACGGTCGATTCGTTTTCTTCGTATCTTCTTCTCACTTCTTTTTCTTACAGGTGAAAGAATCAAGATCGTTAAGATACTTAAACCATGTGTGACAATCTTTTTGGTTTCTTGATTCTATTTGCAGTTTTTTTGCTTGGGGGTTGATCGTGCAACAAGTACCAGAACCTTTATTTAATATTCCTTTTGGTGCAGTGACTGAGATAGTATCCGGATCATCACACCTACACAAATCTTGAATTATAGATGACTTCTTGCACTACAACAAAAAGGGCTTTTTAGTACGCACAAAAGCGTCCTAAAATGCTATTTTATAGGACCTTTCATTTAATAGGACCAACGAGAAAAGCGTTTCATGTAAAAGGGTCGTAATAAGTCTCGGAACTCAAAAAATGTCCTGATACCCCAAATAAGATTATGAAACCAATTTTATGGTCGCATAATATATCCATTAACAAGCCAAAAAACGTCCCAATAAAAACATATTAGGACACTTTTACTATATTTTGACATGTTCTTACCTAATTGTAAACTTTTGATACACATCCAAGCGTCCTTAAAAATTAATTTATAGGACCATGATGATGCAACATTATAGTACCAAGAAAAGGATCCTAATATCCCAAACAAGATTATGAAACTAAATTATATGGTCGCATAATATATCTATGAACAACTTAAACGTCCTAAAAACATATTACGACACTTTTACAATGTTCTAACGTTTATAACAAAAATTAGAAGTCCTAACAAATCATATTATACAACCATTTTTTAAATGTACACACACACAATTTTACTATACGGTTATGGACATCTAAATATTGAAAGAAATAAAATTTCATTATAACAAAAAAAACTAAACAAAAATAAGTTATAGCATTATCCAACATAAACTGTTGTAACATTAAACAAAAAAAATTAAAAGCAATAAAAGAAATCAGCACCATTAAATCCCGAGTCATCATGCGTACGTCCTCAATACTCACGCACTACCTACAAATAAATTATCCATGTATAAGCATTAAGTTCCATGTTATTAAAATTATTCGTATCACAAGTTTAACAAATACATACCTAGGTGAATGGACAAGGCCATGCGATGGATGCACCGATACAATCTTGAATTGTGGAAAACAACCCATATGGTCTCACGAACTTTTCATCTATTTTTATTGGTACTTCAACATTTACCTCACACCATTTTGGTCCAATCTCTGTACCACCAACTAGCTCATTTGGGTCCAAACTCTTCACCAATCCTCTTGCTACAGGCTCATTAGGGTTTGGAATACTTTTGAGGAAAACTTCATCTCGGACCTAGATTTTAGTTTTCAACAAAAAGTTATATATTAAACTTGAGTCATTATAGTGCAAAAATCATTTAAAAAAAAAGGTTTTACACTAGCAGGCTAACATTTTATAGAAAAAATAATATGAAAAAAAACATCAATAGACATTCTGCAATATGAAAACAGGTATCAGTACCAAGTGATGAGCTCTTGTGAACCTGCAGGTCCTGCACCATGAAAAATTATCAGGTAATCACATATAAAATGTGAATATAAGTTGTATCATACCAGCCTCGCGAATAGAAATAATGAGCTTTGCAATACAATTTGGCATAATTACATCCCCGTAACAAAAGCAGCAACAACGTCTCTTATATATTGTCATTAGAAAAAAAACAAAAGTAGAATAAATTGCAAAATATAGTTCCCAACAAAAAGATGATTCTAAGCCATTTAATCAGGGTCAAGGTCAAGAAGCTTACCAAAATAGTCAAAATGTCATGTTTATTGACATATAAGTATAAAGATAAGATATCTTTCAGATAGTGGGTTCAAAAACAACATCCACTTTGAAGCTACACCAAGTGAACACCACATTGTAAAACAAGAATCGCCATTTCGAGTGAGTAACTGTTGCTTTCAACCAGACGCGAAAATCTACTTTTCATTCCTATATTATCAATTTCTAATAACCGAACCCATTTGTATGCATGTTCATATACAAAGTAGTTTCATCATTAAAAATTTAAGATAATGACAAAAGTAATCACATAAACAAAACGAATGGAAATCACAAAGTTTCTCCTAAGCATTAGAAGTTAGATTTTGTAAAAGTAAACAAAAAAAAGTACCTAAAAGATAAGACATCCATGAAAGTCTCGCCAATACAAGTTGTCCTGGTTTAAACGTCCCAACACAAACAACCGTCTTCCCCGCTTCCTACTAAAGTCTTATCCATCCCGGGTTCCTAAAGCCAGTCACATACTATTTCGCATCAAACCTACAACACAACAACAAAATTTCAAAACAAATAATCTTTTGATTTTGAGTTTAATAACCAAAACTGAGAAGACTTAAATGAAGTTTGGTGCTATAGTCACAAGATTGAGTGACTGTTAAAAAAACCTTATCAAAGTAGCTAGCAAGTCAATAACCAATAACCAAAATAAAAGTCATTGTCTATCACCATCAACCAACACGTATTATAGTTTTATTATTTGCAAGGGGAATTTTCACAGCCTTAAAGCCACCTTAAATGGAACAACCATTCATATTACATATTTTGTTTCAATTAATAAGAATGCAATATCTCATAGCCATTTAGTCGAACACCTTGTATGCACACAATAATATAAACAAAAAATCTAAAATTCATGTTAAATAACACCATCATAGTATACTGCAACATAAATTGAGCAGAAGGGTATAGTTCGACAACATCATATCCAAAATCAAACAGAACTGAAATTCGAGCACACCAGACATCAAACAAACATATGTCCCAAAACTGAAATAACCAAACCAATTTTTGAGAACTTAGTTCATTCCAATTTTTTATGGGAACTATAATGCACATCTCATTTCATTTAAACTAGGGTTTTAAATGACGCTTGACAATCACTACACATGTAGTCTTTCGGGATTGCAACGAAACGCAAATGAGTTGACTCAAACCATTGGTGAACAAACGACAAACATCAAAACAATAAGTAATTGATAATTATATGTTAGGCTTATGTGTTATTTGATAATATTGAGTAGAACATTAACTCAAGATGCAAAAAGCTATTTTATGCTAGAAAAGTAATAACTAAAAGTTGAGGGGCCATTGTGTAATATAATTATTATTAATTAATAACAAAAACCCTAACCTCCTCTCTCCCTCCCAAACCCGATCGCCCCCCCCCCCCCCCCCCCTCCCTCTCTTCTTGGCTGCCGTCACACTACACACACATACACACAAGGATTTTCAAGCTTTTGGTTGAAGAAATTAAGGTGCTAGGAAGGTATTAACAACTACTCTAAGCATTCCATATGTTTAATTTTGATATTGAATGGGTTAATCAAAACCCTAATTCACGAAATTGATGATTTAGATGAGTTAGGGTTTGATTATATGCTTGATGATGATTTGCTAATGAAATTGATAACTTGTTGTGTTATTGTTGTTTGTTAATCATTGTTCTTTGATTTTAAACTTTCAAGAAAAACCCTACTATGTGTGTAATGTGAGATTGATATGCATGGTTGGTAAATATTGTGTCTAGAGTGTTATATGCATGGATTATGGTTCATAGATTGTTGTTATGTTGAGTTTTGATGTAAACTGGTACTGGACAGATTGTTAAGTTTATGTTTAGACGACTGTAATTGAATGTTAATGTGGTAATTGGTCGAAATTATTAACACTACAGTGTACTAGGTTGAGTCTAGTTTCCATAAAGTCCAAGTTTGTAATTTTTGGACGTGTAAAAGTTAACTTTTATTATTTTACAAAACTGAAGTGCAAGTCTGAATTGTGAGGTCTGTTGTTAGGTTGTTTTGAAATTATCATATCTCATAAACTACAAGACCAAATGGGTTGGTTCCACTTCTGGAAGTTAACATGTTGATTTAAGAACCTAACCCAATTGGTCTTGCATTAATTGAAATTACCATTTAACGGGAATAACAAATATCATTCTGTTGCGCATGATTTTGACTGCTGTGAGTTTACTGAAATGTTTTGGTCTTTGTGAGAAAACTATGTGGAATAAAAATATAATAAAAATAGTTCTGAAACCTAACTCATGTGTGCTTTTGTGATGATTTTTGGTGAATTAATTGATATGTTGTGATCTGTTGAATAGAGTAATCTTTCAAGTAGAAATCTGTCTTGATAAAACTAGTTGCTGAACTATACGAAATTACATGAAACGTACTTGTTAGATAATTGCCATGATTTTGACTAAATTGACCTTGTGGGGAATAATTGCTAGTAATGTACAATATTAATACTTGACACGTAAGTAGTTGTTCACACATGTAACGTATCACCAATGTGTTTGTTGAGTCACACACAATTCACAAACGAAACACGAAACGCATCTCATGCATAGGTATTATGTGCCGAGTCTAGAAACTCAATAATAGTTCCAACACTTAGAAAATCTCATTCTTGTTTTAGAACGCTAGTGAGGATTTTCTGTGACGCGCATCTCTTGGTTGACTTGTTTTTGAATTATTCGCAAACAGTGAGTTTCACGGCCTCTTTTTACTCTTTTTAAATGCTTTTATTTGGGGGAGGTAACATACTCCAACGCTGTAGATTTTGTTTAGTTTTTATATATCACTTGTAAGGCTAAGTGGAAAACAAACCAACCAAAGTCCTTCATAACATCGAACCGGTTAATATTTGTATAATAGCGAGTCACTGTTGAATAGTACTACTGGGTTTGACAAACCCCACCCAACCCTAAACTCGACTGGAGGTCGAGTGGGTGTAATCTTGGCTAACACATTTTCCATGGTCGTGATAGACATGGTGGCAAGACAATTGATAAACAGTCAGCTTCGGTGTCGAGCACTTAGTAATACTTGTTTTATAGGTTAGCTACCTATGGATATATAATTGATTTAACATTATCTGGTAACGCAAACGCAAAAACGTAAACGCAAACGCTTTATTTATATAAACTTGTGAACTCACCAACCCCGTGTTGACACTTTTAGTATGTTATTCTCAGGTAGCCGAGGCGGGCGCGCGGTATAGGAACATGCATTACATTGAACTCTATCGTTTTTGCAAACTTGTTTTTAAACTGTTATTAATTGGGTTTTAAGTCGTCCTGCGTGACGCAACACTTGGTTTTCTGATTTACGCTTCCGCACTTATTTAAACTTGAATGTTTTGTGGTTTGAAAACTTTATTTATAATGTTTGATTATAACTAATGATTCCGATCCTGTTAGTTCACACCCTCTGACGGTAAAACTCCGTTAGTGGATTTTGAGGGTGTAACAAACACATAAAGATATAATGTATATAAAATAGTATTTTAGAAAAATAATTAAATGGTAGATATATACCTACTAAAAAATAAAATTATATTCATTTAAAATTAGCGAGGTCATTGATGTTCCTTTTGTTGGGTTTTATACAAATTTATCAAAGTTCAAGTTAACCATTTAACATGAAAAACGCAACGGAAGCTTATATCTTAAAACTTGTTAATGAACATACCATTATGTTAAAACTAAAACCCAAAGCCAAGGATCAATATTACAAGAACTAAAATGCTCACAAATATAAAATATACCTTCTTCTACCTTTAGAAGAACAAGTAAGTGGATGAAGATGATGATGTCTTTGAATGGCTAGCCTCCAAAGAAGAAAACCTCAAGCTTTTGATACCCCAAGCTTTTGCAACAACACCAAGTGATTGCTAGGATTTATGAACACTTGGTCAAGCTCAAAATTCACTCCCAAAACAGCCCCTATTTGGCCGTGAGTTTGGAGAGGGAAAAGAGAGAGAGAGTTTGATATTTTTGCACTTGGAAATTCAAAAATGAAAGCATGAATACATGTCTTGGAGGATGGAGTAAATAATAAAGTGGTCAACCAACCAAGGAAGTTTTGATTGGACCAAAAACCACCACCCACATGGGGTGGCCGGTTTTGTTATTGTTATTATTATTATTATTTTTTTTTTTTTTTGTTGTTTTGTTTTAACAATTAAAACTATCTCCTTTCATTTTATAAAACCATTTTATAAAATGTACATGCATTTACATAATTATTTAACCAATTAAATAATTAATTTATATAAACAAATTATCCAGATAATTTATTTAAATCCTCAAGTGTGTTTGTTTAGAAAACCAATTTTCTAAACGCGTAGTGTTCGGTATTCGTTTAAATGATCAAATCATTAAAGAATACATTTGGTGTTGTCTAGCTTGTTATTGGGTATGACCCGACTTGGATCAAACACAGTTAGCCACATTAGTATAAGTATGTGTCTCGG
Source organism: Bidens hawaiensis (assembly GCF_021521415.1). Taxonomy (NCBI): domain Eukaryota; kingdom Viridiplantae; phylum Streptophyta; class Magnoliopsida; order Asterales; family Asteraceae; genus Bidens; species Bidens hawaiensis. The sequence goes on along the minus strand of NW_027491095.1, from coordinate 2,363,780 downwards.
GCATACGTAATTCCAACAATCTCCCACTTGCACGAGATACATAGAAAATTAATGCAAGTGGTGAATACCGCCTAACAACAGTTCACCACCCCTAATGTGTTTGACGAAGTGCCATTCAATAACATCATGCCTTCAAGTCCCTTACTTGATATGATTTAGGTGAATCTATCATTATATCCCTTTGTTACTAGATGTCATGTTGAATCTAAGAGACATAGGTGATCATTCTCTTTTCAATTCAACTTTATCAGGCCTTAGACATCTAAACTCTCAACACATAAGAGGAACAAATTCCTTCTTGACTGTATACGCCTCTCACTATCACTTTTATACTCCACCTGAGCTCATCCTTATGTACCATCTTTTACGAATAGCGAAGGGGAGAGTCAAAGTGTAATACTTGGTGAAAATCAAGACCCAGTATACATCTCAGGTCTAAGGATAATATGAAATTCTCCTTTACTCAAAATTACTAATGATCAAGTCAATCGACTCCATGTAGTAATATTGAGAGCGGGTCAGTCCAATATTTGTATCCCACAAATATCTATGAACCTTGGCAGCAAACCTATGCTCCATATTCATTCCTTATGAATATCCACCAATCCTAGTTCATAATAGTCTTGCTTCATATTTGTTCCCACAAATGTGATCGACTACGGACTTTTAGAATAAGATAACTTATTCATGGATTAAACATGCAAAATCAGAATTTAACTCAAGATTCCATAATCATATAAAAGAGTTAAATTACAAAAGTCTTTTAAACTTTAATACAAAATAGATCAAATCCAATTACTAGAATATCGAAGTCCTAAGCCACTCGCATGACGCTCATGTTTCGGTCTTTCTAGGAGCTTCGTGAATGGATCCGCAAGATTTTGATCAGTTCCAACTTTGCGAATACATATCTTTCCTTTTTCAACTTCATCCCTTATGTAGTTGAATCTCCGCTCTATGTGCCTTGTCTTTTGGTGCGAACGAGGTTCCTTGATTTGTGCAATCGCACCCTCGTTGTCACAAAAGATTTCTAGGGGGTCTTGAATGGAAGAGACCACCCCTAGATCAGTAATGAATTTCTTCAACCATGCAGCTTCCTGAGCTGCCAATGAAGCGGCGATGTATTCTGATTCTGTAGTGGACAATGCTACCACTTCCTGTTTTGAGCTCTTCCAAGAGACAGCTCCTCCATTAAGAGTGAACACATACCCAGATTGTGATCGAGAATCATCTCGATCAGTTTGGAAGCTCGCATCCGTGTAACCTTTTATAGCGAGTTCCTCCTCACCAGATCCATATATCAGAAACATATCCTTAGTTCTCCTAAGGTATTTCAATATGCTCTTAACAGCCATCCAATGACTGTCTCCTGGATTCTGTTGGTATCTGCTTGTCATGCTCAAAGCGCATGACACATCCGGTCTAGTACATATCATCGCATACATGATGGATCCTATAGCAGAAGCATATGGGATTTGTTTCATCATGTCTTGCTCACCCTTTGAGCTTGGACATTGAGCTGAACTCAATATGGTCCCTCTTTGAATAGGTACAAAACCTTTCTTTGAGTTTTCCATCTTGAACCTTTTCAAGATTTTATCAATGTATGTACTTTGGTTCAAACCTATCAAGCGCCTTGACCTATCCCTATAGATCTTTATTCCCAAAATATAGGCAGCTTCACCAAGATCCTTGATGGAAAATCTACTTCCAAGCCAAGCCTTAACGCTTTCCATGGTTGGAATGTCATTTCCAAATAGTAGAATGTCATCGACATACAATACTAAGAAGGTAATTATACTCCCACTAGCTTTCTTATACACACAAGCCTCATCAGCGTTCTTGATGAATCCAAAACTTTTGATTTCTTCATCAAAACGATGATTCCAAGTTCTAGATGCTTGTTTCAATCCATAGATTGATTTCTTTAACTTGCATACTTTATTAGGATGTTTTGGATCGACAAAACCTTCAGGCTGAACCATATAGACATCTTCCTCAAGATATCCATTTAGGAAAGCGGTCTTGACATCCATTTGCCAAATTTCATAATCATAATGTGCAGCTATGGCAAATAATATCCTAATAGACTTAAGCATTGCCACAGGCGAAAAAGTTTCATCATAATCAACCCCTTGAGTTTGAGTGAAACCCTTAGCTACAAGTCTTGCTTTATAAGTATCCAAGTTTCCATGCATATCAGTTTTCCTTTTGAAAACCCACTTGCTTCCAACAGCTTTGGAGTTGAGTGGTGGTTCAACCAATTCCCAAACTTGGTTGTCATACATGGATTGCATCTCAACGTTCATGGCTTCAAGCCATTTGTCACAATCATTCTTGGACATTGCATCACGGTATGTGGTCGGTTCATCCGAATCTACCACGTAGCAACCTTCTACAAAAAATCCATATTTTTCAGGTGGATTGCTAATTCTACCAGATCTGCGAACGTTTTGTGTGTTTTGATCAACCACTTGATCACTTTCAACAACCTCTTGTTGAGTGCTAGTATCAACCAATTGTGTATCATCTTGTGATTCTTGATCCTCATCAAATTTCACTGTTCTACTATTAGTTCCTTCCTCAAGGAACTTAGTTTCCAAGAACTTACCCTTTCGAGCAATAATAACATTTTGCTCACTAGGATCGTAAAAGTAATATCCTAAATCATCTTTAGGATAACCTATAAAGATACACTTAGTGGATCGGACTTCTAATTTGTTTGGGGTGTATTGCTTTACATAAGCTTCACAACCCCAAACTTTTAAGAATGATAGCGATGGAGCCTTTCCATGCCATACTTCAAAAGGTGTCTTCTCCACTTTCTTGGTTGGAGCCATATTCAATATGCGAATAGCGGAAAGTAAAGCATAGCCCCAAAATGATAGAGGTAAAGTGCTTCTAGCCATCATCGATCGAACCATATCTAATAGGGTACGATTTCTCCTTTCAGACACACCATTATGTTGTGGTGTTCCAGGTGGAGTAAGTTGTGAAATAATTCCACAACTCTTAAGATGATCTTGAAAAACACCACTTAGGTATTCACCTCCTCTATCACTACGAAGTACTTTGATTGTTGTCTTAAGTTGTCTTTCTACTTCAGTTTTGAAGTCTTTGAACATTTCAAAAGCTTCATCTTTGTGTTTCATTAAGTACACATAACCATATCGACTATAATCGTCAATAAAGGTAATGAAGTATCTTTCACCATTCCTAGTCATTGGTCTAAAAGGACCACATACATCCGAATGTATGATACCCAATAATTCTTTTGACCTTTCAAAAGTTTTATTAAAGGGTTGCTTTGTCATTTTGCCTTGTAAACAAGATTCACATACATCAAATGAATCATACTCATTTGTTTCTAGAATACCACTCTTGCGAAGAGTTTGCATGCGATTCTTGCTTATATGTCCAAGGCGACAATGCCAAAGATAGGAATCACCCAAGTCCTTCTTGAGTTTCTTGGTGTTGACATTGTACATTGAACTACTATGTGACATACCACTTTGATCTATTTCATATATACCATTCATGGGTATAGCTTTAAAATAAAACATGCCATTCATCAAAACATGAATATCACAATTTATAAATTTAAGATCAAAGCCACATTGTTTTAAAAGAGACACGGAAATAATGTTTCTCCTTAACTTAGGAGCATACAAAACATTCTTCAAAATTACTTCCAAACCACTTGGAAGCTTTAACAAGTAGTCTCCTTGGGCTTGGACTTCAACTCTTGCTCCATTGCCCATAAAGAGACTAATGTCCCCTTTGTTGAGTTGTTTACTTCTTTTGAACCCCTGCAACAAATTGCAAATGTGAGTTCCACATCCGGTATCAAGTACCCATGTATTTGAAGAAATAACATTTAGTTCAATATGTATAGTAAAGATAATACCTGAGGTATGCCCCGCATCCCTCTTATCTTTTAACGCATTGAGATAGGTCGGACAATTCCTTTTCCAATGACCTATCTCTCCACACTCAAAGCATGGATCTTGCGCCGCAACCTTTTGCTTCTTTTCCTTCGGTTTGATGGGCGTGATGGCTTTCCTCTTTCCCTTTCCTTGAACGTGGCCCTTGCCCTTAGCAACACTTGCTTTGGGGTTGGAGTTATGTCCCCTTTTCCCTTCATTGATTGTTAGAACGGGTAAAACCCTTTTACCCATTCCCGCTTCGGCCGTTCTTAGCATTGCGTGAAGCTCACCAATGCTTTTGTCCCATCCATTCATGTTATAATTCATGACAAAGGTTTCAAACCTTTTGGTCAAAGAGTTGAGGATCAAATCCGTAGCCAACTCATTAGATACGGGACAATTCAACCTACGAAGCTTTTCAATGTAGCTTTTCATCTTTAGGACATAAGATGAGACGCTTTGGGTTTCCTCCATACGACATGCATGAAACGCTCGAACCGTTTCGAAACGTTCCGCTCTAGCTTGTTGAAGGAACATTTCCTTCAATTGAGTTATCATGTCGTATGCCCCATGATGCTCGAAATCCTTTTGGATTTCGGGAATCATAGTCCCTAACATGAGGCAAGAGGCTTGCACCGAATCTTTGGTGTACTTGACCCAATCGTTATACGCCTCCTCATCTTCCACGTTAGGCTCATCGGGAATGGGATCGTCTAAGACATATGATATCTCTTCTTGTTTGAGAACTATTCTCAAGTTGCGATACCAATCCATAAAGTTATTATGGTTTAGACGATCCTTTTCAAGGATGGTTCTTAAGGATAGGTTACGGGTGTTATGGGTAGAGGTGTTTGCATTGTTAGCGGCCATCTACAAAATTTAACAAAGTTTTATTTTAGTATTATAAACAATTTAATTATTAATACCCTTTTATTCCAAATTTTTAAAATAATAATTAAATTTTAGAATCCAACGATAAATCAAATTTCGGTTAGGTGACCTTTATCCCGTTATTTGATTTAACAAGGTAGTCAATCTTGACAATTGCAACCCTTTGCAACTTCTAGAGGTATGGGACCATTCGAAATCCTTATTTCGTGTTGGCATGTTTATCCCATCAACACCATTGGACCCCATGCTTAGGTGACCTTTATCACATGGTTTCCAATTCAAGTCGTCCTACTTGTATAAACATGTAAGATTAACATATAGGTGGTTAGGTGACCTTTATCCCACAAATATGTTAATATTACCCTAAGTATATTAGTTTGCTCAAAATGGTTAGGTGACCTTTATCCCATTTAAAGTTCCCTAATACGTTAAGTGTCATACAAAAGGATGGTGTTAGACTTGTTTCCTTGGTTATTATGAAAAAGGGATTTTTAAGTTTTCCAATATTCTAGTTTGAAAAACATTATGCCATATCCTAACATGCATTTAGTAATATGGCGATTTTGAAAACCAATTTTCAAGGTTCAAGTTATAATAAAACCAATTTTATTATATGTGAGTAATCGCTTAGTTTTAATAAACCCATTTTATTAACTAATTGACGCGATATTACCAAATATATATAGAACCCGTTTTATGCTAGTTGTCGTTCCTATGTGACGGTTTGGATATCCTAATATCTATCAACCACACATTACATAAAGTAAAACAAACAACCAAGCATACATGCAAAATATAGTCATAACCGAGAACCGCTAAGTTTGACTATACTTGTTAGCCGAAACAAGTATAGGTCATAAGTCTCACCTAAGGGACAAAACATGACACAAGGATGGAATGTTGACTCCCACTTGATCTTGCATCCAAATGCTTCAAGTATCCTTTCCAAGTTGTTGTGTTCTTGTTGGGCTTGTAAATGGGCTCCAAACTTCCAAAAGTCTTCTTGGGCCCAAGAGTGAAATTTATGGGCCTAATGGGCTTGAATCCCATGATGGGCCGGTGAGGCCCAACAAGCCCAAAATTTGGTCCAAGGCCCAAATCCACCAATTCTTGCATCTTCAATTTTTACAAAATGTATCCTAATACATATTTTTCTAAAACAAAGAAAATGCAACTAATCTATTTATTACATACCAACTTATGAATAAATAAATTACACAAGCCTAAAATATGAATTATTACAACCATATTGAATAATAAATATAACCAACATACACATAACAACAATCAACACATCCAAGGTCTCGGTTTCGGTTATGACACATCCAAACATACCAAATGTTCTAAGCATGCAACCTAAGCAACCATTGCCCAAAAACATCAAAGGAATCGGCCCCCCCCCCCCAAGAGGCTACGGCCCAAACCCCCCCCCCCAAAATTTTACAATTTTCAACATGCAAATGTTAATAATGGTTTCCTAAGATCTTTCCATGCATGTCAAGATCTTACAAAACCATGGGGGTTAAATCCACCAAAATTTCGGACCCCTTTTTCACCCATGAAAAAACCCGAAATTTATGAACATGCAAGGAGCATAAGTCCTTGTAACCGGCTCTTGATGCCATTGTTGGGTTTTATACAAATTTATCAAAGTTCAAGTTAACCATTTAACATGAAAAACGCAACGGAAGCTTATATCTTAAAACTTGTTAATGAACATACCATTATGTTAAAACTAAAACCCAAAGCCAAGGATCAATATTACAAGAACTAAAATGCTCACAAATATAAAATATACCTTCTTCTACCTTTAGAAGAACAAGTAAGTGGATGAAGATGATGATGTCTTTGAATGGCTAGCCTCCAAAGAAGAAAACCTCAAGCTTTTGATACCCCAAGCTTTTGCAACAACACCAAGTGATTGCTAGGATTTATGAACACTTGGTCAAGCTCAAAATTCACTCCCAAAACAGCCCCTATTTGGCCGTGAGTTTGGAGAGGGAAAAGAGAGAGAGAGTTTGATATTTTTGCACTTGGAAATTCAAAAATGAAAGCATGAATACATGTCTTGGAGGATGGAGTAAATAATAAAGTGGTCAACCAACCAAGGAAGTTTTGATTGGACCAAAAACCACCACCCACATGGGGTGGCCGGTTTTGTTATTGTTATTATTATTATTTTTTTTTTTTTTTTTTGTTGTTTTGTTTTAACAATTAAAACTATCTCCTTTCATTTTATAAAACCATTTTATAAAATGTACATGCATTTACATAATTATTTAACCAATTAAATAATTAATTTATATAAACAAATTATCCAGATAATTTATTTAAATCCTCAAGTGTGTTTGTTTAGAAAACCAATTTTCTAAACGCGTAGTGTTCGGTATTCGTTTAAATGATCAAATCATTAAAGAATACATTTGGTGTTGTCTAGCTTGTTATTGGGTATGACCCGACTTGGATCAAACACAGTTAGCCACATTAGTATAAGTATGTGTCTCGGGCATACGTAATTCCAACACCTTTAAGCCTGGTTAGAGCATTCTCAGTCCGTCTCCCATCCTCATTTTTATAATTATATTAAAAAACATTACATTTTCAATTAAATAATATTTTTTTATCATTACAGTTTTCTCTCTCATTTACTCACAATCAATTCAACAAATATTAAAAAATAAACAGGGAGGAAACTTTATTAAAAAATAAATAGGGGAAAACTTTAACAAAGTTTTCCCAGATTTACAAAAAAATCATTACATTTTCTCTCTCTATTTTATAATTTATACTCACAATCACTTATAATCACATCCTATAATTTGCAAAACCACCTCACATGATTTTAGAATATATGTTGGGAATGCTTTTAGAGATGTCAATTGTCTCAGGTTAGGGGGTTGATGGTTACAAGGGAGGGTTAATGGAATGCAAGTTGTTGGGTTGGTAACCTTTTAAAAACGACTCATTAAACTTATGTATATAAACGTGTCACTGTCAAACAAGTTGATGAGTAATCGGAGTCGTCTTCGATAATCATCATGAAATTTTTTTGGACTGAATGCAAAAAAAAAAAATTTGGGTCTTAAATTAGTTGAGTGATTAGAGATGGCGAAATGAATGAGTTGGGTTGGGTGATGGGTCAGAATGAGTTTGGGTCAAGATGAATTTTTATTTTTATTTTTATTTTTTAAAGTTAGGATGTATATTGGTCAAGATGAGTTATGTAAAGCTTAAAATACAAAGGGTTTTAAAACCCCCTCACAACAAAATTAATAAAAAAACTAACAACTCAAAATATAAACAAAAAATGAAAAAAGTAAAGCAGCTAAAATGTTTTCCCCGTCGTCCTCGTTCATTAAAAAACGGTTTTGTCTGGGTTCAATTTCGGTTTTTTCGGTTCGATTTTGGTTCTTTTTTTCGTTTTATCTGGTTTCTGTTCAGTTTAAATGTTTTTCAGTTTGTGTTTGGTTTTTGTTCGGTTCGTGGGTTTTCTTTTGAAATAAAAATAGGATGAAACTTGTTTTAGTTCATTTTAGCCCACAAACAAACCTACGTTAACCCTCACTTAAGGCTAGTGACCATGAACACTCTCCTGAAGACGCGACAGTGACGTAGGGATGAGCAAATTAGGTACCGGTATCGATTGGTACCAGCATCGGTACCGATTTGGTACCGTTGGTACCGAATTGGTACCAAAGTTTTGAGTTTCGGGATCGGTAAGGTATCGGTATTTCCCGAATTTTTACCTTCGGTACCAGTACTATCCCGGTACCAGTGTACCGAACCGAATATTTCGGTACCAGTACCAAGAATTTGATGTTTTCGGGATCAGTATTTTCGGTACCGGTAAGGTACTGAGCTCATCCCTTCAGTGACGTGAGATAAAACCGTTCAATTTAAGGATCCAACTGATTTATGCCACCTACTTGCCTAGTCTCCCATCATCATTCAGTGCTGCTGAAACTGAATGATGTGGGTAGGAATCGAACATGAGACACATGAAACACTAAGTCTCTCTCTTACCACTCCACCACCGTCTACCGTCTCATTGACAGAAATTTTGTATTATTTATTAGGTATTACTATTTTATAAATTATACTAAATAAAACGAAATGTTGCCTATTAAATAGTCTTTCTTTTAATTTTATATCACATTTTAACATTTATTGGTTTATAAATAATTTTATTTTACTGAAAACTAAAGTTATTATTTTAGTTGATTTCCCGCCTATCAAATCTGTTTTCCCTCCATCTCACAAAACTCCACCAGCAATCCGGCACCTACTTAAAATTAAATTTCCCTCCCAAATATAATCCTGAACCTCTGCTAGATTGAAGACAACCAGTCCGTTCAGCATCTCTTTCGATGCAACATGGTATCCTTTTTATGAGTTCCACCTCATAGAGCATTTGTGAGCACAATTGCCATTCTATTCTCTCAACTCTACTTTTTGGTTGTCGTTTCCATCAATCCATCCCCAGTTCCAAATAATATGTTCATTTGTTCGATTATAGTAGTCTATCAGTTTAACATATTTGTTCTTTTCCAATTGAAACAGAGACAGGAATTTTTCTTTCAGTGGTCAATTCCTAACCCAAGTATCTAGCCAAATATCAATTTTGTCTCTCGTATCAAGTTTTACTTGCAGCTTCTCTATATTTTTTATAGTAACCAAAAAGGGAAGTGCCTAATATAGCACGAGGACATACTCTAATGAATTTTTGATCAAACAACAATTCTTGATTTATAGAAAAATGTAAACACAAAGTTATGACTTTACAATTCACGACTATATAAATATTATTCCTACATTAGTTCTATCGTTTATCCTGCAATATAAGTTATTTAAGTGTCGAATATTATCAACATAATAAAAAAAGTTTTTTTTTTTATCAAAACTTAGCATAATTTTTTTTCCAGCTAATTTTCATTGATTTCAGCAGCCTTTAGAATAAATATTGCATCTAGGTTTTAATGATACAACATTTATATTGAAGCTTCAAATCTTTCAAGAATAATGTTACAACTTTTAGCAAAATGCAAAACCTTATAATCAAAATGTTGCATTAATTTTTTTTCAACTTAAACTTATGCTAAATGAAGTTACATTAGAGTTAAATGCGATATAACTGAAAAAGTGCTACATTGACCTTATTTTCGAGTAGTGATGCCATTTAAATTGGGCCAAGCAAATATGAAACATGTAAAGTGACATTAAAAGCCTAAATTTTACGTGACATAAATGCTGAATGCCACTAAAAATGTTGTCAAAAAAATATAGCACATGAAAGTGTCATTAAATACCTAAATTGTAGTTGTAGTGAAAGGTTAAAGTTATAAAACTCAAGTGTCAAGTGTCGTGTCAAGTGTCGTTATAATAAAACTCTAACGAATAATCGTCCTATAAAACAGATGTTTTATGACTCAAATATCAAATGTCCTATTCAGGTGTATTATAATAACACCACAATGATTAAGCGTCTTATAAAGGTTAAAGTGATAAGACCATTGTGTAAAATGTCATATTAAGTTATGTTCTTATATGACATCGACTAGAAATGGTCCTATAACACCTAACATTTATGACTAAACTACAAATGTCCTAACATTTAGATTTGAAGTGTCTTATTAAGTTATATGATAATACAACCCCAAAGAATCATCCATCCTATTAAATAACTTTTTAGGACACCGGTTCTGTGGCGTACATTGTAAAAGGACCACAAATGTTCATTTGTCCTATTAAATAGATTTTTGGACCCTATTTTACAAGCGTCCCACACAAAAGGTCCTAAAAAGCCTTTTTTGTTGTAGTGTTGTTATATCCTACACATACACGTAAGAAAATTCGTAACGTTCCCTACATAGATAATAATGACCTGAAACAAAGAAGAATTTAATGATTCATATGTTTAGGGTGCACAACAGAAGATGATATATTCCTACACCTATAATAACTACTAGAAATCTATAGTTCATGCATACAACAACTACACATAGCACCATGCACTTACAGAGCATCATATACAACTAACAAATTATTATACCACAAAAACAACTACAAAGCCAATTGTAATCTATATTACAGCCCACATACACAAGAAGTTAATCCACACAAGCATTGCAATAGTCTACATAGACCACAAGCATAGGCAACAAGCCTACACATAAAACAGTCTACACATTACTTAAACCCACATACACAATAAACAACTCGCATACACAAGAAGTTCTGTAACCTACACAGTAAAGAACCTACATACTCAACAAGCATAGTCACCCCTACACAATGATAAAAAATTACTTACTCAACATCCTCGTTAACCTACACAGAAAATAAGAAATATATCAACTACTTAAGCATACACAATGCCGAGTCAACAAGCCTACACAGAGGGAAAAACTACACAATCACCATGTAAGCCTACACAGAATATACCAAATTATTTACATTCATCACCCAAAATAAATAATACTCATCATCCAATATATATAATTATTTTCTCATCACTAATAAGTTGTTAATATGTATACAACTGCACACAAATACACCTCTGCTTAATAATAAATTATTAATATATGCACAAGCTAACTAACTTATTACACTTAGTTTTTAATCATCAATAATTTCTAACTACACAACACAATCAGACTTTTAAACTTCAAAAAAATCACATCAATCGTTACCAACTACACGATACAACCAAATTTATACACTTCAAAAACCCAAACTTAAGTATGACATCTTGCTACTGAATAATCAACCATTCACCTTACACAACATGTATGTTCTTGTAGAATCAAACCTACACAAGTTGTATCACTAACAAAACAAGACAACACAATATGATGAATTCAAGTTTGTAAAAAAAAACCATTTGCTGATTGTTGGGGTATAGAAATTTTATATTACAACCTGATTAAAAAAACTTTTAGAGAATTACACATCTTTATGAAATATAGATAATAAAATCGACATTGTAGGTGTTATATATAGCTTATATTAAACTATGATTGAAACAAACAACATCAATTAGTCTACCTACCTCGAATCCATGTGTCTTGTTTGGACGTCGATTAGGATTATAAAACCCCCAATTACGCTTCAGAAGAACACAGCCCCTATGATCGATTCTTGCACACTTGCGAACATAATCAATGTAGTTAAAGTAGTAGATTTCTTCCATCAATTGCAATTGTGTGGACAGAGTTCGCGTTATGTCTCTGGAAAACGGTTTGGGAGTGAAACTAGGGTTTACAGACGTTACACCTTTTAGTCCTACACATTTAGACTATTTTGCCCTTTTTTACATCGGACATGAGATTACATTATTAAGATATTACAAAATGTCATTCTTTATTTTAAACCATTGATGTGTGTAATCAATGGATGAGATTCACTTCTCGTACTTCTCGCTGTAACATCACTTCTCGCATAATCCATCCCCTATATATATATATGTGTGCTACCCACTAGCCACTGTTGTCCAAATTGCTGGCTCGGTTCAGTTTGAAAACGAGCCTAGCACGAGTAAAGTCTCTCTCACGACTGGTTTGGCTCGAATTACCTTTTAGTTTATTATTTTTATATGTTTTCATTTAACATATATTGTCTTTTTAAAATGACAGACTTTTTTATGTTAGGTCACTGTACTTTTTAAATTGAAGAGCTCTATTGCCCCACTCAGACTATGTTGTTTTAACCGAGCAAACAGTGGCTTCACAGTTTGGCTTGGGTGTTCCCTTGATCGTTGGCTCCCACTTGATAGTCATTGTTCCACCACAAGTGCAAAACTCTCTGTTGTCATAACAGAGACGTGACTAAAACACGACTTAACTCGGGATTCGAACTAGTAACCTCACAAGGCCTAGCTCAAATCCATCATTGCCAATATCAACCCAAAGTCCCACAAATGGGAGATCGAACTTATGTCTCTATTAAAGAACCCAAACCTCCTACCACTCAGGCGGAAGTGGAGTATATATTTTTTTTGAATGGTTTTGTTTTTTTCAAACGTCTATTATTTTTATATACAATTTTTTTGAGTTTTTTAAGTATTCTTATTTTATGTTAACTTTAAAGTTCAATTTTAAACCCTAAGCACTCATTTATATATGTTTCTAGAGTTGAAAGTTTACCGTCTACATATTTTGAAGTTGAAAGTTTTGAATTTTAAAGTTTTAGAAATTTTAAATTGAAAATATCATACGAAGGAAAGCGGAACCAAGCCACTCGGTTTTAAACCAAGCTAATTTTAAGTATAAACATATCACTCCTTTCTTTAAATTCAAACCTTTTGGTACGGCTCGGTTTCAAACCAAAAACTAGGTATAAGAGCATCCACAATGCTAAAGCAAAGTGGATGACCCGGTCACCATTTCTCTATCCTCTCTCTACTTTTCACTTTCCTCTCTATACATTTTCATCAACTCCTCACTCATAAACTTATCCAAACTCATCATGTTTTCTAAACATCATACACTCTCGCTTATCTATTTCTTTCTTCTCTCTCATCCAACTCATTTGCCATCTAGACTGGATGACAAACTAAATATATGGCTATGGCTGGAGATGCTCTAAGCAAACCCGAGTTTGTGAACAACCCATGGTACCCTACTACGGAGTGTGCATATTGAAGTTTGTTAAAGAGCTTTCTAGGTATTTCCACATTTATATATGTCCCCTTACGTTTTTCACTTTTTTGGGCCTCAACATATATTTATTTAATATTAATTAATTTTATTAATTATACATAATACTTGGCCCGCCTAAATTCAATATCAATCGAATAATCACTCAAAAGACAAAACCCATCCTGAACTAAACCCGTCGCTCGCTCTCTCGATTTTCTGCAGTCCCATTCGTATGAACATGTAAATTTGATATATGCTCTAGATAAATATTTGTTTTACCACTTGTATAGTTGTATATATATTTTTAATTTTTATGTCTCTTTTGTAGTTGGTGAAATTGGAGAGATATGATGGATCGAATTTCACACCTTCCTGATTTCATTGTTCATCACATACTCTCGTTTCTTAAAACTCCTACCGAGCTTGTTCGAATGAGTGTATTGTCTAAGACATAGTTCACCTAACCGCGTCTTTCCCGATTTTATGTTTCAAGATCAAGAAGTTTACATCTCAAGAAAGTTTTTTCAAGTATGTCGACTATACCACGTCTAGATTTTGCCATCAAAATTTCACTGTTCACAAGTTCAAGCTCGTTGCAACCATCCGGGAGCATGCAGAATCAGATATTGTTAACAAATGTCTTGATTTAGTTTTTAAGAATGGCCTGAAGGAGTTGGTCATTGCTATTACTTCTGCTTCTGCTAGGTACCGTTTGCCTAACACGCTCTTATCTGTATCTGTGTTACAGTCTTTAACCATATGTGGTTGTGAGTTGCCTTCTTCCTTGATGGTCGATGGTGTCAAATTTAAATCTTTGATTAAGTTGAGACTTGAAAGCGTCCCGATAGATGATGATGTGATCAAGTATCTCACCACTAGTTGCCCTCTTTTACAAGTCGTTCATATTATCAGTAGTAAAGGTTTGAAAAGGTTTTGTGCTTATGGGCATCGATATCTTCAAGAAGTTTGGATTTACAACATGGGACTAGAAATAATAGATATTGAAGCTCCAAATTTGTCTTATCTTTTGGTAGCGGATAGGAATGAAACACGGTGGCCGCGAATGAACTTGGCTTCATGCAAAAAACTAACAAAAGTGGCTTACTTTCGACATCGTTTATCAATATCCAACGGTTTTACTTTTACCGACTTCTTATCCAACTTCCCCTTCATTGAAAATTTGTTTTTTGCTATTAATGATGAATGCAACAATGTGAAGTTGTCAAGTCCTTCCTTGAGGACATTGGCGTTTCATTCAAACTTTGATTTGGAAGGAATTGAGTTAAATACCCCCAATATGGCTGTCTTTAATTACACTTATGAAAATCGTATACGCTGGCCTCTTATAGCAGATTCAACCCATTTGAAAGCATGTATGCGATGTTATCCCGTTGACTCTATAGATACTCTTTGGTTCCAAAAGTTGAGGCTATTTTTGGACAAGAAAAATGGATTCAAAGTCTTGAACTTGTATATTCAAGCGATATTTAGTCAGGTTCGTTATTTATTAATCTTTTATGTATTACTCTATTGTGAACGCTCATATAAATTATAAAATAGTTTCAACACAATGTTGTATGTCTTGCAGAAATTCATAGAGTTAGAGAAGCTAAAGGCGATTGAGTTGCCACCTTATGAACTCGAACATGTTGAGCTAGAACTAGACACCAATGATGAATCGTTGGCTCATATAGCTTTTGTGGAAGCTGTGCTTTGGTGTTGCTGTCCTCGATCTCTAACTTTAAGATCGTCTTTTCCTTTTGAAGAACAAAGTGATGTTGTCAAGGTAAGAGTTATATGTAGTTTATTGTTTGATGGGACAAAATTACACTCTATCTGATTTTTTTTAACAAAGATGTTGAACTAGTTCACTTTCATTGTTTAGATTATGTTTGTACACTGCAATCCATAGAGATTTTAAACTTTTTACTAATTGTTACTTCTTTTTCTATCTGTAATTTATTCTTCAGTTTGCACATGAGAAGCTACTTCAAACCAATATTCAGATTGTGTCGCCTTTTTCTTCATTGCTGATGGCGTTACCTTCTGAAGGAAAAGCAATTACTTTCATAAAGGAATGAAAACTAAACTTTTTATTGTATAAAACTTTTGTTTAATTTAGTGTTTTACAAATTGATAATATCATATTCTGCTTTATATATGTAGTGATGATTTAGAATCATGACGGTGATGTTTTGACTAATCCATATGTATAGGCAGCTTTTGCTTCATCATTGATTTTTTAGATTGTCTATCTCCGGGCCTTGCTCGATGATTTTTGCTAATCTTGATAAAGCGGGCGGGTCGTGTTATTACATTCAAAACAGGTCAAATTTGCTAATCTTGAAGGTTTTTGCTAACATGACACGACACGACACGACAATAATTTTAACCAAATCTAACACACGCCGTTAATTTTCCTCTTATTAGCTACAAACTTCTTCCAAACATCTATAAACTTCCTCTGAACCTCAAGTTCAGTCTTATCCACTATTCCTTTCTATTCACTTGTCTCTATCTTAGCATTCACCTTTGGCGACAACGTATCGAGCTCCTGACGCACCTTAACGATGTCACTCACGAGCCTATCGGCTAAACTTTCTTGAAAAGTCTCCCTTATCACCACCCTCAATACCGTGATATGTTGTGCATTGGGTGGCATTGTGTAAGATGGCACGATCCACCCGAACCGCCTCAACATGTCAGATATCTCAAACTCGTTGTGTTGACTGCTGTCTTTTAGCGAGAAGGCTATGAGTGGGACCCCTTGTCTTTAGAGACGATGTTGAACCGTTCGGTTTTCTCCAAACCTTCCTTTAGGATCAATGGATTTTCTCGACAGTTTTCCATGATGTTCGTGTATCCCCGGTAATAAATATTAGTTGTACAAATGGTAGCCATACTAATAGTAGTAGCTTTATTTCTTAGTGGTATGCTGCAAAAACCATCAGTGATATAATTGTGACACTCTTTTCGTCATTATGTGTGCCACAAACATTTATTTATTTTCAAACACATCTTAATTGTTACTGTTTAGCGAGCTGCTAGCACATTATTTGCAACGATGGTCGTTTTAACCATCACAAATGGTCGATTGTGTAGCCATGCAAATGTAACTCGGATACTCATTTAAAGATGAAAACGAACCTCAAAACCCAAGCGGATGAGCTGATAGTATTGAGCAATTATTTGACTAGAGCATGCAATCCAAAGAAGCTGACTATTGTTTAGAGGGTTCATATTTTTATTTCGGGGTCATCATAAGCCTCTATTCTCCACCAGCAATTTTTGTTTTGGGGTCGTCATAAGCCTCTATTCTCTACCGATCACCAAGGAAATATATCGCTCATTTGTTTAAATTCAAACCATTCAGTTCCAAACCAAACCAAGTATGAACAAGTTTGTTTTCGGTTCGACTAGGTTCGTGAACAACCGACTATGGAGTATGTATATTGAAGGGCTTTATGTAGTATTTCCACGGCATTTATAGAATGTTTTATATGGCCCATGATTTAAGAGTCCAGCATACATCATAACAAATTAAGTAAAAACAATCGAATAAATTAATAATCCCTTAAAGTCTTAAACCCTAAACCCATCATCGTTCTCTTCAAAGTAAATAATTTGATTTGTATAATACTCTTTCAGTTTTGATTTCCGTTTTGTAGTTGGTGAGATACAATGGATCGGATTTCAGAGCTTCCTGAGTTCATTGTTCATCACATACTCTCGTTTCTTAGTAATCTTCCCGCAGACCTTGTTCGAACGAGTGTGCTGTCTAAGACCTGGTTTGATCTAACCGCTTCTTTCCCGGTTTTTGATCTCAATATCAATAGTTTCAAACCTAGAGAAAGTTTTTATAAGTACGTTGACTGCGCCACCGCTAGATTTTGTCTTCAAAATTTCACTGCTCACAAGTTCAAGCTCGTTGCAACTATCCGGGAGCCTGCAGAATTAGATATTGTTAACAGATGCCTTGAACTAGCTCTTAAGAAAGGCATGAAGGAGTTGATCATTGATATTACTAACTCATCTTCGGCTTCTGCTAGGTATCGTTTGCCTGACGCGCTCTTATCTGTTTCCGTGTTAGAGTCTTTGGTCATTCGTGTATGTGAGTTGCCCTCTTCCTTGATGCTTCACGCTGTCAAGTTTAAGTCTTTGATTAAGTTGACACTTGTAGACGTCCCGATAGATGATGAAGTGATCAAGTATCTCATCACTAGCTGCCCTCTTCTACAACATTTTCTTACTTCTCTCTGTCATGGTTTCAAAGATTTTGTGTTGACGGGCATCAAAATCTTCAACTAGTTTGGATTTGCTATGACACTCCGGTTGAGAGAATAGATATTGAAGCTCCAAATCTGTCTAGTCTATATGTAGCAGATATCAATGGAAGTGGGGCACCACAAATGAATGTGGCTTTATGCAAAAACCTAACAACAGTGACCTGGATTAGTTGCAAAAAACCAACCTTGAATGATTTTACCGACTTCTTGTCCAACTTTCCCTACATTGAAAACTTAGACTTGTATACCGGATATAAATGCAACAACCTCAAGTTGTCAAGTCCTTCTTTGAGGACATTGGTGTTGCATTCAAACTTTGATTTGGAAGGAATTGAGTTCAATACCCTCAATTTGGTTGCCTTTAAATACTCATGGAAAACTCTTGCACCTCTTAAGCATGTATGCGATGTTATCCGTATGGCTCTATTAATATTCTTTGGTTTCAAAAGTTGAGGCTATTTTTGGACAAAAATAATGGATTCAAAATCATGAACTTGTATATTCACGCGATATTTAGCCAGGTTCTTCACTTTTTATTATCAATCTTGTATTTATCACTCTATTGTGAACATTATTTAAAATAATACCAACACAATGTTGTATTGTCTTGCAGAAATTAATAGAGTTAGAGAAGCTAAAGGCAATTGAGTTGCCACCTTATGAACTCGAGCATGTTGAGCTAGAACTAGACACCAATGATGAATCATTGGCTCATATAGCTTTTGTGGAAGTTGTACTTTGGTGTTGTCGTCCTCAGTCTCTAACTTTAAGATCGTCTTTTCCTTTTGAAGAATAAAGTGATCTTGTCAAGGTAATAGTTACATGCAGTCTATTTTTGACATTCATTATATCGTATTTTTTTCTAACAAAGTTAGAAAGATGCTCAGTTATTTCACTTCCATTGCACTTCAAAATTGTTTAGATTATGCAGTTAAATAAAGATGCTCTTTTTTCTTCAGTTTACACAGGAGAAGCTACTTCAACAAGAAGATCAATGTATTCAGATCGTGTCGCCTTCTTCTTCGTTGTCAATGGCATTATCTTCTAAAGGGAAAGCAATTAGCTTTATAAAGAGAGAAGGTACATTTTTTATTAACTTATTTTATTTACACATTTTTACCTCACTTATTAGCATCTAAACAGTAGTCCAAGAAAAAGCAGGATAATGGAATAGCCGGTATGCGGATATGGAGACTTTCAGACGCATTGGTTTTAGGAGTCTATCGGTTTGGACGAGGGCTATCAGTAGAGATTAGAGTTTAACAAATTGATAATATTATATTCTGCTTTATATTTACACATGTAGTGACTTTTTAAGAATCATGACAGTGATATTTTGACTAATTATATTATCTTTTGCTTCGTTATTGATTGTTCAGATTATATATCTTCAGGCAGTAATTGATGGTTTTGTTAGTCCTGATAAAACGGGCGGATCACGTCATAACACCCGTAACAGGTCAGTTGTAAAAGTATCATACCAGTTGCATTAGCATTATATAGACTACTGAGATAACACATCTGTACTTTCTGAAATTAACCCAAACTAACAGGAAAAGTCTTAGCGGGCCAACTCACCCGAGTCCCACCGTCTCGTAACTTTACTCTGTTTCATTTTTTTAAGTTTTATGCTCTATTTTGTTAGTCTAAGACTCTTAGCTTAGTAAAGTTTAGCTTCTTTTTTTTATAGTTAATGTGACTTTATATATTTGATAGTGATGAGCATGAGAACACTATAATTTTATGGTATCTCAGTGATTCAATTATGATAACATGGCTAAGATCCAGAGTTACCAATAATTCTACACAACAAAAAATATTCAAAAATATATCTACTAATATTGAAATGAAGAAGGCATAATGAAATGAAGAATGCACATAAGAGGACCCAAATGTGATCAATATGAACCTTTTGGGACAAAATAAGTGTGTCAATCTCACATGTTTAGTCCGAAATGTTGAACTGGATTTTTATAAAGGAAGATTGCAGACACATTACGATAATAAACAGTAGTAACTCTATGAAGGGATCATGAAGTTCAAGCAGAAGATTTTGATGCCAACACGCCTCAGTAATGGCATTCGTAACGACCCTATATTCTACTTAGGAACTGGTCTTGGAGATGGTGTTTTTCAAATAAAATATTAAAAAGAAAAGTAAAGAGTATAAAGGGGCCAAAAATTTGTAGAAAGTAACTCTTAAATTTAAAACAAACAAAATCACAAAAACTTTATGTTTATTACTTCTAGTTTTTGAAAGAACTAATAGACATTTAAAATTTTATTTGAACATAAAGCTAAAAAGAAATTAAAGGGCCCAAGGAGATTGTAATTTTACTTGAACGAAGTACCAAAATTTAAGTTAAAACAATTAGTAAAAAGTAAAAACATTGGAGCAAAAATCATAATTTAACAAAACCATATTAAAAGTTTATGTAATTTATTCTTTAGATTATCCATAAAATCCACAGTAATAGCAATCCATTAACCAGATTGGTGTTACATAGTACGTTCACAAGCATTACACATCGTTTGAGATCATCCAAATACCACAACCAATTCCATATTATAACTCTCAAACACCACACCACGTACACGACACGACACAACAATACTTTTAACCAATTCTAACACACACCGTTAATTTTCCTCTTATTAGCTACAAACTTCTTCCAAGCATCTGTATACTTCCTTTGCACCTCAAGTTCGGTCTTATACTCTACTCCCTTCTCTTCACTTATTTCTATCTTAGCATTCACCTTAGCCGGTAACGTATCGAGCTCCTGAAGCACCTTAACGATGTCACTCACAAGCCTATCAGCCAATGTTCTTGAAAAATCTTCCCTTATCACCACTCTCAAAACCGTGATATGTTGTGCATTGGGTGGCATTGTGTAAGCTGGCACGATCCACCCAAACCGCCTCAACATGTCTGATATCTCAAACTCATTGTGCTGACTGTGGTCCTTTAATGAAAAGGCTACAAGTGGGACCCCGTTGTCTTTAGAGACAATGTTGAACCGTCCGGTTTTCTCCAAACCTTCCTTTAGGACCAATGCATTGTCTCTACAGTTTTCCATGATGTTCTTGTATCCCTGTTAATAAATATTAGTTGTACAAATGTTAGCCATACTAATAGTAGTAGCTTCATTTATTAGTGGTATGTTGAAAAAACCATCAGTGATACTGTGACACTCTTTTCGTTGCTAAGTTTGTCACACACATGATTCTGTTAAAAAATCGTCATAGTTATTACTGTTTAGCGAGCTGCAAGCACGTTATATGCGACAATCATTGTAACCATCACAAATGGTCGAACGTGTAGTTGTGCATATGCTAACTCGGATACTAATTTAAAGATGAGAACGTACCTTGAAGCCCAAGCGGATGAGTTGATAGTATTGACCAATTATTTGACTAGAACCTGCAAAATAATCCAAAGAAGTTGAGTATTGTTTAAAGGGTTCAAATTTTTTTTTATATTTTTGGTTAAAAATGTAATATGCTTACAATTATTCAACAAAACGATTCCAATAAAGTGGCAGGCAAACGGGCAGCAAGTTGCGCCGCAACCCCCTTTTGAATAGCAAAGTCAATCCTACTAAAAACGAAGCTTTGGGATCTAGGAGAAATTTTTATTTGGGGTAATAAAATTCAACATATTTTTGTGGACCCTCTGTGTGGGGGGGGGGGGGGGGTGTTTAAACGAGTCTTTTGAACATCACAACCAATGACTCCAAAGCGCGTTTGTGGTACTTGAGGTCTGGACTCTGGTATTCCTTAAGAACCCAACATTTTGGTGCACGTCCGATGTAGGCTTTGTATAGGGTTTGTTTCAATTTTCTATACATGTAATATATCTATATTTTTATGTGCCATATGCCTTATGTCAATGCTAAATTAAGAATAATATCTTGTTAATACCTTTGGAGAAGTTGAGGGTGAAAGTTGGTTGATCAGCACCAAGATAGTTAATGTGAAAGATGAGTTCATCCGGCAAGTCTTCTTTGTTCCTCCAAATCACCCACCCAATTCCGGCATAAACAAGCCCGTACTTGTGACCGCTAATATTTATACTCTTAACCAATGGCAACCGGAAATCCCATTCCAGTTCCGGGTATATAAATGGGGCAATAAACCCTCCGCTTGCAGCGTCCACATGAATCGGGGTATCCCATCTACATTCCCATGACACACATATCATATAAATATTATTATACTCGTATATATAAACCGATTGAAAACACAAACATACACGCGGACCACTGAATATTTAGTAACCGTTATACATAGAGGATCAGTTAATAAACAATCAATTTTAAGTAGAGAACTATGAGAACCACATAAATACTTGTATCTACTGCATACAAGATTCGTTGGTAGAGAAATTAGAAACAATTTTGCTGTTAGATAACCGTGTTACATACCCTAAAATAATATGTTCATGTGTTTTATAAGTTCCCATTTCATGATGCACTAAACCAAATTTAATAGAAAATTGCAAGAACCGTCTAAACACATGTACGTAGTGCTTATGAAATTTAGTAAGAAAAAGAAAAGAGTGTCAAATACATAAACGTCTTATGTTTCACAGTTAAAACAATGTGTTTTGAGAAATGGATTCATTGATGTACATACCCGGTGTGAGCATTTTTGTCAACTAAGAGGTCGTTTAAACGTTTAACGTCTTCAAATTCGCCATTGAGGGTGGAACCCAAGATAGCAGCCACACAAATGGTGTTTTCGTCGACCATTTCCACAGCTTTCTCAGGATCCATCACGTAGTAACCTTCACTTAACTTTACTTCCTTCAACTCTACTTCAAAATACCGAGCAAATTTCTCCCAGCAAACCTAAAATAATAAACTTTTAAAAATTAATGTTTTTAAGAGATGACTGGTCGGACTAGGAACCGGACCAGTTCGGTTCAGTTCGGCCCGATTTAGTGAGTTGGCCATGTTTCTTTTAAATGTTCTTTGTTAGCTGTGAGAAAAAGAGCTACAAGATATTAAAAGTTTACAAAATCTTTTTTTCTTTTTATAAAATCTAAAAGTTTATATGTGGTTTCTCAAGAAAACAATATATTTCTTTTATTTCTTAAATATAATTGATATACTTATATTAAACTTTCAATTTTATACATAATTTATATTTTATGAAATTTAAGTACTTTTCTAAAACTAATCTTTACGTCATCCAGTTCGACTGGTCTAACCAGCTATCCGGTATGGTGATCAGTTCGATAATAGGTATGGTTATGAAAACACTGTGAAAATTCGTAAGAAATTCTCTTTCTGTTTTTTTTATATAAAGATTTTACTACCTGAACATTAGCACCAGTAACAATGTTAGGCTTATCCCATGGTTTGCCAAGAGCTTTCATTTTGTTTTGCCATTTTCTTTTGAAAGCCAGTCCAGCCAGCATGATTGCTTCTGATGAGCCCACGGTTCCAACCCCTACAGCGGTCTCAGACTCACCAAGTGGTGCGTTGAAAAGATGTGCTATCATGTTCACGCAACGGTTCTGTATTTGGTTCAACGTAGAATTATTCAAAATTTAAGATGATGTAAATAGAATATGTAAAATACAATAACTTTTTCCTATTATCCAAAGAGGAATTCTTCCAGTAGTATCGGCCATTTCTGCCACTTCCCTCCACATTTCATCAAGTGGTCATGCTAGAGACATAAACAGTCATGGATAATTATGAGATGAGATCCTTCCGAATGGGCTAAGAGAGAGAATACCTAGAATGATTAGTCTATTATTTTAGTTCTCTCTCATTTTCTTAATTGAAGAAATAATTGGAAAATAAAACAGCAAGTACAAAAATGAGTAATAACCCGCAGTAGAGGCTGGTACGATTCAATTCAACATTTTGTTCGTTTGGGTTTGATTGTGTCGTAGCTCTATAATTCGGATTAGGTTTATCGTTGTATGAACTGCATTGCTGATATTGACCCCAAAAAAGAAACGGTAGGTACAGCTAGGCCGTGAACAGCCAACCATCGCACTGTAAAAATTGGATAGGTTCGATCTATGGTCATTGAGGCCTCCTAAAAAGATCTACTAAATTCATCAAGTTGTTCCAAAGAATCAAAACGGCCGGTGATTAATGGAATTCCTTGTCGGTTCTCTGTGAAATACTCGTTTGGCCGAGGGCTTCCAAACACATCGTAAGCTAAACCAGTGCTGACGAATAACCAACCCGCAATGAATAGGGAAGGTATAGTAATGCTATGAATGTTTATAGCATTACTATACCAAAAGTTCCTGGTTCATGGATATCCTACTTGTATGTACGATCACACCATCATCTCGTGAAAATATCTAAATTGGTTAAAGGTATGGGTCATAATTATTACGGGGAGCCCGCATGGCCCAATGATCTTTTATATATTTTTCCGGTAGTAATTCTAGGTACTATTGCATGTAACGTAGGATTAGCGGTTCTAGAACCATCAATGATTGGTGAACCGGCAGATCCGTTTGCAACTCCTTTGGAAATGTTACCCGAATGGTATTTCTTTCCCGTATTTCAAATACTTCGTACAGTACCCAATAAATTACTGGGTATTCTGTTAATGGTATCAGTACCCGCGGGATTATTAACAGTACCCTTTTTAGAGAATGTTAATAAATTCCAAAATCCATTTCGTCGTCTAGTAGCGACAACCGTATTTTTTATTGGTACCGCAGTGGCCCTTTGGTTGGGTATTGGTGCAACATTACCTATTGATAAATCCCTAACTTTAGGTCTTTTTTAAATTGATTCAATTGTGAAATAAAATATCACGACGTATGTATCTAGGGAATAGTCGCTTCAAAGCATTTCGTGTCATTGCTCGTCTACCTGCTTCTATTTGTCTAGATGTGATCCAAGCGGGTTCAAGTGCCTGAAGAGCGTATTTACCAAAACAAATAGTATTACCTCGATAAGACATTCCCTTCATTCTTCCTCTATGTTGTTTACGGAATCTGGTTCTTTTGAGGTTATAGTTGATGGTTTTTTTTGAATTCCATCTCTACTACAGAACTGGACGTGAGAGTTTCTTCTCATCCAGCTCATCGCGAATAAATCAATTCAAAATCTTTAATTTGAATTCAATTCATATAGAAAATAATTTGAATTAAGTTTAATAAGTAATATACTGAATCATGGATTTCATTTAATCTAGATCAAATATATTTTTAATTTGTATATCTTTTTTTATCGATAACTAAATCTAAATAGATTAAATAACTATTTTTTTCTTTTTTTTATCTATTTTTTATTTATCTATTTTAGAGTGTTTTATAATGTTAAAACAAATCTTTCTTTTGTTTTACTCTTTATCGTATTCGTATTGTATTGACCCAATTTTAGCAATCCAAGAAAATAAAGTTTAAACACTTTAATAAGACCAAACATATTAAGGAGATTTATGAGCCTAATAATCTAATATGGTCCGGTCCTTGTCTACCTACTTGGTCAACCGCCATATAACATATAGTTGTTTGTATAATTGATAAAACATAATTCAGGTTCTATATATAGATAGAAGTAGGGTGGTCATGAGCCGAGCCGAGCCAAGTTCAACTAAAGTTCGGCTCGTTTACAAATTGTGTCAATTTTGAATGACTTTTGTTTTTGTTTCTTATAGACTCTGGTGATCTTTGAGCAACAACAATCTTGTATATGTTGTATAGAAGTGAAAAAGAGTATCACAGTGATATAGGAAAAAGATATACGGCATAACTTGTTGCCCGATTACCCGACACTAATTTTTTCACTTTGATTAAGAAATGAAACAATATGAATTCATAATTTAATTTAAATAATTATGGTTTTGATTTTGTGTGAAGTGGAAAGAAAAGTAGTAGAGCATCTAGAAAGGAAAAGAAACCATAGACACGATATATAATTTAAAATTCTAGAGCATCTAGAAAGGAAAAAAATCATGATTGAATCGTTAAAGTTGTCTCTTGCAGGACACCTATCAACTAAATAAATTATGGGTTGAAATGGTGTAAGTTTACTTCTATGAATGTTCCTTTTATAAATTGGTTTTATGTTTCAAGGTTAGTAGTTTATACCTTTTTTTTCCTTGTATATTCAGCTTCTTACTACTTGTAAGTTATCTGTTTTTGTTTTTCTTAATAGTAATTTTGGACTTTAATAAAATATGAGGGCTTCAAAACATACTAAAAGTTTGAAGGAACGAATAAAATTATTATATCTTTTATTACAGTAACAAGTGATTTAAGGTGATATTCTTAACTATTAAAATTAAAATTAGGAGTGCTACGAAGGGGTTGATTCCGGCACTGCCTTAATACGGTACAAATTCAAAAAAATGTGCCATACACGTGAAATTCAACATGATAAACGTATTTGTAGCTTACAAAAAAACAACTCATTTTACCATTAAAAAATATTGTTTTCCGTATTTAACACTATAAATTTGTAATTTTACTTTAAAAAGATAAAGATTAGTATAAAACAATATTTTTTATGGTATTTGTATATGATGTTAGATTGTTTAGATTGCTTTTGCAATGACCACATGCAACTCGTGATTCGACACCATACTTGTCATAACTAACTTAAGGTGATTAGGACACTTGTTTACCATTGTTTTTTACTATATCACGACTTCGTTAAGGTGTAAAACCGGTAAGCTTCCATTTATACATTTGGGCCTACTGATCGGGGCTAAATGTATGGAATCGGAACTGGCGGCCTATTTTGGATAAATTCAATAAGAAATTATCAAAGTGGAAGGCAAAGGTTTTATCCTTTGGAAGTCGGTTAACACTTATTAAATCAATTTCGGGGAGTTGGCTCATATTACTTCTCCATTTTCAAAGCACCAGATAAATTTTAAAGCAACTCGAAAGCAAAAGAACTTTTTTATAAGGAGGGTCGGAGGAAAAAGAGAAGATAAGTTTGATTGTTTGGAGCAAAATTATAAGGGACGGCTTAGGGACAGGCAGTATAAAATTAATGAACACAAACTTACTTGTGAAATGGTTGTTCTGGTTCAAATAGGGTATTAACTCCTTTTAGGTAATAGTTATGTCATCTATTCATAAAGGGTCTTACAAGTGAGAGTCGGTACTGATCAAGCGATCACTTGGTGATTCCTGGAAATAGACATGTCAAACGGATAAAGATGGATATGTTGGCAATAGCAACTTGATGGAAAGGCCAAAAGTACTCGTGGGGAGAGGTGATAAATCGGCGTATGAGATCAAATAACATTTCCTTCTCTATGTCAAACCGGTTTGGAATGACATGCTGGATTATATAGTTGTTGAGGAATGATATTATCTTTAATAGCAATTCCTTCTCTATGTCCAAGATGGTGTAATGGTGTATGAGATCAAATCGACGTTTTTTTTACAGGTTAAACCAAGAAGCAAAATGTTTAGTCTTGATTGAAAGAAGTGGTGTAGCCGTGTAGGTTCAATTTTGTTAATTTTTCATTATTAGTTTTATTGTTTGATGTTTTTTTTTTCTTTTTCGGCTACTTGTCTCTTATAAGTGATTCCTCTTGTTTTTTTTAAACATATTTTCCTTTTTAAAATAGATAAATAATTATTATTATTATCATTATATTGTAAGTTCTTGACTTCTTGTATACAAAAATAAATTAAGTTACAGTAAAAATGATCATTTTTAGAATAAACTGTTGGAAACGGTAAGATCTCATGTTCAAATTCAATTTCAACCATAATTTATTACAGCGAGCCTTCAACCAATCAAACAAGTGTTTCCCAAAACAATAAATGATGGGATTTCTCAAAATAGATGGATTCAAAGTTTATTGAGTATTTTCAATGATTAACAATATGCCAAGACCATACATAAATACATAAAGGAATAAAATAAATAAGGAAGTAAGCCTCATTCAGTGGCAACATTCACGGATGTCAAAGTAATATGCATGGCAAGCAAATCATGATATATATGGAGAATATGTGGTTGATATCAATTCCAATACTCCCCCTCAAGTTGGAGCGTGTAGATTTTTAACGCCCAATTTGTCAAGCAGAAATCGGAGTTGTTGAGTCCCTAATCCTTTCGTGAAAAGATCGGCGATTTGTAAGGAGGTTGCAATTTGAAGCGGATCAACTTCTTGTGACTCGACTCTTTCCCGAACAAAATAACAATCCATCTCTACATGTTTGGTTCTTTCATGAAAGACTGGGTTATTTGCAATATGACGAGCTGCTTGGTTGTCACAAAACAAAGGGGTCGGTTTTGTAGAGGAAATATCCAACTCGGTTAGTAGCCATCGAACCCAAAGTACTTCACTAACGGTGGATGCCATGGATCGGTATTCTGCTTCAGCGGATGAACGGGATATGACTGATTGTTTCTTTGTCTTCCAAGAGATGGGGGCTCCACCTAGAAGAAGTAGATATCCTGTTTGAGATTTTCTAGTGTAAGGGCACCCTAACCAATCAGAATCGCAATACGCGGTAAGAGTACAGCCACCTGCACGTGGGAAAAGAACACCTTGTCCCGGTGTACCTTTTAAGTATCGAAGAACTCTATGAACCGCGTCCATGTGAGGTTGTCTCGGGTCTGCAAAAAACTGACTCAAGACATTAACAGAGTAAGTTATATCCGGTCTTGTGGCTTGCAAATATAGCAACCTCCCAACTATTCGACGGTATTGCCAGGCATCTACCTTTGGTTCATTTTCGGCTTTGTCTAGTTTCAGATTCTGTTCGATAGGAAAGGGACTTGGTCTACAACCTTGTAAACCACAATCTTCTAGGATATCAAGAATATACTTTCTTTGACTTAGAACTAAACCCTCTAAGGTCCGGGCTACTTCAATCCTCAAAAAGTACTTGAGATTGCCAAGGTCTTTTATGCTAAATCTTTTATCGAGTTCTTCCTTTGTTTCTTGCATTTTGGTTGTGTCGTTCCCTACCAAAACGACATCATCGACATAAATAAGGGCTGCAATGAAACATTTTTCTTGTTTTCGGATGAAAAGAGAATGGTCAGCTTTAGACTGTTTGAAGCCGAGATCGAGCAATGCATTAGTGAATTTTTGATACCAATTACGCGATGCTTGTTTCAACCCGTACAAGGATTTTCTTAGCCTACAAACTCTGGTTTCTCCTTCTTTAGAAAACCCTTGAGGAATCTTCATATATACTTCTTCCTTTAGATCCCCGTGTAGAAACGCATTGTTGACATCAAGTTGGTGGATGGCCCAATTTTTCTTAACTGCTACAGCTAAAAGAGCTCTCACGGTGACAAGCTTCGCTACAGGGGCAAAAGTATCATGGTAATCCACTGCTTCCATTTGCGTAAATCCCTTTGCAACTAATCGTGCCTTATATCTTTCGACCTCTCCATTGGGCTTGTATTTTACTTTGTATACCCACTTGGAGTCAATGGCTCGTTTTCCTTTCGGGAGTTCTTCTTAAGTCCACGTACCATTCTGTTCTAGAGCCTGTATTTCATTCTTCATAGCTTCCTTCCATTTAGTATTTTTGACAGCCTGATAAAAATGTTTTGGCTCATCGATCGAGTCGATGGCAGCTAAAAACGCTTTATGAGTTTCAGAAAAATGTCTATATGAAACAAAATTAGCCAAGGGATGTACCGTCGAGGAACCTTGATTTGGTGAGGCTTGTGCATGGTCAACCTATGGGGGAAGTTGGACAAAATAATCGTTGAAACATTTCGGTTGTGATCGACTTCTTTTTTCTTGCAATGGTTCGATGTTTGGGCATTGTGGTTCATTTTGGACCTGATGATCTTGATTCATTGCGTCTGAATATGAAGTTGGGCATTCTTGTTCATGGATTGGGCCTTCATTACTAGCAGTTGGGCTCAATTCATTCTGGTCACTTAGGCTTTCTATTTGGGCTTCATTATTTTCACTTTGACTCAATGTGGCATTTGGCCTTTCATTTTCAAACGAGACCTCAATATCACTAGTCTCAACTTTGTTTTCAATTTCATCATAGAGAGGCATATCATGTGGTTCAAATAACTCACTAGTTTCAGAAGAAAATTGGTCAAAAGGAAATTTGTCCTCATGAAACCTTACGTCTCTGGAGACTATTATTTTCTTATTTTCAAGATCAAAAATTTTATACCCTTTGGTCCCTTGTGGATAACCCAAAAACACCCCAGGTCTCCCTCTTGCTTCAAACTTGTCCCCTTTGGTCTCAGTGCTTCTATAGTAGACTAAGCACCCAAAAACTCTCATGAAATCATAATCCGGTTTTCGTTTAAAAATTATTTTGTATGGTGTTTTGTTTCTAATTACCGTTGAAGGTAATCAGTTGATAATGTAGGAAGCCGTCAAAACGCATTCACCCCAAAATCTTTTAGGCAAATTGGCTTCAAATCTAAGTGCTCGGGCGATTTCGAGTAGGTGTCTGTGCTTACGTTCCACAACCCCATTTTGTTGTGGGGTATATGGACACGTTGTTTCAAGCAAAATACCTTCCTCGTCATAAAATTTTGACATCTCATTAGATGTGAACTCGCCACCGTTGTCGCACCTAATTCTTTTAACAGATTTTTCAAATTGGGTTTTTATCATTTTGTGTAGACGGATTAAACATTCACCTGCTTCATGTTTAAATTTTAACAAAAACACCCATACGGCTCTACTAAAATCATCAACAACCGTTAGAAAATATCTTGCACCTGAAAAGGAAGGCGTACGGTATTTTCCCCAAACATCACAGTGTAACAACTCAAAACACCTTGTTGTTTTAATTTCACTGTTTTCAAAAGAAAGTCTAGTGTGCTTTGCCTTAGAACACAAGTCACATGATTTATTGAAAGAAACGTTACTAAGAAAATCAATTTGGGTAAGTTTATCACTAGAAGCATGCCCCAACCTTTTATGCCAAGCATCAATAGTCGTCATCAAGGCTCTCTTCTTGGTTCCAAACATCCCCATTCGGTAAAGACCCTTCTTGCACTCACCCGCACCAATCAAGTTCCTTGTGTAGAGCTTCTGCATAACACAAAAATCAGGAAAAAAAGTTATGACTGACTGAAGATCTTTGCTTAGCCGACTGACAGATAGAAGATTGCAAGTGAATTTAGGAATATATAAAACGCCTTTTATCTTGGTTCCCCCCGGTAAGGTGCACTCCCCCTTTCCTTCAACGGGTATGCAATCTCCGTTTGGAATCATAACCGGGGTCTCATTTCGAGTATTTATCATGTTCTCAAGAATGTTCGTGTTGTGTGTAATATGTTCGGTAGAACCCGAATCAATTACCCACTCATAATTATGATTATATTTACCTGTCATATGTGCAATTGGAGTCTTGTTGTCTTTGGTGGTGTTGCCACTTTCTGCAAAATGTTTTAAGAAAGACTCATATTGTTCGTTAGTCAAACCTGGAATAGGACTTGAACCAGTATCAGTGTAGGCTGCCATAGGTTTGGTTTGATCACGTTTTTTGTTACCCGGCCACCAATCAGGATATCTGATCCGTTTAAAGCAGCCATCCCTGTTATGTCCATCCATCCCACAAAAATTGCAATGTTCGACGACATCGCTGTGTTTGTTTTCTTTTGAGGCAGATTTCTCACGACGCGGCCCCACACTTGTTCCTGGTCGACCCAACATGAAGGTCTTGAAGGCAGCGGAATCGGTGGGTGACCTTCTATTGGCGGAAATGTTTTTTTGGCTTTCATCGTCTGAAATGAGACGGAAGGCATTCCCGAGACTCGGTGTTGGGCTCATTGCAAGAATCTGTGTTCTAGTCACAGAAAAATTATCATCAAGTCCCATAAGGAACTCATAAAGCCTTTCTTTACCCCTGAGGTTAGTCATCTTTTTCCCTATGTCACAAATGCAGCCGGTGCATGTACATCGAGGAATAGATAAAACAGATTCAATCTCATCCCATAAACCACGCAACTTAGTAAAGTAAGCGGAAACCGACATACCTTCCTGTTGGATTGCCGCAAGGCTTCGCTTTAACTCATATGCCCTAGGGGCACTTTCTTTTCCAAACCTTTCGTGTAGATCGGTCCAGATTTCAGCGGCTGTACTAGCGTATCGGACGCTATACCTGATATCCTTTTCCATGGCGGTTGTGAGCCATCCTTTCACCATTGCATCACAACGAATCCATGGCATATAGTCATCATCAGTCTTCTCGGGTTTATTGATTGATCCATCAACAAAGCCCATTTTGTTCTTGGCGAAGAGAAAGTTCATAATCTCTTGCGACCACTCGGCATAGTTGTTATCAGTGAGAGTTTCATTAACGTGCATTTGTTTTGGGTAGTCGGACGCATGAATATAGAACGGAGAGTTTGTATCCATGGTGTTTTGTGGTTTTGAAGAGGCTGGAGTTTCTTTATCGCCAGCCATGGGGTAAGACAGGAGGCGGCTAGGGTTAGTGTTTTAGGTTAAGTCTGCTCTGATGCCATCTCAAAATAGATGGATTCAAAGTTTATTGAGTATTTTCAATGATTAACAATATGCCAAGACCATACTTAAATACATAAAGGAATAAAATAAATAAGGAAGTAAGCCTCATTTAGTGGCAACATTCATGGATGTTAAAGTAATATGCATGGCAAGTAAATCATGATATATATGGAGAATATGGATTGGACTAACAAAAGTTATTTGTGTTTACGAATATAACGGATAGTCGACTTTTTTCATTAAATTACATCAGATGGTCGGACTTATATATACAATGATCGATTAAATTAAAAAGAAAGAAAGAAAGAAAGAAAGAAAGAATAAATTGTTGGCCTTGTAAAGATTTGGAGTCAATACTTTTTCCGGATTTATTATATTTTATGTTTAAAGGTAGAGAGTTGATTGGTGGTAATTATTAGAAAATCCAAACAACTTTTTTTATTTTGAAACTGCAAGAAGAATCAAATCAAACTATTTCATACAGGCGGCAGCCTCTTAACCATACGTTTGGAATTATTTAATATTATTAACTTTGAAGGGGGCATATCTCTTTTGAAATATTAAATTCCATGCGAAAAGAAAGTGGGCAGTTCTAATTGGCCATAACGACATCAATCTAGTATGGCCGGTTTTGACCACAAAAAAATTATTATTATTACTTATGATTTTTGTTAAATATTATAAAATTAGATTTGTTATTTTGTAAAAAAAAAAACAATATTTTTTTTATTTGTTTCATCATGACCATGATTTCATGTTTGATTGTTTGCCACAAGGGTGTTTAATGTTCGTTTTAACTGTGTTTAGATCAATCATGAATACATTCGCGTAGTGGCAAAGGGGTGGGAGAAGGGTGGTGCCACATTGGTACTCGTGGAATACCGTCTCGCCTCCTGTGGACTGTGGTACCCAAAAAACCACCTTGAAGTGCCCCGGAGCGGTGTGGTTGTCGTGTTCAACATGAAGATCATTGAAGGCGCAGGAAGTAATTTTGGGCCGAAGAAATGATTTTGTGATGGGATGAATGGGAACATTGTCCCACTCATCTATTTACCGAAGCGAAGCCGGGTGGCAGAATGTAGGGATGAGCTCGGTACCGTACCAGTACCAAAAATACTGATATCGAAAATCACAAATTCTTGGTACCGGTAGACGCAGGAAGTAATTTTGGGCCAAAGAAATGATTTTGTGATGAGATGAATGGGAACTTAGTCCCACTCATCTATTTAAGTAAGCGAAGCCGGGTGGCAGGATGTAGGGATGAGCTCGGTACTGTACCGGTGCCAAAAATAATGATCCCATAAATCACAAATTCTTGGTACCGATACCGTACCGATCCCGAAACTCAAAACTTTAGTATCAATTCGGTATCGGTTCGATCAACACCGAATTTGCTCATCCCGCTATCTTGTGACTTTCAATTTTTAATCATTGTAATCAAAACAGAACCATTAAAGAAGTTACATAAATAATTAAAAGTATTATATCTGGAATATATACCTACCACTCAATGTGATTTTTTTTTCCATATGCTGTGAGTGAATTGACTACATTATAACATGCCAAATCTCATTAAAACTACTAATGCATATCCCACTAATATATATAAAGTTTTAAATAAAATATTCAAAAGCATATAGATAAAAATCCTATGGTATGATTTTGTTGATTGAATCCGATTTTTAAGTATGAACCATAAATCAAACTATCTAGTCGTGTTTTAAACCTATTAAATCTACTGTTCGGAAAATATCAAAACCCGACTTCACACCTAGTCGATGACCAGTTTCTTGGTTTTATATCAAAACAGAACCATTAACACCACCGCACATCATTCTCTCTCTTTTTATGCTCACTCTTTTTTCTTTTTACTTCTCTTTTCTTATTTAGATAAAATATAGAACCCGAGTACTATTTATGTACGTGATTATGATTATGATTACGATTATGATTATTAGAATACCTGGAGTTCAGTAGTGACAGGATACTCATCCATGTCAACGTAATTCTTATTAATGGCAGCCAACATCAACTTATCACACTCCGGCTCCATCCACGTCGTCACAAACGACGCTAGATTCAGCCTCGGGTTCCCGTCCAACATCAACTCGTCGTTTATGATCTGGTACGCAGCCTCCTTAGGGATCGAATTCTCCGCCAACCTAAACCTGCATTAACCACCAAATTAACATCAAAATAAAGTTTCACGTCAAAATATTTAAAACATATACATATATATGATCAATCCGATCCGCACCTAGGGAGACAAGTGCGAACGTATCTTGAAGCAAAGGTTGAGTGCACATAGTCATCAGAGTCTGATCCAATGGTTCTAGATAGCACCATGGTTGCTAGTTCACTGTGTGCGTGTTATGAGTGAGAGATAGGTTGGATCATGTGGAGGAGGAGCATCTTTAAAGCCATAGATTGAGGGAACACAAAGAAATGTGATGTGGGCCAAATTATGATGTCAATGATTGATTTTATGACGGAGAGATGCGTGATATTCGTATTGAATAAATATCTTTACTGGCGTCATTTTTGGAAAATGTTTGTTGAGTCGGTGAATAACACATAAAAGGTGTAGAGGTGTATAACTTGTACAAAGTTTAACACGACAATATTTGTAACTTTATATGTCAGTGACTTCAATTGTTATTCATAAAACGGTTACGTATTTGTATAATATACTATACTTTTCTATTATTATATCGGAGCAATTTCATAAAATAGTAACCAAATTTCAAAAATGTTCCAATTAGGTCACTCAACTTTAAAAAGTGTTCCAATTAGGTCACTCAACTTTCATATTTTATTAAATTAAAGGTTTTAACATGTTTTTTTAATGTTTTTATTTTTTGTTTCACATAGAAAATCTTTTTATCTTTTTTTTATGTTGACGTTGAGTGGCGACATGAATTTTATTTTTTATTTTTGAATTTTAATATAATTAACGTTTTTTAATATAACTACATATATTGCAAATTCCGACCCCCACATCTTATCCTCCATTTCTTTCTTAACAAACAAAAAAATTGGTGAGACTCGATTTGAAGATTTAGTGACCCGATTTGAGAAAAATATACATGAGTGACCTAATTGGAACACTTTTGAAAGTTGGTTGCTATTCTATGAGATATTCCCTATTATATCCGACCAACACTACCCCTGTAAGAATGTATATGGTTCTCATTATTATTTGTCTACTTGAAATTTAGCAAAGGATCTTTGTTTTAGTAGTATCAAAGTGTGTAAATTGTAGTCCATCCTCATGAGTTTGAGGGCTCTAAGTCCTATGGTGGATAATAATGTAGATTTTGGAAGTAGGATTAGAACTATCCCCGGAGTAAGTCTTTCTGAAACTGAATGTCAACCATTTACACTTATTTTGGCATTCCTGGCTTAACTCACCTAGAAACGTCATCAAGGAGGAAACTCACAACTGTGTGAAAACACCCCCCTTAAGTCAGGTTACGAACCTGAAACCATACGATCTCAAGCCTTAACACCCACATGCCATTGGACCGGAAGGTCAACGGCAGAGGGTGTTTGTTAGTCGTTAAAGAAATCAACTTGATCTTAACTATGTAGTAACCACGCCCCTAAATAACTCATTAGCTATAGTATTGTTAGGTCTTGGCACAATTTAACGTTGGGTGGGCATGGACTTGGGATTCTAGGATGTGGGAACATTTGGATGTGACTTGGACGATTTTTTATCCTCAAATAAGGTCTTCAATCCACTAATGACTAATGAGTTTTATTTTCAATTATTAAGCTCTTTTAGCTTTTCCCTGTTATTAGATATTTTCTAATAAGAGCTAAAAGAATTAAGGACTTCACTGAATCATCAAGCTAAAATAACTATCTAAACTACATGTACATGAAAGTATGAAACATAAGATCTAGGGACTTTTTCAATGCAAATATTAAAGAAAACTAATCGATGAACTTATAGAAGCGTGGATCTAAACTGTTGGTGCACACGAGTTGAGATATAATCCACTTAAATAAGATAATCGAACATGAGAAACAACCCCGACATGTTATATGAGCCTTGTAGTAAGAGATTATAACCATCAACCAGGTTGTACAACTCATTCTAACTCGGTTTAATATTTAAAAACATGTCTTCTTTTTACTTGAATATTACTATTCACAAATCACAAGCATCAAGCTTAATTTGTGGAGTTAATAGAACTGAAATTTGACCACATATATAGCAGCACAACACATTTTTTAACTTACCTACGCAAGTATTATCACGTGATCTATCTTCATCACCTGAGTGATACATCTTCATTCGACAGTTACGAGTGGCTTTTAGGATTAAAATGATAGTCAAATATTTAGTAGCACTCTTATGAACCGCAGTAAATGAAGGGCTGTCATGTTTATCTAATACCCTGCCCGAATACAAAGCCACCGGAACACAACTCAAACCTTAAACGAGTCAATGGGTCAGTTATCGGGTCACTTTAACCAAACCAAAAACCCGAACCCAATTTGAAAAACCCAATGAACACCTCTAGCTAAATGTGTTCACAAATGGAGGGCTCTATAGCAAGCCCAGTTTCTGATGTTAATCAAGCAAGAAAACATCCATTCAAACTGAAACTGATCAAATCAAGTTCTCAGATTAAACTAAAAAGCTTATTATAAATCCTTAAAATAACCACCAATACATCAATCCTTGAGTGCTGATTTCAATCAAACACATGGAATCATCAACATAAATCTCTTCTTGGTCCAGCAGCCATTACACCACCCATCATGCACTTACCTGCACATCAACAAATCACCAAAACAAAACGTGTTACCTAATACACTCAACAAAACCTGAATTTCTTTATGAAATTGGTATAGAAACATTTATTATTAATTATAATTAATATATATAATTATGTAACTTTAAGACATACAGTGATGATTTGCTTACAAGTCTTGCTTTCAACTCGTCGGCTACAGCATCGATAAACTCTTCTGTGTTCAAATAGTGCTCCCTGCTGAGCCTGAAACACATGCAAAATTACAAGTTATATACGAAAACGCTTTACATATTAAAGATTCTAAAAGTTTCAAAAGGTTTAAAGATTAGCCGATCTAAGACGGAGTACCTCCACTGTGATTTTGGTGGGATAAACGACAATGAAGACGCACAGATCACAATTGAAGGGCAGGTGGTCCCGCAGGTAA
Source organism: Bidens hawaiensis (assembly GCF_021521415.1). NCBI lineage: Eukaryota > Viridiplantae > Streptophyta > Magnoliopsida > Asterales > Asteraceae > Bidens > Bidens hawaiensis. Next base: position 2,326,421 of record NW_027491095.1, on the reverse strand, counting down.
CGAAGTTCAAGTATTTAGGATCTTTTGTACAGAGCGATGGGGAATTAGACAGTGATGTGACCCACCGAGTTCAGGTAGGATGGTGTAGATGGAAAGCAGCCACAGGTATATTGTGCGACAAGAGTTTCCCGACTAAACTAAAGGGAAAATTCTATAGGGTGGCAGTTAGACCTGCAATGCTATATGGAACAGATTGTTGGGCCATCAAGAAGGCACAAGTGCGAAAGATGGAGGTAGCGGAAATGAGAATGCTACGTTGGATGTGTGGGCACACAAGGCTAGACCGAATAAGAAACGTTGTGTTTCGCGAGAGATTAGGGGTGGCGAACATAGCAGACAAGATAAGAGAGTGGAGATTGAGATGGTTTGGACATGTAAAGAGAAGACAGACGACGAATCCTGTTAGATCCGTAGAAAACATTACTATAGAGGGGAGGAGGGGTAGAGGACGACCGAAATTGACTTGGGATGAGAGGATTAGGCAGGATTTGATAGACCTAAACCTCTCCGAGGACATGGTTGAGGATAGGAATTCGTGGAGAAGTAGAATTAAAGTTAAGGATTTTTAGAGAGAATTGAATACCTTAGGGCTTAGACTTAACTTATTTAGATCACATACCATAATGGTATTTCCCTTACATATATTATTATTATTTTTATAATTATTATTAGCTTTTATATAGCTGTTAAACTGTGATCTTATTATTAATATTATTATAATTAGTAGTAGTTTTTATATAACTGTTAAACTTTGATTTCCTTTATTTTGCTTCATACACATGTACCTAGAGCCGAGGGTCTCTCTGGAAGCCACCTCTTTATTCCTTTTTAGAGAGAATTGAATACCTTAGGGCTTAGACTTAACTTATTTAGATCACATACCATAATGGTATTTCCCTTACATATATTATTATTATTTTTATAATTATTATTAGCTTTTATATAGCTGTTAAACTGTGATCTTATTATTAATATTATTATAATTAGTAGTAGTTTTTATATAACTGTTAAACTTTGATTTCCTTTATTTTGCTTCATACACATGTACCTAGAGCCGAGGGTCTCTCTGGAAGCCACCTCTTTATTCCTTTGGATAGAGGTACGGTGTGCCTACATCCCACCCTCCCCAGACCCTACTTATAGCTTTGCTGTCGGTGGGATTTTACTGGGCATGATTGATTGATTGATATATTTACAACACGCTTAACCTATTATCTAAGCAAATCAAACAGATTGGCATGTTATAACCAGCTGGCCCGTCAACATGTTTAATTAAACAGGTCAACCCGAACAGGTTAGATACAAAAGCCCAAGAATATCCTTTTAGCTAAGGGTATTTAGAACATTTTACAACAGTTCTATTAAAACTAGAGTCAAAGTCAAGGTCAAGGTCACTTACTTGGATCCATGGATAATGAGTGCAAGATCCTTTGTCATCTTCCCAGATTCAACAGTTCCAATACATGCTGCTTCAAGCTTCTCAGTGAAATCCAAAAGCTTAGCGTTGTTGTCCAGCTTTGCCCTTCATTACACAAATTACAATTCAATTTCTTTTGTATTAAAATTCAAATATAATAACTTTTTAATTATAAACCTGTGGGCTAGCCCTCGGGTCCAAGCAAAGATTGAGGCAATGCTATTAGTGCTAGTTTCACCTCCCTTTTGATGCACTCTGTAATGACGTGTCACAGTGCCGTGTGCTGCTTCAGCTTCAATGGTCTTTCCATCGGGACAAACCTAAAACCAGAACCAATTCATATACACGTTACATACTTACATGTGACAAAATTAGCATGCAAAAATTTAATATTACTAAACGAGCATACCAAGACTGATGTCATCAATCCAAGTGATCCGAACCCTTGTGCTAAGAAGTCACTTTGAACATCACCATCATAGTTTTTGCATGCCCATACATAACCTCCGTCACTCTTGAGAGCATAAGCAACCATATCATCAATGAGACGGTGTTCATACCTACAAATGAATTACAAGGACATGACAATGAAATTTAGAGACATAATAACCTAACAACAAATCATAATATCAAATATACCCTTTTAAAATTTATGGCATTTATGCCAATCGTTAAACGCGTGCCTTGTTTATGCAGTTATGTTCATAAACGTTCATTTATACATTCAGTTAATATTTAGACACATTATAATATAATTTGGTCTAGTTTATGAAATTATGATACCACCAATAGACTGGTGTTCAGTTTACATTTAATTGGTGTTCGCTTAGTAGTGTTCATTCATCTATGTTCAGTTATGTACGTTCGTGAACTGTTCGTTTATACTATTAACGAACGAACATTAATGAACACAAACAAGTTCATATTATTAACGAACAGACAATAAAAAAACCATTCATTTAGTTATTCGTGTTCGACCGTTTGTTCAGTCAAAATTAAATGGATTATATGAAATGCATATAAAAATTCTAAAATTTTGAATGAGTATATTTGGTTGGGTAAATATGATATTATGCAAGTTTTCAGAGGTATTAATTGAAAGAATCATACAAATAATAAGTATAATTACTCACCAGATTCCAGCGGCCTCAAACTTTGACTTCCAGTTTCTTTCATAGACTTCTTGAAAGATGTCCTTAAATCTTAATTAAGACAAAATATATATATCAATAAAGATATACAAGAATCAAAATAGCATGAAAGCCACTAATACGATAGATAACATACCTCCCATCATATTTCTTAAGAATAGTGTTCTTTGTGCTAAGATAAAGTGGCCACTTTTTCAGATAAGCTGTGTTCATTGAGGCCTCAGCAAAAGCAGTAATGGACTGTTTAATTAAATCAACACAAACAACATATAAATCAGACTAAATAGGCATACCAAGATTAAAAGTGGCACAAAAAAATATAATGAATTATAAAGTACCTCATCAGTGTTGTACATTGACAAAGCTACCCCTCCAGCACCAGTGAAGTTGTAAACTTCCAAATCTACCTTTTCACCTTCTCCTTCAGGAACTGAAACAAAAAAAAAATCAGCCTCCTTGTAAATACTCATCATGCTTAGACATGTAAACGAACCAACCATTCAGTGAACAATTCGTTTATGTTTGTAAAAACAAGAACTTTTTTGTTCGTTAAGCTAAACTAATGAACATGAGAACACATGTCTCGTTCCTTCACTATGCTTTTTTGTTTGCTTCATTTATGTTCATTAGTTTACGTTTGTTTAAGTTCATTCATTTACTTCTAATTATATATTCATTTAAATATATAGGCCCATTGGTTTAATATAGTCTACGAAATTTAAAATATGACATCTTATAATTTGGTCTAATGCTCAACATATTTATGTTAACGTTTACTTTTATTTGGTGTTCACTCGGTTATGTTTGTCCATATGTGTTCAGTTATTTTCGTTCATTTGTGTTTGTGTATATGCTCCTGAATCGTTTGTTGGTACTATCAACTAAAGCATAAACAAACACGAACACACTCAGTTCAGATAAAGTTAAATAAACAAACAAAAACATGCCCTGTTCGCGTTTGTTTGGTTCGTTTATAAGTCTAACATCTCGGGACAAACAATAATATATGTTACAAAACAAAGATAATTTTGTGGATTGAACTGAAATATATATGAATAATTATCATACCAAAAACTAGCTTCAGCTTTCCAGGTCCTTTAATCACTGCATCAGTAGCTTTGTATTGATCACCAAAAGCATGTCTTCCGATGCAAATAGGCTTTGTCCATCCTATAGATACAACAGTCATTACATTTCTAAATAATAGAAAAAAATAATGAAAAAAGAAAACGACTACCAGATTGGTAAAATACCTGGAATTAGTCTGGGAATGTTTTTGCAAAGAATTGGTTCTCTAAAAACGGTTCCTGAAAAAGTGCAAATAAAGTGATTTTAAACACACTAAAATAAGAAATCCATAGCCTCATCATTGTTTGTAACTTTGTATAAGAATTAAGAAATATCACTAACCGTTCAAGATATTCCTGATTGTCCCATTTGGACTCTTCCACATGCTTTTCAAGGTGAACTCCTTCATACGAGCCTCATCTATAAATGATTACATTCTATCAGAATCTTTATATAACCAATGCATTAGCACAAACAATATGATGAACAAATTTTGCATACCTGGAGTAATGGTAGCGCATTTAATTGCAACATTGTACCTAAAGTTTAATTCGACATATCAGATAAAAGAAACAAAACAGAAGTGAATCCATAATATCTTGAAACAAGTTGTAATATTTTTTATTTTTTTTGCGAAATAGACATACTTAAGAGTAGCTTCAGCACTTTCGACGGTTACTTTATCATCAGTAGCATCACGGTTAGGAAGACCAAGGTCATAATACTTAATGTCCAGATCAAGGAAGGGGAAAATGAGCTGCAATGCATAACTAACATTAGCAATGTAAACCAGACAACCAATATTTAAACTCAAAGCAACCAGTATTTAACCTTGTCCTTAATCGATTGCCAGAAAACACGAGTCATCTCATCTCCTGTTACCAAAAAGATACAAATTGTTAGCCAGTATCTGCATTCATAACAAATATTCATCCCGAAAGCAATGAAGAACATCATGATTGAACAAGACTGTTTAATATATCTGTATATATACTTTGTTACATATAGTAGTGAACAAATAGATCAATTCATACCATAATCATCTAAAATTGTTCCATTAGTTTTGAAAAAAGAAACTAGTTTTAAAATTTACAAGCTGTTATACTTTCAAACACTGTTCTGCAAGTTACTACTACTACTACTAAATTAGGCTAACAGAGACAAAAAAACAGAGGATGAAACAAACAAAATCAAGTCTAAACTTATATATATATATATATATATAACAGATCGAAATCAGAAAGCAAAGTTTGCAAATTTTCGGGCAATAAAACCTACTAAGGAGATTATAACAATCACTAGTCAGATCGTACGTAAATAATATAATTATAATATGATAAACAAAACAATATAAAAATTGAACATCAATAAGAAAAAACCGGTAGAAACTTGCGAAAATAACCGATGGAAATCAGAAGCTAATATTGGAGCGATAAAACCTAGAAAGTTCATATATGATAACTCTATGAATCAGTAATCAGATGGTACGTACACAACATAATAATAATAATAATAATAAGATAAAAATATAAGAGAGATCTGATAAATTTGACGAGTAGGATTGATAGATCGGAGCATGAGTGATAAGAATCAAGGTAAAATGGAAAATATGACTGACCGTCCATCTCAACGATGGGGTTGTCGACCTTGATCTTGTTGAAAGCCATGATTGATCGGAGATCTGTTTGGTTGACCGGCGATCCGAGTGAGAAAGAGCGATACGATACGAGTGTGAGACAGTGACGGAGTGGAGATTTTTATATAACACGGCGGCTGCCTCTGGGTTTCAATATTATATTATATTATTCTTAATGGGGTAGGTGGGTGGGTGAGGTGTCTTTATTATAATATTATTATTATTATTATTATTATTATTATTGATTAATATTTTTTAAGGAAGTATATTATCTTGATGCCGTTGTTATTCGTTGAATATACACCACCTAATTTCAATTTTAGTTTCATATAAATAAATAGTATAAATGATGGACGTGGTGTATGGATGAGCAAATTCAATACTGGTATTGAATTTAGTATTATCTGTATCAAATTGGTATCAAGTTTTGAATTTCTGGTGTACGTACAGTTCAGTACGGTACCGCTATTTCTCGAATTCTGTATGAAATATTGGTAACTTTAGCTATAGTGGGTTTTACTTTTGTGGTGGTTATATTATTTCTCTTTATGAGTTAACTACTTTATGCACTCATGTGATCTACAGTAAAATGCACTTTGCAACCTCCCCCCCTAAAAAAATAATTATAATAATAATAATAATAAATAAATTTAACACACATAAGCCCCTAATGTTGTAACTCTCCTGTGATCTCCTAGTCGTCATTTTTCCCTCCATTATTAAATTTTATGCATATACGATGTTTGACTTTTAGTTTGACCTCTTGTTAATCAATCTAGCTGATCCATAAGTAAGCTGATTAACATCATGGTAATTGATTATAAATATTAACATTTTAAGTTGTTTAATCGCTAACTTTCATTCTAAGTTGAATACTAACTTATTAACTAACCTACTAAGCTTCGTGTTAACATGATTGATTAATCAATTAATTAACTAACCTATCACGAGATGATCTAACCGAATGATTAACTAATCGAGTGATTAACTAACTGTTGACTTTCTATTTGACTTAAACCTATATAAGCAAGAACTATAGCTAACTCTTAAACTCAATTTGACAATATACATGTACAAAACTATACTTGAACTCGATGATACTTATTAGTCCAACCTATAGAAAAACACTCAACCGAACCTACACCAATCAAACTGTTTCATGCTTGGTTAATTAATCCAACTGATCTAATCCAACATGCAACTGATTCCAAATGATCCAACTGATCCAAAAATGTTTAAGCATCCAAGCGATAACTGATTCAATCCACCCTACAACTCATTCTAAGCAGCATCTTAAAATGCACTAACAGATTAACTTATACAAATTGATTAACTTGTAAAACTTGAAGCAACACCAAACTTGAAGGACCCAAATGACTAATACGAAAAGTGTAAGGGTGGTACGGAAGATCTCAAGGGGCGGTTTGGTGGAGATCTAAAGTACATGGACCAGGTTGAAAAACTTGGTGTCATAGTTATCTTTATTTTATCATTAAATAAATTAGAAGTCTAGTATTATTATGTTTCATAGTTTGAGTAGGATTAGAATTGTGGGTGTTATATAAACCCATCAAAGGTTTTATTTGTAGAGAGTAGAAAATATCTGTTCTTGTTTTCTATTAATGAAAAGAGTCGCATAAACGTTTTATGCAAAACGTGTTTGGTGTTTTTGATTCACTTGTCTAAGGTTTAACAAGTGGTATCAAAGCCTAACGATCCAGGCTCGTGTTTTTATCGGCGGCAAGTCTTGATTGCGGTAGTGGTTTAAATCAAAGGCATAAGGGGCCAGGAAAACGATCGAGGTTCTGATAAGTTTCAAGATCCGTAGGTCGTATCCTGAAGTGAGTAAAGGTCGTAGAGAAAGATCCTGTTTATCTCATTGATCTAGCCGCCAACTGCCAAGTCCGAAGATTAAACGGAAGTTGAGGTTAGTCACCCCCAATCAATTGTTTGTTCGATCGAGGAGAAAGAAATAATTAAAAAAAAGGTGTCACGTGAAGAATATTGCCATTGGTGGTGAGAAATAATACTGCTACCTCACCTTGCAATATATATTATATTGTTTTGCTTTATGAAAGCTTAATATTGCAATTATTGAGTTTTGAATTCATATTTGCCGTCAAAGAATTTGTGTTCTAGGAAAAGTCAAGCCAGGCAATCATAATTTGTTTTGTTCGACCATAAGCCTATCTTTTGATTTACAAGATAGCTAATTAAAAGCAGTAGTTGTTCGAAACAATGGCAGACTTACAGATGGTAGGAGGAATCAAGAAGTTGAACCAAAGCAACTACAAACAATGGTCGACATGCATTAAGTCGTATCTTTAAGGTCTCTTTGGCAGGTAACGAATGGTACCGAGACGAGACAACCCGCGAATGATATTAACGGTAGTATCGGAAAGTGGCAGGTGAAAGCGGGTCAGGCGCTGTTTATTATCAAGACAACGGTTGATGATGATGTTCTTGATCACATTCAAGATCTCGAATACCCAAAGCAAGCGTGGGATACGCTGAGACCTTATTTACGAAGAAGAACGATGCTCGATTGCAACTAGTCGAAGGTGAGTTGATGACGATTTCTCAAGGAGATCTTCCGATCGCACAATATTTTCGCAAGGTCAAGAATTTGTGTCGCGAGATTAGAGAACTCGATCCACAGTCTCGGGTTAGTGATGCTCGTATGAAGCGGATACTCATTCATGGTTTAAGGCCGGAGTATCGTAGTTTTGTTATCGCTATTCAAGGGTGGGCGACCCAACCGAGTATTACCGAGTTCGAAAATATTCTTGCTGGACAAGAAGCCTTGGCAAAACAGTTAGCCGGTGTGTCGATTAAAACCGAGAGCGAAGTCTTGTATGTCGGAAGGACGGAGAAGCATTGGTTCAACAAAAATAAGAACCGTTATGGCGAGAAAGGCAAGAGTAAATATTGGGAGAATGAGAAACGTGACCGACCCAAGAAGAGAGAATGGAACCGAAAGTGTCGAGATGACAACTCTGAAGAAGATTCATCGGACGAAGAGAACCGAGACAAGGAATCAAGGTACCAACCAAAGCAGTTTCCTTTTAGGTGCCATAAGTATGGACAAAAAGGGCATATGGCAAAATACTGTCGAGAACCAATGGAGGAAGGTAATGCAGCTGTTGTTAGAGAAGAAGAACCGTGGGATGTTGAGGCTAATATGGCTGAGGTTCAAGGAAAATACGCAGTTGACACCGAATTTAAACCGAATCTGGTAGATGAATGGTTTGAAGAAGACTCCTATTGGTGGACAAGTCACGCCAGAGTCGAATTCGCTAAAGGTAACCTTGGAATCATCTATTGTTATTTTGAATCTAGATGATGAGGAAATTGTGTTTGAAGAAGAAAGTGCGGTTGATCAAAACGTAACCGTGATAGTAACCGAACAAGACGAGAAAGAAACCGTGTTGGATGAAGTGCACGAGGAGATAGTTCCGTCTAATGTTACATGTTGTCATGGTGGAATAGAAAACGTTAAAAATCAACAAACCAACAAAGTTGACGTTGGAGTTTGCATGAGGTTCATGCAAAGTTCGGGTGATCCGAATCAACGAACGAATTAAGGAGTTGAGTTCGAGAGGGAGCATGCATCGAGTAAGGATGGAAGAATTGCTTTGAGTACCATGATAGTTGGTCATGGAGTTGAGAAAGCAAAAGTTGGTTCCTATCTGAAAACGGGTGATGCAGTTCTAAATAATGGTAATCTTGAAACTGGCTCAATTACTAAGAAAAAGAAACCTGAAGGTAGAGTGAAAAGGTTGAATCCAAGAATCAAGCTCAAAGAGGTGCGAGCGTTAAAAGGTGTGAAGGATCTTGGAGGAACAATGGAAGTTGGTATTGAGAGGGAGTGTAAAACTTGGAGCAACACCAACTTGAAGGACCCGAATGACTAATACGAAAAGTGTAAGGGTGGTACGGAAGATCTCAAGGGGCGGTTTGGTGGAGATCTAAAGTTCATGGACCAGGTTGAAAAACTTGGTGTCATAGTTATATTTTATTTTATTATTAAATAAATTAGAAGTCTAGTATTATTATGTTTCCTAGTTTGAGTAGGATTAGAATTGTGGGTGTTATATAAACCCATCAAAGGTTTTATTTGTAGAGAGTAGAAAATATCTGTTCTTGTTTTCTATTAATGAAAAGAGTCGCATAAACGTTTTATGCAAAATCGTGTTTGGTGTTCTTGATTCACTTGTCTAAGGTTTAACATAACTAAGCTGCATATTTTTAAGATAAATAAAGTTCATTAACTAAACTGATTCAACCAATCAAACTACTATCATACTAACACAAAACTAATATTAAGTGATTAACAACCAAATGAATGCCAAATAGTTGCATCTTAAGCTGCACTAACTGATTAGCATGCACAAATTGATTAACTAAGCGACATCTTTTGAGATAATTCAGGTTCATTCCTAACATACTAAGTGATTAACTAAACTGATTCAACCAATCAACCTACTAGCATACTACTTGATTCAGCCTATACTTCATATTCATTGTTAACTTTCATGGTTGATTCACTAATACCTAATAGCATATTGATTTAACCAATCAAACTAACATAAGACTAGCATACTAAGTGATTAACAACCAAATGGAAGCTAACCAGCAGCATCTTAACCTGCACCAACTGATTAGCTAAGCTACATCTTTTGATATAATTCAAGTTCATTCCTAACATAAGACTAGCATGCATAAATTTATTAACCAAGCTACATCTTTTGATATAATTCAAGTTCATTCTTAACATAAAACTAACATACTAAGATTACTAAGTGATTAATTAAAATGATTCAACCAATCAACCTTCTAGTATAGCAACTGATTCAACCTGTGCCGCATATTAATTAAGATCAACCGAGTCAAAACAAAAGAACTAAAAACCCAATTACAAGATCAAAAGTATGTAAAGAAATTTGTAACTACTAGATTTGTAAGGTTTGTGAAGGACTTTGAACTTGGTTTTCAGGTTGACTTTTAGAAGATAACTAGGGGGGCTCATTTTGTTATGGAGGAAGGCCCATTTGAATTTTTATTGGTCCATAAGTCATTAAACCTATTTGTTCTCTATATAATCATTGTCATGTATTGTGATCTTTTGTACCGTGTTTAATAAATAAATACCCTAGTTGCAATCCATGAATGTAGGTCGTCTTAACCAAACTACATGAAATCTTGTGTCCTGTTTATTGCTTTTAGTTTGTGCAGTGTTGTGTTTATATTCCTCTGCGTAACCTAACAAGAGTGATCGATCTATGCCGAGAGAGAATAGGCTAGATCGGTAAATTGTGTTTTTTTCTTTCTCATATTGTAATTTGCTTACAGTATTGAATCGGGTATATAAAAACAGCAAATAAATTATATATATGCAACGTCATGATAACATAATAACAGACTGCTACAAGTAAAATACTAAATATAAGGTAAACAAGTCAAATACTAGTTTTAAGGTCGTAAAATACAAATACAAATGCAATATGTTAAGAATAAATATGACACGTAAGTTTATAAAAATGGTTGATGGAAATAATCTTCAGTAATAAAAGGTCTTTCAAGATAGCTTTTAAGGCATTAAACATTACAAACTAATCACTTTAATAAAATAAAAAATAAAAAAAATAAATCATAAGTATATTCTCCTTTTTTTTTCTAAAATGTCAATTTTCGGAAATATCTTAAAGATATGTCCGGAGGCTAATTTTAAAAGGGCAAGAAAGTAGAGTACATGTCACATCATAGATGTGGATAGATTATGAAAGGGTTGTTTGCTTCTTGCAATTTGTCATATAATATGTTGAATTGTGGATATATCATATTTGGGATATTAATCAGTGAACCACGTAACGTCTTTTGTTTTAACGTCTTTCAAATGTTTTCATTTTCAATGTTGTTCAACCTACTGTCGTTTGATTTGTTCTCTTGCACATTAAATCAAGCTTTCAAATCGATTTTTAGCATTGTGTTATCTTTATCTTATCTTGTTCTTGTTGGCTTTTATTTAATTTGTTGTGGTTCATTTTAACTTATTTATTCTAGTTTGTTTAATTTGGGTCCAACTTTACCATGTGATTTAACATTCGTGTGAGGAAGAAACAAATTGCGTGGGAGGAAATCAATTTACCCGGGCAATGTTGACACCCTTTCAATCGCATTCACTGTTTTTTAGAACCACATATCAAACACCACACCCTGATAGTGATTTTCTCTTTTAAAATGGTTGTTAAAATTTTGATAGTGTTTTTTATATATGAGTGTGAATAGAGAAGAGTTCAATACATATAACTATGTTAAAATAGACAAATTACGAGACCGCATAATACATTTGTGCATATTGATTTAAAAAAAATATTTAGGTATGTTTTTTGGTAAGTTTGATTTGCTGCTCTTTTTCCTTTTAGTTTGGTTTATTCGAATTTTGTTCTTTTGTTGAACTTAAACACTAATCATTCTTTATTATTAATAAATGTTTAATCACTTTATGCCTGTCAATTGGGCACCAAATTTTCATAAACCTATCGTCCCATCCTATAGTTTCTCGTCAAAGACTCATAACATGTGATAAATGAACTAAAAATCCATTGAGCTAAAAACGAAATACCTTTACACTGCATTTTTGAGTGTTTTATTTAAGGGGTTAGAAAAAAAAATAAGAATTTTTTTTTCATTCTTAAGTGTTTTTTTTTTTTTTGAAAAAAAGAATGAAAAGAAAAGTTATGATTTTTTTTCCTTCAAAACTTTCTAGCAAAATAAATATTGTTTGATTGTGAAAGAAAAGTTTATAGCTCATTACAATATTACTAATTTATCTTATCTCAATTATTTTTTTCATGTTACTATGAGAACATAATTGTAAATTTACATTTTTTCCCTATGTTTTCATTCCAATTTAACTCAATAATGTAATGAACACTTTATTTTCTTTTCTTTTATTTTAATTCGAGAATGTCTTTTAAATATATTATTGTTTTTCCTTTCTTCCCCTATCCAATCTTATTATTTCGTTTCCTTATATTTTAAACCCGAGAATACAGTTTAAATATCTTCAAAAATGATAAGTATTTAAAGAAGAAATAAATATTTTTATATCTAACAACTAACAACATCATAAAACAAATAAGTAAAAACATAATATTTAGCCCAACCCATTTGGCCCAGTTATGCAAACCCATCAACAAAATTTGAAACTACACACATACACAAGTCTACAAACAAAGCCTTACACCTATCTCTTCCCTCTCTTCACATGTTAACATACTACTCTCCTCTACTAAACACCTCTTGTACGGCACAAACCCCTTTGCACACCTTTCTCCTTCGTCACCACACTCACCGTTTTCGTTATCTTGTGAACAACATTGTGTCATTTTACACTCGGGTCCTAGAGTAGGCATCGAGTTCCATGGTAGTGTTGTTAATGTGTCCACAGAAGACGGGCTTGTGCAGCCCGTAACAAAAAAAGTCTTCCCAAAAAGCTTTAGACTTCGGGTCGATATTGATTTAGGCAAACCTGAGGACATGTTTTCAAGACTTGATCTTGATGAACCATGACAAGTACGTTTCTTGAATGGAACTAACGCTTTACGAGGATAAGGGCGGGTCGGTTTCCTCTTTGCCCGAGGAGGGGGGATCTCAATAGGTCCTTGTCCCTTCTCTGCTCCGTCAACACAGCTCGACTCACGAACCACTTTGGAAAAAAACTTTTGAGCATGACTTCTTATTTGAACCGCGGTTCTGTTCCCCACATGTTCTGCAAATCCATCAAGATCATAAACCGCAATTTCATTATTTCATGGATCATAAACCGCATTGTATATAACGCATTCGAAACTTGTGCTTTGGAAAAAATATGATATTTTACAAATTACAAGTTTAGAAAGGTATATATGAAATGCCATCTAAACCTGTATTAACTTTTTAAGACATGAACTATAAACCATACCTTCAACCTGTCGCCATGATCGCCCGTACAACTTTAGAGCTTCAAGAAACCGTCTGTGCTCATCTTGGGTCCATTTTTCCCTTTGTTTAGTGATCGTGTATGGTTTGCGAGCCTGTTTGACACCAAAAGTAAAAAACCAACAAGAATATACAACATTAACAAAAGTTTTTTTTAAGCAAATCGTTGCGGGAGCATAAATGATAAAAGTCATAAAGCTATAAACCTTTAGAGCACAGTCTTCTCCAGCCATAAATCGATCATCAAGTCGACTGTTGGTAATGATGTTCGACAAAGAACTCTCACTTTGATCCTATGTTTAATTAGCAAGATAACATTAGAGATACGAAGATCAACAAGAAACACGCATAATACGCATTTTGATCCAATGAACACTTTCCGTCAAGTTCTGTTTAGATTAAAGAAAATAGTAACCAAATTAAGTCAAAAATGACGAACATAACTAGTCAAAGTTGTGGTAATAGGGAAGAACAAAATCATATATACAGTCAACATTAACCAACCTCTATAGATAATTATATTACATAATTTAATCATCATAAACGTAAACTGAATTTTAATAATCCAAACTAAACCACAATAATCTATACTAACAAACTTAAATGGATGACAATCTTAACTTTCATTTTCATTGTTTTGAAATCAAACAACTAAAGTTACGCGTAGCCGAACCGAGACCAAAACCAAAACTGAACGGTTACAAAAATCCAAAACAACCAAAGTTTCGGTTTCTGGTTTGGTTTTAGCCCAAAATCAATCCAAACCGAACCGTGCACGCCCCTAGTACTTATTTATTATTGGCCAATGAGTCTATTATTAAAATAACCTTAAAGGATCTAGTACATACCTCAACCATGATTGGATCCGACCCGTAATCTCGAAATCTACCGGAGATATCAAAGATCCGAACTCTGATGCCTCAAAGCACCAATTTCTCTAAAGAAGACACCTGTTAAAGCAACAAAATAAACAGGCAGTGGATCTGCCGGAAAACCTTAAAACGGATAGAGAGAGAAACAGAGGACTTTTGTGTTGTTTAAGGAAATGGAACTAGTGTTTTGTACGAAGAAAAAGTGCAAAAGTGGTGAACAGAGATGCCACGTCAGATGGATATTATTATTTTTTTGTAAAATGAATAAATGGGTGGGGTTTGTGGCTCATGTTGGAGTAAAGACATGGGCACGTGACTGTTTTATTAGGTTTCACGGAACGACATCGCTTTGTTTGACAGTTGTGTTGAATACTGGTGGGACAAATGTAAAGATCTTCCAAACAACAAAATATTTTTAACTGGGACATTGGGGTACCAGATGATGGATGATACGTTCTTTGAAGTATGTGATACGTTCTTTGAAATTATTCAGGTGGCGTTTGCCTCTTATTCTTTAACAAGAGTATCTTTAATATCAACTAAAATATTTAAACTTAGGAAAGAGGGTGCCAGATGATAGACCCACTAGGCCACTATTAACAAGTCATTTAGATTTTAATGACGTATGTTAGATGATGGTCTTATGGTCCGTTTCAAATGTTAACGTGAGTTACCCAACTGCAAGTCAGTTGGATCATAACACGTTATTTCAGTTTTAACGAAGTATATTAGATAGTAAGTCTACTGATTTAAACCAAAAGGGATGTTTTAAACGTCACATTAAGGCATAACAAGTTATTTGGTGTTAATGGCATATGTTAGATGATAACTTCACTAATTAGGCCTTAATGGAGCGTTTTTATATGCTAATGTGTTGTTTTATCCTACTAGTTGATCGTTTTCATGTGTGTGTTACCCTATAACATGCCATGATAGATGATAACAAGTTATTTAGGTGTTTATGTATATGTTAAATGACGCGTCCACTACTTGTTTCGTTTCACGTTATATAAGGCTATGTGTAGTGGATGAGCTACAAAGTGGAGGGGATCTTTGACACTTGGCCAAGGGGGGCGATATGTAGCCTTGGGGTGCTGTGTTGTAGCTAGACGTGCACAAAATAACCGGTTCCGGAACCGAACCGGTGGAACCGACCCGGAACCGGTTCTAACCCATACCCGGAACCGGTTCTAACCCATACCCGGAACCGGTTCCTGACCGGGTATAGGATTTCTCCTCGGAGCCGGTTCCGGAACCGGAACCGACCCGGAACCGGTCAAAAACCCGAAAAAAACCCGGAGGAACCGGTCAAAACCCGACCCGGAACTGGTCAAAACCCGGTCAAATACCCGACTATACCCGGAACCGGTTCCGGAACCGAACCGGGTTTGACTTTTGTTGACCATACCCGGAACCGGTTCCTACCCGGTTCCGGGTTTTTTAAATACCCGATTTGTGCACCTCTAGTTGTAGCCCACAAATTGCCCCACCCCCGATACTTGACGGTGTTCTCGCCCTTTGTCACTCAAATCCTTACCATTTGTCGCTCACTACACTTGGCCTAATGGTTCCAAAACATGATATCGCTTTGTATCCAACCATCCAGTTGTCAAATTTATTCTTGTGTGTGTGTGTGTTTTAATTCAAAAAGACGTGAACTGTTGTAAATTCAAATTGGTAGATTTTTTTTTAATGTGCTTTTTTCACTTGATCCTACATTTTAATCGCGTTTATAACGTTATATCTCTGAACTTAAATAGACTTATCATATAACCTCTGAATTTTAGTAATTCATCTTTTTAATTTATTTATGTTTCTTTCCCTAAACTTTAAAAGAGTTGTAATATGACCATTAAGGTTATATAGTTATTCTTTTATTTTTTAACTAATATTTTTTCTTTTATTCTTTTTTATACAAAGTTTTTATTTTACTTCATATAATTTAAGCTAACTTTTAACTTTAGACATGTTTATTTAATTATGTAGCTTGCTTATTTTTACCATCGTTTCAATGCTATTGTTTTTCAAATACTAATGTACAAGTTGTCAAACGTTTGACAATTTATGATTAATTTTTTGTTATTTTTCCTATAATTTGTAGGTTACTCTTTTCGCTTTTTTTATCCGTCTAAGGTTTCCGGCTTAATTTCCACCGCCCACCGCAACATACTGGTTTGGCCCTTAGTTATATACAAAGTAATATGGTGGCTACTGGCTAGAGATCAGATCACCACCAAACAAGGAGGACTGGAGGAGGCCGGAGGGTGTTTGGAGACTGAAGTCTTGGACGATTAAAACCACCAAGCCCAAAGAAATGGGCCTTTCAAGATTTGAGCCTAGCCCGATATGTGGTAGTTTATCCTCCTATCAAGTATTCAAGTGTAATGTCTAATTGGATTATGAACATCAGAAAATTTACCAAATTCCAAAATGAGCAGCTCCCCTTTAGAATACCAACAGAAACTTTAGAAACTGTAAATGCTTTTCACATGCTTAAAAACATGAACTCAAAACAGTTGCGGTCCCAGGATTAGTTGTTAATGATGGTAATAAATGGTTCCTCAAGAAAATTACATTTAGCAAAACATTCAAACTCGAAGATTATTGCGTACAAACTATAGTATAATGATTATTAATTCAAACTCACAAGTTAGTGATACGACTAATAATTAATAACTAAGATACAAAAATATACTATATTGCATGCAAGTATGGTAGTGTTGAAGGTTCTATCTCAAAATTCATAGACCCATAACCAATTGATCGATCTCTTTATTGAAGGTAACATAAACTACATTAATCAAACTTGACTTGCAAAAAGTGTGAAGCGAAGGGAAGAAAAGATGCAGCGGCAATTTGGTAATTATGCGAATAGCATAATTAAGCAACAACACAAAATATGACTTGCATAATAATATTAAACTACAATATTTACAGCTTGCGTGATTTATTACGCTACAGTTTTATAAGTAACGTATTTTATTACGCTACTTGTAAAACCTTAATGTAATAAATTATGTTAGTTGTAAAACTGTAACGTACTTTTATTAAACTAACCTTTTTTGTAGCATAATTATGCTATAACGTAATCATGAAATGTTAACGCGGCTCTTCTTTTCTTCTGTTCACATGCTTTTTGTATGATAAAACCATTTATTAACTTACATGTATATTTTTCTTATTTGTGAAAAATCTACTAGAATATGTTTTTTAGTATTTATCTAATCTTTTATGTTTAACATTATGTATATCAAAAATCTCTCTCTCTATGTATACATGTATGTGAAATATACGTACAGTGGGGATGAGGTTAGGAATACAGCTAGAGAAGAAAACACAAAATTGAAAAAGAAGAAAAGCACAAAAGATGGATGGTTGAAAAGTAAAGACCAAGTGGGTCCAACAGCAACTCTCCCTGCTTTGACACGTGGGATACCGTACCCACTTCACGTGGCAAAAGCCTGTACCCACCTAACTTCATTTTCACTCCAACAAATTAATGAATTATCCTCTTATTTAAATACTAGATTATAAACCCGTATACTATACGGAATTGAGTACAAAAAAGGTTACATAAAAATGCTAAAAGTATTAAATAAATATATATTATATTTGAATACTTACATTTGCAATTTACCTAGTAATTACATTTACAACTTACAAACATATAGTATGTTAAATCATACAAAATCTTAAAACAAAATCTCATTATTAGTACTTGTGGCATCATCCTTAATATGAGAATACGTTTTGCTGAAAGAGGCATTTTTTGTGTTAGTTCCAGTGTTCGACAGGTTCATGAGTTGATCCATTTAACTTGTTTATATATCATTATATATTTTGATATATGTGTATATAAAAACTTGAACCGTATTGATTATTTTTTTTTGTTCCATAATTCAAAACTTATAAATTTTAATTGCATATTTTAAATACAATCGTTAAACAAAATCTTTCAAAAAGAAAATCGTTGAACAAAAATAAAATCAATATATTAATACTTTTAATTTAAAAATATTAAAATAAAATACGTTAAATATTTTTGTTTTGGAAAAAATAATGCAATATTTATATGAACTTTCTTTTCATTTTCATGGATGGAGCTTGTAAATTTGTTACAGAACACTAATCTACCAAAATTTTGTCTCTTTCACCAACCAAACTCATCATATGAACCCATCATTCTTGACAACAGACACGCCTAATATTGTGCAGTCCAAAGAAGAGCGGGATTGTCACCGCAACATCTTTGTGAACATCTTTTAAGTCTTTCCAACTGATCCACAAATGCCATGGCAACTCCAATCAAATGTTGCTATTTGCACGTTATCCGCTTCTGCTTTCCGTTCACAGTTTATACAATTTTAACAATTTATGTTACAAAAAAAATATAAACAAACAAACGAAATGGTGTATGGCGCACCAGGAGGGGTCCCGCAACACATGTTGTGATCGTCGATATTAATTGTTCATGTAATTCTGATAAACCTCACAATATTCAGTTCAGTTTTGCAAAACTTGGTGCATATTAAAGAAAGACATTATTTGGTTACAATGAGAAACATAACAAATCTCAATGCCTATGCAAGTGACTTTCAAATCAGTGATATTACAACTTTCATGTAACAGCAGTTGAGATATTTAAAGCTTTTAGGAATAAATGATTATTTAACGTAATAGGTAAATAGATAATGAGTCATTATTTCTTCGATAATCACAAGTTAAAAAGAAATTAAAACCAGTTGATAGCCTTGACCCATTTACCAAAATATAATAAGAGTTTGACCCCTCCATTGGTTCATTCCAACTGCTATCTCCTCGTCACAAGATCCAAAGAAAATGTGGATGTTGAACATAAATAGTTATACGGTAATGCTAGTTGTATAACTATATATTATTACCCATGCTTACCAGTAGATGAAGCAATGCCAGAAAGGCTACCACAAGTGAGACTCATCATGACAGTTGAATCATCCGTCCTATCATTGGACATGAAAGAAATTAACATGAGTTGCGAAACGTAACTTACTTTCAAATTTAACTAATTTACTCGATCCTAGTAAAAGGATTTTTGTACATAATCTAAACAAATGATACTAAATAAAAATAACACCTTTTGATAAAGAATAACTATTAGGATCTGATGAAAGAAACCTGCAACAAGTGTATAATACAGCCGAACGATTATATAAGAGTGTGTGATCTTTTGTATCAAGTTTTGACATGATCTTCATTCATTCTTCCAGTACCAAGAAGGACCTATATTGTTGACATACAGAGTTAAGTTGCATACAATAATGAGTAACAAAAAGACAATAATGTGCAACCATAAATCAGAAATGCACCAATTATTATGTGTAAACATTAGAAACTCCAAGAAATACACCAAACACATAAAGAAATAAAACATAAACATAACAGTTTCAACCTAAACATTCTGAACTTCAATAAAATACTCCAAACCCAAAAAGAACCATAAAAAATAACAGTTTCCATATGTTGCATTATTACCCCATGAATCCTATTAGGTTAGTATAATCAATGCAAGGAAATGAAACAAAGTAAATGACATTATTACCCCTATAAGCCTCACCTTTAAGTCTTTAACGACACCGAAATTAACCAAGTTATTCTATCCAAGACATGTTTCAGTTGACCACAAAATATTAAACTGCTGAACAATTAAGAAAAGACCAAATTTAATGCTACCTTACTAAAACACCAAACAATATCTTTCCATCTTACCTAACTGGAATTTGTTCAATTTGTTAGTAATTGTTAATTTCCAGAACCAAAGACAAAATCTTTTGATTGATATAAAACAAACAAATCCGATCAAATGATGTCCATCACAAGTTTGAAATAACCATAGGCATTTTAAAAATGAAATCTAATAAGCATTAAAGAAACAAAACCTTATCATCTACTATATATACCGGAAGGAAGCATTCGACAAATCGAGTAACAGAATTTGGATAAAAATTTGGGGGTTGTGCATACTGATTGCTGATGAATATTAATAGCGAAGTCGCTTTCATGAAGTCATTCCATGGGTGTGAATGAGTGTAGAAATTTAGGGTTATTGATTTGCCATCAAGAGTCCTGCGATGATATCAATTAGGAGACGGTTTCTATCTAAAGACATCGACGAAGACGAATAATTGGGTGGCCACTAATCGAGAGTGAAACCATCTGATATTGAAGGATCGGTAGATTGAAGAAACCATAAGTGTAAGGCCCCGTTACCGGTAGCCCTACTTTCGTGTTGGATTTACTCATAAACACAGTTCTAAATATCAGAGTTAATTAAAACATTTACGCGGAATACAAAACTTTCATAAAACATTACAATATTTCATAACTTGTCTCAAAACGTCCTTTGTCTTTCACATTAAAACATTAAAATTAAAACATCGTAAGTCTTCAGATGCCAGATTCTTGTTCAGTGCCATGTGTCTTCTCAAGCGAGCTGCCTCATCCTACTCACCTGCGTGCATACTAAAAGTCAGCTACGCTGAGTGAGTTCTAGATAATCACATAATCATACCATTCACATAACATTATATTCTTTCATTCATACTTTCATACTTTCATACTTCCTTACTTTCTTACTTTCATACTTTCTTTTGTATTAACTTACTTTCATATCTTACGTTATAAAGAGCATTACGCCCAACATTCCTCGAGTATTATTAGGGCTCGGTACCCTCCTTCCTCGAGTATTATTAGGGCTCGGTACCCTCCTTCCTCGAGTATTATTAGGGCTCGGTACCCTCTTTCCACGAGTATTATTAGGGCTCGGTTTCCCTCTTTCCACGAGTATTATTAGGGCTCGGTTTCCCTCTTCCCTCGAATATTAGTAGGGTTCGGTTCCCTAGTTCTCGAATATTAGCAGGGTTCGATTCCCTCTTCGTTACCATACAACCATACATCGTACCTCGAGTATTATTAGGGCTCGGTACCCTTTTCGTAACCATACAACCATCCTTTCCTTCTTTTATTAACTTTATCACATTCATACACATAAGCATACATATCATACTTACCTTAACTTAGCGTTACAACCTGACAGTACGTGCAATATCCGAAGATCGTTCACGTACCATCAAGCAATCATTCATACATTTCACATTATCCACATAAGGCATACACTTATCTCTTAGGATAAGTGTATTAACAAACATATTGAGTATGCACACAGCCCCGAAAACGTAACACATAAATGGGGCTAGAAACTCACCTGAACACGGTTACGTTCTCCGTTGATCGTAATCCCTTTCTTCAGTTGTGCACGGCTGACTGTATAACAAGTATACATATCAATTTAACTATCACTACTTATAACATCTTTCTAGTCTTAATTACTACCCACAACGAACGGGGGTCCGGGGGCAGCGCCCCTGGCAGCGGGGTCTAGGGGCGGCAGCCCTTAGCAGGGTCCAAGGGGCAGAGCCCCTGGCTGGGGTCGAGCTGCCAGGTCAGCTTGGAAAAATTTTATTTCCATTAACTGTCTTAACACATTTTTCATTAGATTTTTAATTTATTTTCTAAATGAACTTGGCTTTAGGCGAAGTTAAACCTCAGGCGAACTTAGCTTTAGGCGAAGTTAAACCTCAGGCGAACTTAGCTTTAAGCGAAGTTAAACCTCAGGCGAACTTATCATCAGGCGAACTTAAACCTCAGGCGAACTTATCATCAGGCGAACTTAAACCTCAGGCGAACTTGTCATCAGGCGAACTTAGCTTGCAGGCGAAGTTCATCAGGCGAACTTAGCTTGCAGGCGAAATTCATCGCTTGAAGGCGAAGTTGCCCAGATGAAGGCGAAGTTGCCCAGATGTCCGCTGTTTCGGTTTCTGATCAACATTTCGGGCGATTTTAACACCCATGTTAAGGTTCAATACCACCCACTACGCTTCCCGACCATTTTCGGTCGTTTATACACTAAAGCTCGGATCTTTAAACTTCCAAGATCAAGAATCATACCTTTTGAGCTTGTTTGGATCTCGTTTATCTTGGTATCACCACTATTCTTTCCCTCTTACCCGGACCTCGCTCGATCCTTCCTTCTTTCTCGGCCCGGCCGGCGGCGGTTTTGGGTGCGCTTGGTGTGTGTGTATGTGTGTGTTTAGGAGAGTGGGGGAAAATGAAGATATTTTGGGATTTTAGGGGTATTTATATCCCTGAAATCCCATTCTCATTTAACCCATCTCAATTAATCCAAGTCCAAGACCCGCTCCTTCCCCGACATTAATCAATTACGCGAAATCACTAAACATAACTTCCTTTATTCAACATTATAAATTTTAGGATGTTACAATCTGGTAGTGGTAAGTAGTAACCATCTGCAACTTCTCTTTTAAAAAAATAACCGTCAAATGCTGAATGAAGAGGCATGCCACGTGTTACAACAATATGCAGTGAAGATTAAAGAGGGGTTTGCTTTGTGAATGACAGGTGTTAAGAAAAACCTTGTTTTATTATAATAGTAGATTAATATAAAAACCGTCATGTCATACGAGTTTAAAGTTTACAACTTCCCATTGTAGAACTTTTGCGACATTATAAACCATTATCGAATGAAATTAACGGTTATAAACTTATCTCAAAGCGCGCCTAACGACTGATCGGATGGATAAGTTTGGTGAAGGTGATTATGGCGAAAAGAAGTGAGTTCTAGTTTAGCACATAACGTCAATTCATAATCATATTTCATAACATAACACATCATTATGTACTCATCATAATGTAACATATAAAAAAGAAACACTCGTAACAATCCTATAGCACGTGCAATGCTTGTCAGCCTTCCGTATACTCATCACTATGAACACGTGCAAGGCTCTCCGACCTTCTATATGTTCATCCTTAAGAACATGTACAAGGGTCGTCGGACGTACAAGGGTCGTCGGACGTACAAGGCTCGTCGGCCTTCCCTATGCTCACACGTTCAAGGCTTGCCGGTTTTCTCTATGTTTACACCATCTTAAACCATCTAACAATTTACAATGTGAGCATATACAAGGCTCGCCGCTTTACCCAAGTTCATACTAAATGTCATTCGTTCCTTTTTCATACTAACTATTATACATAGTTACTTCATTCGTTCCCTTTTCATACTAACTATTATACATAGTTACTTTATCACTTTTCACAAATCATTACTCATCAAACACTGCCATTTATGATTATTAATTTAATTAACAACTCAGTATATGCTTAGAAGCGTAAACCACTCTCTCTTATTGCTTTATCTTTATCTAACTTATCGTAAAACTAGATTATTGCCTTATCTAAGTTAATTATCGTCTAATGAAGTTATTGCATACGTGGGCGTGATAACCTAGACTAGATGTGAGTTGTATTATACTATAACTAAATAATGCAATAGTAAGGTAATTTCGGTAACTAAGCTAAACACGATAGCTAAGCTAAACACAATATACTAAGCATACGACGACATCTATCAAGTTTAGCAGTAACTTAGTTGATGAACCCTAGATCTGAACTTTTGGCCAGTGATTCACGATCCAACCCTGAAAGTAAGTCAAGATCCGAGGTTGTTTGAGCTTTAATCCATTAATCTTTTCCACCGATGAATCTTCACAAAAATCGTTCCTTAACACGATTTAGAAGAGTTCCAGTCCAAAAGCCGTGATCTTGAGCTTGATAGAGGCTTCTCTATTTCTAGCTCACACACACACACACACTCTTAGTAATTACTTGGAGATGAAGAACGAGTGTGGTGGCTAGGAATTTAAGGTTGTAATAACCTAAACAGAACTTTAAACAATACACAAAACATACGAAAAATATTATATATCTCTAAATTTTGGGTCGTTTTAGTGATACAATAGACACTAGAACTTTGTGACATGATACTATTTCTTTAATGTATACATCTGCCAAGCATTCGGAAGAAACGTATCTCATATCGGTAGGAAATGAGTACTTTCTATTCCATATGTCCACTATTAATTACCCAAGTGACGTCGAATGTGTGAAAACATAGTTACTTACTATGAACAAAGTACTTTTACGGAACTAGATAATAACCACATTTTTTTAAACATTTATTATTCTTGATATTGTAATAGTGATTGCTAGTAAGTTTTGTTCTCTCTCATTAGGTATCATTTAATTTTTATAGTTTGTTTTGTATCCTAAATCCTAATACTAAATCCTTCATTAAACTACCTCTCAACTAATAGGAACAATAGATGTACTATAAGCTAAGAGTTTATACTAAGATAAATTAAATTGTGTGATTGTATTATATAACATTCTATATATCAGAATGGTTCTATATATTCTACTAGACACATATTTTAAAGTTGGAACCAATCATAGGTTACTTGATCCATCGTTTTGGATCATTCAAACCAGACAACGGCTTTTGTTTAATATTATAACATGATTCATATCTTTTTATAAATTAACCTAAAATGATGCAAATACATCATACGATGTGGACTGACTCAACTGAGAAGACTCACAAATGAAATAAAGAATCAAGGTGAAAAAACAAATTTATTTAAAGATAAAGTGTTCCCTACCCCCATTTGCTTTCTCTCACCTTCTCTTTTCCTTCTCCTATCAAACCCCCCCCCCCCCCCCCCCCCCCCCCCCAAACACCACCATCTTTCCTTCCTTCTTTCCTCCTGGTCATATCTCCCTTTAGATCATCCTGTTCTAAGGTATCCCTCTCCTCTCTCTCTATATATTATATATACACACACATGCATATATATATGCATGTATATATGTTATGCTAAGAATTCTAAATGACTGATTTTATATAATAAATAAACTTCATAAACATGTTTTTCTAGGGACAAGAAGATCAAGAGTTCAGAATTCTAATAACAATATACCGTAGACCGTCAAATATACACATACATAAATGGCACCAGTTTCATTGCCTCCTGGCTTCCGTTTTCATCCCACCGATGAAGAGCTTGTCGCTTACTATCTCAAGCGAAAATAAATGGACGTAAAATTGAACTCGAAGTCATCCCTGAAGTTGATCTCTACAAGTGCGAACCGTGGGATTTACCAGGTATATTTATTTCATATTGATCTAGTTTTAGGTTGCTTTCTGATTTATGTAAGTATCACAAAATATTCTATTACAACAGTATATACACAAAAAAAATACTCTACCTTAATGATTATATACGGTTTATTAATTTATAACAATCTTTAACATATTTTTTTTTCTTTCTGAATCCATCACAATCGAAGTTTTATATAATTTACTATAAAACGATTACAATAAAGTGGCAGGCAAACGGGCAACAAGCTGCGCCGCAACCCCCTTTTGAACAGCAAAGCCAATCCTGCTAAAAACGAACCTTTGGGACCTAGAAGCTGAAGAGGTTCCGTGTACGACGCGCTGAACCCTACTCAAAAATTTCACAGCCTCTGGAGCCAGAAAACCAAATGTATCAAAGGCAAATGGTAGAAAGACATGTTGATTATCTAAACAAGCTTTCTCGTGTTTAACAACTTTGCCCGATTCAGCCTTCAACGCAGCCTGACCCACAACAAACCCACGGTCCCTGAGCCCAACAAGAGGAGACACTCCTGTAAGATCCACACAGGCGTGTTTCCCCCTGCCCACCCGAACACAAGAATATCAGCTGGTCGTAAAGTAGATCTCCCTTCAATAGGATCCGTGAGAAAGTTAACAGGGGCCTCCTTTTTAGCAGAAATCCCTGCCCGTTTAAGAACATCACACAGAACATCCCTAATCAGATCATGTCTGTATTTAAAGCCATACAATTCTTTGCAATGCACCGTATGGTCACCAAAAGAATCCAAACAGACCTTGCGACAAATTGGGCAAGGTTCATCCGTCGGGAACATAGGGATCATTAACCGGTACTTAAGGATAGCCCGATACTCCAAACCCGACATACATTGGCCTAATCCTTCAATGGGGATGGCCGTTAGAAAATCCTGAGCTCGAGGAGCCCGAAGGCATTCAAACACCGCCTTTTGGCGAGGGGATAGATCAAACTTCACTTCTAAACTCTTGACGATTCCACTAAATAAGGCACTCGCCACAACATGTTGGGCTTTAGGGGGGGCGGTGTCCTTATTAGAGAACCCGCTAAGATCAAAATCTGGAAGTGAAGTACGTAAACGATCCATCGCACACCCATAATCAGAGTCCAACCCATAAATATCACAACCCCGAAGAATATGGTCTTGCAAACACCACGACTGTGCTCTCGAAGCCACAAAAGCATATGTAGATACATCCTCGGCCGAACAGAGACCCAACCCCCCATA